>NC_087373.1:27656322-28296322 GCF_031761385.1 Necator americanus
TGGAAGGACGACGCTTGTTTTCGTAATCCACAAGCCAGACTCTACGTTTTTTTTCTGTTTCCGTTCCATGCAGAGTTTTGTTGACTTTATTAAAGTGCTAGAGGTGTGCAGAAGAGTTCCACTTTAAAGGAATCACTTGAGCTCTTTAAAGTTATCATTTATAAAAAAGCATACATGACTAAATCTATGTTGATTGCTGAGTAGAAAGACGAAAACTTTGTCTCATACTCCGATATAGGTGTTCTAGTTCCTGCGATGTCGAAGTGTTAGGGTGTTCGGAAAGTATCTGCCGAAATACGGCAAAATTTCAAAACAACACAACTTTTTAACAACATTTTATTATTCGACGAAATAATCTTCATCAACACCGATAACCTTCTGCCAATGTCTCACCAGATCACGGATTCTTTTGGCGTAGAAATGCGGCGACTTGGAGGCGAAGAAAGCCCGAAGGTCATTTTCGAGGTGGTCACAATCATCGTAGCGCTTCTCTTCCAAGTGATGCTGAAGCGATCGGAAAAGTTGGTAGTCGCTGGGGCCAGGTCCGGGCCGTACGGTGGGTGCGGTAGAACTTCCCATCCGAGTTCCAGAATTTTCTGGGAAGTCTTATTCGCGAGTGTCGTGTTGTCCGGCAACAGTTCGAAACGGTAGATTTCATGAACTCCCCACCAGACGCTCAGCATGACCTTCTTCTCATGTATTTCACCTTTCACGAAAGGATCCGGCATGTCATCGCACGTTTGTGGATGTGGTTGACATAGAGACCCACTTTTCATCTCCAGTGACAGCGGTGTCCAGCCAGTCGAATTTGCGGCTTCTGGAGAGCAGCTGGGTGCAGATTTCCAGGCGTCTTTGACAGTTGCCGTCACTCAATGCATGTAGGAGCCACTTACCGAGCTTTTTCACCATTCCGAGAGATCGCAGTCCATCGCTCACTGTGGACAGCGAATAGCCAAGACTAGCAGTAAAATACCGCACACCTTCATATGGATGCTGCTCCGCCAGATTTTTCAATTCGTCGAACGATATTGCAGTCGGTCGACCAGAGCGAGGCTCATCTTTGAGTTTCTTGTTTCCGGCTTTGAAGCGCTGGAATTAGGCACGCACCGACCGCTCAGAAAGGGCTTCAGTGCCGAATACTTGACTTAAGTTTCGGTGGGCTTCTTCAAACCCTTTTCAACAGAAAAAAAGCATGTCCTAAAAGTAGGAATTTTGAACTTCTATCACGTTATCAAAAAAGTTCGTCTTCTTTTTCCTGGTGCAAAAACCTCAAAAGGGAAACCTCGTGGTTAAAAGTTCCTTTTCGTCTATTGGAGTAAAATGGAGGAAACACATGATGCATGAAAAAGAATCAACGTGATGGTCCAAATGAATGTGTGACCTTGCCAAGCAATAATCAAAATATCCATTAGATATTGGAATACTAGCATATGTTTACAGGGAGCGATATTGCCACAACATATGCTTCATATATTAAATGAATGTAGTATACCACATGCCGCGAATAAACAGCACATAAACTCATGCAATTACCCTCTTCGTTATCCGACACATTTTACTTTCTGTGACAACGCAACCACGGGCATATAGCTGATTGCGGATGAACTTTTGATTAAGACCCCCAGGAGGGAGCTCCGCAATAGCTACAGATTCCTCACGATTAGCTTTTCTCAGGCACCGTGAATAAACAGTTGACCACATCTGGTATATAGAATACAGAATGGAGAGAGGATACTTTTCCGTACCAGATTTGTTTTGTGGTTTTGCTCCTTCATTTAAAGAGAGCATAGTTATGTAGCAATTATTTATCGCAATTCTTCTAGCAAGCTTAGATTGATTGTTGTCTTTCTCCTTTTCCACTGAATAAACACTCATTATGGCAAATTTTTTTCTTTGTTATTCGCACCGTTATACATTCATGATTTTCTTTACTCTGACAAAAGTAAAGTAATTCTTTGAAAAAGATAAAGTTATTCCGTGTCGTGCCTTTCCTAAACCCTCACGCAGCTGAATATTTTGAGAAAATTCAGTTGATGGATGTTACTTCACCTTAAAGGCATGCCACGAATCTGACGTGGTGAGGGAATCCACGAGAAAAGGTAGAGATGGTGTTACATGGATTGTGGGATACATAGTGGTTCCGCACATTCCCTAACTGTAAAAAAACGGCATGGGAGCCGTTTTATCCCCTACGAGGTACGTTGGAACACACTTTTATGTACGCATTCCCGTCCTCCAGAAGCCTGTTCATTGATTTCACTTCAATAGGCTGGTTGGATGTCATCACTGATCTACGACTGCTCGCACGCTGGTGCCCCGCAACGGTTGCAACTGTAATCGTCGTGACCAGATTTTCCGCGACGCATTTTTTTGCAACAATTAGGGAGAGGTGAGCGCAACCACCTTGGATCTCGCAATCTACAACCCCATTTCTAGCTTTTCCCGCAGATTCTGTCACCACGTCTGATTCGTGGTATGCTACCTTTAATCAACCATAATTAACCATAAACCTTTAACCATAATTCATCCATAACCCTTCCGTGTCCAGTCTGGACTCTTCGTCCTAGGAAGACATGAAAATGTATTATGGAGCCGTGTTCAACCGGACTGGTTCCAAGCCATCCCATTCCCAATCCGTGGAGCTCCGCTACAACTTCTTTCTTGTTACATTGTTGCAGAGTTGTTTCTGAACTTTCATGACGACACTTTTTCTGTTAGAATCCATGAGTAGCTCCACTTCGACTGCAGAGAACAGGGCAGATAACGAGAACTCCATTTCTATTGCAAGCGCTAGCTCCATTGCTGAGCGTTACATGTAGCCGTTTACCCAACTGCAGCAGGTTTCAGTTTGTTTTGAATCGACTGTAGTGATTTAAAAAATTAAGCATTCGTCCGAGGCTTCGTACACAGTAAGGAAGTCTTCGAAAGCATAGCAATAAATGCAATTTTAACCTCTACTCTACGCGATGTATGTGTACGATTAAATCCACGGTAACAAAGGTTTTCTCTTACCTTCTTTTCCTGTGACAAGATGTGGTCCATCCCTAACTAATGCGAAGCGAATTTAGGCATTTTCGATTTAGCTATCTTTTTCCTTCCTCTTTTTTGGAGTGGGACAGCATCGTGCTGAAACAATATTTTTGGTTAACGGAGCTAACTCTGACTACTTGATCATTAATAAAAATTTTTCACTACCGTTAACCTTTCACTGTATAAGAAACCGTTGGGGGGGGGGGGGGTTCCTTATGCAAGCAACTAGAGCTCTCTTTCTTCTATTAAATAGTCCAATACTAATTTACTTTCCATAGTCTACTATTCTCTGCTTCTGGTATACCTAGTTACAGCTCTCATGCTGATTTTCTAACATCACCTGGACAACACAATTACTGCATCCAAACATATTCTTTCCCACAGCTTTTTATCCAGGATTCTTAATGAGTCCTTAAACAGACGAAAATGGGAGTAAATTGACAAATAGTCTTCAATAAATACCTGAGACCAACTGAGGTGCAGAGTATTATTACAGAGTATTATAACCAGCCTGGAAGTTCGAATTGATTAATTCAAAGCGTATGTGATTATGTTTGACAAGCTTTACCAATGTTATCCTCTAGTTCTGGACGAGGTAGAGACTGCACCTCTTCTCTCTTTCAGTGGGTTACTACGGACAATTTAAGACCTCAGAAAACTCTCTTTTCATGAAAAAAGACCATCGTCGGTGGACATGGTAGTCGCCCAATGCGGAGATCGACCACATACTCACCAACCGGAGGTGGTGTCTACTTGACTTCTCAGTAGTACCATCCTTTTGTAGTGGTTCTGATCACCGTCTCCTTCGTGCGAAAATACGACTTACACGATGGAAAAGAACATCTGCTACCGGCAACGAAGGAGAAAAGAAGTCGTCTACGACGATTACGTACTCGACGTCTCCTTGTCCCAAGGTGACTGGCACATCGAGGAGGACCCAAACGTGGACTACGAGATGCTGCTCAGAGGATTACGAGCCTGTGCTGAACGTGCCTCGAAGCCGCGCACGACAAACTTGGATCGAATTTCGAAGACCACCAAGGAATTGTTGGAAAGAAGAAGGGCTTTGAGGCTTGATCCGAATGCATCGCACATTGAGCGGTTAGTAGCAAACACTAGCTGCAGAAAAGCGTAGAAGGAGGGTCTTTCGAAGCACAGACAGAAGAAGATTCTGGAAGCAGCACAAAGAAGAACGAGTCTAAAGAAGTGCCGCAGGGATCTCCGCGAATATAATATTGGGTTAGCAACCTTGCTGAGCGAAGACGGGACTCGCACGTCTTCTCGTCGTGAGATGGAAATCATTACGGAGAGGTTCTACTCGAACCTTTTTCGTTCATCAACTCCTGTGTCAAGACCGATCATCCCCACTGGTGAAGCTCCACCACGGATTCTCCCTTCGGAAGTACGAGTCGCTATCAAAAGCATGAAACCTGGCACAGCCCCCGGACCTGATTTTATATCAGCAGACTTTCTTCGGGCTGGTGGCCATCCGCTTCATGTAATCTTAGCAGCGCACATGACATCCTATCTTCAGAAAGAAAGGATCCCAGACCAGTGGAAGACCTCGCGAACCGTTCTTATCCATAAGAAAGGTGACCGAGAGGACCTTCGGAACTACCGTCCGATATGCTTGCTGAGCGTGTTGTACAAAGTATTCACCAAGATCATCCTCACTCGCATATCTAGGACGCTGGATGAAGTCCAGCCTCAAGAACAAGCTGGATTCCGCCAGGGGTTCAGCTGCTTGGACCACATCCAGTGTCGAGGGTCATACAGGTTTGCCGGGAATACCGCCTGCCCCTTGTTCTAACCTTCGTCGACTATGAGAAAGCCTTTGACAGCGTAGAAACGAATGCAATACTGTCAGCGCTGGTCGATCAAGGTGTGGACGCGTCGTATGTGAAGACATTAGCCAATTGCTACGATCGATGCACGACTATGATACAGCTTTTCCACCGCCCTCTCACCATTCTCACCCTTCATTGGAAAGGGAGAACGACAAGGCGATACTGTATCGCCAAAGCTGTTTACGGCTGCAATGGATAATGAAATCACTTACCTGAGAAGAAAGGGGTATACGTGTTGATGGAAGATTTCTCTCAAACCTTCGTTTCGCGGACGACATCGTTCTCTTTTCGAGCAGTACCAGTGAAGCAGAAACGATGCTCAACGAATTGAACGAAGCAGGGAAGAGAATCGGACTACGAATAATCAGAAAGAAGACACAGTTCATGAAGAATACCTACTGCGAGGACGGAGGAGTACAACTTAAAGGCTCCCAAATCGTGGGAACTTTGTCATACGTATACCTCGGACGTTCTATGAACATAGAAAACGACTTGAAGGAAGAACTGAATAGAAGAATGAGAGCAGCATGGGCAGCATTCGCAGCCGTCAGGGAAGCTACGGACCAATTGAGGGACCAGGATCTTCGTGCCCATCTGTTAGACTCGACAGTCCTTCCAGCGCTCTGTTACGCAGCGGAGACGTGGGCAGACAACGCGGCCACGTCTAAGAAGCTACTTACTACTCACAGAGCCCTTGAGAAGTGTCTGCTGAAGTTTAACCGGCGCACACAACACCTAGCCGGTCTTCGTAGCTCCGACATAAGAGGAATGTCCCGTCTTCGCAAACCAGCGGAATATGTATCGAAAGCAAACCATAGATGGGCCGGTCACATCATGAGAAGAACCGACGATAGATGGACTAAAAGAACGCTAGAGTGTATCCCAATGGACGCTAAACGCCCCGAGGGAGACCGCCAACGATATGGGGTGACGCTACACGGATGGACCAGCTGAGAGCTCAGCTGGATACGGCTCAAGGACCTCGTCAACGTCACTCACGAAGCTTCAGAACATCTTGGGTGACAATGGCGAGGAAACGAAACGAGTGGAAGAGATGCTGGGGCACGTCCAGTGAAGACGGGCCATCTAAGTATCTAAGTAAGTAAGTATGTTGTGGCAACATCGCTCCCTGTAAACATATGCTTGTATTCCAATATCTATTGGATATTTTTGATTATTGCTTGACAAGATCACATATTCATTTGGACCATCACGTTGATTCTTTTTCATGCATCATGTGTTTCCTCCATTTTACTCCAATGGACGAAAAGGAACTTTTAACCACAAGGTTTCCCTTCTGAGGTTTTTGCACCAGGAAAAAGAAGACGAACTTTTTTGATAACGTGATAGAAGTTCAAAATTCCTACTTTTAGGACATGCTTTTTTCTGTTGAAGAGGGTTTGAAGAAGTTTTGCATATTTCTTTGCTGCTACGAACTTCTCTTCCTTATTCTGGTTCTAAATGACACTATCTTCGCTATGTTTCACTTCATTTTCCTCCGCTTTCCTTATGAACTTCCTCTTCAATTGCTGTCACTTCTTCTTCCTCCTCTCAGATCGTGATTGCGACGTCAGGCGATCTATGTCCTACTAGTCGTCTCCGTCAGCGATCATATTCCTCTGCTGGGAACTCCTCGTGGGTTTACACATAGATCATTCATTGGTCAGATATCTCCTAGTTCCTTATGTTCTTCCCACACATCCTTTTCTTTCTTCTTCGAATTTTCTTGCAAGTTTTCTGGACGCGTAGACTACTCAGTACTTCTTCTTGTTTACTAATAAATCTTCACAGATTTTTGAACATAAGCGGTTTATTTCCACACCTGTTTGAACGCCCGCTTGAAGCCCGACCTCACCCCTTTTTCTGGTAATCGCTTCGCTTCCTTTCAGTAATGAAAACAAATTTAAAGCAGGAGCATCTTCCTCCTAATTTAAATTTGTTTATATTCTATCTATATTATTAGGGTGTTCGGAAAGTATCTGCAGAAAATTTCGCAGCAGAGCAGATTTTTTTGAGATGTTCTAGAAGTTCCCGTTTTAAATATATTATATAAGGACACTACCACTTGTGTACACACAACATATCTGGCTCCCTCTTCCTTGCCTATTTCATCCTATAATGCAGAACGTCGCAGCCATATTCGACACGTACTCCTTTACGCGTTCGAATCTGGCGAACGGCGTTCGAATCGGCGTTCGAATCCACCCCGCTGCTGAAGCCCATCGAAACTTAAGTCAAGTATTCGGCACTGAAGCCCTTTCTGAGCGGTCGGTGCGTGCCTAATTCCAGCGCTTCAAAGCCGGAAACAAGAAACTCAAAGATGAGCCTCGCTCTGGTCGACCGACTGCAATATCGTTCGACGAATTGAAAAATCTGGCGGAGCAGCATCCATATGAAGGTGTGCGGTATTTTACTGCCAGTCTTGGCTATTCGCTGTCCACAGTGAGCGATGGACTGCGATCTCTCGGAATGGTGAAAAAGCTCGGTAAGTGGCTCCTACATGCATTGAGTGACGGCAACTGCCAAAGACGCCTGGAAATCTGCACCCAGCTGCTCTCCAGAAGCCGCAAATTCGACTGGCTGGACACCGCTGTCACTGGAGATGAAAAGTGGGTCTCTATGTCAACCACATCCACAAACGTGCGTGGTGCACTGGCGATGACATGCCGGATCCTTTCGTGAAAGGTGAAATACATGAGAAGAAGGTCATGCTGAGCGTCTGGTGGGGAGTTCATGAAATCTACCGTTTCGAACTGCTGCCGGACAACACGACACTTACTGCTGAGGTCTACTGCGCTCAACTGCAAAGACCGGCTGACAAGACCCGCAAGGAGCACCCGAAGCTCGACAACGTTGGCCGACAACATTGGTGCACGATAACGCGCGCTCTCACATCGCGAATAAGACTTCCCAGAAAATTCTGGAACTCGGATGGGAAGTTCTACCGCACCCACCGTACGGCCCGGACCTGGCCCCAGCGACTACCAACTTTTCCGATCGCTTCAGCATCACTTGGAAGAGAAGCGCTACGATGATTGTGACCACCTCGAAAATGACCTTCGGGCTTTCTTCGCCTCCAAGTCGCCGCATTTCTACGCCAAAAGAATCCGTGATCTTGTGAGACATTGGCAGAAGGATATCGGTGTTGATGTAGATTATTTCGTCGAATAATAAAATGTTGTTAAAAAGTTGTGTTGTTTTGAAATTTTGCCGTATTTCGGCAGATACTTCCCGAACACCCTAACACTTCGACATCGCAGGAACTGGAACACCTATATCGGAGTATGAGACAAAGTTTTCGTCTTTCTTTTTTTGCGGAAGTTTTTGCGGAACTGAGCAGGGCCGAGCACATAATCTATAACCGAACTCTATATTCCCACAAGTATTTGCAGGTGATTCGTTTTTCTTTTAGCAGTAAGCGCTTGGATCGGTGTATGAGGCTGCCGTTCTCGCATTGTGACCTGAGTCTGGAAGGGCCGCCACGACCAGCTGCGTTCGTCTCCGTCTTCGTCCAAAATCAGAAACACCTCGCACAACCGCAAAATATCCCCTCACATTGCACTCCTTTTTCATAGTGGCAAAGCAGTGGAATTAATATCGTGAAACAAACTGAAAACTGAAACATGCAAGTAATGTTAGTACTTCCGCCTACACACTGGTTGAGCGAGGTGAGCCAGTATACAAGCATCGTTAGCTGTTGGTTGGTGTTGCACCTGTGATTTCCAATTTGTTGGCTGACGTGAATGGATATTACTAATATCTAAAGACTGTTTATACTCTGATAACTCCACACCTCTTAGATGCCTAACTTTTCTTCAGTTATTCAACAAGAGCAACGTCTTGAAGCATAAGTGGTTGGTTATCTATCTAATTCTGCTAGGAGTGCTGTATAATGCAGCATCACTACAATTTTTTTAATGCAGGAAGGCATATTAGCACAATCCATTTCAATGGAAACGCCGAATATTTGATAATGGAACACATTAAATCATCAATGATCAATGGAGAGGAGGAGCTGGGAGATGGGAACTATTCAACGCCTTGTGAACGCTGCATTTTCAAAGTCAGTAGCCAGTATGAAAGTGATTCTGCTGATTTCACTTCTTTTTGTCATCGATGTATTATCGCTCAACAAAACTTGGATTGCCGACCATTCTGGAACCAACGTAATCGGCGAGTTCAAATGTTTACAACTATTATTCGCTTAGAACGATTAAATTGGAACCAAGAGGGGGTTCTCAAGTAAAATGGTGAACTCCAGAGATACACTTTCTATCAAAGTATCTCCTTCCATATTAATAAAAGTATGATTTCATAGGAGGCGAAACAGTTCTGGGATCTAAGGAAGTAAGGAAGAAGGTTGATATGAAAAAACACAAATTTCCTTTCCTTCCTCTTATTCCTCCTGTTGTAGGTGAGAAATTTTGGCATTAATTTTCTTTATTCTGTTGACTGCATGGTTTAATGTTGCTCAAACTTTCAGTAGGCGCTGCGCTCCTTGGTGGTAAGACCTCGATCTCTTGTCAAAATTTGTTTATTGTTGAGTTCGACATCATTAAATTTTTACGGTGCTTTTTTAGGGCTTGCAGTGAGAGCAATTAGAGGTTAAAGTTTGGGTTGAAATGAAACACTGTTGTGTAAGAAGACATGAATGAACTAACTGGACAATAAAGATTTTCTTATCTACTTTGGTTTACCATCGATTGTTGCCCCGTCTTTGTGAAAACAGGAGCCCGGGTAGGTTTGGCTACTAAATTGCTTAAGCCAAAATCGTATAAAAAAAGTAATCCTTCATCGCTGTATTCTTTTTTTTTGTGTTTACACTGTTTTCACTGTGGTTTTGTGTTATGTTTGTGTTAACGCATTTTTTACATGATCAAGCGCAACAAGTTAACAAACAACTAAATGAACAATAACACCACTTGGAATTTGAGTGCAGTTAGACCTCTTCTTCTCCCCATTGAATTTCACGTGGCTCGAGTGGAAATGGTAGCTGCACAGTGGCTGTCATTATCAAAGAATAACTACCTAAGCATCAAGTTACAGCTTTCCTCTACTCTTGAGAAGAGAGAACATAAGCCGTCATAATAAACAGCATTCCGAGGTCGTCCGTTTCCACTGATACATGGAGAAATGGACGGAATCACCTCCCTCTCCATAATCTACTATCCCGTACTCGAACACTCCACCTGAAATCCGCACCACCTCAGATTCGTGAGGTGGTGCCTTTAAGGAAATCTGATACTCCATTATGTCAGATGAAGAATGTACGGAATTAGTTAATGAAAGAACCGAATCCTCGTCTGAAGAACTCGTCGACGGTTCCCAGCAAGATGCTTTCGACATTCGCTACCACTGTTTCTAAATATTACAAAAACAATGATATCTCGCTTGAATTGATCTGGAAAAAGCTTCCTTTCTGCTGACAATGAAGGAGAGCTTGGTGAAATCAGGCAATCGTGCTAAGAATCCGATCCTTTGAAAGTTGCAGTACAAGTATGGGCCAAAATCTAGACATACTGTGTCAAGATCATTAGATCATCATCATCATTGGCTTACCGTTAAGTTATTGACAACAGTGGAGAATGGAATAACAGCTGAACAGTAATTGTTACTCATCGGAGTATTCGGAGCTAAAAATGAAATTGGCAGGCGCAGCTAAAAAAGAACAGCCTAGCATATTTGTAGACATATTTGTAGCAGATATCCAGCGCTGTTCGGTAAAGCAATGCTCCCGCTCTTGCTAACGTGATTTGCGTTCCATAGACTATTAATAGCGCCTTAATATGGATTTGAAATCGTTCAGGAAATTCCATTCAAAAAACATGACTTTCTCAGTGAGTGACGAGTTAGTAAAAGATAGCTAAAAAAAAACTGTGCAGACTTAGTCAAAAAAAAAACTTGCCAAAAGAGAAAATAATTTTATTTTAATTGATGAATGAGATAAATTGAAAGGACACGAGTGAAAAACTATAAATGGGACAAAAAGCAGCCATAAAATAAATAAACAATCTATCAAACATACCATCATACCGACATCTCCTTTTTTAAAGCATCCTTTTCGTTAATATCAGCTGAGAAGAAGAAATTTCCTTCGCTTTTTTGACAGAAATAGAAATGGAAAAAACATTTGGAATATTTTCTGAACAACGATTCAGGGAAGAATGCAGGAACATTTTCTGGCTGAAACAACTGGGCTTCGATGATCATTTCTCGGTGACGTTCTAGTCCTTCCACAGTGATCGTGTCCGACATCAAATCAGAACAGTTTTTGCGGAGTCATTTGATATATTTATTGTCCTAGTGGTTCTATTCTCCTAGATAAATGCGGAAAGAATTCGTTCCTCCTGGAAGGTTGAAATGCTTTCCAGGCCTGGAGTGGTGTTGATACATTGATCACACAAATATAGTAACGACTTTTTACGCTTGGTCGGTCGATAAACGAACGTGTTTCTGTTCTCGAAGGCAAGTCTGGAAGGAATGAATGGCTCGCTGAGGAGCGAAATACTTTCTTGGCCCCGAACGGTCGAACCATTCATCCGCCACACAAGCGTGGTATCACTCTGCTACAGTTTCCTTGCAGAGTTCGTGTAGCTCTTAAACTGTTCGTAATGATCGAATGATCGAAAAAAGGTTTGAAGAGCCGCAGTGCCTTCCTATGAAACATATCAGCAGTAAAAAATCCACAGCTCACAAAATTTTTGGGACGTTTTACAACTGCAGGACAGGTCTGGCGTTGCTTACCAGACACCACTACATTGACATATCGTCGACTCCTAGATTGGTTGTGGAAATTACTGGAAACATCGCCTGTTTTCAGAGAAAGTGTTTGATAAAGACCTCTTCATTTATTAATGTGGTCTCACTATTGGCTGTGATTACAGGATTCTGGAGGGAAGGTTTTGCTGGCATTCCTGTGACGAATGGCTGATGTTAGAACATCAGTATTACAGTCGTTGTGGCAACGAAGTGAACATTAATGGACTAGCTAACTGAATATGCACACAGCAACGCAAAGATTTTTTTTTAAATATCCCTCCCTTATCCTCAATTCAATATAGATGTACCGATGAGTGTGAAAAAAGGGGATGGAATGTAGGTAGTGAAAGCGCAAACTCACGCAACGCTTCCGAAAACTGGAAATTAGAATTGGTATCAGCTCCGTAACAATGGGTCCAAACTTCTGATCCATTACAAATACTTACAGCGAATTACACGACTATCAGTGTGAAGCTGAAGCAAGCCAAGACTGTTTACACTCTGAATCCTAGTAACCGTACTTGGATCATATTTTAACGAACAGCAATTTTTTTCTTAGTAGCGGACTCGCAAAAGAAAGGGCTCTGACAATTAGCTCCTGCACGTTTAGACCAAATCGTGCTTCTTTCGCGAGTACAGAATTTTGTTTAAAAAATGATTCAGCATGACTAAAGAGCAACAAGAGTAATGCACAAAAGTAATGCAAACGATAGAAGAACTAAAAAATTGCTACACGTTTGTTTGCGCTGGACACTTACGTGCTACACTTTCGCGCTACGCAACTTACGCGACGTAGACAAAGTACTCTTTGATTGGCGTTTCGTGTCGCTGTAGGCGTAGTCTTCGAATCGTCGAGCTGTTGTGCACCAAGGAGAGCACCCAGTGGACTGTATTACCAGTTACGACGTTCGTTCTCGTCAGGATAATGGTGTAGCTCCTCCTCGTGTCTAAAAAAATGATTAAAGAATGATACGAGAAGTATATACAGAAATAGGTTCCATGATAGTTTTCAAATTTGGGATAATTCTGGTGGATGGTGTCTAATGGTACATTGGAGCTCAAGAGCTGTCGCCTGCATAGGAAGTTGATGCCCTCGTTTTGTCTGATTCCCTTGTGGTTCTGGCTTGTTGTTAGTTTGCTAAACGTTCCTAGAATCTTTCTAATCTGTGAAAACATCTCGTCAAGGCAGTTGGAGCCACGATCTGACACAACTTCGTTAGTGATGCCACGTGTTTCTAATTGGCATCGCTAATTATTGCTTTCACCGCAGTGTCTGTTGTTTGGGCAGGAATTGCAGTGCAGATAGCAAATTTGCTTACTGAACAGGCCATAATGACAGAAATTCCACTTTGGAATTGCTATTTTTGAACTTGTCGAGCCATTTTTGTGCAGTTGTTTCGCTTTCTCACGGTGCAGTATGCGAATTTCTCGAGCAGTTTCGATAGCTTTTCAGGCTCGATGAAAAACGAAGAAAAGTAGATTTAGAGAATGTTGATTCCCGCACGAGAATTATGTTTTAGGTGATGTTATGTTATGATACTTAAGGTCGCGTTGTTCAAGAAAATAATCCCAGCATGCATGAGGAATGATGCTCTTTGAAATGTGCTGAGATCTCCGCAACTAAATAGGAAAACTATTTCTGAAAAAAAAACGAGAATAAAACTTACATGTTTCAGCTTAATATTATTTCCACTGGTTTGCCGCTATGAAAAAGAGGTGCAAAGTGATTTCCGGGGGGATATTCCCCGGTTGCACGAGTTATTTCCGATTCTGGACGTAGATGGAGACGAACGCAATTCGCCGTGACGGCTCTTCCAGACTTAGTTCACAGTGCGAGAACGGCAGCCTCATGGACCGATCCAAGCGCTTACTACTAAAAGAAAAACGAAACACTCGCGAATACTTGTGGGGGACGTAGAGTTCGGGCATAGATTATTCTTCTCCTCTTCCCTGATTCACATGACACTATCTTCCCCAGGTTCTACATCATTTTCCTCCTCAGGAACTTCCTCTCGAGTCATCTCGCTGCTTCTTCCTCCGATCACATCATGTCTTCGACACTCGCCGATCGATATCGTGCTGATCGCCTCCGTCAGCGATCATATTCGTGTGCTGGGAGCTGGTCCTGCTGGGTTTATAGATCATTTTTTTCTGGTTAGACATCTTCTATTTCCCTAGCTGTTCCTACATCTCCTTTCCTTTTCATTCTATTTTTTCCATGAATTTTCTAGACGCAGATGCGTTATGCTTTTATACTGTTGTATGATTTATGCTTAAGCGATTTTTTTCCATACATTATTTTCGAAAGCGTCGTTTATCCTATCGTAAACGATCCGTTTGATGTCGCTACTGTTCTATTACGTCGTCGCCGTTGTCGTTGTGGATATAACACAACATCCGCAAAAAAGAAACCATCAAAAGTTGCTTCTTTCGATCTTTCATCAGGATTCCTACTGACACTTACAATCGATTTCTACATAATTAGTATCTGTATTTTCTGCAGATCTGAGACTGCTGTACCAGGATCGTGAATCCTATGACATGATTTCATCTGGGTTTGCTGGGGCCTTTTTTTATTTTTTTCCTAGTGTATTTTACTGTGGCGGCTAACAACTTCTCATGATTTCTTGGGCTTACATTTTTTTCGACATTACAACTTCACTGACCTCAAGGGATTCCTCTGAACTACTCTTCTACGCATTTCTAGAACTCTAAGAAACTCAACCAAACTCTGCACAGAACACTTGTGGCATGTGACCAGATTCCATTAATATGTTAAATGTTCCAATTTTTATTATTATTTAACAATTATAATTATCCCATTAGATACAATTGTGAAAAAAAATGAGATCTTTAGTCTTTTACTTCATGCTGTTTCTAAGCGTTCTCCCTAAATACAGTAACTTTTTTCGAAGTATTACCAGGAATCTCCCTTAGAAATGTTTCTGATATTTTTTAAAATTTATTCTCTCGTCGAAAAGTTACTTGCAGTAGGGAGTTCCACGCGTTCAACCCTGCAGCCGTAACTCGTACGCATAGCGCGAAGCTAACGACGCAGCGAAACGGCACCGTCAATCGACGACTTCGTTGGAGACGCAACGCAGTACGCAATTCATCTGCTCGCCGCTCTGCTGGCTTCAGTCAAAAGAGTCCTTGTCTGTATTCCGTGCTTACGTCTAAACGTGAGCAATCAATTTATGACGCAATTCTTGATTGATCCTTTAAAAATTAGTATTTATCCGGTAACATTGATCGCAGCAGTTGCTTACTAAGAGGGCATCTTTTCACAATTATTAGCAAATCTACTACGGTGTCGGGTGCCCAAAGTAGATCGACGTAGATATTCAAGGAATTTCAGAAGAATAATCCGCTAATTATGGTTTCGTGATAGAGATCGTGTGCTGGATGCTAACAAATCATCGTTTATGGTATACCCGAGTCGAAACGACACGAAGCACGGTGCAATTGCGTAAGCGGTTGCACCCGGAGCGTTACGACGTGACGAGGTGGAGCGTAGTGGTTAGGATGAGGACCACTGCTACCACAGTTCGTTGCTGCGATTCGCGATAGTCGCAAGTCGTTTCAAACCGCTTTCTCCACCGCGTCGCTTCGAGCGCAACCGCTTCCGCAACTGTCCCGTGCTTCATATCGTTTTGACCCGACTAAAACATGTTGTTTATTTATTTATACACGTGCACCAATAGTGCACCAGAAGAAAAAAAACCAAAAACACATTTATGTCTTCTTGTTATGCCAACGAGGTTTAGGTGAAACTTTTTTATTGGCCTGAGGTTTCGACAAACTCGTCTTTTTCAAAGGCCTGAAAATGGTTCGAGGTCTTTGATACCATGCATGTCCCATCAAACTCCTCCTCTCTCCTCGCCAACCCTTGATATTGTTCCAAATACACCACGCAAGACCTTAAAAGGTAAACAACTGACCAGTTTCACCGACTAGCGGGGTTGGTAAACCACCGCTTTCTTAAAGATTGTCGCCACGAGATCTACGCACTGCCGTATCCTTAAGTACTGGTGTCTGGATAACGTCAAGGAACTGCATGTGGGGCAAAAACACATTTGTCTAATTCATGCTCTCATGTTTATGGTAATATGTTTGCATTGTATGTTCTCACGGACTATGCAGACGCAGGCACATACAGTCCGTGAAGCCTGTTACTAAAGCACCAGTATGAACGCTCGGCTAACTCCGGACATCAGACTTCTTGTAGTGCTTCCTATGCTCCACTTCACTGAGCAATAGAATTTAAAAGTACTGAAATTTTCTGGGAAACTTCATTTGTATTTTTTCCTAACCACGCTTTTTTCGTCTTTTCTTTTCCACAAATTTGAGCACTGATACAATGGTGATGAAATATTGACTCCACACTTTTGTTTCTAAATGCGGCGATGCCACATTCGAAGAGTATTCAAACTTAATTTTGCACCGATGTTCTTTTGATACCGCTGAAATTTTATCCGCGCCGGCATGCGGTCGTACTACAGCATAGATGCGATAGTGGGAGCCGGTGCTCTGACCCCCTTCACCTTTGAACGGTTGGGGAAGGGACCTCTTTCACTTTTAAACGGTTGGTGAAATTACCCCTTTTACTTTTGAACGGTTGGCGAAAGGACTCCCTTCACTTGAGCTGCACCCCATGGGCTAAACCCCCTTCACCTGGGGGGTTCCGGCTTCTCCCTATCGCAACTTTGCTAGGGTGCAGCTTGAATCAGTTAAAGGCAGCATACCACGAATCTGAGGTGGTACGGATTTCAGATGGAGTATTCTTATACGAGATAGTAGATTATGGGGAGGGGGTGGTTCCGTCCATTTCTCCCTAGTTGCCGTAAAAAAACGGCCCGGAAGATACGGCTTCGGGCGTCTGGTGCACTATTTTCTACAAGGAGTTCGACTGGAGCGCTCCAGCCTTGTGCGGCGCCGCATATTCCGGGCCGTTTTTTTTACGGCAATTAGGAAGAAATGGACGGAATCACCCTCCTCTCCATAATCTACTATCCCTTGTAAGAATACTCCGCCTGAAATCTGCACCACTTCAGATTCGTGGAGTGATGCCTTTAAGTATATAACTAAAATCGGACAGGTATAGCGCAGCATCCAGAACCGCATGCGTTGCTCGGGACCACTCAAGGCCAACCAAGCTTTGTATCTACCAGGAGTCGAAAAATTGGTATGCTGCTATACTTCCTAAGAGGATGAGAAAACTGATTCAATAAATCATTTGGCTCCAGCCGTTCGCTGCACGTGCCAGATGCACGTTGATTAACAATCTACAACTCGGGATTGAAGTCAAACGTGAGGCGTATCTCAAGAGGATTCATGAGCGCCAAGCACTTCATTCCTTTATCGTTTCGTACTATTAGATACGCGCGGAAACTAGAAGTTGGTAAAATGTCGATTAAAATTTGCTAATTTAGTTACTGTGGTGGTTTCTGGCACAGTACAACTCACTACTTAGCCACAACTGGTAGCAGTCACCATCGCTATTTCATTAATCTCTTGAAGATGGCTGTATTTCGGCAGAATTGGTAATTTTTGAAACGTCCTAATTAGCTCTTCTTTCTCAAGTCAACCAACCGATGTCACACGTACGCACGGTCGACGTAAAACGTGTCGTTCAGTGCTGACGTATTGCGTCTACGATGAAGTCTGCGGTGAAATTGTACAAGGTAGACACTCTTCGCAGAGGGCGACAAGCTCCTGAAGTATTTCTACTTCGTTTATTTTTGTTCTTCTTTTTTCTTCCCTGTAATACTGCTTGAGTAGAGCATACGTAGCCTTAGCAAAGAATTTTTCTATCAGTTTCTTCCATTTATTTTGCTCGTAGAGCTAATTCTTCTCCAGCTCTGTTAAATCCTCGCCGTAGCTTGTTGTGTCGTTTGCAGCGCAATTGGAATGCTGAGGAATTTCTAAATTTGGAAATTTTGGAGAATTTACGGCAATGGGAGGTATTATATACGGTAACCGTTGGCGATCATCTCATGTTTAACATCCATAATGTTTCGATGCAAAATTAAATACAGAAACGCTTGGGGAAAAAAATCTCTTTTTTTAACTGCAAATAAATGCATAGCTGAGTCTTGATTGAGTTTGCAGCTTTTCTAGCAAAGGAAACAGAGAAATAGGTTTTATTTAGAGACCAGAGAGAATGTTTCTCTTGACTGTACTGGCTTTAACGTTAAGATCTCCGATTTCTCGGACGGGACGACTTCAAGGATTTTCCCAGAAGTGCTCACACAGCTCACACCGTATTCTTTCGATACTGCTAAGAGACCTTTCCATGTATAACTGTGAGCGTTTAAACATCTATCAACCACGAACTTTGTTTCCTTTCCATAAATAGAATGCGTAGAAGACTCTGAAATTTCTGCACTTTCAATTGGTCTTTTCCTTGCATTTTGGCGACTTTCACTCAAGCGCCGTAAGCGTCGCAACGCTACGAAACGCTCGTGGATAGGGGCGACGCTCGAGAATATAGCTGGGTCAAAACGCCATGAAGCAGGGACAGTTGCATAAGTGGTTGCGCTCGAAGCGGCGAGGTGGAGAAGGCGCTTGGAATCGAGGTGGCACCATCGCGAACCGCTGCAATGAACGGTAGTAGCAGTGGTCCTCACAAGATCCCACTGCTACGCTTCACCGCGCCGCTTCGAGCGCAGCCTCTTACGCAACTGTTCGTGCTTCATGTCGTTTTGATCCGACTGTAATTCGCTGCTACCCCTGCTACAGTACTCGGTAGAGTAAAATCGCCACTCTCTGCATACATAGTAGTAGCGTTGTCGGCAGTCCTGCACTTCGCACACAGCTCACACACTTCTTACGAACTGAGCGTGGTCATGCTCATACTCGTAAAATATACTCCAGACTCTGCATTGTCCAGGACAGGTCCCAACATCGTCATTTTTCTGACATGCTACCCTTAAGAAACGTGCGCAGAGTAAGAGTTTGTAGAAGAACTGCTGTGCTAGCGTTGTCGTTCTAATATAAGTCACGAGTTGTGGATGATGGTTTGGTGTAAAACTTTGCGTGAAGTCATAGAAGAAGTCAGAAGTCGCGACGCAGCCATTCGATGTGGGGTTTTCCTTCTTTCGTTGCACTTCTCTTGCACTGCGCGCGACATTTCGCCGTCTCATTTGGTGTGCAGAATCCAAGAAACAGCAACTAATTAAAGTACATTTTGTATGCCTTTCCAAATTAGCTGCTTCTTCACGGAATTTTCATCGAACTAGTCGATACTGTCTGCTTGCAGAAGGATTTCTTCGAGGGGATCTGAGTGTCCTCTGTGATGCTGATGTCCGTGTAACTCGAGGAAATGAGGGCAGTAAGCCTTCGAGATTCTACGCAGCGGTTATTAGGAGTTATTTACGCTTCCGATATTCCGTGGGGGCTAATGAAAAAATCAATTCAGAAAAACTCTTTATATGCAATGTTTTTGTTTCTATCTGCCTTAAATGATTTCGTTGCAGCTCCTCCTTTTCTCTTTCTATTATATTTAGTTTCAAACTAACTCTAAGTGCTGTCTCTTCCATTTCTTCAAAATTTTGTAATCATTGAAAATTGGAAAAGTCGTAATTATCATTTAAAGGGTGCAGAAACCCACAGCAAAGAGAAAGGACACGGCAGCGAGCAGTACTTGCTGGGAGAGGGAGGGGGGCTATTCAACACTGCGCTAATCGAACTGTACCTTGAGCGCAAAAAAGTTCATAGGGCATAGGTTTTCTCTTTCTTCTTCTCTTCTTCGTCTCTTTTCTTCTCTTCTCTTGTCATAGATCCTGTAAGACTAATGCTCAGCTTTTAGAGATCCGAGTGACTCATCTATTCACGTCCAGTGGTGATCTGTCGATTAATAAACTATCACCTTCTCAAATGCTTTTCAATGGGAAACCTTTTCAATGGGAAATGAGTTTTTGTGCTCTACTGAAGTTTTTCTCAGACTCAAAGGTACAGTTTGATTAGAGTACGGCTGAGTGGCCCTAACGTTCGACCCGAACATTGTGGCATTGAGCTTTGTTCCAACGGAAGTAACTAGTTTCCTCTGGCACTGATAACATCTCATCCCTCAAGTTTGACACTTTGACGACAAAATGAGTGACGTTCCCGAGGATGCTACTCGGCAGCTTTTCGACAGATTCCCGACAAGCAGTCAGTCTACCGGTTATCTTCCTGAAAACTGAGAGACTTGGCGAAACTCCAAAGTTCGAGGAGAATCTGAATTCGCCCATCCTCCGAAGCTGCAGCATTTTTGACTAGCGCTCTGGGTGTGCTCACCAAAACGACCATATGCAATACACTGTTTCGCGTTGGGACCTGCATTTAAAATCCTCAAAAGATACGATTAGAAGAGGTCGAAAAGTCGTATTCTCTCCTCGGTTTCTGCTATCATGAGGGCCTAAAATTGAATGAGTACGGTTGTACGCATTTATGTCTACCTTTGTTATGTGTGTTACGGGGAAAAGATGTAAAATTTCGGGAATTGTACGTGCTATTGTACAGAATGGTAACGCGCACTAAGTGATGTACAGTAATTTCGCTCTGGCTCCTTTGCTTTATGCAGGAGATTTGTTAGCTTTCACATGCATTCTACTTTTTCTTGAATTTCTCACCTTTCTAGACCAAAAAGTATAGCAGTAGTGTTTTTCCTTTCTGTTCTACCGTTTCCCAGGTGAGATTGTACGTTGGAATAAGTGGAAAAATTCTAAGACCTTTGCTTGGTATTTTTTTGTTCGTAACATTTCCTACATACTGTAAAAGTGTATAATCGTAATCCTTTGTAACCTTTGATACACTTTTCTTAACACTGAAATGTCTTCGTTTTTCGCTACGATTCGTTTCATGTGCAACATTTTTGCAGCGCTAACGATTTGTTGTCGTCTGCACTCGTGGCTGTGGGTTCGCAGAGAATCACGCTCAGCTTTGCAGCGATACTCCGACTATAAGCTGCAATCCGAGCGAAAACTAATCAGAGTCCTGGAAAGGACACTCGTTCCGGGGTGCAGCTTTGCAGTGCCGTTCATCAGCAGAAATTGTATTTCCCTAAAGGTCACGTTGCTCTTCAGATGAATAGGGCGCAGTGGCTGAGAGATCGCAAAAACAAATTGCACTTTCTACATAATGTCGGCATTTAGCGCTTTCTTCCTCGATCACCCTGTCAGTGAAATTTCTGGTTCAAAACAACATGTTTGTTTACATTATTTTTAATTTATAGAACACATATGTTATAGAATAGAAAAAAGGCATGATATTGACCGTAATGGTTTTTTGTGTACGAAAGAAGAATTATCCTTTAAATGTGGGCAAGTTTCACTTCAGCAAGGTTTCACTTCTGTTAACTGACGGATTTAGAAACCTATCGACGTCTGAAGAAATTGCGAGAAAAAGAACCTACACTATTCACTTGTATTTGTTTATTACTTTCTACAATGTGACGTTATACAGACACCGTTTAGAAGAATTCAGCAGTGGGTTTGATGTTAACTGTTCACTTGAAAAGTTAGATAGATTTTGACCAGAGTTCATCATTGTTACGATATGCATAGAATCCATAGAATTCATTTTTTAAAGCAATTTTAGCAATGAAAGGTTATGCCATAGGGTTCTGTATACTACACCATGCCAATATACGAGAAGAATTCATGAGTTGAGCGCATTTTTTGCCGTAAGAACCAGGAGCGGTACGGTTCCTGGAAAACTGGGGCACCGCTGCTTGACCACTGGTTATAAATGATTTTTGCTGGCTTTTATTTGAAAAAATCACCTTGGATTCAGGGTTTTCATAGATTTGCAGGCCCAAACTTTTTCAATGATTTCTCTTTTCTGTTCCAGAGAACGGCGTACTGGTGTTGAATTTCCTTCGGCATTTAGACCATGCAAATTCTATTTCATGCACTTTTGTTTGCATAATCCTATTTTGGTGCAGAAACTGTCCTTTGTTCGTGATAAGTCCGACCGTGTTTCGACTTTTACGCCAGAAAAATTCACTGTCTCCACCCACTTCGTTCAATTTCAGCAGTTCAGCGAATCTACCATAATCTTCAGTTTTCACTCAAAGCTACTTTCGAACGATGGAAGTATTACACGTCAGCAGGAGCAGCCAATGTCCTTAACTCATTCTGCGCCACTGCTTCGCTTATAGTTAGGCCTTAATGCGCTACCATTGTGTTCATGTTCTTTCATGCATCCAGAACGAACCGAAGTCTCATCTCCCTTCAGTTTCTCGCTTTCTCCTCGCATACAGTGACGAACAAAAGCAAAGCAACTTTTTCTCTTTCCGAGCTTTTGCTCCGATTTTTCATTTTCTTTTGGTTGGATCTAGTATAACCAAGAGTGGTGTTAGAAATACAAGTCCGTTTAAAAAAAGCAGAAATTGCGGAAGTAAAACTTGCAATTGCAGACTTATACAAAACAATTTTTTATTCCTAATATTCCTGTTATTATTTGCATTATTTTTGCTCTCTCTTGTTCCTCTTTCGTCCTCTTCCACACTTTTCTAAAACAAATTTCTTTGATTCAGAAATGAGAAAGAAGCAAGATTTTTTTCTTAATGTGCAAGAGCTAATTATTAATGCCGTTTCTACGCGTGCAGAGAAAAGACGCCTGCCCGTCTTAATGTCATCTAACTACGGTTACTAGAATTTGTTGAAATTTTGAGAAAATTATCGTGAAACTTCCTAGATGTGGCCGAACAGGAAAAATCTACTGGAAGAATTGGTGTAATTCTTCCAGTAGATTTTCCCTGGTCGGCCACTTCTAGGAAGTTTCTTTCTCAAAGACGTTACTACCAATTCTCATTTAACTCCTCATTTGAACAGCCGATATTCAGGAAGATCTGGGAAAATTTCCGAAGATCTCCGTTGGTGTCTCAGAAACTTTAAAGATCGTTCATGAACTGGCGGGCTATTTACTAGTAGATCCTGTAAGAAACCGTTGGTTACGATGAAAGACAAGGTGACCCGAGTAGCATTTACAGGAACTGCACTTGCGCTGAATGCAACAAGATTCCTTCACAGCACATAAGGAGTGGTCTGCTAAGATACTGTGTAAATAAATAAATAAATAAATAAATGTATATCATACGGGAGTAGCGCAGTAGGAGGTTCTGTTGTCTCTGTACTGTTGATCAGAGGTTCGAATTCGCCCTAGTGCAAACCAAACCTTTAATCCTTCCGGGGGTGGATAAATTGGTACCAGACTACTATGGGAGGATAAAAACACTGATTTGGCACATCGGTTAGCCCTCGCAAGCCATTATAAGGCTTCAGACGGGTTCATAAGCCTCAAGCGGTACCGAATCACAGTCGATCGCGTAGGCGCATCTTCATGGGGGATAGGTCGACACCGTTCGATTTATCCTTTGCATAAAAAGTCAACTGATTTGCTGATGCAAAGTGGTTTCGTACGTTGCCAGTTTCAGCACATGGGGTAGCCGCTAGCTGATGTGCTATTCCTTAGGTGTGCGAACTACTCACACCACAATTTTTTCCTGTTAGATGATGAGGCGTTTGAGAGAATAAGTCTCTAATGGGGTTGATTTCCCAGGATTTGACGAGAGTGATGTGAAGCTGAAACGTTCGCTGTTAATAAATATCAATACCAATCCTGACAACAACTCAGGTGTAGTAATGCCCTAACTAAAAAGAGAAATACTTTCTCGTTAATACCTATGTTTTCGTATTCAGGTGAAAACAGGATCGCCGCATCTTTCATGTTCTCATTTTGAGACGTAACCCAAACAATTAAAAATGAGATGCTTTCGATCGTTTTTCGATTGGAACAGTCAAATGTTCCTAGCCAGAATTTTCCAATGTCATACGAATGCAATCTAATCTATTCGGCAGACGCCTTGAAAAAAAAACAGCGACGAATAATTGAACTATTCAAAAGCATGCATAATTGAATTGGCTTTGCAGAGCCGGTTCTTCCAAATTCTTAGTCACATCCTCTTAACAATGTATGATTAAAGTGCTCACCAAATATTTCACGCTGATTTTTGTTGGTTTTTGTTGTGAAAACCAATGAAATATACTATCTAAAAAACAAACAAAATCACTGCTTTGAATTTGTTTCCGTACTATCCTTATTGACTGTTTGTTTACTCTATTAATGTGTAGCATATCATTAAGTATACTTGTTACGTTACTGAAGTAACCATTAATTTATATGATTGTTACAGTACGTTGTTGAGAACAACGCGACATATAGTGCTCGAAAATTCTCCATTTTAGTTATAAGCATTTTGCTCGTTTTCAAAAAAATAAAAACACACAATGAAGTTTTAGTTACTCACAAAATCATCCTGAACGTGTTATTTGCGCCAAAAATTCTGACGTACGCAAGATACGTTCTCATAAAATAGAAGGAAATCACAATTTTGATGAAAATATTCATGAAAAAGTCCTCCTCTTCATTAGCAGAGTTCCAGAGCTTTTGTGCCATCTTCTTTTTTCAAGCTTCCTTATCGTTCTTCCTTATCTTCGTGGAAGTAGCGATTCAGAAATTCTCATAAGCTTCATTCCGTTCTGAATTACTCTGGAAACACTCACGTGATTATTTGTTCTCGTGAGAAAATCCTGTACATCATTTCGTCAAATTCCCCTAATGTTAAGGCGTTGTTAGGTCCTTCAACGAAAATTATTCCTGTTTCTCGTATACCTTGGGACATAAATAATTAAAATATCCAGTGGTTTGCTGTTTTTCCCGTCGTCTCTTCAGTTCTCTTCTCTAACATGAACACGATAGCTCCAGCAAAAACAAATAGAACACCTGGGGGTTGCGCTATTTTTATCGCACCAACGTAATTCCACCTTTTGCGTCATTCTGCTTACGTCCGGATAAGATCACAAGAATCTCAGCAAAAACACCCACTCATTCTCAAACCACTCGGATCTATGCCCGGTCCAGTTTCATGATTCCTTGAATACATCCTTGAATCATCATCAGATGCTGTGGTATCCGTCGAGCTGCTTGTTCTTTGTGTCGTGAACGACTTTATAGATTCCTCTGATAAAATTACTCTGAATGTTGTCTCGTTGCTGTCCTTTCTTGGAGCACTTCATTTTCTTCCGTACAACGTCCTGTAATTATCGTGCGACAGACGCAAAATTAACTGTGCGTGGAAAATTGTTTTATGGAAATGTTTTTCAACTCAGTTCTTGTCAACACTTTCCTTGAACAATCACCGTCATAAACGTTTTGAGGAAATGTTTCTTAAAATAAAGGTAGCATTTCAGTGCGGGTTCTTTGACGCTACCTTTTCCACTTTTTTCTTTTATTATTACTGTATTACCGTATTCCCATTTGAAGGAGGCATTTTTCTAGTCTTTTCTTATTTAAGTTTTCATCAGCTATGACTTATTCTCATGCATAGCCTGTCTTAACCTACGAGACCTACACATTTCTCAAGGACATAACGTCCAACTGGTCGCATAGCTCGAGATGTGATTCGACAGAATTGCCATCTCGGGCTGACGTTTATGGGATTGCTCGACGCCTCGAATTTCCTCATTCTCACAAGAAGAAAGAAATCGCTCCGTCCAGTCACGTTCTATTTCGATCAGGTTTCTTTGGAGAGGAATTGCCTTCCGCAATCCTTTGCCGAATGCCCGATAATTTTTGTGCTCATACTTTGGCTTACTGACATAACATTTGTTTGTTGTTTTTCTGAAGAAAAAAACTTGCTGTTCTCTCCTCCTTTATTTGAAATGTTCATACGAAGATGTCACTCAGAAATGAAATAAAGTCCCGAATGATAGCAAAGTAACAAATACTTTGTTTAAAAAAAGAGTTCGTAAGATTTTTTTTCCAGCTGAACACTTTTCCTTCACGCTTGGCATAAGGAGATTTTAATTATTTGTTTTCTGTTAGTTGAGGTGTATAAGTGTATAAGTGGGAGTAGCGCAGTACGAGGTTCTGCTGTGTCTGCAAGGTCGATCGGAGGTTCGAGTTCGCCATAGTGACAACCAAGCTTTCTTCCCTCCATTGTCGATACTTTGAAACCAGACTTGTCTGGAGGGATAAAGTACTGGCATCACTTGATACGTCGGGTAGCTCCAGCAAGTCATTGTACAGACAGCACACGCGTTCCTAAACTTCAAACAATTCGGAATTAAAGTGGTCGCTCATCCCAATGATCACGATGATCCCAGGATCGATTAACTCGAGACACTTTATCCCTTGTCCTTTATATAAGTGGATGACAAATGCGATAATAGAATTTTCATGGATGGGACATAAAGGTGGGAATCGGTGGGAGACCTCAGTGGTTCGCCAACACTGAATGCAGAAGAGCTCCATGTACCTGGTGGTCAGCAACAGAGGTAACCACTCTCTCTCCCACGAATTATCCATCCACGAAACAACCTTCGTCGAACACGAGGAGAAGAAGAGTTCATGTGTGTTATTTGCTACTTGAGTATAGAAAAGAAGGCTCCATTGACATCCAGCTGTTGCCGCAAATGTACGTAAAGTTTTCCGAAGAACGAATCTTCGGATTTCATAACTTGAAGCTTAGGGCTGAGTCACGAGACGAACCACTCCAAAGAATGAACAACTGAAGCTATGCTTATCTTAGTTAGACCAAAAAAACTCTCGCTCACACAAACAGGAAAGAGGATTCGTTTGATTTCACGGAATTCCCGGATTTTTGCAAATTTGGTGATAAGAAACTGAAGAATTCATGCTAGTGTATTTTTATCTTAAATGTTTTAGCAACACTAAGTATTTCGCTTATCTAAGGCAAGCGAATTACAGTAACGAATTAGTCGAATCTTCAACTCTTATTCCTAAGAACGAGTTCCCAGCTATTTTTGCGTCTACGATACAGTGATCATGTGTGAGTTTTCCTGATCCGAAACGTGGAACGAGCAGTTGGAGCAACGACGAACAGCTGTTTATGCGAAGATTGATCGCTACGGATCCATATTTCTAGCACTCGTTCTCGTTTTTCTTTCTCTTCCTTCTCACAACCATCATCAACGTCATATGGCATACATTTCATGCATATTCCCATCACATGCGTTGTGCTGCGGACAAAATCTTCAATTATTAACCAGTTAGAGACCTAAGCGCCGGTTTCCGGTTGATTCTGCACGCCATCTTCATTTTTTTAAATCTTTTTTTCAGGAAATTTCATGCTTCTTTGCTCAGGTTGTTGTGAGCCTTTTCAAAGGTTTTTTAAAAGAGCCTTCTCTTTATTTTCAATTTCCTCACGAATAAGGGGCTTCGTCTAAATCCTCGTATAAATCCAAGAAATATCCTGCTATGAGTAGTAAACAGTACTCAAACACTCGAGTGAGTTCGAATTCGAACATTCTTACCTTCGAACAAGTTGTAATCTTCCGCTTTTTTCCAAGAACATCCTTCTATTTATCTCAAACACTCAAGGAAGAGAGAGAAAAGAATGATTGAAAGATTTGGAATAAGGGAAGGCTGGAGGAAATTGTGTAGGTGCTGTGGTAGGAAGCTTTCCCGTTAATATTAGGAATATCCTAGGAAAACTACAATCGCAAGAACAAGTTGCTGTAAATCGTTAAGCTAAACGCGCACTCCGTCATTGCTTCATCCTATATTTTAAAAAAAAAAAACTTTTTCTCACTCTTCTTCTTTAATCCACGAAGTTTTAATCGACAAATAAGATTTGAAATCTATGGATATGCAGCTGGCTCCAAAATCTTTCGGTCTTTCGTTCGTGTGAAATATGTATATAGATTCACCTTAAAAAAATCTAAATGAAATTGTTTCAAGGACTTTTGTTTCTAAAAATAAAAGCTGAGTTTAATAAAGGTGAGAGTGAAATTTACTGAAACGTGCATTAAGTAGACCTACCGTTGGTTCCACCGAGTAAAAACACGACACCTACGTCGGAGAAACTTTGTTTAGAAACCAATTACGAGGAGTTTTCCCGTTATTACACCTGGATCACATGGATATATTACGTTTTCTGGGAACGAATAGAAAATTTTTCCAGTTTCTAGCAAAGCGCACTTTCGTCGCTTGCGAAATTTCTAATTTTCTCACGATCCGAACAAATATTTAGTCTTCTCCTTACTGCTCAGCCACTTCTAAATTTATTAGCACCAAAACATGGACTGGTAACAATCCCAGCTCAATCCACTCAAAGTTAAAAATTCGCTGCCTCAATGCTGTGTTTGATTGTGGTTCGGACGGATTTACGTTTGACGTCTGCACGGTGGGACCTTCGCTTTATTCTTCCCCCAGCTAGAAGCCAGTGTCAGCCAGCAGCGCTGCAATGATACGCCCGCAGTCCTTTGCGAGCGGCAGGAGACCGCGCTGCTTGGAACGCAACTTCATGTACCATATTGTAGCATAAATCGAATCGTTTTGACTGGACCGTAAAATCAAGATCATGCTTCATAATAGCGGACATATTCTGTCACGTGTGTGTGTCTCGAAGGTGATAACGCGTAATAACTCTAAGTGAATTTCTCAAGAAGTAAACGAGGTATAGTGAAACATTTTATGGCCGTGGGACTTGTTATGCTATGTTTCACACCTATGTACTCAACCGCAACCGTCCCTGCACGTTTACCTCATCAGGTGGGAGCATCCTTCCGTCGGAAATTGGAGGTACGTATGAAACCGGCCGCTTAAATACTAGCAAACAGTTTATGTGATCTGACATGGAACCTTATCTTTATCAGTAAGATGATGACGTTTATGTCATTTCGTGTGAGTAGATTATTGGGCGTTAATTGTTGAGGAGAAAGAGGAGAAAAACTCATGCTTACCTTCCCTAATTTTTAGGGTGGGGCGGGTGTAGTGTAGCGGTTAGAGGTTTCGCTTCCTGCGCGATCGATGGGAAGTTCGAATCCGCATAGTGCTCACCAAGCCTTTCATCCGGGGTACAGTAAATTGGCGCCAGACTTGTCTGGGAGCAATCTACTGTACCCCGGACAGCAAAAACATTGACCATACACATCGGCTAGCCACGACAAGTCACTGCATAGACCAGTTACACGATCGTAAACCCCGGACGATTCTGAATTGAAGTGAACGTGGGGTGCGCATCCTAAGCGGATTGATTGACGCCAGAGACTTCATCCTTTATCCTCTTAGTGTTTTTACGGTATCGAAGGAGTATTTACGGAAAGTGAAATCAAGTTTGAATACTCTCCAAATGTAGTACTGAAGCCTTTAGGTACAGAACTATGAAATCATCACTTTAATTCATCATCATTTCATGAATATTCTTAAAATTCTGAAGAAAAAAGAACGAAAGAAGCGTCGTTAGAAAAATATAAAATGGGGTGGAACGGATCCTATGGCGTGGAATTGCTGCTCCGGCGCCAGAACGCTACAAAATGTTGCGAGATGGGCCCCACGGCAGGAATTGACCCTTCAGCACCATAAAGCACTGAGAGGAATTCCGCAGCCGAGATTTGCGCGACATCGACAGAAATCAGAATCAGCGGGATTATGGTGCACCAGCACTGCTCAATCATTCCAAGAAGTTTTGTTACGAAATGAGTTATGGAGGGAGATTATGGACCGTTTTGTGACCGTGACACTGCATGGATCCTAACGTACGCCGTCCTCTGTGGCTACCCTCACTATGTTGCTCGGATCCTTTATTTCAGGATACTGGATACATGCAGGCAAACAGCTGCTTGAATAGTAGTAAGCAGTGGTTTGACGTACCACCCTTCTCTTTATCAGTGTGGTGATGGGGCTCATGTCCGGTCACATTCTTTATTAATTGCTCATTCTATTCATTTGTTACCGTTCCAGCGGTCCCTTTAATCTGCGGCATACACTCTTAGTAGCTGCGGCGCCAAAAATGAGCCGGAATTGTCAGATGTTTGGTTTTCCGGAATAATAATCAAATTTGGGCGTGATTTGCAAGTAACACAACTTAAATCCGCGTCCATTTCCAAAAACTCCTGGAATGTAGTGGACCGTTGGCACTGGACTGATCAACCTACTCCAGAAGCTGCTCGTTATAAAAGTGGCACGTGGAGAAAATACAGCAGCGCCAATATTCCCGAGCCGAGTATACTGAAGAAAAATATACGACGGAGATTCCCCCAAACGATCATCTCGTTATCTCTTTGTTTTCGAAGAAAACAAATGTTCATTGTGGAAAACAAGTTTCTGTTGATGTGAGTCATGTTGTTGTGTTTCCTTCTACCGCTACCTCCGCTCCGAACGCCGCCGTCGCTAATTCCAGCCCTCGGCAAATGTGTTGAGCTCGTTCGCATACTGAACATGTGCTTTACCTCTCCCAGTGTCGGAATTACGTAGACGAGTTTTCTCAAGCTTCTAAGCTTTCTTTTGAAATACTTGTATAACGAGCAGCTTCTAAAGTAAATTCTGAAAATTCTAATTCTCTCCAGTGCTAATGATCCACTACATTCCGATTTTTTTGGAAATACACACGGATTTATGTTGTGTTACTTCCAGACCACATGCCCAAATCTAATCATTATTGTAGAGATCCAAACATCAGACACTTGCGGTTGATTTCTTCTGTCCGTTTTTGCTCACATTTCAGCGAATTATTGTTTGTCATGAATTATTAATTGTTGTTTATTAACAAATTGCGCGTGGCTGGCTCCTACGGAGACTATGCTCCCACTCAATTTACGTTGCGTATGCTGGATAGTTTTTCTGAGAAGGAAGGTGGGTGATATCAAAAAAAAAACCAGAAAATATGTTTTTTGAACAGTTAGCGAAGAACTGGTCGTTGCCAGCAAAGGTTGAGATTAAGGAAATACGTCATCGTACTTTCCTTCCTTATTCCTGGGTTTTTCGAGTACTTATCGGTTTTTTCCGACTAATTATTTTATTTTCTTGCCCGTATTCTTTACGACTTCTTCCTATGTTTACAAAGAATTCGCCAATGGATTTCCATCAGGAAACAGTGTTTTCCGTGGACATGCTGACGGATTAAAGGGATTCAGAGGATTCAGACCCTCATTAATGCCTCACCAACAACATCCTTCGTTGCTTGTTAGCCTGCTGGATACAGCTCTGCGGACAGGTTTCATGCATGAGACCTGGGATCTGACGCACAACACAGCGTGATTATTTGAAGGATGCTTGAGCACAGATTAAAATCAAATGAAAAAAAGAATGTAAACGAAAAATATCGCGCGCTTTGGATTCGACGGCACACAGGACAGAGGAGAGTTTGTGATTCCCTGCGTCACTTCCGTCAGAATAAACATAAGTAACTGGAATTTCGTCGTTTCTATCACATTTTTTGAGGTATGCAGCAACCATCACGAAATTCTCGATACGGTTAGAGCGACTGTATACGCGCACATTTCAGGAAAAATGGTTTGTTTATTATTTAAACATGCACACAAAGCTCATCCACGCCAAACCAAATCCCAGATTCTCCGGAAATATCTAGATTTACAGGTTCTCATCAACGTTTTTTCAGTTCTCATTGAAACAGAAAGAAAATGAAGTGCCTATAAGAAGAGACAACTTACTCTGAGGTCTCAGAGGCCACGGTAGCAGTGGATAATGTACCGAATAACATCGAAGCCCGAACGAAACGCCATGGCAATACTGAGCCAGTTGCAACGCTGAATTGGTACAAAAAACGCTGCCAAATTCTGTTCCGTTCGTGTCATCACCTTTGAGGATTTTGATAAGAGAAGCTGCTAATGAAAACTGTCGTGTGGCCTTCTCAAATATCGACTGAGCATCAGGGGCAATTCTCAGGGACAGAACACTCTAAAAAGGTTGTTCGGCGCAACTTAAAAGTGTGAAATACAGTAGGTTCAAGGACGAGTAGAGCGGTGAGTTAGAGAAATACCGTATGGTGCGCATTAAGGCACGATTTAACGATTTTGACGATGCTGGGATTTCTTCACGGATAAGTGGTGGTGTACTTTTCGAGAATGACTGTGATCACGTTCAATTTCTTTTAGTAATCCAGAAAACGCCACGTGAAGCATGCTTCCGTGACCCCGTCTCCCAATAATGCCGCTTGTCACGGATCATAGAACGAGGGCAATCCGAACTTAGAGTGATCGTATTCTCGAACATAACCTCTACCCCTATTTGTTTGCTTTGAGACCCCAACATCACCAATTTCATGATACGCTTCCTTTAAAGTTTGCTGTTAGTAATTTGGGCGACTGCCAATGGAATTAAGGAACTCGTTTGAGTTCAACGGTGACTAATTAGGGTTTCGGCTATTCCAGTGAAGATCGACATTAATGCAGGGAAGAAGAGAAGAACTACTAAAAAATTGGGGGGGGGAATAATGTTTTGGAAAAATTTAGGATCAGTAGCGATTCTCAGATACAACAAATTAACTTTTTCGTTAATTAGTTTCGTTTGGAATTTTTTTTTGCACTCAACTAAAGCGTTTTTTTAGTCTGAGTTTTTTTTTCCTGTTATTGTCCATTGCTGTCATAATTGTTGTAGTTATTTTTGAATCAGCAAGAAGGAACGAGTAGATTTTGCCGAAACTCGAAGAATTTAGCATGTCATTGATCTCTACGTATGATTTTCTAGATAATTCTATTTGTATTTTTTTTTCCATCCAATGAACCTTTCTTGGGACCAAAGTAAACGAAAAGAAATTTACGTCGACCGTACGTAATCCATAAATAACATAATACAAAACTAAAAAAACAAAAAAAAACTTTAAAAAAACATACTAAAATTCTTTATAAAAAAGTGAGACAAACAGTACATGTGAACATTCACTATGGGTCATCCAGGACATCCAGTCATCTAGCATGAGAGTCTAGTTAGGAATTCTGTTTGAATTCACCTTCAGGGATGTCTATCTGCAGATTTTTTTTTGCTCAGGATGAAAAATCTGCAAAGAACTTTGCAGCTAACACGAAGGTGCGGGTACATGAACGGCTGCCTCCGCATTTCGGTGCAACTCTCTCAGTGGAATTTCATACTTTCAGCGGTGAACTCTTGAACTCGTTTTTGAGGAATCGGAAACCATGTATAGGCTGCTTCTATGAACAGTAATCGTACCTCTGGTATGAAGAGTTTTCGATAATCTTTCTCCTGAGAAAGAAAAATTTTTAGTAGCCCTTGAAAAATCTCCTTATTAGCTCAGTGATAAAAATCTTCTCAGCTCTTTACTGGCATCAATGCTATCTGAGTTCTTTTTTTTGTGATTCGTTCAGCTCTTACCTAGAAAATTGTGTAGCTTATCTTCTGTACACAGTTCTTCTCTCGAGTGGGTGACTCTCGTCAACGCTGTCACCCCCCTTCCCAAGAAGAAAAAAATGGCGCCACAACTATGAATGCAATTGAGCACAAGCAAACTATCTGCTTGTAGTGCTTAATGAATTCTGTCAAACTATCCATCATTCACTTCATTTTCTCTTTTTTCATCCAAGAAGTACATACAGATCCGCTATAACTTATTCACGTACATTGGCTCGACTTCGTTGTTGTTTTTTTTTTGTTTTTTTTTCTTATTGTTTGTTCGGAAGCCTGTTCCATAGTTCTTTTCTTTCTTTTTTCCGGCGAAGCCAGTGTTTTTTTCCATAAATAAAAGCCATTCTCACATCATTCGAACACGATAAACAAGTCGTTTCATTCAAAAATTGAAATCCGTCTAAACTCCCATTTTTTATGAAGAATTGTTGGAAGTTATTATCATCTTCCATGGTTAGATCTAGCAATACTTTAGTCTTTCTCCTGCGTCATGTGAGCGAATCCGAACCAGGATGGACTGCACTTAGGAAAAGCAACTATTCGCAACATGTGTCCTCAGCTTCTCTTCTTTTCCTCCATTTTCGTCCCTTTTATTTTCCTTAACTCTCACCACAGCTTTGCCTTGCTCTCAACTGACTCGACTACTAGAAATATTCGATTGATTTCATCCGCTTGCACAAGAAAAAGAAGATACTCATATATAGCACTACATCTCTCAAAGGTCCCTTTGTACAGTTCTCCCACGACTTCGGGGAAACTGACGGAAAAAATTGGAAAGTGTGGAAGAACGCTTAAAATACACCTAATTTCCCCCTCTAAACGTTGAAAAACACGGTTTGGAATACTTCATTTGGAAAAAAAAATTCATGCAACAAACCGTTGACATCCATAGGAGCCACTGTTTCATCTATGAATCCGTTGGGACTCTTTTTGATGAATGTTGCATAAAACATTCATTAAAAAGCCCTACATTCAACTTTAACAGTCCTTGACCTCCATTGTATTTTTTCATATTATTCATTGTGGTCTCGAGGGGAGCAATGAATAATATATGGAGGTCAGAATTGCTGTTTAAATACTTTCAAGAGTCGCAGTGCTCGGAAAGCGAAGAACTCGGGCAATTATGCTACGTTGCTATTAGTGAAGCTGACTTGCACTGCAATTACTCTCTCACTCTTCTCACCTCGCGCCTGGATACACTGCAGAATAATCAGAACTTTGCACCGTTGCAGATTTCTCCAATTTTTCAGCATTCTCTTCGTTCAACGCGCCAAATGAGAAAGTTGGTGTTTCGAGAGTGATGTCGTTTCGCGCTTCTCTTCCTGACGTTTGTTTTCGCTTGTCACTGCTCATATCATTGAGTCTCGATCGACTTGTTTTCGTGTTGGGCTGGAGCTTCTGTGGGAGCCTGAACATCACTTCGGTTCTCGACTGCAGCCACTGCCGCCGCCGCATCTCATCGAATCCAACTACTCGTAGTCGCCAACACCACCAACACTCGTCGAATTCTGCATTCGCGAAGCGCTTTCCGTGTTTAATCAGTCGAAAGTGAGAGCGCAGTTGTGCGTTGAGATGTCATTAGGTTCGAATTTCGCTTCGGTCGTCGCCGTCGTCGACGTCGTTGGCATCGATCGGCCCGCGGCGACGTATACACGTATTCATTCGCGATGCGGAGAGCGTGGTTTGGCGTGCAAGTCATGCGTGCATGAGTGTGTGTGTGTGCAGGGGATTGAACCCTCTGCGACTTCCGCACACCTCATCTCGGCACTGCGCCTCGCCCGCTTCGCGCTGCTCTCACCGTGTGCGCACGCCCGCGCTCGCGCGCTCGTTCTCTGGCCGCCCCTGCACTCGAGTTCTGATTAATCGTCTGCAACATTGCACTCGCCGTTGTCATGTCGCCCGATGAGTGACACGCTTTCAGCTGAACGACCACAATGCGACAATTCTATTATTCTCGAACTGAGAGGAAATCCTACATGAATCACTTGAAACAAACGCTTCTTCCTGCTAAACACTTTCATTCGAAGCTTCTTTCGAACATTCGGGATCGTCCTCCTAAGCGTCTCGCTCCTCGATTCTATTTATTTCTTCATTTAAAATAATATTGTAATGAATCTTCAAGTGCTCTCTTCTTGGAACTTGGCACTGCGAACTGAATTTATGTTTTCTTGTTGTGCCAACGAGGTTTTGATGAAACTTTGCTAGTGACCTGACGTCTCGATAACCTCGTATTTATCAGAGGGCCCGGAAGTGGTTAGGGATTTTTGATGCTATGCATCAAAATCAGACACAGCAAACTCCTCCTCTCTCCTTGCCAAACCTCGATGTCGTGCTAAGCACACCACAGAAGAACTCCAAGCAAGAAAACAAACTGTGCAGTCCCACCGACAGACGGGGCTGGTGAACCACCGCGTTCTTACAGATTGTCACCTCAGATTGATAGCTACGCACTGTGCAGTATCCTTAATGGCATCACCCCACGAATCTGGGATGGTACGAGTTTCAGCCGGGTAATGCCCATCGTAGATTGTGGGTAAGAGGATGATTCCGTTCATCTCTCCCTGTACCGTAGTGTAAACGGACCACCCCGGAACGCTGTTTCTTACGACGGCTTCTGTGGCAATGCGCAACCATTGCACCTCACCCCGCCTGCGGTTCGTCCGAATGGATTTTTTAAACACTGGTGTCTGGATACTGTCAAGGAACTGTTAACTCATAGAGAGTTATGAGGGTATGGTAATTGATAGGCACTGATTTCTGTTATTCATGGATGGATTCATGACGAAAATCATCAGAATGCTTCCAATGGTTTCCTAGCAGATTTTTCTTTCACGCGGGCACGCGGATATCGTACACTTCATTCCAAACTCACTTTCATCATATCGTAGTGATCCTTCCATGTATTTATGCAAATTTGAACTAGTTAGCTCATTGACTTTGCATAGTTTTCGATGCACTTATTCCTGAATCTTCTTCTTATCCTCCTCTAATTACAATCCTCGCTGAAATTCGAGATTCTCACGAAAATTTGTGGACTTTTAATTCGCCTAAGCTCAACTCCCTTTTCGCTTCGTTTTTTGCTTTTTCCGTTTTTTTTTTCTTGGAAATCTATTCAGTTAATGGCGAATTTCAAAACGGCCAAGAGCAACTTCTTTGCAGGATTTGGGCGCCAAACTTGTTGAGGGGTAATTGAAATTCAGTGAACTGTGATTGAAAACAACTAACTGAAAGGTAAAAGCTGAAATCTTCTATAATTTCCCTACATTTCGAAGAATCAGCTTAAATGGCAAGCAGATTTGATTGCTCACGTCGCTGCGATACGAATTTTACACGGTCATTTTATTATCTTCTTATCTTCTTATCAGGACTCTGTCGTTTCTTCACGTACGCAGGACGAAATTGTGTTTGCCGAGACAATTTACCCAGAACAGTTTTGTGTTTTAATGAACCAAGGAAAGAAAAAGGCGATCGTTCCCTGAAGTGATGGTACAAACTCAATCACGTCATTAGATATTAAATTTATGGATGTCCATGAAAGTTGGCTTAAAATGTCCACCCAGTGCACATGACATTCATGAGGATATCATCGAAACAATCTACTGATTTCTCAGTGCACGCATTTTTTGTGTCTCTGAAATTCAGTTCCGGTTTCCAGAAATACCTCTCAAGTCATATGTTGTTATGACATAAATTAGATTTCATTTCTATTCATATTTCCGTAAATGCACAAGGTCCGGGTCTTTGACCTGACCATTATTCCTTCCGGCGGTCACTCAAAGAAAGTATAAAGACTCACGAAAAAAAGCTCATAGAGCATCTTCCAAACCTTCTATAAATTTTGGTGCTAATTTGTTTGTGTAAATTAGCCGTCATCCTCTCTACATGACATTTTTTCTATCTGTAGTCCTATTTCCATCGTTGAAAGAATGAGCCACGCCTGGTTAGTGATTTAGCTAAGTTTCTCTCCTCTCACTTCTTTTCTCGCAAAAAAAAAATAACTTAAGCACTTTCTCCTAGACAAAGCTTAATAGTATGAAGAGAAATACTGCAACAATTTTTCATTCCTTGACTTTCCGCTGTTCTGCTTCCTCTTTTCTTTTATTTAAGCGTTAATATAGTTAAATAGAAGTGAGGGGAGTTTGGAAAAAGGCGGAACTTCTGCAAAGCAACGTTTCTATGTCACGTGAGTGCTTCAATAGAGAGTTTTATGTAGTTCGCTTTGTACTTTGCAGCTTTTTTCGTTGGCGGTCGTCCTTTTTTCTTGAGGATAAAGGAGAAAGTGGATGAAATGTCCGGTGTTAATCAATCCGCTAATCCGCTTGCGATGCGCCACCACGTTCACTTCAATTCAGAATTGTCTGGGGTTTTCGAACCTGCAACTAGCCTATGCGATGACTTGTGGGGCTCATCCGATGTACCAAGTCAGTGTTTTTGTCCTCCCAGATAAGTCTGGTACCAATTTATCGACCCCGGAGGAATGAAAGGCTTTGTGAGCACTAGGGCGGATTCGAACCTCTGATAGATCGTGCAGACGGCAAAACCTCTTACCAACTGCGCTACGCCCTCCCATTTTTTCCTCTTTACATGATTTATGTGAAGGAATTTTCAGTTCCACCAAGAATTCCATGTATGGAGGCATCGTTTCCGTTTTTTTTTTAGCATAACTTTCAATACATTTAAGTACCGTTACCATGTATGTAGACACTGCGACCAATCACCATCTGTTCCAAACTCATTGCTACCTACTTCTCTGGATTTTGAACCACATTGTTATATTTGAGGATAACTATGTAGACGTACAGTACACCGGCTATTCCAATGCATTATATTTGTTCATCAATCCACCTGTATACTTCGACGAGTACACGAGAAAAGGTTGTAAAAGTTGTCGTGAAGTTTTGGACGCGACTTTTCGATTATGAAGACGAATGTTCGTGAATGCGAAATTCTGCGATATTCCGAATCCAATCACATATTATTATGGCCAATCCACCAGCAAAACATCGGTTTCCGTAAACAGCTAATTTTTGGAAGGTGCTCACAAAACATTCGAAAGGATACTGTATATGGTTATTTTGGAAAAAAAAAACCCACAATGTTTTGTAGGCGGTTCTCGTGTGCAGGAAAATATGTATGCCTTCTTCCTTATCTATCAAAATCATTAGTTAAATGTTTACGTATTTCCTCCGCGAATTACTTTTCAGAAGACAAACAATCCCCTGCTTACTCTGATTTCTGTTCATAGAGATAAAAGTCTTTATTTTCCATGGGGCTACAAAATGAATCCTGAATCCTTCCTCACTAATGAAAGGAGCATAGGATCGTGGATTTTCGCTACAGTAGCACAACAGTAGTATCCAGCTAGATGTTAACATATGAATAGTTCATCTTTTCATTACTTCAAACCATTCAAATCCAGAACACATTTTTCGATAAACAGGGTAAACAGAATTCTCAGTTTACTCGATGAAGCAATTCATCGCACAAGTACGACGGAAGAAGTGATTGTGAAGTGGAATGAAGAAAGTGAAGTACGTTACTCGTTTAAAATGGATTCTTTAAAAAATGCAAAAAAATCTATGTAAAATTTTCTCTCTCGGATGTTAAAAAATTGCTTTGTTGGGTAGCTTAACAACTAATTCGTTCCTTTCGTTTTCGTTTCGTCAGCAGTATTGGCACAAACAGTTGCTTCAGATCGGGCAGATATGTAGCAGTTTATGACTCCTGGATTCATAGGGGTGCTTCTTGTTTTCGTTGTCATCCTTGAAAATTGTGTCCTGAATCCTTCCTTACTAATGGAAGGAGCATAGGATCGTGGATTTTCGCAAAGGCCAGCTTCAATTACATTCCCAAGGGCCAATATAAAAATACCTTTGCCAGCCGTTATTCCTGGTTATTTCTTTAGGAATTTCGATAAGAGTCGTCTCACTGCTGACTCATCTGTCATGTTTTCAAAGAACGCTAAGCTTGAAAATGTTATATGGTTGTACTTCTCTCCTTCCTGTATTTTCCATTACTGTCATTTCGTTTCTTTTTTCCTGTAAGGAATGCAATTTGATGGCTGTAGTGTGGGAAAATCACAAAGCAAACTGAACATGCCTTATGCAAACGATAGGGCATCGCCTTTCGATGTCGTTTCGCTAGTGTACAGAAAGATGTCGTCGTCCCGATGGTATTCGCGAATGTTCTCCCGAAAACCCGCTTCTAGCACCAAACAATCTGGATCAGTTGTAAGTCGTTGCCTTTACCATTTTTTCGAAGAGCGGTCAAGTTTGAAAGGAGAGGAGAATGCTAGGAAAATCCCGTGAGGCTACGAAATGTTGGCTTCTAGTTCTGAAAATATGGAAAAGCGCTAGGTTGCAAGAAACCGGTCCTAATTTTGCCACATTACTTTTTCTCTTGTTTGCTCGCTTTTGATATGAGTAGATAAACAAATAAATAATAATTATTATTTCTGCAACATTGGAATTGATGGTTAGAATCGTCTAAGTTGATCGATTGTATGCATAATCATGTTGTCCAGAATCCAGCATTGCAATCAAACAAAAGAATAATATGGTAGAAACTGTGACGTAGAGCGCTGATCACTGAAATTTGTCCTTGTGAATTCATAAATAGAATTCGTAGTTGTGTAATGTAGTGTTAAGTTTACGGTATTAATACCGAATAAAATAGCTACTATATGGATCGAGTACTTCTTGGAACAAGAGATCTTCTACCCTTACTACACATACGAAATTTTGTTGAAGTAAAAGAAATCCGGCGATTTGCGCAAAAAATCTCCTCTTGCTGTCTCACCACCACCATCTTCACCTGAAGTGAAGTGAATTCTTTACCAAAAAAAAGCAAAATACACCTGTTTCCGTGTTACATTTATATATGTTCTTGTTAGTCTCTTTACTAGCCTTTGAGGTGCTGGAAAACCATCACTACAACACGATTGTAAGGAACGTTGTGATCCCTTCCGGATGAGGGTGTAAAGACACTAACCATTCGGTAGTCGTTTGCTTTGAACTCAACTTAGAGCTGAGCTCAAAGCATATTTTGCAAGTTCCCTGTAAACCTTTGTGAATAATCTTAACATCGTGTCAAGACGACCTGAACTCTGGTACCACTACTGTTGTATGTGCAAGCGGCTCGGTGGAATCAGTGGTTGCGATCGAGGTGGGACCTTTGCTCTGCAGCTCGGGCGCAGCTAACGTTGTCATCGTTGAGGCCACCGCGGCCGTTTATGGAACTGCAACACGAAGCAATTTCTAAACAATATCGTAAGCGCCCACATGATATCTTGTCATAAATTGAAGAGATTTCTCTGCAATTTGCGTCCGTTCCAAGTCTACTGAGCCCGCTAACCGCGACACGTCCGCCGCAACGCATTGTACGTTCACTCTCCGTGTGTCAACAGTATACGTGAGGGAACAATAACGAGTAGAATTTTCTTATTTCTCTTCATTGCTCCTAAATGTTTATTTTATCGAGGTGCTTGGATCGGTTACAGTTATTTGCTTGGTTTCTGAGATAAATTGGAACTTGTTGCGTCAGTAAAATTTTCAACATAAGATCTTTTCCTTCCTTTTCCTAATTCCTTAGAAAGGTGATTTGTTTCGGCTAGATGGTTCCATGGCAGCTGACCACGGGTGACTAATTTGAAGCAGCCACGAGCGTTTGCTAACTTGCTCATTGCTAGTTCTTCGAGAAAAAAGAAGATGAGTTTGATGCTTGTTTTCTGAGTCACTTGATCCGATTGTTGGATGACGCAGCTTTTATGCCAATAGGCATAGCAGATTCCGTGCTGCTTCTTCTTCTTTCTAATGAATACACGGATTTGAGGATTGATTTTCAATTTTTCATTAACAAGAATGCCACTAGAACATGCATATCTTATGAATTAACTATTTAAAGTCCAATTTTAACACAACTGATTTTCTTCGAGTGGAAAGAAGATTCCAACATAATTAGGACAATTTAGCTCATGCACGGGATAAGTCTTTATTTCTTTCACACAATTGATAGCGCTGCAAAACTATAGTCCGCCACATATTTGTTGTTAATCACATATTGCGACATAAAGAATGAAAAAGATGAGGCGTCTGGCTTCAGCCAATCGGTTTGCGATCGGCGAGAATCGTTTAAGGGCAGTGTATCACGAAACGGACGTTGTGTGGAAATCTGAAGGGGAATGTAGAGTCCAGAGTGTGGGTGCGCACGAATATGAGCGTGGTCTCGCTTTATTTTTCCCAATCGTAATGAACAACGGCGTGGGAACCGCATTAGCTCCTACGAAGTACGTTAGAACGCGCCATCCTTTTACACAGATCGGGTCCCTCAGCAGCGCAGTTATTGGTTTTACTCGAATAGCCTGGTGAGGAAACCTCATTGATCCTCGACCGCTTGCTCGTGGATGCGGCTCAGTTCGGAATCGTTTGAGGTTTATGAGTACGTATGCAGCCTCTACAATGATCCGCTGGACTGCCGGATATGTCCAAATCTTTGATTTATGCTCTCAGGATCTCTGATATCAAGCCACCGAGCCCGGAGTGATGAAAGGCTTGATTGGCACTAGAGCTGATCTGAGCCATCCACCATGTAGTCGCAGCCGAAGCTCTTACCAGCTGCGCCACATCCGCCCTGTGCTACACAGCTGTTTTAATCGATAAGACCACCCAGAGGTGCAGTCCGCTAATAGCGAAGTCCCTGAGTACATGCGCACTCGATGACGGCATTGTGGCAGTGAAAGGAACAAAAACCTAGAACGGGGCGTGAAGAGTTTTCTTCTGGATTTTTTTAGAAGAATTTACATCCTATTTTTCTTCTCTAATTAACCGCATAGGTGTCATCTTGTTATCCCATTTTCGATCTTTTCCAAATTCACAATCTTTCATAAATTCTAGTGTTGTAACCTAATCTTTTGACTAAAGCTCGACTCATCGGTGACTCATCGCACAATTTTCAGCGGTTATTTTTCGTCATTCCTTTCTTCAGAAGTTTTTTTTTTGCAGTCAGTGGGTTGATTCGAGTCATATTACAACATGAACCAGGAAAAACATTTTGATTGTCACGCCAGATACGCGCCGTGGTCAATTGGCTGAAGAGTGTTTCGTTATAAATATCCAGCTAGACTGCAAAATATTGCTTTATTTCGCCTTTATGCGTTCCTGTGTGAGCTCATGAGCTAAGGATCCCCGCTACCGCCACCCATCTCTGCGGTTCGCCATGGTCCCTACCTCGATTCCTCGTCTCCACCGCTTCGAGCGCAGCCGTTTACGCAACTGTTCGTGCTTCATATCGTTTTCACCCGACTATAATTAGGACTCTTGAAGGAGTGGATTTGTTGTAGTCGCGCTTTTTTTTATTTTAGCGGTTGATGGAATCAGAGCATTACTTCTCATCTCTCGCATTCTCCACTCCAGGGTCACATTCTCAGTTTTGTATCAGCTCTTTTGTCTGTTTCTTTTGTAGTTCTTCATAATATTTTTATAATAATGTATGGATGGGTGAATAATTATAGTCGGGTCAAATCGATTCGACCCCTGGTGCAGTTGCGTAAGCGGCTGTGCTTGAAGCGGCGTGGTAGTGCTAGTGGTTGCCATCAAGGTGGGACCCTCACTCATTTCTGCAGTGCGACTCGCTAGTACGCAACTGCCACGAGCTTCATGTCGTTTTCACCCGACTATACGTATTGTTTCCACATGCTTAAATGAATCAATCCGTGGGTGATATTCTCGTCATTATGTTTAGAAGAGCCAGCGTCCATTCACACGAGATCCGGAAACCTTTCAGCATTCCGAGCACTCTCCGAAAACAATTTCCTCTCTTGTGTCCGTTTTTATGCGTTCGGTTTGCTTCCGAAATGAAACATTGGCGGACGGCAGCCATTATTTCTGACATTTCTCTTTAGTCGAACGTGTTTCGATCAGTGACAAAGATGAAAAACAAGCGACGCGGACGTCAGTTCCCCTTCCGTTGACGATTTCGTCTGGCGCAATGCCAGCGCATGACTTACCGCACGAACCAGATTGTCCTGGGACGGACCGCACGCACAGACCCGCCGAAGGACTTAGCTGTTACGTTGTGTCAGCCAGCCCAGTGCTTCGGGGGAAAATCTAGTTGGGGGGAGGGGGTACCCAACCGCGCTCTTATTTCTGGACGCTCTATCTCACTTTTTTCTCTTAGTAACTTTAGCCTACATGTCATAGATCCTCTAAGACTGATGCTTAGGTCTCAGGACCCCCAAATGACTCAGTTATTTACTTCCAGAAATAAGAGCGAGTGCCTCTCCTCAATACCCGTTCTTCGTTGTGGCGATGCTCTAATAGTTGAGAAGTTAGTTGGTATAATTGATGTAAAAGTAGATAGTAGACATAAATGCACTTTTTTTCCTGAAAAGACCTTCGAGAATTCGAAAAGGCGTCGCTGGACTACCCCAGACATTCTCGCTTTTTGTGCGATAAAATCCGAGCCCGTTAGAACTTGCGCCACTCTATTCAGGATGCGACCATACTTTTCACGCCGCTGCCCATTGTGATTCTGATCTGTCTACTGTAAATGTGGGACCCTCGTCCTATTTCGCTTCTCGAACTAAAAGCTCGCCACTGGCTGCGCTACAGTGAAATGCTCGCAGTCACCAATACAAGCGATTGAAAACCGTCCCTGTACGTAGTCATGCACGCAATATTGCACCATAAATCAAGAAGGACAGGCCAGGCTCCAGATCCGCTCTCAGTCCCGAAGTCAGCTACCATCATGATATGTTCGTTTTATTGCTTTATAAACCTGTGCCACTTTGTACCTAAACGCAAAATCGAAATAGAAATTTTCTGTTTTGACTGTGGTTTTGCACTTGTCACAGAGACCCAAGACTTCTCTTGGCGATGACCTGGTATAGCAGGGTGGAAACGACGTAAAGCACGTACGCAATTGCGTACACGGCTTCTCTCGAGGCGCTTCCGTGCAGCGTAGCGGCTATGGGCGTGGTTAAACCCCCTCTGGCACCGCCCATCGCTCAAGTTTGCGACGGTCCCAACTCGGTCCCAACTGCTGCCTCCACCGCGTCGTTTCGAGCACGTACGCAAATGCACCGCAACTACACTCGTGATCCATGTCGTTTTGACCCGACTGTAAATGTGTGTCGGAACTGAAAAATTTTGAAAATGGACCTTTTTCTGCAAGTATATATTATTATATCATATATATTAAGATTACATTACATATTATATTAGGATATTACAGCATATTATAACACCGTTTCGCTAGTTTGCAATGCTGCCCCATTTTCGAAAGCTGCGACATTGATCTTCGCATTTCACTGGTTTCTCTGTCATGTCGGCTTATCTTTGTTTTGGTTGTTTGCTGCCGTTTATTTATGTATATGTTATTTGTTTATATTGTTACTTTATTTATTTATTTGAAAATTGCGCGGGGTTATTCCTTGCTTATTCCTTTTTGAAGTCCCCTATAGCTACATCTTTTTTTGGATTTTAATTGTTGCACAGTTCAAGTTAGAATTTCACAGGCTATTTGTGAGACTTATTCTTACTCACTTACTCGTTCCGATTAAGAAAGATTAACGTGACAAATACCGCTGATTTCGTTTGTAAAACGAACGATTCGTGGTCGTATCGATCGGCACTGTTTGATTGTCATCCTCGATACTGTTAGCCGAACTTTCATTTGCTTTACTTTTTTTCTGGACATGAACTGGGAGAAAGCCTCTTTCCCGTATGCACTCCAGCAGTTTTGCTTTTAATTTTACTTTCTTTTACTTTTTACTTCTTAGGTTACTCTATTACCATTTTTGGGCGAATAAGTTGTCGTTTTTTTATTGTTTTTCAGTATTTTTACGTTATGGTAAGATTTCAGATGACCGAGGAAGAATCGGCGTCAACGCGAAACAATGTGGAGGAGGTGCATGGTCAGTTGTTCGAAGTCGGACCTCGCTACGTGAACCTCTCCTATATTGGTGAAGGAGCGTACGGCATGGTTGCGTAAGTCATACTTTCTTCTTGTTTTTCTCTTCTCCTTCTTCCTCTTGTTTTCTTTTTCCTTCCACTGTTGAAGGTTTTATTGGAGATATATTGAAGCGAAGGAATTTACTGGCTTTTTTAAGATTATTGGTGGATGTGTTGGTAGGTACCCTTAGTGGGTGGTTCAGTAGGTCCATAAGCTTTACTAACATAAAGAGAGCGAAGCTAACAGCCAAAAGCAGTAATCATCCTTATGGGATTTCATCTTGAAGGGACATTGGCTGATCATTTGTGGTGTGTTTACTAGGTGCGAGGAAAGAGTATGCAGAGGAATCGCCTTTTGCACTTTGCATGACCTCAATTCAAAAGCCAGGGTAGGAGACGGGATTTAAATGGTTTATTTTTTGTTTTACCTCGTACTGGTTAGCAAATCCACAGAAACTCTATTTGATGCTTCTAAGTAAGGCTCAGTTACTTATCATTGGTAAGGTTTGCCAACATTTATTTGTGATTCTCTTAATTTGAATGGGAAACTGTTTTGCAAAAGAAGAGCTTGCGGCAATGTTTTCTTTCGTGGATACGTTCTTGATAATGTCTATCTTTAATAGACTTTAGTCTTATTCTGGCTTTGTTAAACGCTTCCTTATTCGTTCTTTTCGATCGAGGTATTGTAGGAGCGATCCCAATTGTCACTTGTTTATATTACTGCTTTGCTCTTTTGGCTTCTACCCTATCTAGGATTTTCTCTTGCTGTACTACATATGGAACAAATTTTGAGGTTTTCAAGGCATATTAAGCTACAAACTCTTTCATAACACCGGCCACATCCTTCTTTTTTTCTTGGGTTACTCTGTTCAATATTCCTACTGCTGAAAGAATGAATTTCTAGCATATTCGATGATTTATTAGCAGTTGCTAATGTTTTTTTTAGTTCTGCTTTGGATACTGTCACACGTGAAAGAGTAGCAATTAAGAAAATATCACCGTTTGAGCATCAGACATTCTGTCAGCGAACACTGCGGGAGATCAAGATTCTGACACGGTTCAAACATGAGAATGTGAGTGACATAACAGTTGAAGTCATTTTCGTCTCGAGTTTCATTATTTCTACTATAATTCCAGATAATCAACATACAAGAAATTATTCGTTCTGAATCAGTGGAACAAATGAAAGACATGTGAGTAAATTGCCCCATTCTTATTTCGTCTTCTTCTTCCGCATGTAGCAACATACTATGTCATACTGGTGCCATGTTTTACATGAACCATGAATTTTGTTCAGTTTACATTCTCAAATTTCTCGCTGACATTTGCAAGGCACTCTTTTGTCCCTCTGGTTTTATTCTTAGAAAACTAGAGATTTGCTCTTCGACAACGTTTGTTGAGTATGGAGCTGAACCGCAGAACATAATCGGTACATCCGTACATTATCCTTATATCATCGCAACTCACAACGACAGTTTCAAGACGATGTCGTTTTTGTTGTATTTTAAACAATGTTTAAAGAGTCTATCGCAGAAATCGTAATGTAAACCGTTTAAACGTCCAGAAATACTTAAAGGTTGGAATGGACTTGGCCTTGTAGCCATGTTAGCTGTAACTGACCATTGTTCGTCAAAAAGTTACTACATCAAACCTTGTATTGAATTTGCTATCACGACGTGAATTCCTACATACTTTTGTTTTGTTCTATTTCCTTTTACATACTTTGATTTTCTTGATGTTTAGTTACATCGTGCAGTGCTTAATGGAAACTGATTTGTACAAGCTGCTTAAAACACAGAAACTGTCGAACGATCATGTATGCTACTTCTTATATCAGGTTTGTTGAAAAGTTTTTATCAACACCTTAGAATTGAATGACACGTCAGTGCTTCTAGTACTAAAATGTAGTTTTTAATGGATATGCAGAACATCTGCACTTTCCCCATTAATCTCGTATAATTGATTATTGCAATTTGTTTACACGTAGGTAATAAGTGCATTTATGTTTTCTAATAGCTTTTGATGAGTGAAAACCAGTTACTAATTAGTGTAATCACTGGGTACTTGTACTCTTACTGCCTTTTATTTATTTATTCACTTATTTTGTAGATTCTCCGTGGTCTCAAATACATCCATTCTGCAAATGTTCTGCATCGTGATTTGAAGCCCTCAAACTTGTTGCTCAACACCACCTGTGATCTCAAGGTAGTCTCTTCCCCAACTTCTCTCATTTTTGCTTCTCTTCCACGTTTTTTTAAAATCAGTTCAAAACTTCTATCTGTTTTTTTTTCTTTTCATTGTAGAAACTAACATCTTCAGATCTGTGACTTTGGATTAGCGCGGGTGACAGATCCCCAAACTGATCATACCGGTTTTCTAACCGAATACGTCGCAACCCGGTGAGGTTTTTTGAAACGATCTGTGTTTTTCTTTCATAGCAAGTTGCTGTTATGCCAAATTTCTTGCTATACATGCTTCCTATCTGCAACACAAGATCCGTGAGTTTGGCGCATATTTTAAGTGAGATATGAGGGGAGAACTGTATTTTCTATTGTAACCTCTGAATACAAGCATTGTCTGTAGCGCTCGGAGAGATCTGAGGAATTTCCAACATCTACTTCCTTACTTTATGGTGGTCACTAGTGAAAAAGCTCAAACACTCATTAACTCGTGCACTTTTCTTCTGTCTTCTTCTTTTACATCCTTTGAATACTAATGGTTTCTTTTCATGAAGCTTCAAAAGATACGCTAAAGTACATTAGCTTTATTTGTTTTTAAAGCCGTGAAGCTTTTTCAAAGGCCGTGAAAAACTCGTTTATATAAAAACTCATTTATATAAAAGTTTTTCACGGCTCATTTATATAAATGAGTTTTCACGGCCTATCGTACAGCTATCCACAACTCATTCACCTTTCCACTTTCTTTTTACTAATTTCTTTTTCATTCAAATGTAAGAAATGAAATGAATCGGTATAGTTTCGTTTGCCGTTAAGATTTCAGAAACCCTAGGAAAATTTGAATGACAAATCAGAAAGAGAGAATTTGTTGAAGCAGTAATAAAAGTAGTAAGACAGTACTGGCAGACCTCGCCGCTCAAATCGTTTATCCCGAGTCACTTGCTGTAGAAACCGTAAAGATGTTGGTAGACAGATTTAGCTTCATCCGATAACAATTTAATGTATACAGTTTTTTTTTGAATTGCGGTAACAAAGGTCACTTAGTGATTTGCACGTACGCTTTCACTTCTTTCATGTAGAGTTTCATTTCTAGGTGGTATCGCGCACCGGAAATCATGCTGAATTCTAAAGGTTATACAAAATCCATAGATGTTTGGTCCGTGAGTACCCTTCATATTTTATTCTTTTCATAAGTTCTTATTCGTTCAGAGAAATAAGATACAAGAAATAGTTGAGGCGTAATTCCAGGTTGGCTGTATTCTGGCTGAAATGTTAAGCAACCGCCCGCTATTCCCTGGCAAGCACTACCTCGATCAGTTGAACCTCATTCTTGCAGTGGTGGGATCACCATCGCAGGAAGATCTGCAATGTATTATCAATGACAAGGTGTGTATGAATTTCATTATGACATTCTTCGAACTTCTAATTATCTAAATCTATCTGTAGGAGAAAAAAACCGACTTGTACGGTTTTGCTTCTAATTTTTTGTTTTTGAACGTTCTTCTGAGAAGTCTTATTGGTACTCACCAGATGGATGCTTAAGAATCAATAGCCTCGTGGTTTTTCTGCGTCGAGAAGTACTTATTTGATAAACTGTGGAGCTACTCTATTTAATCATCTCTTTAGGCTCGTTCCTATCTAATCTCGTTACCTCACAAGCCCAAACAACCTTGGTCTCGTCTCTATCCTGGAGCTGATCCGCGTGCACTGGACCTTCTCGAAAAGATGTTGACTTTTAACCCTAACAACAGGTTAGTTCCAATGAAAAGTTACTTTCGAGGGGAAATCTTTCTATTTTGCAGAAATTTATGATGAAAATATAGGATTCAAATTTTTTTGCAATGGCAGTTGCGGAGCAGTTGTAGCAATCGGAAATTTTATAATGCGTTCAGTCAATCTATCACCGTTTGGACTTGTAGCTCCAAAACGGAGAATAAAACCTGACTTTTCCTAATGTTAATTTGTATTAAGTTTCTTCGAAGCACCATTTCACCGCCATCGTTTTTGTCGGTCTTCTCGCATTTCGCCATACCCACATTTATTTATCTTTCTTTTCAAGTCTGCTCCTCTAAAGACGGCATCTATTGTTATATAACATTGTACTTTAATAATGAGGCTGAGTGTTTTTTGTCTCGGCTCCAAAGGTGTGTTTTTTTAGCAAATCAAAAATCTGTTACCTGCATCTGCAAGCAGCACTAACATTCGTCAACGTCTCAAACACTCTTTGGTTGATGAATTGTCCGAAGAGCCAGTTCGCAGAGACATTTTTTTTTAACGGGGAAAGCTTAGACTGTCCTTGCCTTCTCTTTTTCAAGAATTGCTTTGACGAAACCCAGACTGGTCGGTTTGTCAAAATGCGATTCTGTAAAGTGCTAATAGGATTTTGTCATGGTTTCTGTCATGTTGACTAGAATCGCCTCTTTGCAATGTAAGAACCCGATCTAAAAATTAGATTCATTTAAAAATAACGGCCGATCGTCAGCAGCGACTTCAAATAATTTTTTTCAAGCAAAACCTCATGAATCAAAATGAAAACAATCAGATTCAAAACACCTTTGTAAGCGTGAAATAAGTAGTTTTTTTTTCTAAACTTTGGCTGCATAAAATTAGGAATTTTGTTGAGCTGGTGTGCTTTCCGCGTACTTAGTTGGTTTCAAATAGTGAGCGACGGTCAAACGTTCAACATTAACTTTTTTTGGCGATTTCCCAGTTAATTATGAGCGGATTCTTTTCAATTAGATCTCCTATTAGCTCTTATAACTTTCCACCCTCTTATAACTTATAACTTTTCTCTTATAACTCTTATAACTTTCCTTAAGGACTAGTGTCAGTTACGCAGAACTTTTTGAACCAGCGGTGCGTTACGGTATATTCTGAAACGTTTTCATCACTTCACGTTATGATTAAATTTTGAGCTGAACCTGCGGGGGCATTGTGGGGGAACTCGAATTCATTAGGCAGGATCTGTTCGAGTTTGGCGCTTTGACTGCATTTATACGGATTGTTTCAAATTTAACAAAGTAAAGGCAGGTGTAGTGTAGCGGTTAGAGGTTCCGCCTCCTGCACAATCGATCGGAGGTTCGAATCCGCCGTAGTGCTCACCAAGCCTTTCATCCCTCCGGGGTCGATAAATTGGTACCAGACTTGACTCGGAGATAAAAACACTGACTTGACACATCGGCTAGCCACCGCAAGTCATTGTATAGGCCAGTTACACGTTCGTGAACCTCAAACGATTCTAAATTGAAGTGAACGTGGGGGCGCATCCCAAGCGGTTTGAATAACGTCAGAGATTTTATCCGCTTTTACTTTAACAAAGTAATGGATAAAGGATAAAGTGCACGGCACTGATCAATACTTACGGGGATACCCCTACGCGTTTGACTTCAGCTCAGACTTCGTTTGAAGTTTATGAACGCGCATGCAGCCTTACAACGACTTGCGGGTGCTAGCCGATGTGCCAAGTCAGTGTTTTTATTCTCCCAGACAACCTTGGCACCAGTTTATCGACCCCGGAAGGACGAAAGGCTTGGCGAGCACTAGGGCGGATTCGAACCTCCGATTGGTTGTAACCAGAGCGGAACCTCTTACCGACTGCGCTACACCGTCCCTAACAAAGTAAAGTACTACAAAATATGTTGCTATTTATCGATAGATACATCTATTTTTTGTTTTACTGCTATGAACACAACCGTAAGCAGTACAAAGACAACCTTATTTTTGCATTCACCTTAGATTACAACTACTCTTTCAAAAATAGCTGCTTATTTAATCTCCTAGTAATCTTCTTTGTAACAATGAATATTTTACCTAGTCTCCGCGTTTTTTTCTTTGCTCAGATGGAATTTCCGCCATTCGTGACCTCTTTTTTAACCTCACCGTGATACGTTATTAGTAAATTGTTTGGAAAGAAAAATGACCTCGATTTTCTTTAGTCTTTGTATTCTTTTCTTTCCCTCCAAGTTCCTCCTTTCCACTCACTTTTTCTGTGCAGAACAGTGTGAAAGCCATGAATCCTAAGCTTCAAAAAATCTGACATTATCGAAGTCTCCTTTTGAAGACAAATTAATTAGCAAGATCAAAACAATACCTCTTCCTCCAGTAATTTTGTGCTTTTCAAGTACGCTTAACCGCAATTATTTTCTTTTGGATGTAAATGACGCCATTTGCTTCCATTATCTCTTCTACAGTTCCGTAAAACTCTAAAGCTGCTGTTTTTTTGAGTAGCGCTCTTATCTTTTTTGTACCCATTTATCCTGTACCGGCTAAATTGACTTTCTTCAATGTTAACAGTAATTGGAGCTAAAGTCACTGTGCGTGGAAAAAAGTTAACTGATGTTCGTATCTTTCATTTGCTCTTTCACTTTTCATCCTAAGCATTTAGGCTTTGCTTAGGTCTCGCTCTTAGGCTCTCTCTCTCGCAATACACATCTGTATAATGTTTTTCGCATTTTCATACAAGTTTCATCATTTCGGCGCTGATTTGGTCCAGGAATAATGTGGAAGTAATACAGGTTTTGGACTTGAAATTTGTGATGCTGTAGTTATGGCTCTGCTCAGATTTGGTTCTCTCATTTAAAAGATGAATCTTTACGGCCAACTCATTTTTGCCAACAACCAACAAATTTGTTTACTTCTATAACGGTAAGGCACAGGATTTTGGAGTCAACGAACTCTCTGAAGTTATTTCCGCTTGCGAGTTTGCAAACAGTTCCTCGCGAAGTAACTTATCAAGATCCAGTTTGTTGGTGATGAACTCTGTCTACTCTTTTCAATAGAACTCATATCAATCGAAGATGCCACAGTTCCCGGTTTATTCTGTTATACAGTAACGTCTGTTTTGTTCTACAGTACTTATTTGCTCTAGGGATGTAATGATTCAGAAACTTGCAGTGGGATGATTCACGCTGTGGTCCACCCAGACAGTGGCAATGACGTTAATGTAATGATGTAATTTCGGTTTCGGAAAGTGCCCCAGTGCTTGATCTTTGCAGAGGCATCGAACAAAGCGCTTTCTATCGTCTTAACCACTGTATTTTTAAGTATAGACCAGGAAATTGTCGGAGAACGGATCGCTTCTATTGCGCTACAGAGCATAACTGCGGCTTTTTCGTTTCTTTCTCGCGTTTCTGTGGCATTTGCTTAACGAGTTTCCTTACTTCTCTCTCGACATGGTAAACGACCGTCGCGGGATCAAAATCAAGACTTTTTTGCAGGTTCTAATGCTGATATAAGTGCTAATTCAGGACTTCCACAAGCTTATTCTTTTTCTGCTCAACGAATTTTGTAGAATGAACATCTCTGTATTAATTAATTTTCCACTTTCTCCGGTTTTGTCATTCTGGCTATGCCCAAAGGGGAGCTCCAGGTGTACCTCATCCGAAATTAGATCCAAATATGTAAACACACACCAAAAATCCTGTTTTGGAATATTTATATACGGAATGTTGTGCTCCGGTCTACTATCAAACTCCGGTCACAAGACTCGGTGCTAGCGAAATCCGGAATTGCTTTAGCGTGTTTAACAGACGCGTCAGCCACAATGGCGGCACGCGTGTTGAACGCACGCACTTAATTCTGTTAGGATTTGAACCATCGACACTGTTTTCGTCGTCAGCGCGCACTGGCTTTACGCCACTGAGTGCGTATGGTGCACTGCCATAGTTCATCACTACTGTCGTCTGCACGTCGATCTTACGACATCTCTTAGGACCAACTAAGAATGCTATTATTCTGAGCTAATAATGTGGTGTAAAATTTGCCTTAGTGGACGAGGATTTGATTGATGGTCAACGCAGGTTATTGTATAGACCGCGTTTGTGTTCGTGAACTTCGAACGATTCAACCTCGAGAGTTGAGCTCCCAGACACACCCCAATTTCACTGATTAATGCCATTTACGCTATCCCTTGAAAACCTCTAGAGGGAACAAAATAAGTCTCAAGAAATCAATAAAATCAAGACGATGGTGACATGAGCTCCAAAATAATACACAACGCTTGATACGATGTGTAAAATTTTGGAGAGAGCTATCGTGTATGACGTTCCCTTGCAAGATTCTGCATAATTTTTACACCAACCTAGTCGTTTGATTATGTTTGATGTGGTACGATATGATGATTTATTTGTAAGTTATGAAGTTATGATTCAGATTTTTTCTTATCAATATCTTTTTTTTTACCAATTTTCAATGGTCAAGAATTTTCGTATCAATTTCAGTTTTATAGTGGTCCATAAGGTATTTGTTTGATGATTAGGTTCTGCTCCAGAGCCGAAATTTGTATGAAGTTGGCAAAGTCGTGGGAAAAAGGTTGCTCTTCGCATATGCTTCCGAGAAGAATCATACGTGAAAAACGGTCTCACATAATTACAAGAGCTAATTGGTTATCCGCACTCATTATCACATTGTGTTCCTTTGTTTGAATTGTCGACATCTTTTTTATTCCAGGATCAACATTGAGCAAGCCCTAGCTCATCCGTACCTGGAGCAGTACTATGATCCTAATGACGAGGTAACTTTTTCTACCGCATGGTTGCCCTTGATGCTCAGTCATGAGACTGCTGTATGGCGTTCTTGCCGCAGTGCCGGAACGCATGACTAAAAGCCCGGCGGCAAAGTGCAATAGTTTGGAATTCTAATGCTTTGGCTTGCAGCCCGTGTGCGAAGAGCCGTTCACCTACGAGATGGAGCTCGACGACTTGCCAAAGGAGAAGCTGAAAGAGCTGATCTGGCAAGAGGCTGAGCTGCATCATACGCGGATGCAAGAGGAGGCCGCTAGAGCTGCTGTACAGTAAGCTGCAACCGGACTACCGTATACTAACATTTGCCCACCTTAACTCGTAGCGATCAAACGCTCTTCCGTGGGCGTTTTCGCCGGTGATCTGCCACTCCAAATGATCAGTCCACACTTGTGATCTGCGCTCTTTGATGAGCATTCTATCCAGTGACAATCTTTCATCGTCGTCTTCTTCCTACCGCGTTGCGCGTTAGTGTGTAGAGTGCAGAGTTGACTTTTGTTCATATGACTCGGTTGTTTGCATTGCTCCGTTACATATCGACTCGTACATTTTGACGTTAGGTTGGTGCAGCGTCGTTGTATCTTCCATTCCACACCAGCACGTCCTTCAAATATTGTTTCTAACATCTTTCCCAAATCAGCTCTGTAACTATTTCTTGGCCTCACTTTCTGGAATCACAGAGATTTATTGTACATGATATTTTACCATGTTGTTTTATGATATCGTGCAGATGCGTATAAGGTGTATTTTTATGAAAATGTTCGTGTTCAGTGAATAGGAAATATCTGAAAGGAAGAGGTGTTGCATCGAAAATGTATGCAGCTCATGGTTTCCACCTACCTATTACTGCATTCAAAAGTACGGGAAAACTTGAGTTTTGATCATATTGGCGCACTTTGATTGATTACGCAGCCGCTTTGATTTATACTTGGCGAACGTTTGATGAGTCAACGAATGTCGAACGAAGGATGTTCATTGATATCGTTCGAATATTTTCTGACATTTTGCTTTTGTTGCCAATTGTCAGAGTTGTGCATGGATAATTTTGGGCGTATAGCAGTATGTTTCTTGCATGTTTGTCTCAATAATCGATCGTCTCCCTCCTCTTTCTCCTCCACGATTTCCAAATGCTCCTCTTGTCATTGAGAAAAACGATATCAGTGTGATCTGCATGTTGCATGATCTTCTCGTGAAATTGAAACATTGTATTTGACCTATGCCTTCGACTTTTCTTTTTTAAGGTCTCACAACGATCTACAGTTCCATCATTCATCTATCTCTGCACCTGCGTCAAATACATTTTTCTGCTATCATATCTTTTCTTCTTGTCTCTCGACGGATGATTCATAGACCGTACAAAAAACGACATGATAGCAGAAAGTCATGTCGTTTTAGTGCTCTGCGCAGTATCCAAACATTGTGATTGAGAGCAACAATAGAACGCTAAGTGGCAGTAGATGCAAACTGCAGAGTTTGCAGCGACGAAATTACGATTGCAGATTTAGGGAAGCTGAAAGTGATATTAGGGAGTGATTTGTGTAATTCCTTCCTCATCGCTCTGGAAAGGTTTTCGGGGGTTATCCATAGATGGATTGTCGTTTAGGAAGATATTATACCAGGAAGACATTAGAAACTTTCTAGTTTTTGGAGATAAATTATTGGTGATGAAAGAAACATTCAGATGGTCGGCGTTGATAACTCTTTTTGGGATGCTTCAATCCGTTCGATTTCAGTTGAATCTCGCAAGGATTTGTGAGCGAGAATAATTTATAGATAATTACTTGCTAAACGATAAATCAAGTGAATATCATTGTCGCAAAAAAGCTTGTTACCAATTCGTGGACTCCAAAGAAATGAAATGATTGATTGGCCTGAGGAGGATTCGAGCCGTCGACGGTTTAAACGTAGCGATTACCTATTACTGCTGCGCTACACCGTCGATGGTTCGATCCATTCATAGAAATATGATGGATTAAACAATGTGAATAAATTGCTACTGTGTTTTAGTACTCTTAAAGATAAATTAATGGCTCATTTCATCTTGTTCTGCAAGGAGAAAGAGAATTACTTGATACGGTTGTTCTTGTGTTGTTATTCAGCGCTCATTCTGCAATTATTATCCTTTACAACTATCCTTCTTCTCTGGATTATCTCAAATTCTTTCATTGTCGTCAAACCTCATTCGCTGCGGTGAAGAAGAACTGCAATCTTAGATGACTTCAGTGTTTGATTGCTGCTTCATTGCATGGATGCTATTGGTTTACACCAGTCAAGCTGAATCGTCCATCCGGTTGGACCTAAACCAGAATTGTAGGGGTGGAAAAAATCAAATAGTAAAAAAGTACTAGTTAAATATTGAACAGAGAGTGTATGCTGTAGACTTCTCCGTTATTTCCTCACTTGTAATTTTTTATATTAAGGCCAACAAACATGGAAACCACTCAGGTCCTTTCTTGTGGCTCTTTACAACTTCCCACATAACGTGTAGCTTCGCTTACTTTCGCTCTTGAGTTCTTGAGCTCATTTAGCCTACCTACGGTTATAGTTTGTGTAAGAACGTATAAGTTAATAAGCTGTTGAATAACGGAACCTCTGATGGACGAAGATGACCAAAAGTCGTCCTTTAGTAGGAAATTCGAGCGCAAATTTAAGAAATTTCGAGCACAGAAGAAGCGAAGAATTGTTGACAAATAGTTTTTCAAACAAAACGTTGTTATCATGGAATGAAAACTATTCTAAGAAATCCCTCCACAAGAATGAGGAAAGAACCATTATTATTATTATTTCTATTTATTACTTGTTTTCAATGCGTGGAGTGCGGTAGTCAGACACACATTGTAGCGTCAAATACTTCTTGAGAAGGACTTCTTAAGCGATAGCCGTCTGGCTTTTAATACGAAGGTGAAGATCTTGAAATGAATGATGATTTGTTGGTCAAAATGGTGCTCATTGAGGAAATAGAAAAGATTCTTGGCAAGATTTGCGCTTACTCGTTGAATAGCTGAAGAAGGAGGAGGGAGTGACAGATAAAGAGATAGAAAAGTGAGGAATTTCTGATTATCACTTATGAAATGAGCATAAATAGTGCACATTAGAAGCCAGGCTATTATTTTTTTGTTGTTTAATTAATTATTAAATTAAGGTTGGTGTTCGGATTAGTTGGCGACGTGTGTGTAGGTAACATCTGGAGTAGTTCCTCGTGAGGATTTGAACGATAGCATGAATTGATCTCTTATGTTATCACTATTATTTCCTCACGCATTTAATTCCTTTCTTGACATTGAAAGGTTTTTTTTTTACGAGGATCCACATGATTATCTAAACATGCATCACGACCTCGAGAAGAAAAGAGGTTATGAGGTGGAGAAGCGAAATGGGAGTGTCCTCGCCTTGAGGCTTTTTTTGCATACATTCGACGATATCTTTGCTACTGAGTCGTTTCCAAAACAAGGATGTCTGATTCCTCTATCGACATCTTTCCTTTCTTTTCTTTTCTTCGATGATTTTTTTATGGCAATATTCATCGTATCGCCAATACAATATCTTCTTACTAAACTGTTTGTAAACAATTAAAAATTGCTTTGACCTCATCTCAGCTCTATTGGGTCTATTTTGGAATGTTTAGCATGCAGACGTAAGCAGACGATCTCCAGAAGGTGGGATCAACTTAGACTCGCTCATTCAATGTGGTAAGTGTCAATGTGATGAGAAGTTTTGACTTGGTATTCCACAAAGGTTACGTTAAAACGAGTCGATCGCCCAAGCGAATCAAGTATTTGGTGGATTGAAGTAAAATACGTGAACACACGTGCAAATTTGCGTGCACGTACGCACATAAACAGAAGTACCGTATCATGTGCATATACGTAGGCCATTCGTAACTCCGACACCTCCTATAAGTCAGCTGACACGAATGACACCATTTAAATGGTATGAGAATTATTCCCCTATGTGTTTTCATAAAGAACGATCATTTTCACTCTTTTCGGTCGTCATTTATGTGGAGCCATTTTTCAGATTTTATGTGCCCAATGCCTTTCCACCTTCGCATAAAAAAATCAAAACATTTAGCAGCGCTTCTACGTTTTAGCACAGCAATTCACCAAAACCTTCAATTTTTTTTTCTCGAAGAAAATCACATTCAACCTTCTACCATAGCTAAGCCAATCAGTTTTCTTTAGGTACGTTTACTGTATTACAATGTATACTTACTTTTTACTTTTGTTTTTGAATAGGTTTCGAGTTTAGTAGTACTGTATGCCTACGGATTATTCTTGAATTATTCTTCTGTCTATTTCGTTCTCATTAGTCTGTTCATCACCTTAACAGAAATTTCGCTACCTTCAGCAGTTTTGCATAGTTTCGCTCATCTCAGTCCTTCTGATTCTCTCTATTTGGTGGTTACTTGTTTAGAGATAGCAAACGTTCTTTAGCCTCCCCGTTTGAGGTCTTTCTATCTGCTTATCTAGGGTTTATGGCAATTCGTCTAGAATTAAATTGATGAAACAGTCTCTGATACAAATAGTAGTCGCGGTATTATATCATTTCTTGTTTGGAAAAGGATCCTTTGTGTGGTGCCGCATCTTCCGGGCCGTTTTTTACTTCTCACCTAGGATAGCAGAGGAATGAGTAGACAACTCACTTACTTAAAGGCATCACCCCACGAATCTGAGGTGGTACGGATTTCAGGTGGAGTATTCGTATACGGGATGGCGACTATGGAGAGGGGGGTGATTCCGTCCATTTCTTCCTAATTGCCGTAAAAAACGGCCCGGAAGATACGGCTTCAGGCGTTCTGGCGCACTATTTTCAACAAGGAGTTCGACTGGAGCGCGCCAGCCTTGTGCGGCGCCGCATCTTCCGGGCCGTTTTTTACCCTGAAATCCGTACCACCTCAGATTCATGGAGTGATGTCTGTAATTGGCCTGCTGATGTTATCTTCTGACGGGGCTGCCCGCATCTTCGCTGAGGCGTGTCGCCTTCGAATTTAGCTCTGCTCAACCTTCTCGATCTCAAGCCCGCTCGAAAATCCATCCATTAGTCACTGTTCCATAACTTACTGATACGTCTGAGCGTACTGATACGTCTGATTGCATCTGGTACAAGTGGGACCACCGCGAGCAGGCAGCAATCAGACTCATATATGCGGGCCCTGACCTGACAACTAACCAGGAGAATGTGTGAAACAGCATCATCTTTGACTTTGAAATCACACTTGGAATAGCAGTCAGTGCTGCCTTTTTTCCTGAATATAGAGTCAGCGTAAAGCTTATTGTATCGTTGACGACGACGAATACGGGCCGAATGCTACATGCTCCTCGGAGCTCTTTTTTTTGTTTTTTATAGCTTCGTTTTTTTCTTTTAGTAATCTACGAATTCTAGGACTAGACAGTCTCAACAAAGTCTTTATCTTATTAACTTTAGCGCTTAGGGCGTCTCTGAACCCTAATTTTTTTTATAAATTTAAAATCTGGTTGATTTTTTCTTGTGCAATTATTTCTGACTGGCATCCTTCATAATCGTGATACTAAGAAAGCCCTTTTACGCTAGATCAATTGTTTCTTCCGCTGCCAGGAGTCTCCGCAATAGTTTCATGTTGTAAGAATCGGACCCCACCCTCTCGTGTAATCGTGCATATTTGCGTTTTTCCAAGCTGGATTTCTGGATTCTACTCTGAATTCGGCTACTAACAACGCTATCGGTGTAGAGTGAAGCGAAGAAATGGAGGATAAATTCAATCCTTAGAAGCTAAAGTCTTAGAGGTCCCCTATAACAAAACAAGCGACAATACGAATAGTGAAGAACATTGTTAGGGCTACGTAATCCTATTCATGCCCTATTATACGAAAAAATAATGAAGAACCATGAAAAACAAGAAGAAAAGAGAGCTTTGGGCGAAACAAGAGCGCGCCTTCACTGAAAACGTAACGCTTCAGCCCGACACAACTCATTTAGGGCTGACTCTGTGACACTTCTTTTACGGTGTTCAAATGAAGCAGATGAAAAATATTCTTTCCCTAGTCGATGTTTCTTTTTCCTGTGTTTTGGACTTCCGTTTGAATTGTATTAGGCATCAATTCTAGCCATTTAGAGATTTCTGCCGCTGTATGTCTTCGGTTGAGGTGAAAAGCGCACCTTGTTCTGATAAGATGATCGCTGCGTATTTTGACAGTAGTTAAAAAGGATTTATTTCAAGAGAAATAGTTGTGGATAATAATAATAATAATAGATGTCTGTGCATATCTTGGCATGGCATGATTGCCGACTATTTCTACGCATCTCCTAGGAGATCTTTTTATGCTTTGACATTTCACGAGGTAGCAATAGTTAGTTTGGTATTTTCTGGGCAGTCTATTTCGGTTGGGGTGAGTCTCTTTCCGCGCTCAGTTTGCACTGATAGAAAGCATCGCAGTCTGTTGCAATGTTTGTTCCAATTTTTTGTTTAGAATAATCAATGCTGTTTCCGTTCGAAACACGTCGAAAAGTTCCTCTAAATATTTTCATCTTCACATTTTTGTTAATATGCATCTTTCTAGAGGAAGAATATTAAAATGTGAAGAATAAACGAGATGGAAAGGTTTGGGGCTGAAGCTGTCTCAGTACACCTTTTCAAGCATGAAATTAATTGCAATTCGTGCACCTTTACCTTTGTAATATCACAATAGTTATAGTTTTATATGTTTGTTTTGCCTCCTGCTCGACACCTATTACCACATTGACTACCAAACGGTTGTTTACTTATTCACCACTTTGAGCCAGGCGTATCTTTTTTTGTGCACCAGTTATCCACTTCATCCTCGGAGAATCCAAGTCCCAAGAAACAGATTTTTTTCGCAAGATCTTCATGGAGCATATCAGCTGCAGAAATATATGCGACAATCGGAGCCGGTGCTCTGACTCCTTCCACTTTTGAACGATTGAGGAACGGATCCTCATCACTTAAAGGCATCACCCCACGAACATGAAGTGGTACTGGTTTCAGGTGGATTATGCCTATACCGGATCGTAGATTAAGGAGTGGGGGCGATTCCGTCCATTTCTTTCTAATTGCCGTAAAAAAACGGCCAGGAAGATACGGCTTCGAGCGTTCCGGCGCGCTATTTTCTGCGACGAGTTCGATTGGAGCGCACCAGCCGTGTGGACACACCGCATCTTCCGGGCCGATTTTTACGCCAATTAACAAGAAATGGACGGAATCACCCTTTTCTCCATAATCTAATATAGGAACTCTCCACGTGAAATCCGTATCACCTCAGATTCATGGGGCTTTAAGCTGCACCGCATGAGCTAGACCCCCTTTAACTGACAATGGTCCGGCTCCTCCCTATCGCACTTATAGCTGTTGATACAAGCGAGCTTACTTACAATATTATACCGTTAAATTTTTTCCCATAATTTTTTTTTGTCCCTCAACAATATCGAACATTGTTCCGAGCGGCAGAGAAAGGCCCATTGACATCGTCGGACATTTTCAATATGTTAGTGAAGTTGTACCAAATTCCAGTTAGAGGGGATGTTAGAGTACTTGTTGGGAGCATTGGGACCACATCATTCGCTGCGCATTATTTTTGATGATGCCACGTTTATATTGGACGCCGTTCAGCTGGCGACTCGTTCCCTGCAATGCATTCCTTCTTCTCCTTGCCTTGTGTTAAAGGCAGAATACCACGATTCTGCCGTAGTGAAGGAATCGCAGGAAAAGCTAGAGATGGGATCGTAGATTGCTGGATCAGGAGTGATTCTGCTCATCTCTATCTAATCTTTGTAAAAAAAAACAGCGTGGGAACCGCGTTACTTCCTACGAAGTACGCAAGGATGCGCTCATTTGACGTTGGTTATACTTCTAATTATCAGTAATTATCAGCCGGAAGATTCCGCCAGGTGATTCATGCCTGGATGACACAATTATTCAAATCTTAGCATTCTAAGGAATAAGTTTTCAAGTATGATTGGACACAAAATTTCGGATACCACTATGACCAGTAAAAGTTACAGCTGGACTACGGTCATGGAAATATTTATATTTCCTTCTTTTCATGTATGTGTTTTTTTTTTGACACATTTGTGTATGTGAGTAACTAAGAAGTGGATGGTGAAGACATCTGTTCTTCTTTTGTAGGTTTTTTCCTGAGTGCTGATAGATATTTGAGAGCAAAATATATCGGTTACGTTTAATTAGGACTCTTAGAATCTACCGTGAAACACCATCAAGGAAAAAATTACGGTTACATAAAGGCGGGCTTTCCTCGCAAATGGTTGTGCCCTACGAATATACGATTTTTGACGAAAACAAAAAAAAGTGCTGGTGCTTACTTGTAAAATAAAAATTATTACGAACATTTTGGTCTCCTAATGTTGTAATTCCGAAACCTTGGGAATGTTGGAAATTTCACAAAAAACTGGGTTTAGTAGACAAGAAGATTTTTCAGATGAAAACAACAGGGAAATTGTTTTATTTTGTTTTGCTCTGTTTTCCAGATACGCAGATTTCTAGTTCAACAAGATTTTCTATTTTACAACAATGCTGCTTCCTATTATCTGTGATTTTCGGAAATATCTCAGAGAGCGACTACCAGATAAGATTTCACTTCTGTCCGCACGAAATCTTCTGAAACAATGTGCAAGTCGTTACGTGCACAGAACGTTTTCAATTCAGCCAGTTTTATCCCCTGCAGGGATTTCATGTAATTATCTTATCTAGAGCTTATCTTTATTTTCGGAAATTTTCTTAAATGCGATACAAATTGGCTTTTTCAGGAGTGAGGATACTGTTAAGTAATGTTGCTTGAAAAAATGGAAAATTCCACATATATCATTCATTCCATCACTGACCTAAGCTCACGCCATTTGTCCTCAGTTAGAACTCATCTCAGCAACTGACATGAGTTTATGAGTGATTGTGTGACGTAAGTAACTGAGGATGAGCAGTGGCTGCATTAACTCATTGTTTGAAAAGGAATGAATGAATATCGAGGAAAAATGTAACATCTACAGAGCACTATTTTAAGAGGACATTTTTCATGGGAACTATATTAAAGTTTTTGAAGTTAAAGGCCCGGATCATGAAATTAAGTTGCAAACAGTTTCTTTGTTGATGACGACGCGTTTTTGAAAGGTTCATATTTATTTGAAACGTCCACCTTGCATTATTTTTTTCATCGAGAAGTAAATTTAAAAAATAGGCCAGTGTTATAGTCAGCGTCGTTGCGTCATCTTTCAGAAGATATCATTCCTCGAAAAGGATACTTCAAAGTGATCATGATTTTGAAAGCGGGATAAGTGTTGACCCAGGTAGGACTGCAGCTTCAATTAACATCCAACAGACAGCCGAAGTGTAAAAAATTGAAGATGTAGGATTAAAATTGCGTACATTTTAGCTGCAGTTCTACCTCCGATGGCTCACGATGAGCATAATGGTGCTTCAAAGAACGGAGCTGACGACGTTGGGATCTCCTGCTTTAACTTTGCTTTAACTATTTTGAAAAACGGTTCTCTCAGCAGCCTATTCATTGGTGTTATTCGAAGACACTGCTGAGGAGACCTTATTGATTTCTGACCGCTCACTCTGGACGCGGCGCGTACACAAGGGTGGCAAGTTTTCACCTACCTTGTGGGAATAAACGTTGTTTCCCACGTCGTTTATCGGGTTTCTAAGGGGTAAATGAGCGGGAACACGCTCATATTCGTAATCTACATCTCGAACTCTACACTCGACCCCAAGCTTTGTGGTACGCAGCCTATAAGTTAAAGTGGAGCATGTCCCAAAAAATTTTTTTTTGAAGTTTGATTGTCCCTTTGGTTGAGTGGACTATAGTCCAGGTGAACGAGATTAGAATTAACCTACATATTCTTGCATTAACTGCTAAGGTTGGAATATACGTACTCATACATATGTATTTAGAAAAATTAGAAAATAAGGTGGTTTCGAAGCAGAGTCTTCGTGGCCCTCAATAAGAAGCTGATAATCTTAGCTGCTGCAAATGTGCGTAATTTTAATTTTACACTTTCCTTTTCATTCGTCAACTCTCCGAAGGGCTATAATTAAAAAGAGGCATAATTGAACTTGTTGGGTTCCCTGCGACAAGACTGTTGGACCTCAATTTACCAGAATTTCGAATTCTTTGTCAATTTTGAAGAAATTTTCTGACACAAAAAAGCTGCCGACTGATGACAATCAATCCTTGTGATCACTCCGAAGCCAGCTATTTTCCAGTTCTTGCATCTATATTTATTTTTAACTCATTTGACTTTACAATACACTCAATTCAGTTTTAATTCCATTCGATGCCCTGCAAAATTTGAATGAACTCATGGCTGTTACTTTTTTTTGACAATTTCATGGGATGAAGATAACAAAGTCATAGAGATGAAGGAAACATATAAGATATGTATCGTATGTAGCGATGATGATCACCTGCATCATCGATATATCCGAGTATTCCCTCCAGAATTCTTAGAATAAGAATCGACGGTCAGGATGGTACATAGTTTGTAAACTGGCGAGACTTTCATGTGATGGAATGATTTCTTCATCATTTTCTGCAGAAATGTGACGGGATATAAAACTAATCTTATCTTATCCAGGAGTGATCAGTAAACACCCGGAAAAGATCCAGACTTCTCTTTTGAGAATCTAGTACTTCAACATTTTATCGCAAAGTGTGCATAGATATATTTGGCTCCAGATAATAGTATTTTTTCGGCGAATTTCCTGCTTCTTAGTTTTCCTCAAAACAAATAAGTAGAAATTTTGTTCTGGGAACCAAAGAACGTGCTGAATAATAAGCATTTCATTTCATAAACATGTGGTTCTTTTTTCGGCACTTCGATAACAACATATTTTTGCGTATCATACACGTAGGATGTTCTGTTATTTAATCTGTTGATTGTTACGTAGACACAAAAAAGTTTTTCTTAGATCACGATCTTTTGACTATTATTAGTAGTGCTATTTGGGAATAATGAATTCACTACGGAAAACCTTAAAAAAACAATAGAATCACATTTTTCTCCCTCTCTTACTTTAGTATACCACCTTTCAAAGGTTCATAGTGGCTTTATTGACTTTTCAAGTTAGAAAGAACGGTCATACCTATTAGATAGAGATCGCGCACGTGGATTTATTGATGTCCAGCTCTTATGATAAAGATCAGCTTGAGGCGAGTTATGAAAAAAGACGATAAAGAAAAGCAAGCGAGAAAGTGTCTTTTCCGTCTTCTGTGAAGAATTAGCGATTTTGCTGCATGTAGCTGTCTCATGTAGGTGCGCAAAACAGGATGCACTGATTTTGCGGCTTCAAATTATCAAGTCATTCGATTGCTTTATAAAAAAAAAACTGGTCTCTATATGAGTTTCATCTTATAAGAAAGAGAAAAGAAATGGATGGAATAAAAAAGGACTTTAGAACATTAGCGGAAGCTATTCAAATCTTTTACAATTCTGTATTTTGAATTTTCATTTTAAATTTTCTGTATTCTATGTGTAAGGAGCTACCTGTTCACACAAAGTAGTTATTGGTAAAGTATGTTATGGAAGAAAAATGGAGATTACATCTTTGTAGTGGATGCACATATGTGTTCCAGGATATCAAAATCTTTTTGGAGTAGGCTTTTCATGATAGTTCCGTAATTTACAGATATATTGTTATGTATGAACATTGAGGAGCCCATAATTACTGACTGTATTGTACTGTACTGTACTGTACTGTACTGTACTGAACGTCGCTCACCGCTCACTACTTTCTCAGAAACCTCCATTACTGAAAAAGGAGACGATAGGGGCACGAAGGCGTTGTGCACAATCTATTGGGATCTATTTAAATGTGAAAGTGTGAAACTAAAGTGGATTTACAGAACAGTGGTTAAAAATCACATTTACTTTTCCCCTTTGAGGAGTAGCTTCAACAGTTTCTGTGATGGAAATTTATTTTCGGATGCTAAGGAATGTTAATTCTTAAGATGAGAATGAGTTTATGTCGGATCAAGTCTTTATGCGAATTGTCATTGTCATTCATACCAAGATAAAAGTAATGGTTTGTTTTCAAATCTGACCATCTCATAATCCTGGACGCGGCCGCAAACAAAATTTTTCAGTGCTATTTTTGTAAAACAAAAATAAATGTGCTACTACTTTCTATTTAGAGGAATCTGCACGTGTTTATCTTTTAAACGCTAGAACATCAAGAAAGGTGATTATCAATTTTTTTTCGTGGTATCTGATTTCTTTCATATTTTTGTGGTTACCAATACGATCATTGCTGATTTTTTTTCAGCGTTTGATCTTCCACCAACTAGTAACTTTTCATACTGTCCCACCATGTCTGATTCCTCATTGATTTCCTGAGGCTTCCTTTTTTTCTCACCACTTTTGAGAAGTAGCGTCTCCCATTTGGGGCATGAATTTGAAGTTAGGCAGTGGTGTGAGGATCCCATTGGCGTACAAATGAAGTCGTAAGCTCATAGAACGTTTAGAATTGACTGCGATGAACTTCAATTAAAGGTCAGTCCGAGTAGAAGCTTACGCAATTTGAACAAAATGTTGGTAATTACAAAAGGAACAATAGGAGACGATAAAATTACTGCTAAAAACTGTCACTTTCGCTCTCGAAATCACTTCTTGTTTTGTGCCGCTCTTAGACGTTTTCTCCTCATCTCGCTTTAGAACTCATGTGTTTTTTCACCAGTCTCCGGTGTTAGGCTATCCCAGTATCTTAAATAGGGAACTCTTGAATTTGATGATTGTAAGAGTTTCGCGGCGTTTGAATGAAGTAAAGGGAAGGTAATGCACTAAGACCGTGGAACTGATGTTTTTTTTTTCGAAAATAAAGAAAATGATAATAAACTGTTATTAAGTTGAAATAAGTAAATAGTAAGAGTAAAATATAGTGAAGTGAAGTAAATAAAGTAATGTGGTGCCTCTTATATAATAAAAGTCTTCGTATTACCTACATTTATTCATTAGGGTTTAAATCTGGAGAATCAGTTCAATAGGTGCACATTACCATTTTCGGATTTATTTGGGAGTGCAGGATCTGGTGTGAGCTGGAGGATTTTCCTGTATAAGGGCAACTTGTCCTTAAATAGAGAAAATGCTGAAATTTTGAGTTTGCTTGCTGGAAAATAAAGTCGCGCCGTTATACGGCAATACAACCTCATACTGTTCATGTTTTCTTCTTTTTTTTTGTATTGATACTCTGCATGAGATGCCTCCTAACCCGCGAGCTTCCCCAGGACTTTTTTTAGCGATTGCGAAGTCCCGAAAATAAATCACCTTCTTTGGCATAGGAAAATTGTATGGAGCATTATGTTGGGTACAGTATTACAGGCTGCTGAAGCCAAACAAGTGAACTTAGAAAATCACTTACTTTATTCTGTACACTTGTCAGTAAAAATGCAGTTATAGGAAGATTCGTTAAGTGCCATCGTTTGTTTGCACAAGTAGGACACAGACGACCGTGTTTTGCTCCGTGACGATGCGACAAACTCGTTGGTAATCGCCTTAAACCCTAGAGAATTGCACTGGTAGCGTCATAGAGCTAATGAACATATGCCGCATTCCTAGGGTTTCAGCGATTCTCTCCTTCTTTCTTCTTTCTCTCCTTTATTACACTCTCGAAAGTTTATTAAATGTCAAAAATGCATACAGATGATGTTTGGTCATCTCACACTATCCTTAGCTTGTGTCGCTCAATTTTTCCCTCAGTGCAGCGAACGAGGCGCAATTGTTTGACGTCTATTGACATCGCAGTTGGTGAATAATACAATGATACATGGTGCCTTCGTTGCTGTGGATGTCCTGAGTCATCACCTAACTTTGTTTTTATCATTCATTAAGAAATAGTTCCAGAATTTAATAATTGAAGCGTGAAAGTTCGACCTTAAGTGAATATTGGCACAACGACTATAGCTTTTCATTTATAAATGTGGTAAGCTGTCTTTGAACAACTTAGACGCTCTAAATCCTGACGAGCTCTCCATAAGGCAGAGTATGACTCTCCTGGAAGTGTGCTCAAAACGCATCATCCTAGGTTGGTTGAGACGCTATTACAAACAGGTCAGGTTATGACCATGTGGCAAAGACACCAACCCCTGCATTCATACCCAGAGTCGAACTTACCCGTCATGAAACGTTCACTGCACTGCCGTTTGATGGCTGTTGGATTATTTGTCCCACTCAAGACAAGATGGACATTTGTTTTGAGCGTCTAAAGCAGAAATCCGGTCATCTACGGTTCATATAGGAGAAATCCAAAGAAAACTGGCTGTCTTTCCTTAAAGGCATCACCCAACGAATCTGAGGTGGTGCAGATTTCAGGTGGAGTATTCGTATACGGGATGGGAGACCATGGAGAGGGGGGCGATTTCGTCCATTTCTTCCTAACTGCCGTAAAAAACGGCCCGGAAGATGCGGCGCCGCACAAGGCTGGTGCGCTCCAGTCGAACTCCCTGTACAAAATAGGGCGCCGGAACGATCGAAGTCGCTTCTTCAGGGCAGTTTTTTACGGCAATTAGGAAGAAATAGACGGAATCACCTTCCTCTCCATAATCTACGACTCCATATAGGCTTAACCCACCTGAAACCCACACCACCCCAGATTCGTGGAGTGATGCCTTTAACGTAGAGATACATTGGGCCAACGGCGAACGGAGGGCAAGATGGAAAACCGAAAACTTAGTAGTAGGAACACATCAGGTTCATTGCCTTTCCGTTCAACTTTGGAAACGGTCACGGGCGCGTGTTAAAGACTGCTGTAAGAATGACATTTGATGCACAGGAACGGATAAAAGAAGTAAATCTTACGCGACGTCTCGTGAATTCTATCGGTTAGCACAGCGAGAACCTGACAGTGGAAAAATTAATTCCTCATCGCCTTCCGTATTTGACGACTTGAACGGAGCGATGCGAGATAGTTTTGTAAGGTACGGCTTCATGGACCGAGTGAGAGACGTGGAAGTACCTGCTAGAAACCTCAAGAAGCAGTTAAAGGCATCACCCCACGAATCTGCGGTGGTACGGATTTAGGGTGGAGTATTCGTATATTTAGCTGTAGATTATGGGGAGGAGGGTGATTCCGTTCATTTCTCCCTAAATGCCGTAAAAACGGCCCGGAAGATACGGCTTCGAGCGTTCCGGTGCACTATTTTCTAAAACGAGTTCGATTGGAACGCACCAGCCCTGTGCACGCGCAGCACCTTCCGGGCCGTTTTTTACGGCAATTAGGAAGAAATGGACGGAATCACCCCCTTCTCCATAAACTACTATCCCGTATAGGAATACTCCACCTGAAATTCGTATCACCTCAGATTCGTGGTATGCTGCCTTTAATTCATAGTAAAATGAACGATCGCTTCTGTTTAACTCCAAGCTGAGTAATATTCCAGTTCAGCAAGAAAAGTGTGGTCTCCAGTGCAGTCTATTCCGCACCAAACATACAAGGAGCAATTCATTGGCGAAGAAGTACGATCACTTTGTGTGCGGTATGTATATGTACACTGTGTCAATAACTTGGGCGGGTGTAGTGCAGTCGGTAAGAGGTTCCGGCGTGATGGGACGATCGTTCGATGGTTCGATCATTTTGCCAATCAAGCCTCCCATCTCTCTGAAGTCAATAAGTTGGTACCAGACTTGTCTGAGACGATAAAAACACTGGCTTGATACATCGACCAGCTAGCCCCTTTAGTCATTATGCAGACTAGACTGTGTACGTCAACCTCAAACAATTCCGAATTGACGTGAACGTGGCGGCGCATCCCAAGCGGATTGATTAACGCCAGACACGTTATGCTTCATCCACCTGATGCCAATAACTTAGTGGTTATGATCCGTTCATTTTGAGGTTTGTTTTGAAACGTTTTGTAATCACAAGTCAAAGAAGCACTACGAAAGTAGTAGGGGGATTTTGGAGCTCCGCCTGTACTTTAAAGCAATAGTTAGTATGACTTCTACTCTCAGAGGGGATCGTCCGTGATTCAGAGGTGTGAAAAGCCCGTGACATAAAAAATCATAAGAAGCTTTGAGGCCTCTAGGGATTCCTCAGGATTAATGTCTCACCTTGGAAGATATCACAGCCAACATGGGCTGTAAAAGCGAGAAAGAGGTTGCACACGGTTTGTAAGCTACGACAATGGATTTTTCGCTTGTCTCATGTGTTTTCCACTGTTTTAATTGACAAATTAAAACTCCGCAGTCACGCAAACTCCAGTGCACTTCCATGCAAACACCCTGTGTATGTATTTTGGTATCAATTCAAGTGCAATCCGAAAAGATGGAAAAGAATATATTTTATTTTTATGATATCTTTAGCATTATTTGTGTCACTAATCCGGACGAATGAAATGTAATGTGTCATTTTTTGAGCATATGGAGTTGATAAGCACATCATACTGTATTTCTCCTTCTGGATTTGTAAAGGAAAGCTTCCATGGGTCGTTTTCTTCTGAGTCAGACGCAAAAGGTTGATAAATACGTTTAATATCTGTATCGATATCCATGTGTCGGCGATTTTATAAAAGATTTCTTGCTTCGAACTTTTCACTTTTTGTTTTCGATAATATTTCTGCGCTTTTTGACCTCGCAGTCATGTCTTTCCTTTTTTATGCTTATTCTTACCAAAGTGTCTTCACAGATGAGCGAAGAAGATCCACCGGCGAATGTGGAAGAAGTGCACGGACAAGTGTTTGAGGTTGGACCACGCTACGTGAACCTTTCTTACATTGGAGAAGGCGCCTATGGAATGGTTGCGTAAGTCCTTACATTTACGGTTATTCTTCTCTTCTTCAGATTCACTATCTAATAATTTCTGGCGTGACAAACAGAAAAACTGCAGCACCTGTAATCGCAAAAATACCATTTGATCATCGTTGAGAAGACGAACCACGTCAGAAAATCGTAGTTCGTTTCCTTTCTTCGTCTTAATTATTTAAAAAAAAAACAGAAATAAATGAGAAATTGCATGGGGAAAAATGAGTATCTTCTCACGTAAAGCGTATAGGTCGACAAATTCGTAAAGTGAGAATTATTTTGAAGGTTGTTTTTGCGTGTTCAAATATTTTGCTATTTGTACCTTTTACTCGAGCGTGCTCGAAAATCTGGTTGTAAGAAGATTTGCTGCAAACTTCCTCCATTTCATGTAGATAGTTGATAAAATGCTTACTCTGCTGCAGTCGTGCCAACCAAACGATGCTTAGGACGATAGCGGTCAGTTCGATGGCTCGGATATTCTCTTCTTTTAATTTTTTCATAGCTTCCGTTCCTTATTCCTGTAATAGTGTATAATTAGGATTGCTTCACAGTCATAGTCGTGGTGGGGCCATTTTTGTCAGCATCGTAACCGTCGCTCTATATATTATCGTCTCATGGATCGACGGAGGTAGGAACTGTAAGGAACAGTACGTTCGATGGCACCCGTGCAATAGATGAGAGCTTTAGATAGAAAGTATCCTTAAAATTCCCCTTCGATGAGTGCTGATGATGACTACGGGTGTTTGAAGTGGTCGTGGTGATTGCTACTGAATGGCTAAAATGATTAATGGGTACCATCATCCAGTGGTTCATGCTCACTGATTTCTGTCGTTGTGATTTTACAAATTTTTACTAGCCTTACTTATCGTTAAGAGAAGCGGTTAGTTCTCAAAGCTTGCACATCACTAGATTGACGATGTTGTGGTTTAAAGGCATCACTCCACGAATCTGAGGTGGTACGAATTTCAGGTGGTGTATTCGTATACGGGATTGTAGATTAAGGAGAGGGGCGTGATTCCGTCCATTTCTTCCTAATTGCCGTGAAAAACGGCCCGGAAGATACCGCCTCGGACGCTCTAGCGCACTATTTTCTACAAGGAGTTCGATTGGAGCGCGCCAGCCTTGTGCGCCGCCGCATCATCCGGGCCGTTTTTTACGGCAATTAGAAAGAAATGGACGGAATCACCCTCCTCTCCATAATCTACTATCCCTTATAAGAATACTTCACCTGAAATATGCACCACCTCAGATTCCTGAGGTGATGCCTTTAAGTGTGCAAAAATAAAATTCGGGTTGCAGATTATGAATGTAAGGCCTCCATCAATTCCTCGTAATCGTATAATCGTACTGAACAACGGCGTGGGAGCAGCCTTAGTGATTTTCTCGTCCTTTTCTCCACCAATTAACATAGGATGATGTGCGGAAGAAATGATAAGGGAATTGATGTGAACGTCATCATCGCTGAAGATCCCATTCCAGCAATTTTACTACTTTCCGGCGTGGGTGCACAACCTGACGTTGTAAAACTCGTGCACCAAATCCTTCTGTCTTATAGCGCTTGCGCCTCGCTTCAGCATCGTGAAACTCGCCTCACTGTCTTCCAATACCAATCCGCTATTTGACGTCGTGGGACCCCTCCTATCCCGACCTCACTTTTTTGGGGCAAAAACATATTCAGGATCTCACCTCAAACACTAAAAAAAAGAACTAGGAGCGAAAGTTTGTTCTACTTTCAAACTACGAATTTCTCTTTTCACAACAACATGAAAAAACGGGAGCACTGGAAACCAAAATAGTAAATATAATCCACATAGAGAAAATCACCAACGATAGAAAAGAACTGTTCGTATGAATACAGAAAAAGATGGAACTATTAAAACACAAACAAGGCAAGGGTTTAATCTAGTGCGAGGATTAGTCTCTATCAAATATTCATATTCAACTCTTTTTTTTTTGTCGGGTTTAAATTAAACCCTCGAACATCATAAAATGTTTTCTCTATAACGAAATTTAGAGACGTAATTGTGATTCTTCAATATGTTACATCAGTAAAACTTAGTGAAAAAGTCGTAATAAAAGATATTGGTTAAAGAAGAACCATAGAGTTTCGCTCACTTGACGCCGTGAGACCCGTCCTACCCCGACCTCAATTTTTCGGAGCAAAAACATAATCAGGATCTCACCCTAAATACGAGAAAAGGGAGAAGCGAAAATGTATTGCATCTTCAGACTACGAACTTAACACTACAAAAAAGTCTTTTTTTTTTCGTTTTGCAAGAAAAACGTACTCTACCCTTGAAAAACTTCAAAAGAAATATTTCGTAAAAGAATGCCATAAGATTGTGATTTGTTAATGCACTAAACATAAACTTTCATTCCATATGTATAATCAAAGAACTAATCACTTTTACTTCTTTAATGTAGAATTTGAGGTGCAATTTGAGGTGAGGCGTAATGGTTTATGTGCTCTCCTTTACTTATGACTAAAAGTAAACTTTTCTATCACGTTTTTCACATGCAATTGCACAGTGTTCTTGTGAGCATTCAAAGAAGTAAAGCGAAGTGTATCGTAAAAATAAATCCAAACGATAATGTATTTGAACATTAAAAAAGCTTAAAATGACCTGTAATCTTAAAAATAACAGCACTCAAATAGTTCAAGAAGAATGTAAACAGAGCAAAAATATGAAATGAGTCACAGTCGGATTATCCTCAGTAAGAAGTGTGTGCATTAAATTTTTCTATGTGCTCGGATTACGTTCTCAATCGTTCACGAAAGCACTTCTCGCTGATTGAATACTTGATTAGACAGGAGAGTCGTTACTAATTATGGACCCACCAAAATTAGTCAAGCTTGATATCTGCTTGACTAATTTTAGTAGGTCTAAAGTATGGACAGGGCGGGTGTAGAGTAGCGGTTAGAGGTTTCGCTTCCTGCACGACTGATCGGAGGTTCGAGCCCGCCCTAGTGCCCACCAAGCCTTTCATCCCTCCGGAGTCGATAAATTGGTACCAGACTTGTCTGGGAGGATAAAAACACTGATCTTACACATCGGCTAGCCACCGCAAGTCATTGTGTAGGCCAGGTACACGTTCGTAAACCTCAAACGATTCTGAATTGAAGTGAACGTGGGGGCGCATCCCAAGCGGATTGATGAACGCCAGAAACTTTATCCTCTATCCTTTAAACTATTGGCTAAACGTAAAGACAACGTATCAGGAAGCTGACGATGTTCTTCATGGATGGATAGAGTAGAGATGTAGTTCACGAGTCATTGAACGCGGTTACTCTCAATTCTCATTAGTAGTCCACAAAAACGCGTGTATAGTACACATATGTGACTTCGTCTCGCGTTCTTGGGTGGAATTAAGCACGATCACGCTCACACTCGCAAACTATATCCCTATATGTTTTTTTCGACATCCCAACATCGTTGCTTTCGTAGCACACTGATTTCGAACTTTTAACCCTTTGTACTCCGTTGTCGAATTGAAAATATGTACTTTAAATCTACTAACCCATTCGACGTTCGTCAAGCGACTAATTGATCAGTTAGTTGGAGAATTCCGAAAAGATCGATCAAGACCATCAGCTTCCTCTCTTCTGGGACCAGGATCGGCAAAAATCTTCGCATATTACGAAAAGGAAGGAAAAGAGACTGACCTGTGTGTTCAAACAGACAGAGAAAAGCGAAACGTGAGACTGGCGAGTTTTGCGACACTGCGATACTTGTCCTTTGAAGCCTCGAATGCATAAGGATGACTGCTTCTAAAAATATCATACTTTGTGAAATATAAAAGCAATTTATTTTTTTTTACTATTTTACAAACAAAAATTAGCTATTAATAGTGTTTGCAGCAAATAAACAGTGCTGCAATAATGGTATTTTCTGCTTTATAAAACATGTGACTTACGATTAGGATAGCATTTGTAACGAAAAAGTGCTAGATTTGCTGGTGTTCCACGTGCCAGACTACTCTGGAAAAAGAGTTAAAGTTTCCATGGGGTTTGCTGTTGGCTTGTAAGTGCATTTTCCAAGGCAGAAAAGCATTTCTTATCTTCCCTAGAGTATTTTCAATTTCAAAACATTGCGATATTTAGCATGTTAATTGAATTTACCTTGACAAACCAAAAAAAATGATAATTTCAGTTCCGCTCTGGACACGGTCACTCAGGAGAGGGTGGCTATAAAGAAGATCTCTCCTTTCGAACATCAAACGTACTGTCAACGGACGTTGCGTGAAATCAAAATACTAACCAGATTTAAACATGAAAATGTGAGGCGAATTGTTGTTTTGTTTACTCTTTTTGTTGTGTAGAGTGGCTTTTTTAGATTATTAACATACAAGATATTATTCGTTCCGAATCGGTGGAGAAAATGAAAGATATGTAAGTTTCGTTAATTTCTTTTATGCAATAAACGTGAGGATATATTATTCACATAGTTTTCTGTTGCTCTAGAATTCGGCGTGGATTTGCGTTTGGCATAGTTGCAATACTTTCCGCCGCTTTGGAGTAGGAACCGGTGATAGTTTAAAACGGTACTAAACATTCTGAGACGTTCTGAAAACTATGAAGAACTACAGACGGACGAGTCTGGCATTGTTCCTCGGCGCTCTTCCCGGAACGGAGACTTTTCCTGATAGTTTCAATCTGGCTTCACCACAACTTCCGAAATATCCTCGCTCGATGAAAAAATTCAAAACGATTGAGTAGTACACTTTTCCATGAAGTCATCTATCATGGGTTCAAAGAAATTTCTTCCGGGGAACTCCGATCTATTGGAGTGAAGCGCTCATGGTAAATCTTGATAACTTTCTGAGCTGCTATGTTACAATTTTTCTTATCTTCCTGCCTTTTTGATCCAGTATTCTCAGCTAATCGAGTCGGGGTCTTCCGTACCCAAACATGTATGAAAATCTAACTTCCAGTTCTGGAATTTACAGTATTCCGGTGTTTCCGAGCTTATTTTTTTTTATACGAAATTAATCTCAGATCACGGGATAACTCTTCCTATCAAATTTTGAAGAAATTTTTAGAAAAAAAGAATGGTTTGGCTTTGGAAATAGAATCAAATATTGGAACCTCTTGTGTTTGCGTTTTTCGATAGCCAGTAGCTAGACTGCACTGCACTTACTGCGCATATTCTCCGAAAGAGTTATCAAAAACGAAAATTGTATGAGCTGCATTATCCCCAGATTATTCACCGAGAGGTACCGAGAACGCATGCCTCAGACCATTCTTGCAAAAGACTAAAATTCATCACAAGTGGTCCTAAACACTTGTTGTGTTCAGTCGCTGTTCACCGAAACTGAGGTACATAATAGTTTTGATGTGGTGGTTGCGCAGTAACAATTTTTATACACAAGCTATACTTTGACGGCATTCTGCCCAAAACATTCTGTCTGGCTCACTGCCAACAAATTTCAAACATGACCAGGAGTCACTCCCTAAGTGCATGCTAAGCTCGGTCTGGATTCGATCCCACCAGTTATCTATGATTTGTGGTGTAATTAGAAACGTGGTCGAACAGCTTAACCCGGGCTGTCGCAGTAACCACAGCCTGACCAGTCCAAATAAAGGTGCGCCCAACACCACCCCCATAACATATCCCAATGAGCGGCTGTGCATACGAGCCTGATTGCTACCTGCTCGCGGTGGACCTGCTTGTACTAAATAGATGCGATTAGGGATTGGAGAATGTGCATGCGCAGTTACGAGCAGTATAACTTGCATCGTTATACGGCGGACGTTGCTCAAGCTACCCTGGTTTCAAGATATTGCAAAAAGGTACTGTCGCACAGCAAATCGCCAAAGCGTTACCCAAAACGGTCAAATACTTAGAGGGAGCGTGGAATTTTTGGTAACAGCTATCCGTTTCGTTGTGCTCAGCTGATGCTGAACATTGTCGAACTTAACGTACTCGGGTCACTCGATGCCGATATGCAGTTCACGCGAGACGCCATGTCTCGCAGAATATGGAACAATGGGAGATTCTGTGGAAGTTATCTCCGTAGATGGAGAAGGTTTGGGCAGAGCTGTTTTAAAAGAAGATGGTGTGGTTTCTCGGGTAACTCTTTAGTTGCCCTAGTGTTGGGGAGAAATATGATGAAACTACGAGCTAAGGACACGCGAAATGAAAATTGAAAGCAGGATTTTGGTTCACCAAACGTACATTTCAGGAATGCATCTAGTGTCTCGTCTAAATGCAAATTTCAGCTATTTGGTGCAATGTCTAATGGATACAGATCTACACAAATTACTGAAGACACAAACTATATCGAACGATCACGTGTGCTTCTTCCTATATCAAGTCAGGTTTTGTTCCGTTCAACTATTCTATATTCTAAACTATTTCATTTCCCAGGTGCCTCTTTAATAGTTTCAGTTCCTAGATTCTCCGCGGTCTCAAATATATTCACTCGGCGAACGTATTGCATCGTGACATGAAGCCTTCAAACTTGTTATTAAATGCGACCTGTGATCTGAAGGTAATTAATTATAACTTAGTGTATATTGCCGGATGGGCCGCAAATTTGTGATTATTGCTCCTCTGTAACCTCAGCAAATTGTTTTTCCATTTCTTCTCCCTATTATAACCCTTTTCGCTCGGTTGTCGCCGTGCTTGGGGCATTGAAAATATGTACCATAAATCCACTGTTGCCGTAGCCACGACACGCTTGTTTAGCTTATTTCAGCACTTCCAGATTTGAAAAAAGTAAAATCCATTCGTGGCTGCGGTTTTCTGTTTCCATGCGCCTGGCTAGACTGGAGTGCAAAGGGCTAAGAATGAGTTCCCCGTCTGTAATGACTGTCATCGGACTGTTGGGGAGTTAGATGACGCCGGTCACTGTACGCCAGGCACGAGTTGTCCTCAAATACGCTATTCTTTTCCGTGAGGGTGACAAACGTAACATCCTACAGTACTCTGGGGTTGTAATTGGCAGTGAGATTTTTTGAGATTTTTCTAGGAGTCCCGGGCTTAGACAGCAGACTAAGCCGGGAAGGGCGGTCTGTCTGCTGTAGCACCTCACTTGATAGTACGGACGATCCGCTGAGTGATACACAACCTGACATGATCGACAATGGCTCTATCCCTCAAGGAAGTAAGAATATGCAGTATCCACAAATAACGGACAACAATCGCGCTACTTGCTACCTTCCCGATGCAAGCGTAATGGAAAAATCACGCTTATTGATTAATTACCGACACCATCTGTTGGTATTAATGAAGCGAGAGTGATTTCTGAGACAAGAGTATAGTTCAATAAACGCATACAATAGAAAAGTGAAAAACAACGAAAACGAAATGAAATGGAACAGTTCGTCTGGTTTGATATATGGTCATACATTCAAATTTCAGACCTAGCCAGCACTGACGCTTCCGTGGACAGCTTCACCTTAAAATTACACCTTAAAAACTAGATCTGAGAGTTTTCGTTAATTATATTATGAATAATTGAATATTACTGATGTAATACTACTATTTCCAATTTTAGATCTGCGACTTTGGACTGGCGCGGGTTAGTGATCCTCGCACCGATCACACTGGTTTTCTAACCGAATACGTTGCAACTAGGTGGGCGACGTTGTGAACTAGAGTAGAGTGCTTACGTTGCTCCTAAGCATAACCATCTTAAGGTGGTATCGGGCGCCAGAAGTGATGCTGAATTCCAAAGGATATACAAAGTCTATGGATGTGTGGTCTGTACGTTTTGATCCCTACATTGTTTTTTTTTTTTCAAGGAAAATCTTTTAACTTTCCGCAGAGAGCACATTTTATTTTCAAGGTCGGTTGCATATTGGCGGAGATGTTGAACAATCGCCCGCTCTTCCCCGGCAAGCATTATCTTGATCAGCTTAATCTTATTCTTTCCGTTATTGGATCTCCAACAGAGGAGGATCTTAAATGTATTATGAACGAAAAGGTTGTTTGCTTCACTTTTCCAACTAATGCTCTCTTCTGGATCATTATCAGATATTTTCGTTTAGGCTCGATCGTATTTAATATCGTTACCGCACAAACCTAAAGTGGAGTGGTCAAGTTTATATCCGGACGCTGATCCGCGATGTTTAGATCTGCTCGACAAAATGCTCACTTTCGACCCTAACAAGAGGTTCGCTGATTTTCACGGATCATATTGGTTGTAATAATATAACAGAATAGAAGAATAGTTTTTATTGAACTATTTTGTTGTACTCTAAAAGGTGCTATTTTCAGAGTCACTGTGGAAGAAGCGCTAGCTCACCCATATCTTTACGAGTACTATGACCCAAATGAAGAGGTAATGTCTTCAGAAGTTACTTCAGTTGTTCAGTACTTCGTCCTGAATATGCCAAGAAAGCGTATTTTTCTAAGGTGCACTTAATCCGACATCACAAGATCAGCACACGAAAAAAGTTTCTGTAAGCAGACCGACTCAAATCAGGTCTATGCTGATGTATGGCGTTGCTTCTTGCTGTATAGACTTGTGACAAATTGTGACAACTGTTTTGACAAATTGTGTTATATTTGCGAGTTGATTTTTTTCCAAATTGTTATCAAATCATTTGAAGTTTGAATCATATAACTGCTTCAAATGTCCTCCGGTTCGTTCTGCTCGAATAGGCAACAGTACATTTTCATTTTTCCCCACTGGCTTTCCGTCGCTTGAGCGACAAGACGAGCTTCATGTTTTCCTCAAAGGACTTCGTAAGAAAATCTGATCATCTTGTCCACGCTCTTTCTGTTCTTCTTGTGTTTTTGATGTCTCGTCGATAACGATTTCCCTCCAACGGTTGTCGTTAAATCCCCCACCTAATTTTACCTTTCTCTACAAATGCGACAGTTTCTCTGAACTTCGATCGTCGACGTAGGATCGAACTTCGAATCCCTTCTTTCAACTGCGGACTGCTCCTAACATCGCCCTCTCGATTACGCGTTCAGTGATGCCGAACGCATGTTCCTCCTACTTACACGGAATTTAGTTCTTTGGAGCGTAGGTCAAGGAAGCAAAACGGTGGTGTTACGGAGATGAATTGCGTTTTCTTGGTGTTTTATAATCGCGATGTTGCCATGTTCTCTGGGAATGGCGTTTTTTGTTCACATTCAAGCCTGGAATCAGGTCGTTCATCATGGTTCTTTCGTGATCCAACTGCACAAAGCTGGCCCCTGAGGACAGATTCGTTCCGTCGAGAGTGAATGGACCAGAATGTATTTGCATTAACACTCTCTTTTTCAGGTTCTAGGCTTACATTCCTCAGGTACGTAGCTGTAGAGCGATTCTTCTGCAAAGCTTACCGAAATCAAATAGTATTCGTTTCGCTTGGGGAAGGTCCACTGTTGCGAGGAATTCAGCAGTAAAAAAGTTGTAAACGAAGAGTATATAGGCTATCGGCCACCATCTTTCACTCGCACTCTTTCCCATTCCAACTTTTCAAGGGTGATGCTGAATATTTGCGCGAGATGGTGCCGTCAGCTTTTGTGTCCTTTCTCTTGACTTTGATTATGCTATTACTGTAGATTAATTGACCATGCTATTAATGTACAATAATTAATCTGACCATAGGCAGTTCAGAAGATAGAAAACCCATTTCTGGGGGAAAAAGAATTCCGGGCTTACAATGTTGCGCGGTAGTGAACCACCATTGAAAGCTGTGATAGTCTGACCAACCTATTTTATTTCAATCTATTTTATGCTTCAAACTATTGATAAGTGCACTGTAAAATTCTTTCTCGAAATTTCAAATTTGCAGCCGGTCTGCGAGGAACCACTTACCTACGAGATGGAGTTAGACGATCTGCCAAAGGATGAGTTGAAGGAATTGATCTGGCTTGAGGCTGAATTGCATCATGCTCGGATACAGGCAGAAAACGCAAAGGATGCCTCTGTGCAGTAGTTGCGCTCACTTCAACATTTTTCACATGTTCCTATGTAGAGGTGGTATGTCATTCCCAGTGATCAATACTCTTCATTTCTATCGCCTACGGCCATCAATATACCGGTTTTCTGTTACTGAAAGCTACAATTAATGTTGTAGCAGCATTGACTTTACTACTTCGCAGTCTTTTCTTTCTGCTGCCGCAGTTCCATAGCTCCGCTCTAAATTATGCCATATCTTTGTAAATAACTGTAAATAAACTGTAGAGAATCTATACATTGCTTTTGAACGGACGTACTGCATAGTTCAGTTCTGGCAGAAATCCTTGCTTCACTGAAGAGTTGCAGTTCCTTCAAATCGGTTTTCAAAACTCGAAAAAGTCGAAAATTCCTTTATGTATTATATAAACAGATTAAGCGAGCGCAGGGGAAGTTGAAGACTCAGCTACTACGTTATTTCTAGAAAATCTACACGACATTAATCACATTTCGGAAAAAGAAAACGTTTCCTCCGCTGAATTACAAGACAATGGGCATGGCATGACAATTCTAATTGATCTCGGAATAATCTTCAAGGATTGAATATTAACGAGACAGAATTATTAATTATTAATTAATTAGAATTATTAACGTCACGAAGAAACTATATTGTATTCTGAGTCAGGGATTATTTTGAGAGCTTGATTCCAATCGATGGTGAGAACAGCGTCCCTCACTACTTTTTAGCAGGAAACTAAATTACTACTACGTCGCATCAGCCGTTGTATCCAATTCAGATGTAAACGAAAGACGAAAATGTTGCTTCACTTCCAACTTAGACAACTAAACGTCTCCTCATCGACTTTAAAAAGCCAAATGTTTGTTGAAGAACGATGCAAACACTCAGTTTATTTATTTGAAAACACCGCAGATGTACCATAAAAAGTAACAAAAAAGAACGCAGCTCACTACAGTTTTGTTTAAACTTCATACAATAAAAAAATTGGCTTTTTTTTGCACATCACATTTTCTCCTGTTATTACAAAAGAGAATCTTGAGAAATCTTGAGAATCCTGAGATTTTTTCTTAATTCTAAACTCCACTGTAAAACCACGTTTATCAAGGTTTAGATGTTTAATTTGAGCTAGAATGGACGAGTTAATCAGGGGTGAACGGATGACGGCACTTCAAGCATGAGGAGTCACCACTTTTTGATATCCTGGAACAGTTGACCACTACTAGAAGAGAATATAAAAAAGACGCAGGGAGGCGTCAATATATACTGCTACAGCTCGATCAGTATATCTAATGGATCACTTATATTTCAGCGCAGTTCTCAGCTTTACTGTATGTCTAAGAAAGCATCACTGGGATATGTTGCTTGTTATACAGTCTACAGTCTACTGCTAAATCTTCACCACTGAGTATATCTGCCAATTAAGGCTAACACAGCTGGCAAGAGGTTCCGTGCGACTGGATGGTTCGAAACCGCATTAGCGCCAACAAAGCCTTTCCTACCTCTCGCGTCGATAAATTGATGCCAGACTTGTCCAGGAGAATAAAAAAAACACTGACTTCATCGGGTTCTTTGATTAACGAAAAACACTTCATCTTCGCTTTTATTATTATTATTATATATATATATATATATATATATATATATATATATATATATATATATATATATATGTATATATATATATGTCCAGATGTTTGGATCATGACGCAAATTCTCCTTAGTTATACCTTTTGTCCTAAACTCCATATAATCTATCCGTTGTGCATGCATTGTTTATTATTTTGGACGGACGGTGGACGATCTTATCAAGATTTTATCAAGATGCCGTCCAAAATACGCCCATGAAGCTCGTTTCGAGACGATTGCCCCTCGACTGCCATTTTTTGTGGTTCCTAGTGAGCACTCTATCATCGCTTGCCTTCGCACAGACGTTTGGCCGCTAAACCACTAGCACACTAGCGCACAAGCCCAAACGCACTATTTCTACAGTGCAAAAGAAGAAAGTTTATATTTCCTTCCCACTATCACAATACATGGACGGTGGTGTTGCAAACATACTTCATTCATGAAACAAACCGCCGTTACAAGGGCCAGCTGCCCATCCCAGATGCGGAATCCCTCGTACTTCTTGGAACTATCTCTCAAACCACTCAAATGCACTACAACTCAAACACTCCGTGATCAGTCTTATTGCACAATTTATTCTTAGCTGCTGAAATCACGCCTTCTTATGATTTCGAACACCGATTGTAGGGTTTCGTTATCCAAGCAGGAGAGTAAGTCAGTTGGCGCACAGAAGCCACGTCAAACGGCTCCATCGCACAACCTCCGCAACCTCCTTCAAAGATGTAGTTTGACAGACATTCGAAGAAGTGTTGAGATTCGTTAAAGGCAGCATACCACGAATCTGAGGCGGTGCGGATTTCGGGTGGTGTATTCGTATACGGGATAGTAGATCATGGAGAGGGGTGTGGTTCCGTCCATTTCTTCCTAATTGCAGTAAAAAACAGCCCGGAAGATGCGGCGCCGCTCAGAGCTGGCGCGTTCCAATAGGACTCCTTGTAGAAAATAGTGCGCCAGAACGCTTGAACGCTTTCTACGGCAATTATAAAGAAATGAACGGAATCACCCTCCTCCCCATAATCTACAACCCCGTATATGAATACTCCACCGGAAATCCGTACCATTCCAGATTCGTGGGGTGATGCCTTTAAGGCATTCTTCTGAATTCCACTTAGGCCGTCGAAACGCTGATCAATGTTGACCGGGGGTAGTCCATTGCCAATAAATGCAAAAGGACGAGTTTGCAGCTGTGCTTGGATACCGTAGCGATGAGGCAGCAAGTTGCGAATGGAGCGACCCACATAAGTAACGCAATGAAGCTTTCTTGGTATTAAATTGGTTGTATCGCTAGCCGACTCTCGTCTGAACAGCAAGATGCGCGTGAGCGTTTCAGTAACACTGGTGGAACTATATGATCCCCAAATGTGGTATCTTTGGTAACAGCTGGCAGTTTGCCTGGTGTTCTTGTGAACAACCGCAAAAGCGTTGCTCATCCATGCAACACATCTGGAAAATACAATCTGTAGTCTCAGTTATCATTTTCTTTGTTGAAATTATGAACGTTATATAAGGACAAGGTGTTATGTCGTTAATCAATCCGCTTTGGATGGGCCACCGCGGGGTTAACAGTTGTGTCAAGTCAGTGTTTATAACCTCCCAGACAAATCTGATACTGATCCATCGACGCCAAAGTGATGAAAGCCTTGGTGAGCACTATTGCGGTTTCGAACCATTGATCGACTGTGCAATCACAGCAGATCCTTTTACCGACTGCGCTACGTGCGCCCGTAACATTAGATATGATATCTTGTTCAGAATCTGACACGTGCGTAGGTTCTCAACAAAACTTGGTTACATAGAGAAATCAATAAAATGCGAAGGCCATGACGTGGAATGCGAATCCTTGGAATTCAGACTGAAGCTGGCTAAAATCTACAGTTTCTACAAACCCTATTTATTATTATTGCAAGTAAATCACATTGTCTAGGAGACTCGGCACAATTCGGCTTCGGCGGTAAGTGTACTGCGTTTACAGTTCACTATGAGTAACTACTGGCGTTAGAATGTTTGATTTTGTCAAACTTCTGTAAATCACAAAGATCAAACAATCGACGAGTTGCCGGCAAATGCAAATGAACGCAGCCGTAGAGATATAAGTTTAAAACTCCGTATAGGGCTCGTCACATTGTCGTTTCCTGTCGTTTTCTTATCTCGGATAATTAATGATTCATAACGTATTTGATAAACCGATTATATTTCACGTCAGTATTCGCCATGCCAAAAAAATGTTGATATGGCAACTCTTAAATCAACACATTAACAGTTTTTGCTCTTTCACTTGTACCTTGCCATGTATCTTCAACACAGTGAATAATAACTGGGTAAATGTTCATGGATTCACGAGTAAAGGAGAGAAATTGTACTTTGAAATGTATTCGGCAAAAGTCGTTTCTCCTAATAATATTCCCATAACATAAATACTTTTATAAACGCACAGCCGCAACAGCATGAGCGGATCCATTCCTTTGCACCGTGAAATTGTTTACACTGTGAAATTTTATAATTTCATCAATTACCACATTACCGGGGAGAGCCAGCAATCTTCGTTCGTTATCGTGAAAAACACATAAGGCTCAGTTAGGGGAATTTAAGAAATCGGAATGTTCGGTTCTTTTTCTCTTGATGTAACGCAACGATTTGTACTGGCATTTTTCATATCGCAATGAATAGCATAAATTAGTATTGTGTTCCTAACACGAATGCAAAATTATCAAAAGCTTCACTTCTCGCTGACGACAAAGCAAGGCTATTGAAATTCGCGGATAATGGCGAGTAAGAGAGCGATAATCGCGCTCCGACTTGCACGAATCTACCGGTTATGCCTATGTTCACAAATAAAAATAAACGAGAAGTAATTGTAATACACCCGCAGTCGATAAATGATCGAAACATCGAAAACCACACATCAAATGACCGAATGTCGCCAACAACTAGCACATTAAGAACATAAATACCTGAACATAGAACAAAATGATAACGCTGAATGACCTATGAGCTAGGGTAAGGCGCCAGCCTGGCGAAGCGAACAAGAATCGTTGGGCTGGCTAGGAAAGATCGATAATCTCATGCAAAAAAGACTTTTCCATGATTTTAAAAGAGGCACTTGTATCACACGCAGCGAACAAAAATCGTATACAAATAAGCAAAATTTAAATGAAACTGATGTAAGCAAAATGTTCAACACAAAGATCTTCACAGGGTCTCTCAGTACGGGCAATGTTTGATCCGTTTCTTCGGCGGTGCAGCCAGCACAACGGGAGGCGTTTGTTGCGTGGCGAGGGCCTTGAAGACTTCGGCGAGAAGTGTCGGATGCTCCTTCACCAGGTCCTTCCACCCTTCCGAGTTCATCACCTGCAATTACAGAAGTTCGTCAATTCGCCGAAAAAGCGCTAGTTTTTCTTTCGCTAGACGCGCACAAATTTCGTAGCGAAGCGGGTGGCGACGCTCGAAATTTCTTCTGCCCTGCAATCCCAGAACTATTCCTCAAAGTAAATGAACGTAAATGAAATAAGCCCCTTTTAGAAAAGAGGCATAGCTTCAAATTAAAAATATTGAAGGGAATAAATTAAAGTCAAATAACGAAGTGTGGTAAAAAAAAACAAAAAGAAATTTAATCACATGCAGGTTTTTAACCAATAAACAATAAAATTCGTTATCTCTTCTTTGATGAATTTTCAGAGGTTCTACAATACCGGTCTCAATCTTAATAAAATTATCAAAGGAGTTCCGATAACACTCTCAGGAAAATTATTTATTATTCATCAGGTATTGAACCCATCACTCCCATGAGAATGAAAAATGAAAAAATCCTATGAAAAACCCATCACATAATTGGAATTTCCACCATCAGAGCATAGCGTGCTCTAACTTCGGGCTGAGTTCAGCAATTCAGAAGATTAGGTGAAAACAGCGAACAACAGAATTAGCCCCATAAGCAGCTTGCTTGAAATTTATTAGGCAGGCGCTCACAATAACGGGCAAAAAAAGTAAAGTTCAAGTTACACCCATTAAATTAATGCGAAATAATTCCTAATAAATCTAATTAGTAAAACAAATAAGGTCTTTTGCTGGATATTTTAGTTGCATCTAACATTTTTACAGTCTCTTTTAAACAGATGCTCTGAAACGAAAGCTGTCTGTTAAAAAGTGCCCCTCTCGTAATTGTAAAATTACACAAACTTTGCAAAAAAAAATCGACTATTGAAAATTTTAGTGGAGAAATATGACCTGTGAGATTCAAAGCCGCTAAATTTGAACAACCAATAAAGCAGAGCAGAATAGGGCAAAAGTTTAAACCTGGAATTCTGTTGCACTGAGCTGGAGCATCTTTGGTGAGTTCTGTTCTTACCTCAGTGGCGTTGACGTTGATATAGTTTATTGCGTGGGTCCGGAGTTGTTCCGCAGAGTAGAGATCGGCCAATACCAATGTAACACACGCATTCTCCGCGGTCAACGCTGCACACAACGCCTGCTCACACATCACCTGAGGATGTAGGGATTTAGAAATCCGGTACACGGTACATTTGCTAGTCTCTCAGAACATCTAGAAGAGTGAATAATAGTTTATCAAGTTCACCTTCAAACGATCCAAGTGATATTTGTCAGCAGCAGCGATGAGATGTTGCGCCATTTGATCTACACTGGGCGAGTTCCCCGTATACATAAAGCAAAGCATCTCTCGCAATACCTACAATAAATACAAACTATTAGTCTTATCGTCAAGCACAACTTTTGACAACGATGGTTTAAAAAGGAACGATAAAACTGAGCAAAGATTACAGATTTAGGAGCACATCTTTTTGAGCGGTATTGAACGTGAATTTGAGCTCCGAGGGGAATCAATTCCCACATTCGTATTTTAATATGGGCTGCTGCAGAGCGGTCGGTTAGAGGACCGCTGCGAGTTCGCAACCGCCCTGGTGCCAACCAAGCTTTCATCTCTCCGAGGTCAAAAAATTTACAGCAGAGTTATCTGGAGGATCACTATGCAATGCGGTTGATGCGTCCCAAGCGTTCTGATATTATAGTGAGACTTTATTTTTACTTTAATATGAAGTACGAGACGACGAAGAATTATTGGAATTCATTTCCCGTGATACCTCTCTCACCCAACTGAAGAGCGCTAAAATGTCACGACATTCATGCAAATATTATTCCATCGTACGAGTAGTACGAGGCCTACACCGCATAAAAATACCATAGCTCATTATCTTGGAAGCTTTTCATGTTTTTTTTTCTGAAAAAATTTTCCTCGGAAAACTCAGGTGTGGCTTTTCTCCTTCAGCAATCTGATGAAATTCAATTTCATACTACTAATTCCGAGTACTTCTTTTTAACGCACTATTTAATGTAGATAGGTGAATCAGAAGGTTTTAGAACCACTGCAAAAGAGAGAGTCTACAGACAAACTATGCTTACAAATGGTCAAAACTGTATGTCTGATGACTGAAATCAAAAGTGCTAAGGATTACTTGTTGTGGTTAGTTTTTTTTTTCCTATTGTGAAGAAAGTCTCGGTCTCGTAACAAAACATTCTTAATTACGTGAGCGGTGTGAAAATGTTTTGTTTTAGTGGTCGAGAGTTCCACAGAACTTGTGCAGCCTCAACTGATGCTAACAGAGAAAAGACAATCGTGCATAAGAGAGAAAAGCGAGCACTTCGATATTCTTGAAGGTTGTTGTTTTTCTATTCTGCGCAACCAGCGTATAAACTTCACTTCTTCGCATTTTTTTCCTCAAAATATCGATGTCGATTTTAGAATTAGATAGTTCTCTTTGTAGCCATTAGATCTTTTAAATAAACCCAAAGTAAGTGCAGAACGACAAAAAAAAAACGATTTCTGGAGTCCACTTATCCAGATCTTTATGTGAAAAGGATTTCTAGACAATGGGCGAATGGAATTGCTTCGAAGTGAAGCAGACGTAGTACTATAGGACCTTGGCACGGTTTCTTGAAAGAATACGGGACAATATGTGTCTAAGAATTGGACATTTTTGTTGGAACTATTTCGCTCTCCTTGCGAATGTTCAAAATAAATTGAATGCATGGAAGACGGATGACTAATAACCATCCTATTTGATTTGGATGTTTTTCTATCAACAGCGCAGTACCAGTCTTTTGCTACCACAAAATCCTTCTCTGACACTTGCCAAGCGATTAGAATGATAGGAATGTCGACTAGCTGCTTCCCAGAAAATGACGTTCTGATTCACAACAGCCAACTGCTCTCTTCACACTGCATAAAACTCTCCGTTAAATTCTTTTATTTTCCTATTCCTTCCTGATCATGTCACGAAAACACCAAAACTTGTCACTTTTCCCTCATCTTTCTCCCTTGAGTCACATTCTATAGAGTGATGCATCGAGTCCTTCGCTTTTTCTAATTCCCAGATATTTGCTTAGCTTCGACGGCCAGTCATACGTTCACCAAACTTTCACTTTATGGAAGATTCAGCAAAAAAATTGTGGATACTGCACTTACATCGGGTTCGACATCGTCGATAGCGACCTCATTCCGCTCCGATTCCGTCATATTGTGCTCGAACATTGCATGGAATACACGCGATCGCGCGGCGAGGATGGCCTTGTGTACCTGAAGAACGATAAAAAGCTACCGACACTATAGGAGTATCGTTTCCACGTCGTACTATTCGAAACAGCAAATTGTACGAAATTTCGGTTTCCTAATTCCAAAATCTCCTCTCAAAATCAACCGTTAGAATGGCCATCTTATTGTTTATTGTCATTTGTGTACATTAACAATGATTAACTATTATTTATGTAACATGGTTGCATAATGCAAAAAGTACGGAATCGACGCCTGATCTTTCTAAACTTCTATCTTTCTATTACATATTGAACAAAAGGGAAAAAGTTCGAAGACGAATATCTTACATGGAATGTTTGTGGCCCGCTCGACTTGCAATTCGCGACAAGCGTGCAGTCACTGAACTGTTTACTTTCGAATAGTGCAGAAAGGTCTTCCGAAAGTCGACAAGGTGGTACCTGAGTGATGTAAATTCTCCCCTCCATCCCACATATACGCACTGTTCAATCGTTACGTATCAAACAAACAAACCTTGAATTGTTGAGCACTTGTTTGCCCGGTGACGTTCACTGTCTCCGCAACCACCGAGACCTTTAAAAACGGCAATGAAAGGTGCTCTAACTCAAATCTATCAATTTTAACTCATACACTTCTTTCAACCTTATAAACCTGTTTCTGTGGCAAATTGCCCCATCTATATCTTTTCTTCCTTCCACTCGCAGGCACATACGTATGAACGTGGCTTTGGCTACAACGAGGCCATTGGCGATGATAACGAAGGCTACCGGGACAAGCAGAAAGAAGTACGCCTGGTAGTTGGGTGATGCTAACGAAACGAGGACATGCAGGCGACCACGACGGGTACCACCAGTGATGAACTGCTGGAAGTACGACCGCGGGCGACGACCAGGCGAACATTCGAAGAGACCTCGCCGGCCACTCCATCAGCTTTTATAGGAGTGAAGGGAATTGACAAGATATTACCAGACGTATTCAAGGATGGATGTGTTCAACAAGAGTGACCGGGTTAGAACAGAAAACGATATTGTTAAGGAATCAGTTTAGGTAACGTTTGATAGAATTTGATATGTAGATAAATCAATATGCGTTAGAGTACCTAGGCCGAAATCATAGACGGAATTGACTACTGCTCGTTGTATTCTTTTTTCTGTCTTTTCACTATATATTTACTGTAACTGTTTTCTACTCTTTCTTGCCAGATCTTTTTTAGCACGCCATTGAGCGTAATAAGTAGGTAAATAAATAAATTAGAGAGTAGATGGTAAGACAAACGCGGTGAATGTCAGAAGCATAGGAGATAGAAGAAAAAATATAGAAAATTAGCAAAGTTGATAACTCGAGACGAAGCAATATTACACAGAGGTGATATAGCTGCAACATTAACTAGACTCATTACGATCAATTCGGGTTTTTTTTTCAACGGGGAGAACAGCACAACGTTAACTTGACTCATTAAGACCGTTTCAGTTTTTTTTTTTTCAATTGAAGCATAAACAGAGCAACTCTTCTTGAAAAAGTAACCATAAGACCACAACATTAGAATACTGAAAGTGAATTATTAGTTTTTTGGATTCATATTGCGGATGCAATGCCATTAATTGAGATATATTCCCTTTGGATTGAGTCAAAAGGAAGTCGTGGCACACATTTCTCACATGACTCGAGTTTATGAATGCAGAGATTGTCGCAGAAAGTACTTTTGAATTCCAATAAAAAAAAAGATCCGATAAGACAAAGTAGAAGAGAAACAGAAGAAAGAATAGGATTTTTCTAGTAATTTGTTTCCTGGCAACTCTGGTCTCGTACTGGTTCCGCAACGCATTAAGCATTCTGTGATCAAACTCTGTTTTGCATTCCCTAATTCAGTAAAAAAAAATCCACACATAAATATCCAGATCTTATTGCTAATCAGCTTCTAATCAGGGCGAGCCATTCCGAATTAGTGTCGCCCTATAATTTCATCTGGATCGTACATTTAAAAGCAAAAATGACGTCTCCGGTAAAAGACATAGTGATCACAGATTACACAGTGTGTCCAATTGAGAGTAGATTAAAATTACAGAATGAAGAAATATAGATGGCTGCAGCAACAATCTGCGTCGCATCTTTTGACCTACCTCGCAGAAAATACTCAGCCGATCATCAGGAAGTAACCCGTTTGATTCATCCAACAAAAAATCTCGTCTTATAAACTTCTTGAATCCCCAATCTTTCCCTTGCACGAATCGATAAGCACGTTGCGATTCTGAAAGTATTAGAATATTTCCAATTTGAATATATGTCAAGCGAAAAAAGCTTCCATCATTAGCTCACCCATAGCTTTGGTTTCCTCACGTTTGGCATTAAGTATCGAGAACTTGAATTTAGCACGCACTTCACTTTTTGCACATTGTACGAGCAAGAGGTAAAGCGAGAGGTAATCCCGTGACTCTTCATCCAGCCCTTTAGGATTTATACGAAGACACCACTTCAGCTTATCACTGGCACCAGCCGAAAATGTCGATGACTTCAGCACCTTAAAAGTAGTTATGGAAAAATTGCAATCGGAAAGAGAATGAAGCAGTTCAGAATCTACTAATTTACATAACATTTCTATTTAGATAGCGAAGGCATTGTTATTAAAGAATTTGGAAGAAGATAAAAAGAGATAAGAACAGACAAATTCCCAAACAAACAAAAGCCTCACAACGGTGAGCAGGCACATGATGCCTCGAGGAACTCGTTTAATAATTGAAAAAAGACTACGAGCCGAAACTCATGAAACAACGAAAGTTGACGAAGGATAAACGAATTTGCAGGCTCACCTCTCCCATTTCTTCTCGACAAAATGAAAAATTGTTGATTGTCCACATGTAATTGAATTTCACAACTTTGACCTGAAAAATTTACGGTCAGTTTATGTTAAATGTACAAGTTGCTAAACCATCGATGGAAGACAGTTGGTGGTCCATCATTCTTACACAGCAAACTGAAGCATCTTCCAAAATGCTTCATCAAGCGGAAAAATCCTGATGTGAAAAACTAACCATTGCTGAATTAAGTTTATTATAGATGAAATTACTGGCCCACAGGCAGCTCTATTCATTATAGGCTCCACTGAGAAATTTGATGCAAGGATGGACACGTTGACAGGCGACTTCAAATGTGAAGCCAAATGGATGTCATTGTTTTGACTCGCAACATTTTTTTCATTTGCAGAGGCACTAAGTCCCCGAAAGAAAAGCATTATTTTTTTCTCCAGGACCTAAGTTCTCCTCATTTCACCATCAGTTTAAAATCTAAGAAGCAAGTTCAAAAAAATTAAAAATTTAAAACAGCCCGTAAAGAGAGTATGGGCTAGAAACTCGAGATTATTTATCTTCCTATACATCCTAAGAAATGATACAATATAAGAGCTGATGATGCAACATAAGAGTTGCTGAGCTGTGGAAATTGACAGCCGGAGTACTAATAAAGTGGTTCGTACAAAACGGTGTTAGACTACTGCTTGACGGAATATTATCTACACTTCGAGAACATGAATGATATTCCTACGTTTCTTTCTTTTCTTCCGGAAGTGAAATTATTCCTTTTCAGTCTCCATTCTCTGACTCATAACAAATTTCATTCCAGTGAAAGATAACCAATCTACAGTGCGGCAATGAGAAAAAGGAAAAGAAAAGGCCGAAGAAAAATGTAAATTTAGCCACAACTTCAGAGAGTATGGAACTGAAGGAAAAACCAGGTTTATTCGTAGCAGTCGTAACTCTGCGACTATCGTAGCGAAGCAAAACTGCGTCCCTACATACATACACCAAATTTACATCAAAAGGTGTATAAGCAAAAATTGACTAGTTAAGCAAACTTTTTCGCTCGAATATTTAGGACCAAGAAATAGTAACGTGAAAACGAACTAGCTTGAAGGACCAACCTGTGTATGGCACCAATTCTCAGCTACAGGCATCAACGGATCAGGGTGTCCATGTGAAGGGGAGGGAAGGGGGCTGTGAGGACGCGTCGGTTGAGCTTGTGAACTGGCAGGTAAGCCTTGTCCTGGTCCACCACTCACGGATTCATCTTGAGCCGATCCATCATCTGCCATTTTATCCTTGTCTGTCACAACGTCAAAAACCGCAACCGATTCACTAGCAGAAGACAGTTGTGGTTGTTTCTCCACTGAAAACAAAGAAACAAATAAAGTGAAGGGAAGCAGAGACAAAAAAAAATCAATTGGCATCAATCAATAGAGCAACAAAGTGGATAATTAATCAGAAGAAAAGAGGCAAGATATTGTTGTTTGAGTTAGTGGCACGCGTCAGAAAACATGGGATGTGTTTTGGGAGAGACAAGGTTCGGTGAGAGGAAGCCAGCTAGTACCAGGATATCGGATCAATAGCGTCTCCTGTGACGTGATTCAATGATGGAACAGAAAATGAACAAAGACTTTAGAACAAAATGAAGTTACATGAAGACGGCTCAGAGTTGGAAAGTAACGCAATTAAAGCAATAGTATATATTAAACATATATCTCAAAGACTCTCAACACAGTCAAAGCTACGGAATGCATCGATGTTTTCGCTTCACATTGGGGTCCTCACCATAGAAAGTTCGTTTTTGTAACAACTCTGTTCTTGACCCTAAATAAGACTGACCCTTGATTGGTGAGATTTTGGACGCCCAAGCGTACAAATTTCGCAGCACTGGTAGTCATATTATCTTACCAATCCAAGATTTCAAAAAAAAAAAACACACACACACACACACATAGAACTGCACATTCAGAGGGGGAAAAGTGATCATATTTGAACGACGAGGAAACTAATAATGGACTACTAACACGACACTTGCGTTGCTGACTAGGCAATTTCACCACAGTTTTGAAAGGGAAATTATTCTCATCAAACAAAATCTTTGCAACATGAAAACGCAAAAGTACGCGTGAAAATGTTACTCCTGCATCCCTCACATTCTAACTTACAGAGAAGACCTATAGGTATGCTAAACAAATTCGTATTTATACGAGCTTACTTAGTAGGGCTCTAGTCTAGTGAGAAAATACGATTAAGATCAGGATTTTAGCGCGACTTTTTCCTCATGAGTCAAGTTTCCTCTCTTTCAGATGAGAACGCAAGCCTGAATTCTGATGAAAAAAGAACAAAATGAACGGTGAACGTTAGTTTGACTTAGAATTTTCACGTCACACAAACGAAAATATGCAATCACTGATCCATTTATATTTCTGTAGGATAAGCTCTGCAAACAACAGGTGTGAATTTGTTGCTACCATCCTTCATGTGAGTTCTGAGTTTCAAATACACAAGTTTTAATATTGAAAATTATCTATTATCGAGAAATAAAAGTATGAAATGCAAATTTTAGCAAATGCGAAACGATTTTCATCCTATTTAGGAAATAAAAAAATCCTGAAAAAATAACAAACTAAGAAAAAAACAACCAAGATAAACCAAGGTGAGGCGGACTAGATTTCAAATCCCTCCAACGATTATTAAGGGCTATATGGAAAGCATAGAAGTTTTGAACACAACTAGTTGCAAAATGTGGATCCCCGTGCACCTACATAGGTAGATTTCTGCAAAAGAATGCGAGCTAGGTGGTTCCCTAGGAAAAAGAATCGGATTTTTTCCTCACGTCTGAGCCACTTTCAACAGAGCATTATAGAAAAAGAGGTCCATGAACATAGTGAACAAAAACCCCTATTGCTGACTGAAACACATGATAATACATTGAAAATAAAACAGAGTAAAAAAAAATGATATGTGTGCGACAGTGATACAGCCGTTACATAATGAAGGCCCAAAAGACTGCGATGAATAGCTTTTATTGTTTGCTCCTTAAGAACGAAAATTTCCAAAAAGCCCTAGTTTACTCATAAATGTTCCTAGGTAGTAACCGATGAGCTTCGCCCTCAAAATTCACAAAGTTATAGATATGGTTGTGGAACACAAAATTACATGGATCAGCCACGCTGAAAAGTTGCGAGTGATTCCTGGGAAAATACAACTTTCCTAGCTATTCAGTGAAAACAGCAATCTGACCCTCGTAGCAGATAAACACCGCCGCACCGTCTGCACCCATAAACATATTAGCAGGAATAGAACGCACAGCTGACGCGAAATTCAAAATCAGGCAGACCACTGAAGGAGTCCTATAGATGCAGAAGGAAATTATACGAAATAAAAAGAAAATGTCAGAATGGATCATCTTACTTGGTTAGCGCAAATTCAGAAGCAGTAAGATTTAGATGTAGGGTAGCATCGAGAAAAGAAAAAAGAATGGAATTTCTCCAGCTACCAGGGATGAGGCCGACGATTATGTGTATTTGTGTTCGATGATTTAGAAAAATTGAACTTTCGCGTTCAATTTGGTTAACGCAACCGGACGATAATCTTTGTGTTTACGTTCCTGAGTGGGGCACAATTCCCGGGGAAAAAAGAGTACGGGTTTCGAAAGACTCAAATATCTATTTTACAATAAAGATCTCTAGATCACACTACTTACAAAGGTAAGATCTAATGCACAACATATAATCATAGTGTTAAACATAGTGAAACACGAATCCAACCATGCATGGACAGATCGGGTAGTGGCTAAACTGACAACGCTTCATGTGTTCATGCATGATCAACTTTCTCTTTTTAGCTGCACTATGTGTTCAGGTTTCCTTTTTGGCATGACCACACCCAAATTCACCTCCAAACGTGCAGTGTTAAAGCATACAAATATGTACAAATTCAAAGGACCCACACTGGAAAGTATTTATGAAGGAAGAATAAATGGGATTGAACAGGCTCTGTGTCTATAAACGTTACAGACTACGGCTGGATACCGCAGTTCCCCTTAAGTTAGGAAAATAAATATTAGATATCGCAGAAGCTAGATTTTTGCAACCATTAAGATAGAGTGCAGCAAGGATTTTTGCATATTTGACGGTTACCGCAAAAAAAAAACTTTTTCACTTACATGAGGGAATTTGCACTTTTTTTTAAATACGAGGTAGAACTGAATGCTTCCAGTTATCCCAATAAAAACAAATATTCATTAGGAGCAATGTTGACTATTTGCTTGCATTGGGGTACCTATAATGGGGTACCTAACTATCAAAATCTGCATAGAAGTTGACTTACGCTGAATCGAAGTTTTTCGGGATATTTCTCTCATAAATGCACTCCTTATGCGCAGAATTTTCATTTTTCAAGTAGCGCATTTGCAGAACTTTACAAAGAGAGAGAGGGAGAGAGATGAGCTTTAATTAAGCTGGATAGTCGTTATTAAGGGGAAATTTCATCCAGTAAATGACTGCCTAAAGAGAAGCCGGAAGGCTCTCACCACAATACTGAACGCAGCTCAGCTCACTGCCAGCAGTGGACCTCGAAAAGCTGCGGAACCCGCCACGGTACAAATACGTACACTGATAAAGGGGCCGGCACAGCAAATATTACCGCCGCATTCTAAACACCATAAGCAGATAACCTACTACGCAGACCTGCAAAAAAAAATCCAGATCTTTGGCGTTAAAGGCAGCATACCACGAATCTGATGTGGCGAGGGAATCCGCTGGAAAAGCTAGAGATGGGGTTGTAGATTGTGGGATCAGTGGTGGTTCCGTTCATCCCTGATCGGCGTAAGAAACGGCGTGGGAACCAATTCGGTTATTACGAAATACGTTAGAACGCTCTTTTATGCACGTTCCGGTCCCCTTAGCAGACTATTCATTGGTTTTACTTGAATAGGCTGGTAAGAAGACAGCAGTGGTCTTCGACCGATCGCACCTGAATGCACAAGGGTGGCGTGTTACGACAGAAATCGTCTTAAAAAAAACATCGTCTTCCACCCGTTTCTTACGACGACAAGGGAGAGATGAGCGAAACCACCCCTGATCCCGCAATCTAAAAAACTAACTCTAAATCTTCCCCCGGATTCCTTCACCTCGTCAGAGTCGTGGTATGCTGCCTTTAAAGAAGACAAGTTAAGCAAAGGATCGCAAAGAATATAGCAACCGGAAAAAAGACATGGAAATGGCAGTCACAAAAGAACCGGACCTATCACTGGACCACGATGCCTCATAAACAACCCGCCAATCATAATAACATTTGACAACAGGAAACTAAAAAACATGAGCGTATAGGAAAGAGCAGAGAAGACAACACAACTGGTAATGGGAACCTGTTCTTTTGCCCATCAGCGACAACTGAAACGATGAAGAAAGTAAAAGCCGTGACCAGGAAACGACGAAGTGAAAGCAGTTCAATTAACGCGACTTTACGTACTTAGGACTAAACAAAATACTTCTTTATAGACTGCAATTTCGTAGGCTGGTGTGGGTAATAGGCGTTGAGGAAAAGAAGCGGCACAAAATCCAAATTCCATAGGATGTGTGCAGGAAAGTGATTAAGAAAATATCTGCCATTATTGTTCAAACTGCAACAGTCGTCTCTACTAAAAATGGAAGGGTGGAAGACTTTCCAGGTTCCATTTATGTTACGAAGTTAGTTGGACAAACACATCGCGATCGCGTATCGCTCATATCTCTTCTGCAAATGTGGACTTTCGTTATCGCATCCTTCGCATGTGACCGGATCCAGCTGACAGCGAGTACATACAGCCGAAAATACCAAATGCACAGCTGTGACTGGTTCACACCACTGGACACTGGTAGCTGATTCATTTTACTCACAAAAGCAGTTTTTAGTACAACAAATTTCTATTGGTGAGCAAGATTTCCGATTTACAAAGGAATACTTCAGGAGAATACGAGATTGCAGTGAATCTATTGTTTTTTTTTCTCCAGATGGATTTTTTTCTTTTCAACTGCAGTTGAAGCCCTGCATAGTTATTGGCAAACAATTAATTTTGAGCGGAAGCAGTGTTTTTGCACCAGTGCATGGTATTCTGCAGTGAAGGAAGTTATTATATTCACTAACGTGACAAACAGAACACAGTCCGGACACCCCGCAAATCAATCAAATGAGCCGCGCGAACTGACTAGCTAGAAACTGAGACTTATTCTTCTTAAATCACACCACATATTCTTCATTTATTACGGAAAGAAAGTGAGAGAATAAAAACAATAAAAATCCGTAAGCAAAGAGAACTAGTTGCATTAACAGTTTGCAGCAATCAAGTATATGGATGCATGTACAGTCCTCCGCAAAGAAGATTCAGCGGAGGGCTCGCTGTCAACATGCGATTCGTAAGTCGGATTTCAATTTCGTCCCATGGAATAATACTGTACTCCGAAACGCAGCATTGTTGTACATATTGGGACTGGAACGAACTTACTACTCTTACAGAGTTGAGCAAGAACATCGTTTAATGTTTGCTTAGCGTACTGAAAAACAGTCGCCGGAATTGACGACGTGCAATAACGGCTTCAGAAAAAAATGCACAGAAACGAGCATTCCGCGAAGGACAGCATGAGAGGGAAAAGGGAATTCTGCAAAATCAAAATCTCAGCTGACCTTCGTTTTCTTCGGTTATAGGCTTGTATTTTGCTATATAACTCTTTAGCTTTTGGAATCTATAAGCACTTAAATCTCTTCTTGCAACTAAACCAAAGATGCGAAGCATCGAACTGGACAGAGTGAATCCGCCACCTCCTTAGACTGCTAGAGACTGAGTAAGCAATATCTAGAATCTCATCTCCGGAAAACAGCTTGTTCGTTCGCTACGACTCTTTTTTTCTACTCATATTCCCCCAACCTGACATGTATTAATGGAAACTAATGAAGAAAGACCAGAGAGTTCGTTCAGTCATCTTCTGTTCAGTTCGTAAGGCGTATATGTGTGCACTGCGCTAACAATAAGACTGTTGGCTTAGTTCCTGTCTTTACAGAGACGAAATAAAGTGGAATCAGCAACCCTCAATCATTGCTGTATGGGGTGACCTCCAAACATCTAGGATAAAAACAAAAGTTCTACAGTACGATCTAGCTTCTACGGATAAGATCTTCAGTTCGCCGACTACTACAGAACTAGTCGAAATGAGTGAAGTACGTAGGTTCTTTCTGGTGGTTATAGAAGCTTTATGGATTTTAGAGTTTAGATTTTCATGAGTTAACGACATTCAGTTGAAAAAAAGCTATAACATTGGCAGCTCAAGCGTCGCCATAATTTTCATAAATTTATTCTGCAAAAGTTGTAAGAATTAGTTCCAACCTTCAGGTGATATGCAGTGATATGTGAAATCACAGTGGGATAGCTAAGGCCCTTGTCAAACCTGGCAAGATCTTTTACTAATGGCGAACAATGAAGGGAGAAGTCGAGGATCAACTTATTCACTTACACAGTACTGGCCTAATTTATGTCAATCATTGAGGAGCATATTCATCATCTATTCAAAAAAAAAAATAACCGAGCATCGGGATTCTGGGATTTTGCGATTTCTCCAAGTTATCATCCAAGATATTTCACAAAATCATCAGTCAAATTGGTTCTCCAAGATTACAAAGAAATCATTTTCAATAACCGAGAAATTTCTCTGTCATGAGTTGTTTTTTTTTCGACATATCCTTGCACTATTTCCAGCTGCTATTTTTCACACAAACATTTCCACCTGTACTAAGCTGTGCAATACACACAGTAGTAATTCTAGTAGTTTTTGCTGTCTTAGTCGATTGAAATATTTCTATTAAGTGAAGGAGACTAATAGAATGGTTCCACATGCGAATAGAATTGCAAAATAGGCGAATATCGCAACTATGACAGGATCGCAAAAATTGTGCAATATTGGGAAACTTTACGATGACACTTTGGTGTTCAACTTTTCAAAACTGGAAAGAAATCACCACAAAAACTAAACTTTCAATGTAACAGAAGCTATAACTAGTTTTAACCACAATTCAGATACGATCAAGCAGAATGAAGGAAAGAGTCGACGTGCCCTACTTTCTTATCAACCACTGGACTTCTGCGATCTCTAAATGCTTTCATTTTCATAAAAGCACGTAAAGATGACGTTAGCAAACTTCATCTATGTTTCCAATGGAAATATGTCGTCTTTTGCAATTCGAAAAAGAATGGAATGAGGGCCGTTAGTACAATGGATAGGTGTACACACAGAACCGGAACAAATATCCGTACAAGTAATGAAAAAAATCTTTAACAGCCCGAAAAAAATCGAAAGCCGAGGAAAGGACTGGTGAATGCAGAATCAGACTCAGTGCAATCCTCTATTAGCGCACAGCTTCATATTTCAAACCGTCGAAAATCTGTGTTTATACGACCAAAATTCAATTGGAATTTTATTTCGATGATTATATCATCGCGTGCACAATAACCAGCGCAAAAATCAAAAAATATAGTGAATGCGCGTTCGGTGATCAAAATATCCATTGTTACTGGTGCCACAGCAAAACCACACTGGTCGCTGATGTTGTCGCACGTTTGATTTAACTAGCGAATTGAACTGTCACTTGAACTTCTAATTTCGAATAAATATTCGAGATGTGGTGGATACAATAATCCATGAAGCATACACTTCAATAATAATCCAGGATGATCATACAAGGACACTACAATACTAATCCTCGTTCTCCCCTCAACCCGGGGTTAGTCAATTATCATGAAGTGGAACTACGGCGCAACCGACCTGCTCTTAATCTTACTACGTAAATCTGATGGGGACTACAACTCAACTGCAAGCTGTCATTTGCATCCGTTGCGGCAACGTTGGTTGTTTTTTTGCTGCCATTAGCGATCTAAACGCTCCAGCAAAGCGCTTAGACGGTAATAGTTCTCAAAGCTATTGAATCTACAGCTATCGACTCTGAAATGGCGGTAATGTCTTACGTTTTTGGAGGGGAAAGGAGCAGAACAATAGCTTTCATTTTGTTCTGACAACACAGTTTCAATAAGCGCTGGGAAACTCTTCTCCTTCAAAATTGCAAAAGTGGTTAAGGAACAAGAAAAAGTAATCGGTTGTCTCGTTTAGAGGCTGAAACAGTGGATTTAAACAGAAGTGGGACCTATACTAGGTGTTGAATATTTCCACCAGTTTCGATCGAATGCAATTGGTGTCCTGCTTACTCGCCATTTACATTTTGGAGAAGGCAGGAAATGATTTCGTGGCGTCACATCTATTGCTTGTTATGGTTTTCAGGTGAGAGGAATCCTAATTCGAATTCTTTTTCACAATCAAACAAAGTAATTCGTGCATCAGTCCCTAGGGGCATTACATTTCGTGGAAGACAATGCATGAAAAGAAATTGAGTAAAAACACAGCACATGAGGCTCCGCACAATCCACAACGAATGAAAGATTAAGAATATTTATAAGGCCACGTAGGCTTATCTGATAGCTTTGAAGCCCAAAATCCAATTAAGGCGCCTTAGTAAATGTGAGAGCAGCCATAGCGGGATGTTTTCCTTACGAAAATGATAATTTCTCTCCTGTATATGGTTTCTAGGATGCGAAAAAGAACAAAAATCCGACGGCCAGAAAACAATAGTTTTCTGCGCTATCGTTTCCTGATCGTCAGATTATGCTGTTGAGCGTATGAGGGATTCAGAGGACTGAAGAAGAGCATGAGGCTTCAACGAATAGAGAATAGCGTTTTCGAAGCGGTGTGTGCAAGAGCTGCAACGAGAGCAGAACAGCTAAGTCATTCCACTTAGCTAGATTGTTGGACTATCCTTCGCCGGATTTTAAAGCACATAAAAGTAAAAACAACCGCAAAACCCTAAGCTGGTTGGTATTTTGCTGCCAAAGTGAATTAAAAGGCAGTAATGCTTGCAAGGGATGCTCACTATCAAAAACAGATTACGGAATTGATTTTCACCACGAGTTCGGAAGAGAAAAACACATTACTCATTTGCATTGCATTTGTTAAGAGTTTAAAGTTTACGACTCACTCATTACTGAGGTCTGGCCATGCCGCCAAAACTATTCATGAACCTTTTCATGAAACAGTGCTCTTTGATACAACTGCAAACCAGACACCGAATTAAATGATTACTTGATAATTCGAACAAATCAACCGGCTCAACACTGTCGGTATGCTGCTTTCTGAGTGGATTCGAAAGATCGAGCAACAACATGGAAGCATTTAAAAAAACATTCGAACAAAAAAATGTACGGGATTGTTGAACGTAACGAAGTAGTAAGCGTATACGTTTTGATTTCGAATTTTAAACCTTGACTGGTTCCATGATTTAAACAAACAACACCTTGATTCTACATACAACAGCTCATAACAGTTTCACGTTCAAAATTAGCATGTCAACATACCGTGTTCATTAAGCTTCGAATATCACAGCCGTCTTTTTTTTATACCCTCAATTTAGCATCTAAAAATAAAATTAGAGGGCATCGTTTGAGAAAGAATAGCAAACATATTCAGTGCTATTCGTGCAATAAAGACAATTCAATAGTTTTCTTTTTGTCCCCTTATTTAACTTAAAACACTTTCAAAGGACGCGAAATCCTTACGACAGATAGTTCAGTGGCCTCTGCCGATAAGCCTGATCAAAAACTTTTGTTTTGCTTCTCCGCTCTCCCTAACTTTCGAGGTCTTGAAGTACTCCATTTTGTGCTCATTTTCCTTCATTTTAAAGGATTAGTGAAATTGTTAGGAGTTAGTGAGTGACTCGAAAGAAATTGTCATTCTATTAAATATGAAGGGATCACAAATATGAAGAAGTCACTTCAACCATCCCTGGACTCCGATTTCCTTTTAAATCCAACAAACTGCAGCAGTTTTCTACGCTGGTATCTGGGGAAACTTGAAGAAACTTCCACACAACTTTGAGTCCCATGTTCCTTTGTTCATTACAGTTTACTCCAAAGTGCTGCTGGACGAATGCACGGAAAAATCGAAGTGAATGTTAATTAAACAACGAATAGTAGTTGAGTCAAAAAAATGACGATGTGTAATGGAGGGATAAGTGCCTGAGAAATTTCTGAGGTGCGGTCTTTTAAATCGATACCGAGGCGTTTCAACATTAGCGACCGCACACGTCGGCATAGATTGTGCAAATACACCATACTTAAATTTCAATTCGAGTGCTGGACACTGTATAGTCCAATCAGCCAAGTTAAATCAGTCAGTACGATGACAGCACACCCATCTGAGTTAACACTGAGGTCGTGAAGTAGGACTACGTGATACATTCATTATGTGAACGAGACGGCTCCACAACTCAAGCGTCACTTCCTTTGAAAAATATGATCGATTTATTACAATTACAACTTAATTTCAAAAAATAAATTGTACGTTGTTTACACCCTAGAAATATGTCTCCCAACAAAAAAAAAACCTCCAAGCGATATCGTTTTAAACCTAACTTGAGTGACCAGTTTAAATCTATTTCAAAAAAAAATTGTGCACTGTCATGCAATTTTAAAAAACATAGCAGGAATAGAAGATTAAGACAAGATGACATTAAACAATAAAGGATTCCCTGATTCAACAAAATGGTCCTCAAAATGCATTGCTGTTCAGCGATATTAAACTGACATTGCCTACATACAATCCACTATCTTCGGGGTTTTTTTTTTACATTTCTTCGTTCAAGAATATGATTCGAAAACAAAAATCATGTCTATAAGATAACCCTGGTGACAGATGTGTAGGAGGAAAGAGAACTAGTCATCAAATCCCACTGTAACAAGCGCTCAAAATATAAATTCTGGATATAGAATAAAGAAAAAGAAAAAACGCTCCGTCCGACAAAACCGGATGATGTCCCAAAAACTGCTGACAGATCAAATCAAAATGCACATGAGCCACACGATTTCTATAAGTGAAAGAAATTCTATACAATAGTCCACAGTCATTCTTGTGCTGGCTGTATCTAATCAGACTGTATATACAGCAAATCGTCTTTCCAGTTTTGGCGTAGTTGAAGGATGTTCTAGTCCTTGTCATTTCTTTCACATAAACACAAAACATTTAATAGCAAGACGGACTCGTCGAACCACTCATAAGTAGGGCGTGAGTGGTTCTATCTTAAAATTTCCAGAAAAATTTCTCCCGAAAAAATACGGTCTGCAGTAACTACGTAATATTCAAGCATATGTTTTTAGAGGATTTTATAAGAAGCTTGCGTTCCTTATCGAGAAACAAACTTAGCACCTAGTGTTTTCATTATACAGATGGATCAAAACAGTCCATGATGCAGGTATAGACGAGTACATAGAAGCTTATCATGCCCCCACCATCACGTAGCTATCAACGAAGAGTTTTAATGCAACTTCATATAAGTCATAAGGCGAATTCAGGATGAAAACTACAATGAGCTGTCGCTCCTGAACGCCACGTTTCTGCAAAATAGAAGAATTGGGAGAACAGTCCAGAAGAAAAGCCATTCTGTACAGTTATGATATATCCCTCATGTTCGCGACATGAAGCGCTCAATTTTTGGGCCAAATTATTAACTCGGGAACTGGTATATTCAATTTTGCATATCCTTCGAACGATTTTTAACAGTACATACATACTGTCGAGTCGAAATGATGAGATGATGAGGTGTTTGGTGCATTTGCACTATTCGGGTAACGTGTATGTGCCGCAGAAGTTGGAATCTTTTGATATCGATTGGAAATGACTGTGTGTCAGGCATTTCTCAGCCGTCAAACATCAGGATCACTCCACCTGACGACTAGGATTTTTTCAATTGGCTACAGAAACATTTGTTACGAAATTTAAAAAAAAACAAGCCTGCTGAAAGCTTAACTGAGTAACAGTTCCAAAAGATGTAAAGGTTGTGTTCTCAGTTTTGCAGCGATATCTCCTCACTACATACGATAAAATTACGTATGTAATAAGTCAGAAGAACTGATATTTCAGCGAGTGGTATATCCCAAGATCTAATTACAGCAGGCACTTGGTAGTTCTTGGGCTTCCACGCACGCACGCGTGCGCATCGCCACGCATATCCCTCAGAAGAAGATAAATTTAAGAAAATAAAGATACAAATGTCTGAAAGCGACGAAGGAAAGAGAATACTCAATGTGCTAATCTGGATCGTAAGCATCTGTAAGATGCTCATCTAAAGGAACACCAGAGTAGTAGAATAAAAAGCGAAAGGATATCTTCGTCGAGGGATGCATCAGGATCAACCTTAGCACCACTCAAAGCTTAAGCGCGATCTGAGTGACAGATCGGCACGATGTGCGAGGTCATCGGGGTCTACAAGCTCCACCTGTCAAAAATACTGGAGAGGGTTAGATTGCACACAAGGATCCTGTTTTAGCGAACTCAGAATCAAAGAAGTTCGTATTGTATGAAACAATAGTAACGAATAAAGATTATAAGGACTACAAGGGATCGGTTAGCACTTTAGAAAGCCTAAATCGAAGAAATAGCAGTAAGAAAAAAGAATGGTAGAAATGTTTTTTTTAAACGATGTATCCAGACCCAAACAATTCGCTTCAAGAACCGCCAAGTCTGCGAATGTTCAATGTATTTCAAAGATTACAACCATACGATTGTACCTTTCACAGAAATGAAACTAAAATCAATGTGGCACATGAATACCAGTCATAAATGAGACCTCTAGTGTGCAAGATCTAAAGTACAACTTTCTTAGAGAAAAAAGCACGACATATGAGAATGAAATAATGCGGAATTTTGATTGACCACGAAAAAATCGAGTCGAAGGAGCGGGCTGTTAGAGGGGGAGGGGTCAAGAGATACCCGAGTTAAAGGGTGCAGCCGACAAGATAAGACAAGTTAATACAAGTTAGGACAAGTTAACACAAACCTTTTGACACACTTCAAAGTTTTCTCGTACAAACACATATAAATATATAAATGCTACAAAACACGTGCGAACGAGGGACTGAATCCGTCGAGAACGAAGAATTAACAATTAATAAAAATTAGCAGTTAACAACGGCGGATTTCAAAGAAGAATTGGAATCTAGTAGTTATGTCGTCACCACAATCACTACCAAAGAGTACTGGCGTGAAATGTCCCGCTTTGTTACGGAGAAGATTATATGAAAGATATATTTATATATTATGTATATGATATATTTTTCCTGTCGTACGAGTAAAAGTTGGGCATCGAGGTGTTCTCTGGTTATTGATTGCATTCAGGAGTTCCTAGATCACTGGTCAAGCCTTGTGTCATAACTTGTCTTAACTAGTCTTGTCTTGTCGGCTGCACCCAATTAGCTCGCACACCTCCTGAGGCGCACCTTTAAATTTCCTATGAAGCACGAAATACAAGGAACTGAGGGAAATGATTCTACCAAGCTAGCGATAAAATGAATGGAGAGCCACCTCAGTAGCCGAATATGTATGCACGAAATTGCGAATCGTTCTCTCTGCAAGTAATGGTTGAGGCAATAGTTGAGCACCCGGGTAGAAACTAGGATCACGTCCTGATTTTTCATCACCGTTTATTGAATCAAACTTGGATTAAGAAGAAAATATTGCAAGTGATGCTACAGCAGTCATCGAAAAACTGCACGAGATGTTTCTTTTCACCTATGTAACACAGAGATATTACAGAGACAAGCCTAATATCTTCGCGAAGAAGGAAATACTGTATTTTTTTCTGGAAAAAACAAGATAAGGTTAACGATACGTCCGCTGACTGTATGTTTTCAAACAATGCACATTCTGACTGTAAATAAATAGAAACATTCAAATGACATTAATGACTGAAATGGACGATGGATTGAGAGGTGGTGAAATGACCTGACGGGTAGAGGCGACCGAGAGAAGAGTGGGGGGAACATGCGTGAACAAACACACTTCGAGAGCACCTCCCGAAATCAATGACGACGGTTCAACGTCCAATTTCAGGTGACGATGACGCACGAGGGCGGCAAGAAAACAAAGAAAAGGACAAAAGAGACAGAGGATTGACAGTACGACGGTGCGGTAAACCAGGAGAGTTCAAGGAGACCAGAATGGGAGATGCGGATCCAAGGAACAAGAGAAACACTATCCAAAAGCAATCAACATCAGATACCAATTAAAACGACGAAAAAAGTCCATAAGGTCAGAGCGAACAGCGCTGTCAGCTGCGAAACGGGGCCAAGCGCGGGCCGGGGCGGGCAGCGCGCGAGGGACGGAGGGCAGGTTAGCGCCCGGACGGCGAGAGCGGCGCAAGTGCACAGCGGCGACGGAGACGCAGACCGCCGGCTGCAAACACGACGGCGCAGCGAATGCACTGGAGCAGCCGTCGCCGATCCACGGGAGAAGGGAGCTGCACCACCAGCAGCACGGACCCCCGGCCGAGGGGGCTACAGCTCCTCGAACATTCGATCGCTAAGCACCAGCACACCTGTCCACGATTTTCTGCCTTGGATTCAAGAGACCACCGCGGAACCCCACCTGGAAGTGGGTTACGCAAGCAACGCACTCAACCATGCAAGCAGTCTTGTCAATCCGGTGAGTATCGATCGTGCTGGGCCCTGTTCTCGCTCTCGTGGTGCTCTTCCGTACTTCTCACACTATCTTCTAAGGAAGAAACAGAGAGCGAGGAAGAAATCGTTGGAGTTGAGTCCAAATCGTCCAATTTTGCTCTAAGAACGGACCGGAGTGATTTCCCAAAGCTGTACATGAAACTACAGTGCTGGTACTGTAGGAGAAGCACTCAAATGTATCGAGTTTTCAGATGGTTACAGCAATGAGTCGCACACTCAGACAAAATGGCAGGCGACAACCGTCGGCATGTGGTTGCGGCCGAGCCGCGCGCATGCCGCGCCTTTTCGACCCACCGATAACTGATGTCTTGTGAACGGAAGAAAAACTGGTAACAGATAACCAAACAACTGACTTTAATAATGGAAATCTAATAGAAGGTGAACCTTTCGGAAACGACCCCCTAGGTTAAACATTCAGTTAACCCCTGAAGAAATAAAAACTTGAGAACTTGTGACATTTCGGGAGTTTCGCCAATAGAGACTCTAAACCGGTGCAAAAGTAGGTGGGAGGAGAGGGCGACATTTGTCACCTACGAACAGTTTCTGAGCTCTATGGTCGTTTTTGCGCTCAAAAATGCAGTTCAATTAGAGCATCGTTGAGTGCCCCCCACTAACTAAAGCTACCCCCTAAACCTCGCCAAAATCAGATTTTCCGGAGCAGCTACTACGGATAATAGCAAATGAGTGACCAGGTGCCGAACAGTTCAGACGATTCGCTGCATGTCAGCAGCCGCGACGAAGCATGCCGCAAGCCTGGTTGTGTTTTTTCTCCGTGAAAATGACACCAACGTTTCTCTCATTCATATACGATCACAATGATCCAAATTAAGGAAACGTTTTCGACAATTTGCGCAGCCAGCAGTTCAATCAGCATTTTTTGCGGAAAGAAAGCAGAAGTTCCTCCGGTTAAAAACATTCTTTTCACATAGGATCACATTAATCTTAATAATGGTCTCAGCAATGTTTTTCTTCTGTTGTCTTTTGCAACATTCTGTTGGACTTTGCAGCCAGCAGCCTGTCAGTTTCCGCTCTACCCTCATGGTCAAGTGAAAATGGTGATTTCTTCTAATGCGTTAATGTATTTCGGCCGTTCTGCGATGCAGAACAGGGGTGCGTGTAAAGAGGGTCCCGGCGGAATTTCGAGCATGCCTCAGTCATGCCTTGTCAGAGCAATTAGGGGTGTCTAAGAGATTCACTTTTTAGACCTAAATAGTGACTTGTTACCTACCGCTAATCATACTTGCATACGGCTATATAATTACTAATTTAGTAATCGCACCAAAGCAAGAGAAATCCTCACGTAAAAAACGAGATAAGGATATACCTATAGCTTCAATTATGTGACAAAATTTTTCGTTAAAACGAAAATTCCAGCTTTCAAAGTTATGAGAACTATCGTTATCCTGTAACTCGAGTTTTTTAGCTAATTTATTTCTAGGAACCTTTGTATCTCTACTTTTAGATTTAGAGAGAGTTAATTTTAAGATAGACTTTTAAGTGATATAAACAAACTACTGCTTTTTTATTAGACACCAAAATGTATTATTATTATTCCATTTATTATTTTTTAATGTATTATTCTTTACTTATTCATTATTTCAGTCACCACTTTTTACATATTTTGTAACTGGGTTTCTGTTTGTAGGACATTATGGCGGTTTTGTCTTTGAACTACTAGCTTGACCCTTTATCTGCGTATCGGCTTATTCTCCATTCCAATTTTTGCAGAACAGCAGGCCCAGTGTGTCTCCTTGAAGATGTCTAAGGACGAGCGAAAACGTCTAGAAGAAGCTAGCCGCCGCGTGAGTGATAAATCAGCGGCGGACGAGGTCACTGGAGCCTATTTCTACGCTGTAGTTTGACAAGGTGAAGGTTGTCAATCTATAATGAATGACCTTCCTAATCAAGGGCACATTTCATTATCGACCCTTAATCATTGTATTTTTGTCACATCAAGTTGTACTTGTTTTCAACGCACCAAGTCCTAAGTGGTCTTCACTACAGTATCCTGGGGAGATCATATGTCATGCGTACCCTCATATTTGTGGACATGTGGTGCCGGCACTTATGCCGACACGAAGTGACGCAACGCATCTGCTGGAATCCACTCATTCGCCCCGCACTACGTCTCTGTACCCACATGTGGATACTCATTGCAGTCGCTCAACGCAAGTGCCGTTGAATACGGCGCTGATTTCAGCAGTTGAGCACGTTTTCCATCGTGAATTGAGATAACATGTACTAGTGAAGTAGAAACTGGTAGTAATCCAAAAAACAATTAGCTGGCAATGAAGAACGTGCGAGTGTAAAAAAGTGTAAGAAAAAGGTAACGTTGAAAGAATAGCGCATAAACGTTTCTCTGTTTCGCCCGGAGGTCAACTTTTGGCCTTGGAGCGTGTCCTCGCTTCTGAAATTTATATACGTTTGTCTAAGCGGCAAACTTTCAATGGAAACTTATTTTCACTGCTTGATACAAGGCAAAAATCTTCGCAAAACAAAATAGTGTGCCTATATGATTTGCTTTTTGGATTTCTTACTTCATGGAGTCCTGATGTTCTCCTAGAATGTGAGTAGAAGAGATACCTTCTTTGGAGTGAGTGACAATAAACTCTGGAGAATCCGATCGGTTTTTTTTTTCAACCCCGCTAATTACCACAAATACTGAGCTATTACGAACGCTAATAGGATTTTCAGCAGAAAACTTTATCATCAAAAAAAGGTGCTCAGCTTAACGATCCAGTTTTCTCGGTTCAAGCAGTTGCCATAACTCTACATGTCTGCGTTTTATTTGCGACACGAATGCATCGCCTTCGGAAGGACTGCGCGTCGAACGGGAATAGTTGTGCCGAACGCGTTGCGTTTGTCCTCCGCTGGGGCAAATATCAGAGACCATGAACGACAAAGAATAAACCATAGCATTCTTACAACGTTTGAAATATGTAGCGAAATTACCTAACTGCAGCATTTACTACTTTTAAAACAACGCGCACTTGATTAAGAAAAAACAATTTAAAAAAAACATGTTATGAAAGTATTTTCTCGATCTCCAACTGTGCACAAAAGCGGTACCGTTGCCATTGCCGTGTTTTTATGAAATTGTAGGTGAAGCGCGAAAACCGCGCCAACCCTTACCATAACGGATATGCGTGGGTGTGAGTTTTATCTAGTGGGAACAACTGCTAAGAAATCTTCAACCATTTCCTGGAAACTAAAGAAAAGTTCTGTCATAAACATGGAATTCAGTAACCAGCACTAAAACTCTCCATTAACAACTTTTATTTGTCAGAGTGGACCTCATAACCTCAAGTTTCTAGACTCTTCTTCGAGTTCAACGCATTTAGGTGAAGAAATAATTTTTCATAGATTTCAATGCAAAACAAAACGGAAACAGGTAATATTTCCAGGGAAAGTTGAACACGATTAATTTTTCCTTTTTTTTCTTACGTTGCTAAGTTGCACTCAAATTGCTGAACTTCCTTCATGACAGCCATAGGAATGCAACTATCAGATTCTTTTTGTGATTTCTATCGTTGAATTACAAATAAAATTTCAAATTCCGAATACATAAAGTGGGACATAACGATATAATAGGATAAAAAATATAATGAAGAAAAATATAATGAATTTCAGATAGGTTTCAAGTGTCTCGCTGATATGCCCAGCAGCAACCGAAATGCAATTAAGACCACCGGGCAATTATAGGGCAGGCGCGTAGCGTTGTCAGTTCAGTGTTTAATGGTACATAAAATTAATTCCACTAAATCTTATTAGGGTTCTATTCTCAATGGTTGATTAGATGCGGTTCATGCTGAACAGATGCAGATGCATTTGAAGGGAGGACCGCTAATTTAGCGGTACAAGATTTTTCGACGGTAAATGTCCTCAGCCTTGATTTGAAAGCTGAGCTCGTTGATTATACGTTGATTTCAAGCAATATATTCCGATAAAAACATGTATATATTGCTTTTCTGTTGAAATATGAAACAAATAGCTGATGTTTGGAAAATCGCTTGTTTTTCAACAATTTCAGACCATAAACAGACTTTGAAGTTCATTGGCTGAAACGCTTGGACTTAGGTGATATGGAAGAAGTCTCTGCTATTTCCCACCGTTTCCTATTGCGGACGAAACTCCTAATTTTCACGTGAAATTCAAAGTAAACATGAATGCGAGTAATTCGAACCCTTCTCCTAACATCTGTTATTCTACACCACCACCACCACCAACCATAACAACTCTATGTACGTGAAAAGATTGATAGCCACTTGCCCTTATGAGACTATGGGGTTTTCCGACATTTCACGTACCCTTCTGCACCATAAATTTCCAACAACTGCCGCAAATTATCCTCTGCACTTATGGGATCCCAAAGAATTTTCTTCTTGCAGGAAATACTTTATTGGTGGTATTTTGTAGAATGCAACATAAATCACGCTAATTTTATCTCATTAAAGAAAAAAAAAGAAGAGATAATTAATCATGGGAAGAAACAGAAAGGAAAAGTGCTTCTTGGCTCCTAAATTATCGATCGAAGTAACGGTCTAGAAAAGTGGAATATGTGGCCATCCTCCACTTTAGTCACATCATTTTAATCGCACTCATCCATTTTAACTACACTTGTACTATAGCAGTTCTCTCAAACTAATTATTAAATGTAAAACCTTAGGAAAAATTATAGGATTTTCCCAGAATATGCACATAAGGTTCAGAGAACATGAAGTCGCCACTGGGCACGCATATATTACGAAAATCCTGCATTTCGGTCATGAATTTATGAGGATTTTTCTTCTGAAAAAAGCAAGGTAACTTAAACCTTTCTATAAAATTGCAAAGACTTTCTCAATAACTTAAAATACATTTTTTTTTCCAACATAAACTATTTCTCAAACATTTTCTCTCGTAGAACGATGAACATTTGATTTCTCATTCAATAAATTTATATGGATAGATCCTTGCGCTTTACACAAAATTTCTTTCAGAAAGTTATCTCATAGCTTCTCATTTGTTTCCCTGGAACTATTTATTGCCCGCCTCCTTATCAACATATGGTCGACCATATCACATGAGGTCACGGGCACTTCATCAGCTAATTACGGGTGCAGTGCATTTCTTACGAAATGCTTCTCTCCAATCTTGCAAAAAAAAAACAAAGAAAAAAGACACAGATGCAGTAAAGGGGACGGTGTGTAGTTGAGTTGTGAAAAAATCAAAAAATTTACCAGAGTCTATCAGTAATGTTCAGAATGAAAGTAATCTAAAGGTTGGCTGTCTTGAAATACATTTTGTTACTTTTAAATTTAGAATATGGATTGCAAACTCCTTTGGAACATGATTGCAAGCAAAAAATCCCATGTAAAGGAGTGGGACCTACCAAAAATGGATAGAATTCCTGAGATGGGATTTTTTGATGACTATCGTGTTAGCCTGATCGTGGATATCAAAATGGGCTTGTTAGAGTTGGATCTCTCTTATTTTTCTATATTTTTCAAGTTTTGCTGTAAGGTCACACTCCATAATAAAGAACTAATGTTTAGTATTATATATATATATATATATATATATATATATATATATATGCACATATTATATATATATGAAGTATTTTACGTGAGGATCCATCCAATGAATAGTTAAATTTTTGCGTTGATATTGTGATCTTTAGACAACAGTGTTTGAAATAAACCAAACAAAAAAAAAACAAAATGCAATTGAACAAAAATACAAAAACCAGTGGAATTTGAATGGAAATAATGTCAAGTTAAACAACATAATATTTTTGCAGGCCGGAAAAGGCGATGTATTGTTATTGTTTTGTATTGGAACTGAGAACATCATCGTGAAACTCTGGCACTAGAACCTTGAATATTCGTGCTTTCAAATCCGAGAATGCTTCTTAGACTCTCAACGATTTTCAAAATTTTTTAGATCGAAGATAAATTTTAAGTTTAATTTTAAATTAGATGGTTTTTCAAAGAGAATTTTGCAGCGATGAAGGAGGAATGCATGCATTTATTATGCAGCTTTCGTCTGTGGTCGTATTCATAGATGGGTTTGCTGTGAGTGTCCAAATTCCAGAGCCTACAGGTGCAGAACTAGTTAAACTGGTAAATCGGTTGGTCAAATTAGGCGTGCAGCATTGACCCCTCTGATTATGGTAAAATCATAAAGGCAACAATAAAGACTAAAAATTAAAAAGGATGAATTGTATGCATTCCTCATTTATCGCTATAAAAAAACTAAAATCCATCTAATTTTTATTATTCGTAGGCAATAATCAAGATTTCCACAGTAATTAGAAGGAATGGAAGAGTAATTAGGACAGGAGCATATTTTATGACATTATGGTGAAACTACAGGTCACTCACGATGCTTAAAGCAAAATAAAACAACATGATAATAATAAAATTACGATGGTAAAAATAATAGTAGCATAATCCTCATAATTGTTAGATTGTTCAGAAGATATAAAGTGGATTCTAAATGGAATCTATTATCGCTGCTGGAGTCCAGGACGTTTCTAGCACCGTCGTTCGCCGCATAAATCACTTGCTCTGTTTTTCTCTTCAATCGTTTCTTTGCTGGCGCACGATAGCGAGAAGAAAAGAATTAAAAAATTCTGTCCAGGGATTACTCGAACAATGTCAGCATAATCTGTGATTTTATCGTCGCAAAAATTTCTCACCACCTTCCCGAATTTTGTTTTCCAAAACGGCACAAGGGACCCCAGAATACAGTATTCTCCATCCACATAGCAAAAAAAAGACTAATAATCATGCAGAAGCGCTTTTCCTGCATGATTCGCATCTACGGATCCGGTTCGTTGAACGGCTAATATGCACAGCGTTGGACCCACTAAACGATATGATCTTGGAATCTTTTTCCAAGGAGAGTCACGTATAAGTGCCGCCTTATGGTGTTTTTCCAAGTCTGTATACAAGTATTAAGTCTCCAGACATCTATTTTGACTCCGCATAGATTCAAGGGTTTGGGGAGGAAGTCTGGATCAATTTGATTTGAGCACTTGTATTTATTGATATTCATATTCATATCAGGACCCGCCGCCCCTACGCCTCTGGTATCGACACGAACTTTTTTGTATGCAGCGTTGTTTGAAAGGATGGGTATAGCAAAGTGGTAGAAGGTCACCACTATGTCTTCGTGGTCGATGGTTCGACACCCGCCAAGGCCAACCAAGCCTTTCAACTCGTCGAGGTCGGTGAAATGGTGCCAAATTTGCCTTCAAAGATAATGTCGCTGACTTGATACAAAGGCTGTTGTTCGCAATTCACATTGAATAGCCCAGACACGCGTTCGTAAACCTTACACGATTCTGATTTGAAGTCGAACACACTGGCACATTCTGAATCTGGGATTCATCAACGGTAAGGATTTCGACTTTTAGTTCTCTGGAGCATCATTAATTTCTCAAAGAATCCTTACGAATCACTGAGAAATATAGTTCAAAATCGAAATCGGTTTACAGTATGCAGCATGACAAAGGATTTCACTAAAGATGGATAACACCGTACGAAGTGTGTATGTGTGTGTATCCGGATGCTGTGCATCTGCTGCGTCCTTGGACGGCCTCCCCGAACGACTGACTCTCGTACACTCCAATCTCTTCAGCATTTATGTATATCGCCGCTCCGTAATTAGCTGAATGGAGAGACCATGGCCGAGTTGCGAACCCAGATGTTCAGTTCACAGCGGGGATCTACAATGTATCGTCGATGCTGTGCAAAAATCGGGAGTGCGAGTTACAGAGGAGTTCCATTCCGAAAAAAGATACAATACAGGAGGTGTTCCACATTTGAACCCCTATACTTCTGGTAACTTTTTAGGCAAATTAAAGCATTCGAAAGGAAATCTTGTTAATTTTCATGTGCGTGTAAGTAAATCCATGTATCCACTTCTTCTGGCGGTTGTAGAGGGTCTAGGATGTGATCCTAGCCGCTCGATAAACATCTTATTGTCCGAAAATGCTAGATCGTAGCTTGAAGTGGGTTTGCTTGCGCTATCTTCACATTCGAAGCCTATGTTCGAAGGGTTATACAGTTCAGAATGTCTCTACTTCATGGATATTTCCTCTACAGTACAACCGAAACGATAGAAATTTTGTATTAGTAAGAAAAACGCGAAAAAAAGGAATGAAAAATAGAGCACGTACGGATTTATACTGACATTCGCTTGAAGAAAGAAAAGAAGGATTGAAATTTTGCCATTACATTTTGCTTAGAGACCTCAACGAATAAGGTAAGGAAAGAAGGAGGAGGAAAAGAAAAACCGTCGCAGCGAAACCATGCAGAAAATAAAAAAACGCACCTAAACAACTTGTTTACTTTTGTCCTCTACTGACTATTTAGCGGTATCAGAGAAAAGCATATTTGGCTTAAAAACCATCAAATACTGTGCATCAACAGAATTCTTCATCTGTTTACAAGAATTTGAAATCACAATAGAGGATGAGTGAGCGTAGAACGCAAAAAATTCGCAAACAGAAAATATTGAAATATCCAGGTTTGGCGAAAAAAAAATGTATTGCTGATAGCCATGGTCAGCGCCAAAAACGTTCATCCCAATGAACGCGACGCGTCTATCGCAACAGATGTTTATCCCCTGCTGAACACACACTTTTCTTCCTTCTGATTTGCTACAACCGCGAAGATGCATCGCAGTTGTTTGTTCGAACACATTCAGTAAATAGTATATTTTTTAGTTTCTCTATTGAAAAATGTTCTATAGAAATTATTCTTCTCTTCAAAATTGTCCTCATTTCACCTGCCAGCGGTCTTTCTTCCACCTCGCTTGAGACTTCGAAGATATTCCTTTTGTTGCTGACTTTACCAGCGAATATATAAAATATAAATATAATATAATATAACAATGTAATACAATGTAAAATAATATGATATAAAATAATAATATGTAATTTAATATAATATAATGTACAAATATAAATTCTAAAATATGAATGAAAGCAAGCAAGTACCAGAAATTTATAAGCAGGTAACAGTAGTCTAATCACTTATAGGTGTAGGATCCGCTGAAAAAACCCATCCCTTATTTTCTTTAAAAAATCGAAAAAATCTCGGGGACTTTCTGGATAGTGTAGGGAACGTTTCGAATCAGAGATTCCTTTTTTTCAGTTTCCTTTACACAAGAAATATTTAGTTCAAGCAATAGATTAAGTTCACTCGATGAATTTTCGCATTAAATATATGCACAGCACAGACGATTTGCTTCAACCGAAACAAAAAAAAACATTGTGAGGAAAACAAACAGTCCTCAGATACTACAGACACTATTCAGATTTGACCATCTGTCAGCGGGCGGATGAGAGCACCGGCAGCAAAGAGCAGATGCTCGTCGTACTTATCGGCACCGACTGACCTCACCTCGTGATGCAGAACGGATCCGATGCAATCATCACCCACAGTACATGGCGCATGAATTAAAGCAAGGTCACCACCACGCTTAAGTCGCGGACGCTCACTTCACGTTGGTTACAGCATGGAATGGTCATTTCGTTCCACAGTTGCGAGTTCAAAGATCAACTGACGGTCAGGATTCTCGGAGGGAATGAGCAAAGTAGTGAACAAAAGAAAGAGTGAATGAACGAAAAGAATCAGGATTGAGAAAAAAAGACGAAGGAGAAAAAGACGCTTAGCAACAGCTTTTAGTCCGATGAAAATTCCAGTTAACTAAAGGAGATTGCCATTCTATTTTCCAAAGTATTGAATATTTATTAGTGGAATTAGAAAGCTATTCACTAAACACTTTCAAAAAGCATTGGACATAGGCTTAACCAGGCAAGTGTTCACTACATGTTATGTTCCTTGTTTTTCTTCCACTTCACTAAAGAATCCAAGAATGAAGGGAAAGAACGAAGGAAAAAAGAAATGAATAAATACGCGGTATTTAAACATCTTATTATATATCAATAAAAAGCAACATCATCGCTAATTTTCTTCCAAAAAACTCCTCAAAAGAAAGCGAGGATCAAATTTCTTACATTAATAATGTATAGGATTCGAGTTTTTTCTTTTGTTTTCTTTTTCCAATCTCTTAGTATTGATTGCTTGTGGGTGGCTATATTTCACAATCGAACGTTGAAAACGAATGTTATTAACAACAATTTCCCTTTCTCCGCTTTTTCCGTTATTTCTTCATTTATGTGAACAATCGGCATCGATCCTAGACGGATGGAATGACTGGAATCTCAAACAGCGAATTGAATTGACGGTTCTGAACGCCTATATCACATCTTTCACACTACAAAAAGGCGTGAAAGAATGGAAACATCTATTTTAATCATATTCTTTGAAGTCCCATAATGCCCATCACCTCAGAGGACGACCAGCTTTGAAACCTCAAGAAATCAAATCAACAGTAGCGATCCTTTACCATTTTATACTCTTTAACGAAGTGGAATGCAAAACCTTTAAAATGCACTAATGCAGAGAAGAAACAAAGGTAACCATTTTACTGAAAACGATCCAGTAAAAATTACAAATGCCAACCAATGATAAACACCAGCAGACGCTGCAACAAAGTTTCAATGAAAAAGATCCAAGATAGGAGGGCAGAAGTTCAAAACACCATGGATAGTTGAAGAATTTAGAAAAATCAGAAATTTTGAATAAAAATCCGACTACGTTTGGGGGCGTACTATTTGAGTAGCGTTTTCTGCAGGGATATTCCTATTGACAGGAAGAAGGACATGAGAACGAAAGTCGTCTTGAGTTATCTTGATTCATTTCTCATTTTATTTATTTGTTTTTGGAAAGCATTGCCTTCCTTCGAAGGATTGGAAAAGTTCCTTTTCTGTCCCGGGAAAAATTCTGACATGACGTTTTTTATTAGTTCTTATTTTTTACATTTTTTAGTCTCGTTTAGTTTTTCAAACAACGTTAGGTCTTTAACGTTTCGAGAACTTTTTTCTTTGCAAATTTTTTCCTGACAGTCAAGAGATGTAATTCCGTGATCAAGATTTGAGAGTGCATGTCACCACTCGAACGACTTAACAATAGTATCCGCATATCGTAACCATGACCCTGATACTTTTCCAGACCCTGGTTCGACCTCGGCACCAGGCACCTCCATAGAATGGTGGCCTATCGCACGAGAAGTGTCCATGAACGTCACTTGCGCTGAAAACTACCGCACTAGTCATTGTGAATGAGTCATACTAATTACCAACGCGGATTTGGAGATTTCCTAGGAGAAGACATTATGCTGTGTGAGAGCCTCTCCTCAAAAATGTGAGATTATCACTTCTTCTAAATTCCCATCTAATGAAGTAAAAGATGGAATACGGTGAATAATATGAAAAGTTAAATTAAAATAACAAATAAATACGAATATTTAAATAAATATATTTCTTTTAAGTAAATATACTTCCTGTAAATATATTTCTTATTCTTGTATCCCTGTAAATCCCCGTAAATATTCTATAAATAGTAAGTAGTAAATATTTCTATACTTATATTATATTACATTTTCTATATTTATATTATAAAATCCCTGTGAATAAATTTCTTTTCGCTTATCTAGAAATGTTCTTACAGCTCGATCAAAGGGTGTTGTGACATACGATACGAACAAGATGGTCAAGGAAAAATCGCTCACGAAATGTCAAAACATCACAAAAAGCTCTTCAGCGAACATTCATAAAAAAAGCGTGGAGATTATTCCTCTGAACCGTACAATGTTTTTCAAAGAATCAACATCAAACAGTACTTTTGGTAGAAATTAGTAGGTAGTATGAAAACCGGCGCTCAATCCAAGGTACCCTCCATATACTCATCCATCAAAGGCGATGACGAGTTCATCTTCTAAAAAGCATAGCGACCACCACCATTACTCCATTCAAACTCGATCCCTTTTAAAAGCGAAGCCATTCTCGGGAATAAAATCATTTGTAAGCGTATTTAAAGGATAAAAGGATGAAATCCACGGAGTCCTTTCAATCCCTTTGGGTCAATGCGATCGACTTCTACTCGGAATCGTTTCAGGGTTGTGAACGCGCATACGGTGCACATCTACTTACAGTCGAGCTGATCTATTAGTGTTTTCATTCCAAGGCATCTATAAGAAAGGATAGCAGAAAAGATAGTGAAAAATTAGAAAAAGATAAAAGGAGAGTGTGAAAGAGGGTTGAGGGGGGGCACTCAATACCGCTTCAATCGAAATGTATTCCAACTGCTCATAGAGCGCAAAAAATCGTTCCTAGAACACAAAAATTGTCCTCAAAAACTGTCAAATGCGGATTGCAGCGAAACCATCTCTCAGCTCAGCTATTTTTGGTCCTTTTGTTAGTTGAAAGCACCAGATGGTATGACTTAGCTATTTACTTCCAGAAAGCGTGTTTGAAGAGTTTGAAGAAGTTAAAGGATTAGTAGATCCAACTTTATTTTCTTTTTCTCTTGGTAGCTTTAACCAACATGCCGTGGATTCTTAAGGGCACTTATGTTTAGGTTTCAGGGCCCCGATTGACGCAGCTATTCACTTCCACTGTCGATTGATGAACGCCTTCCCCAAGGGGAAAGCCATGCGACAGTTAAGGATGGTTTTTTGTGCTCTAGAGACGATTTTGCGCTCTAGTGCGCACTTCGAATGCAGTTCGATTGGAGCGGTGTTGAGGGTCTTCCTCCAACTACTTTTTGCCCTTCCTAGTCCCTCAAATGTGATTCTAAGGACGGATGAAGGGCTTGGTTGGCCAAGAGAGGTTTTGAAACATATCACTGCATCGCAGCGTTTCTACACAAAATTGATTCAGGAGTCTAGCGAAAGCCTCATATGTACAGATCATATACACAAATTCATGACTAGCACAGCAATGGTCAACAAATTTTTGAAGAACTAGAACTAAAACTATTTTTATAATTTCAAAGTTAGATGTGAAAAGCGATGTTATTTATCTTAATAGACGTCTTTTCTAAGATAAGTAGACGTTTCTAACCCCAACTTTCAACAAGTACCAGGATGATGTAGGAAATGAATAGTGTTGTACGAGACGAAGTTCAAAGCTTAGAACTGGACCACCAGAACAGCTTCGACGATAATTTTGGTTCAGTTGCGAGCAGTGCTGCCAGAAAATCTTTGAAGAAATACTAACGCTGTGAAACTAAACTCGTATGAAAAAAGTCAAGTGAAGGAGAAACTAAACTAAAGTGGAAAGACGTAGGAATAGTCGATCGGAAACGTGGAAGGGGTGAATGTTAAAGCATTGATTGGGCGTAGTCATTTCAAATCTGTGAAATCTTCTAATTTTTATAGATAGTAAGGGTTTTTTTATAGACAGAATCACACTTTTTGTTCTTTTTCTTGTGTTTTTTGTTGTTTTTTTTGTGTTTGTTTCCTTTTTTCCTCAACCTCATTTTCATAAACAGAAACTGTACATCCACACATGTGTTGTAATTAAGGCAGCGTATCACGGAACTTTGGAATCTGTGGGCGAATATAGAGTTCGAGTTGTAGATTACAAGTATGAGACCCGCTCAAGTTCCTCTGATCATCCTGAAAAACGGGAGGAAACCCAATTGATTTTCAACCACTTGTGGATGCGGGGCGTGTGCAAGGGATGGGGGGAGGTTTTGACGCACCTCGTAGGTACCGAATGCGTCTTTGTCACCATTTTTCAGGACGATTAGCAGGAACTGAGAGGGGCCCCGGTTATACTCGTCAACAACAAGACCTCAACATAGTCAATTTTTTGATGTGCTTTAAAGTGCACCTTCGTGCATTTCAGATGTATGCGCGCTTCTTATCGTATCTACCGATCAAAAACATCAGTGCAATGGCAAAACAAAGTGCTAAAGTCGTCTGAAAGACTGTTCAGTACAGGTTTTTACAGTTTTCGCACGATATTCTTGGCAGTTGCTTTCTTCTCTTCTAATTCATGCGAAATTTATACTTTTCAATGCCTGTCCTATCAGTCACTACATTACCGGTTTTGATTCATTTCACTTATCAGAGAATGCCGTCACAGAAGTCAACGAATGCAAACAAGGCGATTCCCTTCACCTGGAGTAAAAACTGAGATCGTTTTGTTTCTGCTAAGCACCGCAACCCTCTTAAATTTCTTACTGTGCGATCTTTGAAAGAAAAATATGTCTCTCTTGGTGTTAGTGAGCAGATGTACAGAGCGTGAATTTTGGTCCGAACTTAAAAATGACTTTGGTGCTTCGGCTGAAATTTACATACTTTTTATGTCTAACGCTAATTCCTTCTCTCAAGGTCTGTACTCAGGAAAATCCTCAATATTAGGCACATTTTACTTGAGTAAGATTCCGTACGTAATTTGCAAGAATCGCAACTAACACATTTTATAAACAACCCATGAATCAGGGAATTCATTAACACCACAAACTCAAGGACATCGTACCACGAAATTGACGAAGTGGAGATCTCAGGCAAAAAGGATTAAGTGTGTAGATCAAGAGTATGAACGCGATCACGCCAGCCCCTCCCGCCTCAGAATGAGAAACGGCTTAGTGATCAAATTTTTCTACGAGGCACCTAGAAACGCTACGTCTGCGTGTGCAAGCGCATGTGCACCGTCTGCTAGTGAAAATACCAACGAGAACCAGCGGGCTGCTGATGCTGTCTCTCTCGATCGTTGCACCCCCATCTTCCGTGGATCACAACACTGTCAGTTTCGCAACATGCTGCTTTTAAGTTTGTCGGATGATGCAACCCTTTATGCCCTAAAACTGTTGAGGTTCACTTCACGCGCTTTCATTTTATCACTCCTGCTGGCGTAATAAGTTGTCTCGTCGTTTAAATTGTGCGCTATTTGTACATCTGGGGCCCTCTTACTCCTGAATTTGAGGATAGCGTTTTGCGTTTTTGCTGTCATTCTTAAAAATTATGTCCTGAACATTATCTACGTCCGGAGAAAAGCAAACGCTGAAAATTTCTCTGAATGGTGCTTCTCAGTCGAATGTTCTGCTTGAGTAGCATCCGCAGAGTCGTATTACCCTCCTCTACTCATCATGAAGATTTACCAACTCTGGATAAAATCAGTTGTGAATACATCCAGATTTCCTAGCCGCGAAATTACAAATTACAAATTAGAAAAACGTGCAGAAATTTTTGGTAACGAAATTTTTGTCCAAATAGAAAAACAGAAATAGAAATTAAGATATAAAGATAAAAAGATATAGAAATTTCGGTGCAGAATCCTTTCCAGATATATGTAGAAGAAGGAAAAACCGACAGTTCCGATATGTAAGGAATACGTGAGGAATTGAACATGAAAATTAGGAGAAAAGCATAAAGATCTATGGATAGAAGTATGCGATGTGGAAGAAATGTGAGAGCAACGCATGCTGTGATCTCTGTGATCTATCTGTCAATCATTCAAAGGTGTATTCACATTTCTGCATATTCATTAGCATGTTATCCATTCAGGAGAAAACTACTCAACCATTCCACGCATTTTTTTCAAGTGGTGGGGGTTTTTGCTATAATTTTTGTCGAAGAATATAAAAAATGATTTAAGAATAATGAGTCATGAAAAATGATTTGCAAATCAAATTAATTATTCGAAAACTATTCCATGAAACAAAGATGGCGTGTTGTGCATCACCGAAAATACGATTTTCTCAGAAGTTTTACAGAATTCTGCTGGAAGAATTCAAGAGAATTCGAGAGAATTCTGGTTGGAGAACTTCCAGTTACTCTGTCTCCTATGCTGAAGAATATCGATAGTCGATAACTTAAAATGAAGTGGAATGATGAGCGATTAAAGTGCTGAATGGCTGTGACTTAACTCAGTTCCTCACAACTCACCATTTTCAGAACTTCTGGATGTGAACGGAGTTATCCTGGAACGGATCCAACACAGCTGTTTTGTCACAAATAGATGCATGAGCTGCAAATGAGAAATTTAAACGAATCCACTGAGTCCACAAATGTCTACCTTCGATCTCTTCACGTCGTCGGATGTGTACAGCATCGTGACCGGCTGCTGAAGTGAGAGCACAATGTCGAAGGGCAACTGCGCCGTCCTCTCTGATCCTGATTAGCGGCGACACTGCGCTCCCGGCTTCCAGCTATCAATCCGCCTGTCATCACCTCGACTTCCGCTTGCGATGGTGATTTAGGGACAGCTGGACACGGGGGCGCAAGAAACCTGCACCATAAAAATTAAAGTGCACAGTCGATCACGGGGAGGTCGTGGCAAGGAATGAAGATAGGAAACTGGATTTGTGTTCGGTTTTGAGCGACTTTGCTTCCGAAATAATTAATTTTACAGGAACAGAGGACCCATTCACCTTCTCTTTTTCCTCATCATTTCTAAAATAGTAAGTGGAAGCAGCAAGTGTTATTCCTTCCTAGAAATTCCTACTCTAAGAGCTCTAGAGCTAAGTTAGTTAGGTACAGCATCCGAAAATTAAACACTGCTGTGGAGTTCAGCCCAAAAAAGTATGTATTTTTAAAGATGCCTCTGTATTTTTCCACGTTTTACCATCAAAATTTTAGATTATTATTTTTCGCTTCTCTTCTCCATTTCTACAGCAAATAAACGTTTTCGATCACAATGAACGTGTCTCCTCGATGACCTACAGGTCAATAATTATCCCCATACGACACAAAATTACATTGCAATCATCTCCTGGAGTTATTTCGCACATTACTTCATTTGAGACCAAGATCTTTGGCTGTCTTATCTCTGACATCATTTAGGTCCTTGCACACTTTCTCCTTGCATCACATACTTTTATCCAGCATGTTTCTAAACTCCTAAAATTTTCTGGAAATGTTGTGACAACCCGTAATTAGTAGTAGTACAGCATAGTTCTAATTATTCCTTCCGTTTTCTTTCTTTCAACCCCATAATTTTGTTATTGCATACTACTACATCATAAATGAACCACTTATGGATGAAAATGACCTTGCGTTCTCCATAGGTTCAACAAATGAGCGAAAACAAATTTTCTCTTATTAGCTGCTTTAGAATCCATTATTCCCAGCAGATAAGAATAATTCTCTTGTGGTCATTGATAGAAATTCGATTAGGAATAAACTGCCTGAGCTATTTATCGATATTTGAATTCTCCTCTAACTCAAGTGATAACTCAAGTGAACATGGCGGGGTTCTTAAAAAATCCTTGAGATGACTTTTTTAAAGTGATATTCTCATTAATTATTAAGTTATTAGTATTAGTCTCGTTTTGGTATTCTACTCATCTGCAGTCATTGTTTACTCTGGATAAGTGGTAGGAAATCTATGGGATGGTTCAAATCTACAACCTTTTCAAGCAGCCTAACCCGACACTCTTCACGTCAATTATGCCTTATTGCATATTGCCCTAATGAAATATAAAAAAAATATTTTCTGCTTTCTTTCATATACACACACTAACCACCCAGAAAAATATAATTTTTTTCTAAATATTGCAGTTATTTTAAAAATAGAATAGGTAAGAAGTAGCGTCCAAACAGCATCCTTCCAATTTTTTCTCCTTCTAATTTGCTGTAATGTAAAACATCCATATTGATTTAAACTTGTTTATTCATGATCTTTTGGTATATTCAGCATTCCACAACAATATATCGTAGTGTTATAGTCGGCGCCGAATATGTTCAACCACATGAGCGCGACGCATCTGCCGCAACGCACGCTCCTCCCTAAAATTGTCACGCATTCTCTCTGACCTCTAAGCAGCTTAACATGTTCGACACGAATTATATCAGCCATTTGACTGAGCTATTTTTCACAAAATAATACTCGTCATAATAGGACAATGGCACCGGTACATTTGCGCTTCTATGCGCTTGTCGACTCTCCGCATGCTGCTTGGAAAGTCTCCTCGATCAGGAGGACCCTACGGGAACGAATAGGATTTGACGTGGAAGTGGTCGCTGAGTATTGTTTCCATGTTATCCTGAAAGTAAGTAAGGTTTCCAGTTCAAATTATCTCATGAGACCAACTATTGGAAGGAATATAGACATTTTCTGACAAATTCGGTCATTCTTTACCAGAATCATTGGATTGGTATCCTATAAATGAGTCTTCTATGTTCTATGAATTCAGGATGGCGTGGATTCGGAGGAGTTTCAACATTTAGAGTTGGAGAAACTGCAGTGGTTATTAGCACCAAGTCCTTTTGATGGTCGTTTGTTGCGTAGTTCTCAGCTGAGCGGAACGATCAAGGAGATCGGGCCCAGGTCAGTGTCACTCGCCAATGATACTATCTAAAATCTCGTCCTGAAGGACAGGGACCTTCCAAATAGGAGACGATTATTCAAATATATAATGTCTAGTAACTCCTCATTATTTTGTTGTTTTTTTTTTGAAAATTTGTCGCGTTATTCTCTTGCATATTAACTAAATGATAGAAATTATGCTCGGCATAGAAGGTTGAACGAGAAAAAAATCGAAACAAGATGATTCGCCAGGAAATTGTTTATTTTGCTTTTAAAAAAACATGTAAAAATAAAATAAAGTAAAAAAATAAATGAAATATAAATGAATAGCAAGTAATAAAATAAATAAAATCAAATAAAAAACTCGAATTCGAATCAGAAGATTTAGGCAGTGGCTGCCTGCCTTGGAACTTTATTTTTACCCTCCGAAAAACAAGGAAAAATTGCTTAGGAAATATTACCGTTTCAACACTTACTTAATATCCATCATTGGCTGCTGGGCTTTGTTCACTTCGCACATTTTGCGCGCTTGTTTTCTCTCGCGAGTCATATCTCTTTTTCTTCGTTCATTTCCTTGTTTCTTCCATTTCTCTCTTTCGTTTTTTTCTGCTGGCATTCTCTTCATTTTCTTTTGTTTTTTTTTGGCAATTTGATTTTGTGGAGATCAAACAAAGCCGAGGAAAGATCGGAAAAGAATAGGAAAACAAAACGGATCTAGAAAAGCGAAGGCCAAGGCGAGCGACGATAAAGTTCATCACAAAGTTAGTTGCGTGGGAGCAGGGGCCATTTTTGATTTCTGGCGAACTTCACTTGCGGATCGTTTCCGGGGACAGTATTTTATTTACTTGCATCTGCCATTTATGCCATTATATTTATATGTCGTTAGTATATTTCACTATATTATTATATTCGTTTATATTCTTTTTATTCATTGTATTTGTATATTTGTTGTTTATTCATTTTGTATTTGCTCCTTTGCCTTTGTTTTTGATAGTTTTACATTTATTTCACGTTGTAATCTGCTGGAAAATCTGAAGAGTAAAATGGGCACGAGTACGCGGAAGAGTCGTTTTTTAATGCTAAGCAGCACTTTTTTTAATTTTCGGAACCACACCGATCAAAACTGGATCCTATGTTGTCTCAAAAAAGTGCATTTACGCATGAAAGGAGAAATTTATACGATTTTGGAGTCTGACTATAGAGTATGATTGTAAATCACCAGATTTTAGTTTAGACACTGCACTTCTTCTTGTTTCGCAAAGAATGCTTATTGCTACTGTTTTTATTTTGTTTACATCAATTCCTTTCCTCATTTATTTATCCATTTATTTACACCTAATGAGATCATATGAATACTATTCTTATTTCACTGGAAATTTCTGATGAATTGAAAAAAGTGTAGTCGGGTCAAAACAGCATGAAGCACCACTCACCCTGTAGTTCGCGACTGTCCCACCTCGGTCCCAACCGCTACCTCCAACGAGCCACTTTGAGCGCAGCTGCTTACTCTGCACCGACCTTCATGACGTTTTGACCCAATAATAGAAAATAAATACCATAATATTAATAATAATAATAGATACTTTTTTATGTCTGTGATAGTTTCCGAAATTCACCAGTAACCCGTAACTAGTAGGAAATAACGTTTTCTTCTAGAAATGGTCACTTAGATTCTCTACAACAGCTTTGTGCCGCGCGATATTGGTCTAGAAATGACACTGTCACATAGACACCGTCACCTTCACGATCCACAGCAAGAGCTCTCCCAGAATCCATCCATTCGTCACAGTTCCATGTTCTGCGAGACTTCGCATCTCGCATAAACCGCCAATGGACGCTGAGTCTCCCCAGGTATTTGACCTCGTTGGGTTGCGACTTAGCGGTGTACTGGACGACAACACTATTCCTGCAATATTTGAATAGTGTAGCGGTTGGAGGTTCCGTTTCCTGCACGATCGATTGAAGGTTCGAATCCGCCCTAGTGCTCACCAAGCCTTTCATCCCTGCGGGGTCGATAAATTGGTCTGAGAGGATAAGAGCACTGATCTTACACATCGGCTAGCCACCGCAAGTCTAGGCCAGTTATATGTTCGTGAAGCTCACACGATTCTGAATTGAAGTGAACGTGGGGGCGCATCCCAAGCGGACTGATTAACGCCAGACATTCTATCCTTTATTCTTTATTTGAATAGCTTCTGCCATATATCTGCACCGTAGCTTTTATATAGTTCATACTTGTCCAAAAGCGTTCACTGTACGGGAGTGGCACCGCTCCACAACGTTACAGAGATGGAGAACTTGGTAGAACTTCGCCAAGACGGTAAAGGTGTATTCACATCGTTCGTGTCGTTCATCTTTGTTTCTTTGTGTCAAAGAGAAAAGAAACATCGTCATCGGTAGGTGTGCTGAACAACGTTGCACACCCCTTCCGTAACGTTACACTTGTATGGTCCAGGACAGAGGGCATCACATGTGCACGAGTCGCCGATTCTGTGGATCACGTGATCGAAGTAATTCCCTCTGAAATTGCCTTCGCAGGGAAGATGAGATCACACAACTCTCGTTCATACATCATTTTCCGGATTACTAGCCAAAATTGAGCGTGATCACTTTAATTATCAATGTACTACACTGTGATACACAAATCTCTTCACTGTCGTGATAATCTGTCGTTGAGCGATCTACAGGATCTTCAAGAAGTTGACATAAATTTAAAAACGTTCTAAAAAATGCATACATGTCAACGAATGTTTTTTGCGAACGGTGGGGGTATACCATGTAAATATGAATTTGGTGTCGGATACATGACCACCTAAGGTGGAATGGCATTGAGTTATGCGTTTTTTGAAGTTGGATATGACGCGGTCAGAGGCAGCTGGTTCCATTTCACTGGATAGTCGATTTATTCTTTCATTCGCGGGATATTTTGCGGTTTGTTTGCGTAAACTCTTGACTCCGTAAATCCCCACAAAAAGAAGCCAAACGGGATTAGATCGCAGGATTCGGCAAGCTATTGTTGATTCCCCACGCAATTTGATGCATTGGGCGAATTTTTCATTCAATAGCAAAATTTTTCGCAGAAGGTTTGGTAGATCGCATTATCCTCTTGAATCCGAAAATTGTCAAGGCGAAATTGCCACCTCCAGTCAGTAAGCATCCTTTTGAAATCACCGCCGTTCACCGCGAGAGTAACTCCATCGCAGTCAGCGAAATTTAAAAAAATGGAAAAAATAAGAGAAAAAAAAAGAAGAAAAAATGGCAGCTTTTCCAGATTCCTGCCAACTTTCTGAACACGTTAGTTTATCGCGTTGGACATAGGTCCTCTAAAATCTGTCATTTTCAGTTTCTCATGTCATATTTTATCAGTTTTCCCAACACAATAATGTTATATAATATAATATTATATTATTTTATAATAATGTAATATTATTTCTGTCGGCTATTCAAAGGGAAATGTGCGAATCGCCCAGCTGAAGATGGTGAAAATAAAGGATTGAGGATAAAGTGTGCAGCATTGATCGATTCCTATGGGAATCCGCCCACGCGTGCAACTTGAATTCAGGACTGTTCGAGGTTGATGAATGCGTGTGCAGCGTTACAATTTCGGGTGCCGATTCAGTGTTTCGTTTGATTTGTTCAAAAGTCACGACGCATTTTTGCAACAAATGACGCTGGAGCAGTTTTGGAACTCATTTGTATCTATGTTATTGTTACGTTGTTTGATAGCTGACAGTTTCAAAGGCAACATACCACGAATCTGGGCTGGTACGGATTTCAGGTGGAGTATCCGTATACGGGGTCGTAGATTATGGAGACCGGGGTGGTTCTGCTCATCTCTCTCTGAATCACTGCAAGCAGCCGGCCCCTGAATGCTGTTTTGTACGATGCCTTCTATTGCAGCGCGCCAGCCTTGCACGCGTAGCGTCCCTTACTGCCTATCGGGGTAGTCCGAATTGATTTTCGACGAATCGCAGGGCGGAGGCGGCGCAAGGGGTGGAGCGTTGCAATAGATCGCGTCGTACAAAACAGCATTCTGGAGGCGGCTGTTTGCAGTGATGCAAAGAGAGATGAGCGGAACTACCTTGTCTCCGTCATCTACGATCCCGTATACGGATACTCCACCTGAAATCCGCACCACCTCAGATTCGTGGTATGCTGCCTTTAACTCCATTTAAAAAAATCGGTGATTTCGCTGAGTTTTGCAGGTTTTTACAACAAGTTGAAAAACAGACTTAACTCTGCATTTTTGCCATATTTCACTTTTCTTTCACAAAAGGGAGAGTGCGCGTTAAACATGTGAAAACTTACGTAAATTCTACGGTAAAAATGCTTTACAAGAATGTCGACGCCAACGATGGTTCACAAAATTCCGGAAGTGTTTTGCATAAATAAAAGTAGCGAAATCTGATGGCGCGAGATCAGGCAAACATGACGGATATAACGGACAACACATTCCATCCAAGCTCTAACAATTTTTGCATTCGAGAAGTTGTGTTCCATCGCGACAACACGAGGCTACACATAAGTTTGATCACGCGTCAAAAATTGTTGGAACATGCACGGAATGTGTTGCCAGAGCCATCATACTCACCGGATCTTAGGCCATCACATTTCCTCTTATTTCACTATCTTCAAAACTTCTTGCGTATTGCAAAATCCAATTCAGACGACGCTGTGAATCAGCATCTTACTCAGTTCCCCCCCCCCCCCAAAAAAAAAAAAAAAAAAAAAAAAAAGAAGACGGATCCTTCTATGAACCAGGAATTGTGAAGGTCAAAGAGAGATGGGGAAAAGTTATCGAACGGGCATGATATCATTGGTTGATCTTTGTTCTTTACATGAATAAATGACGTTTAAAAAGCGTTGGTAAAATAAGTCATGACTTTTCCAACAACCTAATATCTTCCCAAACAAATCTGGTATCAGTTTATCGACACTGGGGAATTTAAAGGGTTTGGTTTGGATTAGGGCTGTCTCGAACCATCGATCAATCGTGCAAATCTCACATCTCTCACCTACTGCGGTATGAGCGCCTTAAGAGTAAATAAAGTTAAGAATATGTAAATGTTTTTGTATTCCGAGTCGGTCACAAAAGAAAAAGAAGGTGGCGTTCATTTTTAATACCTTTTAGATTGTAATTCATTAATTGTAACTTATTTGTTTTTTTAAATATCTATTTCCGATTCTCCTCGAAAGAAAGTCTTTAGGCTCACATTTAAAACCGCATACTGCACAAATGCGTTGTCGGCGCTATTAGCGGCCGGCATCCATCAAGTGAGCAGACTCGAAAGAACTGTCAGATACCAATTCAGTGGTCCTTTACCCGATGATGAGACATTACTGGAAATCGCCGGGGACCGTATGACCGGTTAGTAAAATATTAGGTTTTTTAGAAGGATATTAGAAACACGACATGGTTTTTTTTCTCATGGAAAATTAAATCCGACAATCATAAGTTATTTAGAATGCATTTATATGGAGAACATCAACTTCACGACCGTGAAAGAACGAGAAAATTTCTTTCAAGTGGATGTGCTTGGCGATCCTGCAAATTTGGATAAAGTAAGTAACGGCAGGCTTAATAGATTAAAGTAGAGGCTGATCTTTCGAAACAAATGGCCCAGTTATATGAATAAATACCTAAAGTGGAGAAGACATACAAAATACTCCAAGCACTCGATATCGAACGCATTCAACCGGGTTGTCGCGACGCGTGCGCGGCGAACGCGCGCACTGTTGCTCCAAAAGCCCCTTCATTGCATTAAAACTGTGCCATCGTTCGGTGTCAACGATGCTTTTTAAGAGGAAGTTCTCTGAACGAGAATATTCCAGGCCAATAAGGAACTTGGACTTGCTTTCGATGAACACGATTTAGTCTACTATAAGGATTTGTTCCTGAATAAACTGAAGAGGTAAGAAATCCAGAGTTTTCCCTGAAAGATGGCCAGAAACGTTTTTCTGCACAGGAATCCCACTGATGTTGAGCTGTTCGACTTGGCACAGTCCGATTCGGAGCATTCACGCCACTGGTTCTTCCGAGGAAAGTTGGTGGTCGACGAGAAAGAGAGAAAGGTGAGAAATGACCAAAAATACCTCTACCACAACCAGGTTGATGTTTATACTTGACTATGATTTTCTAGGAATCGTTGATGGATTCAATCAAAGGAACTCAACAACACTCAAATTCCAACAATACAATTGCCTTTTCTGATAATTCAAGGTTCGTATTCGTATGTTCTGATGGAAAATTTTCAGTTAACCGAACCGTGCCTGAGCGAAAGCTGTGTATTTCACTTGAAGTTTTATGGGACCTTCTTTTTGAGTACTCAATTTCAAGTGTGTTAAAGAAATAGCATCTTTGAATGATTCGCACCAATTAATCGGTCCGAATAGCCCCTCACTGCTCACTTTGGTCCCATGTGCTGAAATATAAATAAGCTTGTTATTGTCGACACAGGCGTAGATTGAGATCCGGTGGTGAAACTGAAGCAAAAGGTAAAAAGGTTGGTAATCTTTTATAAAAAAAAAGTCATTAATGTATACTGTTATTAATGGTAATCGTACCTAATTCATTATAATTATATATCATATCATAATTCATTGTATGCATTGACATTCAACCGGATAACCGCGACGCGTTTGCCGCAACTCATGTTCTTTGTCTTCTTCACAGACTTCGGTGATTCTCTTTCGATTGGGGCAGAGCAGACGGAAAAGGAAGCGCGTATGTCAAATAGAAGAGGAGTCTGCGTTGCGGTAGATGCGTCGCGGCTGCTAACTTGAACATATTCCATGTTATTTGACGGATTTTAAGCAGTTCTTGAATAGAGCCAAAATATGATAATACACTTGGATACACTTGGATTCGAAAATTTCCTCTCGCTTTCTTCCTTGAACACGTTATAATACTAAAGAATGTTTCGATACTTGGTTCTGCAGCGCAATTCGCGGTTTCAAAGATGTTTCGTTGCTTCTTCCGTCCGATCCTACGTCAAGTTCCGCGTTGGAGATTCGATGCCAAAATCGTCACATCACGTATTCCGCTGAAACTCATAATTTCCCGACAGCTGTTTGTCCATTCCAGGTAGGTATATCTACTCATAACATATGGAATCAAATAGGAGATGTTGAACCTTATTATTTCTTCCGAATCCTGACAACAGCCTCTATCTTTAAGGAAATTATATAATTGGTAGTCGGTTAAGTGATTCATGGTCGGCGGCAAATATGTTCAACCGGGTGCGTGCGGTGTGTCTGACGCAATCCGCTTGCGAATGTGCGCATGGTAGCACACATTCGGCGCCGGCTTAATTTAACTTTAGCAGAACTCTCTTTTTATTTTTCTTTCCATTACATTTTTTACTGCGTTTTCATTAGTATCAACTTTTGTCCTGGACCTTGTCTTATGCTCCATTAATTGTTTTTTCTATCTCGAAATTTAGGTCTTATGGATAGATTTACTTTCAGGGAGCTACTACAGGAACAGGAGGACGTATCCGAGATACGCACGCTACTGGAAGAGGTAGTGATGATTATAGTGCGCATCAAAACTCAATTAGGTTTTAAAGTTAATCCGCTCAGGTTGTGAAAAACGAGGTCTATTACACGAGGTTACGTCCTAGCGTATACCTCACATTGGTAGCATTAAGAGACTCTTATAAGAACAATATCTAGGGTCCCATGAGATCGCCGGGATTGCCGGTTATTCTTTTGGAAACCTACACTTGCCGAATTACCGTATGCCGTGGGAACATGAAGAGGACAAGTACCCGTACAGTTTTAGTCATCCAAGCACTGTGAGTAGTATTTATCATGGATTGAGACAATCTTCTGGTGAAAAACCACTTTTCAGATAGCCATAGAAGCATCAAATGGTGCTTCGGATTACGGTAACAAATTCGGAGAACCAGTCATTTGTGGTTTCGCTCGATCTTTTGGACAACGCCTTGCAAATGGGGAACGTTGCGAATATGTGAAACCTATCATGTTTTCTGGAGGAATTGGTGCCATAGGTGGTTTTTTCAACTCTTAATGTTAAACATTCCTGATAAATGAATATGAGGGGCTTTTATTTCTTCAGATGATGGTCAAACATCGAAGGAACACTGTCGTGAAGGAATGTACCTGGCAAAAATTGGAGGTCCAGTATATCGAGTTGGCGTTGGTGGTGGCGCGGCTTCGTCGCAATCCGTGCAAGGTACTTTGGTGCCAACGAATATTCCAGAAAAATATGGCGATATTCTACATTTGCCTCATCAGGTTCACGTGAGTCCACGCTTGATTTCTGCGCCGTGCAACGAGGAGACGCCGAGATGGGCCAAAAATTGCATCGAGTGGTTCGCGCTTGTGCCGAGCTTGGCGCGTCAAACCCAATCCTAGCGATTCATGATCAGGGCGCAGGTGGAAATGGTACGTATCGGAGGTATCCTAAGGAATTTGGTCCAGAATTTTTAAGAGGAAAGTTGCAGGTAACGTACTGAAGGAACTGGTAGAAGGTGGTGGTGCTGTAATCAACGCGTCAAGCTTTGAACTCGGCGACGACACCATTTCGGCGAGGGAACTGTGGACAGCTGAGTATCAGGTGAGATGGATTCATGAAGTATACCTCGTCTTCAAAATTCCTTCACATCATGGGGCGCTGGTTCCGTGGTAACGATGTGGTGGGTGTTTTCTGGATGGTAACTTGAATGAACTGCTCCTGAATAATTAGTTGAATGGCTTTTGTTGTTTTCATTTGGAATTATATGGGAAAATGACTACGAGGAAAACTGGAGGATACGTAACGGACTTTTTTAACGAAATTATTTGACATTCTAAAGTCAGAAAAACTTAGTTGGTCTCTCTCTAAAGTATGATTAACATATGTAGGAACATTGATGCGAAATTTTACAAATCTTAGCTATCTATCAACGAAAGGTGAAAGATAGCATCGCTGAAAAAAATCGTTTAAAATTCCTTTCTATGTGTGTAAAATTGTATAGTTGTTAAATTACAAGTTAGACAAATAAAAATTGAGCTGGTGGATTTGCATAGTTGGATCCGAGAGCACCAGTCAAATATGTGCGATGATTCTGCTGCAACGTACACGTTTTCCTTGTTTGGCACTCACATCCTCCTTTATCTGCCTCACTCTAATCGGAGGTGCGTCGCGCCCACTCAGTTGAACATATTTGGCGACGACCGTACAGAAGACAGTGAATAATATCCAGCTCTAGTAAGAACACTCCTTGGGTGAAAAAAAAAACAAGAACAAAAGGAACTCTTCAGAAAAACGAAAGTGAGAATAAATTCCTGGATGGTAACTTGAATGTGCTGCTCCAAAATAACTAAGCGTTTTTTTGTCGATTGGAAATAAGGGTAGAGCTTTCGTTCTGATTTCTTTCTTTCTTTTTTCTTTTTTTCTCTTCACATATTTTAAAAATTACAGAACGGAAGCACAGTTAATAACGTTGATAACTGTCTCGTGAGCATCTATCATTTCCTGAAACGTAAGGAAATCCAGCGAATTTGTTGCGGTTGTAAAAGTCGATTGTGCTTGTCGATTGATGCAAAAAGAACCACAGAATCCGTTTAAATATTCACATTTCCACAGTCAATAGAATTTTTTTGTTGACGATTGAAAAACTCAGTAAAATAATGGCAGGCACAAGTTTTTAGAGGTTTTTTAGGATAGGGTATTTTGGTCTTAAAATTACTTATAAGGTTTTTGTTCTACGTTCGTCATTTTTCTGTTATGATTAAATTTTTATCACGATGTAAAATTCTGCGGACTGTTGTCTTCATGTAACCGCCTTTTTGTCGATTCTTTTTTCGAGTAAGTGTGACACCTATCTTATTTTCTTCTCTTCTTCTTTGGAACCTTCTTTGGGACCTTCTTTGGACGTTCCTCTTAATTTTTTCACTCCCTTAAAAAACAGACTGTTGAAATTTATTTCTGTTGTTCCCTTTCCCCGTTTCTCATCCGTTTGAGAATCATTGCGGGTCGGAAAAGACTCACTAACGATTCGTTTTTGTGCTTTTATTATTGGCCTCATAAACTTGGTCCTGGTTATCGGCGGTTTCGGAAAGAGCAACGTTAGAAGTGGCTGGTGAAGAAGTGTGTCCTTTTGAGGTGTGATCCCGTGAAATACTTTATAACGTATGAATGGCCGATTCATTCATAATTCCAAACGATAATGAAAATTTTAGGAGAACGACGCATGCTTGATTGAATCGAGCGGACTAGCGAGGATGATGCAAATATCAAGACGAGAAAAATGTACCGTTTCCGTTGTCGGCACTGTTACCGACGAGAAAAGGGTCAGAAAGTTGCAGTTCTTCTTTTTTCTGAGTAACATCTTTTATTCTTCTTTTTTTTTCGAGAAAGAGGCAACAGTTATAACTTCTTTCGCTGAAAAGTAGGTATTTTTGGTATCTTTACATTTTTCCACTGTACCAGGAGATTGACAGAAAATTTTCAATTTTTTTTTGGGAAATAATGGAAAAAAAAGCCTGTGCCTGAAAGAAGAAGAATTTCAGACCTTTAATGGATGAAAGTCTTTAAGTTCTTCTAATTTGCATATATAAAAAAATATGCAGATTTTCAGGTTGTTCTGACAAATTTCGTCGACGATGTCAATGATAAAATGCCGGTCGATTTTGATACGAAAATCCTTGGAGAAAGAGAGAAGAAGGTACTCATCTTACCCAAGTCATAGAAACAAAAGACAGAATCCATTTGCCTTTTATGTTTTGTTAGATTTTAATCTACGATGCAGATTTGTTGAACTGCAATGAACGAAAGAAGTTTAGGTGTTCCACTTAACTTCCGTTCCAACTCAACTCAGGAAGCTCGAACTTCCAGCAAGGTTGACAGTGAGAGAAGCGCTCGAAATGGTCCTACGTCTTCCGTCGGTGGCTAGTAAGAGGTACACGGTTTTTGGTTGGTTTTTAACCTGAAATTAATCTGTAGAGGTTGTTAGCGGTGACTCTAAACGTTAAATTGAAGAAATCTTTTTTGTTAGAAATTATAGGATGCTTTCTTCAAAACTATCCCTAAATTTAAAGTTATGTTGATTTGTCAATCATCGATGTAACTGTGTTTTACATGATTCTTGTAGTATTTCAAGATTGCAACTTTACAGTATGCATACCGTAGTTCTACAAATTTTATTCGGCTCTAGTTGATTTCCTTTTTCGGATAGTACATGTGAAATAATCCTTACACAATATTTGAAACAAATTTGACGATATTGGTCAGACTGTGATGATTAGGTGTACATTAAGTAAGGGTAGTGAACTGTTGTTCTTTTTCTCCGAACATGTTTGTGTGAACAACAATCCTTACCATTACTATTTCGTTTCGTAGTATTGACATAACTGATAGCATTTAACACCCACAGTCGAAAAAGAAAAGTGGAAATAAAAAAGAAAAGAAGGAACAGAAATGGTCGAACGAAGATTCCTTCTGGCGAAAGAGTAAGGAAGTGGAAGGAAATTAGTGTATTTATCACTTCAAACGGAAGAAAACTGGTGATCACGATTTAAGTATGTGGTCGTAGTCTTGATAGTACACAATACGATTGAGTTCGTTTTTGAAATGTGTGCAAATCATGCGCACGTAGACTTGGAAAAAGTAGTCGGCATAGTTTTGAAGAAAGCATTCTTTGATTTCTAAAAAAAAGATTTCTTCAAAAAAGTATTATTCTTCGCAGATATTTCGTTCTTGACATTAAGACGAGAATCGTTACGGTATCACTGTCTTGAAATAGATGAAGAATTTAGACGGTTTGCTCGAATGTCTCTTTTCTCATATTTCCTCCACGTTGAACTACAAGACATGAACAATCTGTAATATAAAAAAGTACTGGTACTCTGTAGATATTCCTGGCGCATATCGCTGAGTTAAAGTTAGAGTGTTTTCTCATTTCTTAATCTATTTATAGAGTTAACAGATCGAAAAACCCAAGATTGTTGTCACTGGGATTTAAAGGTTAAGAAAGTGGATGACGAGGGAAGTGCCACAATTCCCTTAGGGTTGCGCCTACGCGTTTTACTTGAATTCCAAATTATAGAGGTTAATGAAGGGGTAGTGAAGGTATATGCCCTCACTAACCTCTACAATTAACCTCCACCTTTCCGGAACGGTGAAAGGTTTAGTTATTTCAAGGTGGTCTCGAACCATCGTCTGTGCAGGTGCGGCGTAAACCCCTTACCATGGCGCAACGCTTATGCTTATATGAGCTCATGGAATGATAACTGAACTGGTTTCGCTATAGATCAAAATAGAACTGAAAACGTTCAGGAAGTACCTTTTGCGAGATTGTGACGGTGTTCTGAAGCTTTAAACAGAGTCCATGAGGAGCTGGGAAACGTCTCACCTGGTTTTTTTTTTTAAAAAAAAGCTCACCTATCAATTAGAGTAGAATTAAAGCTGTTTAAGGCAAAAGGTCAACTTGTTTCGTAGTTATTTCTTCTATGATTTTTGCTTTTCCAAGATTCCTCGGCGACTTAAAGGATTTACCTTCGAAGAATCCCACTCAGCTGGCAGACTTTAGGCTTTTTTAGTATAATTTGTTTAAGGCATCACTCCACGAATCTGAGGTGGTACGGATTTCAGGTGGGGTATTCGTATACGGGAGCGTAGATTGAGGAGACGGGTAATTCCGTCCATTTCTTTCTAATTGCCGTCAGCTGGGGTATTCTTCAAGATTTCTGAAGATTTCTTCAAAAAAGTATTATTCTTGGCAGATATTTCGTTCCTGACATTAAGACGTTACGGTATCGTTGTCCTGAAATAGATCAAGAATTTACTCCGTCCGTATCACCTCAGATTCGTGGTGTGATGCCTTTAGAGACATTATCTAATTCGATTTGCTGAGAAAAAAGAAGAAAAAGAAAATACCGCTACTCATCGAACCACACCGGCTCATGAGGAAAAGTTTGTTTCTCGTAAACTTCAGCATTTTTTTATGGGTGAAAAAACTTCGTAATCTCCTCCCTGATCTTCATATTTACAAAAATGAGCTCTTCAGATATCTAACATGCAAAGTGGATCGTTCGGTGACTGGCCTCATTGCCCAGCAGCAATGTGTCGGACCTCTTCACACCCCGCTGGCCGATGTAGCGGTTGTCGCGCTGTCGTACTTTGATAAGGTAGGTTGCGATTATTTCTCTTAAATTTTATCTGCATGCACTATTTTAGTGATAGTCCTTTTTCTTATAAAAGAAAAATCGCAACATTTAGGAAATTGGGGGATGTTTAAAAGTTTTTTTTCTACTCGAATAATTTGCCGGAAATAATTGTTCCGAATGATGAGATTGTTGAAGAAATGGGAAAAATTTAATGGTTGAGAGCAGTAAATCAGATAAGCTGTAAGAAGAAATTTCTATAAAATAGAATAAATAGAAAAAATCACACAAATCTAAGTAAAAAAAAAAACGGGAATCTAAGTATGGAATAGAATCAGAGTGCGCAAAAGGATCTCTTCATCGTATCCACCATCAAATTCTAATTTGTGTTCATTTATTAAAGCAACAAATAAAAATGGATCAGAAATTAGAAACTAACTAAAATTTGCTGAATAACCAGAAGAAAGTGTACTCAAATTGATGTTGGAACACTCCAAGGAAAATAGCAGGTGAATTTGTGACCTCCATAAATCATAGGTAATGATTTAAGGAGTAACGGAATAACAATGTAATAATAATGAGGATAATAATGAGGGCGATTATTTCGATATTTATAAAGTAACGCTAGTAAGTACTAGCAGCAAAATAATAATAATAATAATAATAATAATAATAATAATAATAATAATAATAATAATAATAATAATAATAATAATAATAATAGAATAATAATAATAATAATAATAGTAGAATAATAATAAATAAATAGTATAATATAATAATATGTAATGTATAATATAATATATAATAATATTAGTAAATAGTAAAATATATAATAGTAGTAGTAGATTACAATAACAGTGAAGTAATAAAAAAATGCTACCAATAATATTAACAATAATAATAATATGATCAAATCATAACAACTGTATCCTAAAAAAAATCCCCAGCGGCACAGATTTCGCTTGTTTACCAATAAATTCAGCTTTGTAGCCTCATCTGCTCAAAAACTCAATCAACTCCGAAATCCATTATCACCACTGCAGCAAAACATAACTGAAAACCGGATGACAGATAGTTTTTTGAATGTGTCGCTGACGTTCCGAGCGGAATCTTTGAAAAGACTGGTGGAACGCATTTGGAAGAGTGCAACAACTCTAATAAACTTCTCTGATTAAAATATTTCAAGTGAAACGAAGGGATGACTTTGTTTTTTTTTGGATTTCTAACGCTATGGAGTTCGTTTTAAAGTCGTTTTTTCACGCTTCTCACAATTTCCGTGGGATTTCGCCGAATTATTAGGAAATTAAAATTGATCATTTGTACTTGTTGCGTGTTCACTTCGAAAAACATGCGAACACGTAATTAGTTGTGTGACGATCGGGAAACACACAAATGTCTAAACCTGTTCTTCTTAAATACTTTGCAATTTGTGATTGAGAGGAACGTGAATAACCTTAGAAAACAAAAATCCCATGAAATATAAATTTCAAAAAAATCCATGAAATATAAATCCATGAAAAAAATCCATGAAATAAAATCCATGAAATATAAATTTCAAAAAAAAAATTCAGTAAATCTGTCAGCAGAAACTTGTTGTTTCCATCACATATCGAATTGTGGGGGAAAAAAAGAAAAAGAACTCCTCAATACTCCGCGAGAAAGGCAGAAAGCGCAATACACGCTTGGAAGCCCATCACTCCCAATTGCAATCTTGAGTTGAGTTAATATTTACGGAACAAAAATCTGTTGATCGTAAAAATAGACGGAAATTTTCCACGAGTTCAGAAATACGTAGAAAAAAGAAAGAAGTAGAAATACCTGACATTCTATGAATGAAAGAAAATCAAAAATCTAGAAATGTTCTAGGAAATCCAAACGCGCATCCTAAAATATTTTCTTTCGGGTTTTCTTTGCACGATAGGAAAATTAATATAGATTAGCTAAACTATGCTGGATATTTGCCATTTTAAAAACTTTTCAATTCATGGATTATTTTCATGATTATTGATACTACTTGCTATTTGTTTTCATACTATTTTATAGCGTCAGAACACTTCAATTTTTTTCACCAAATTCAAAGATCTCTTTCTCTCTCTCTTTGGTTTTTGAAGACACCGAGCAGTCGAGACTAACACGTCGGAGTTTCAGTTTTACTTGGAAAATTTGCGAAAGTACACGAGATTCTCTCAAATCGTTTGAAGTGACTTTTTTGTGGGAAGGAAATTCTCACGACATCGATCAAATTTGTGCCTTTCATTTGATTTATAGAAGAATCTATGTGTATGCCAAATGGGGTGAACATACGTGACGATTCAAGATTCTCATTGCTTTCACTTCGTTTGAAAACAAATCAAAGAATTCTGAATAGTTATCGAAAAATTAATGAATTTAAAAATTATTGCATACAGCTCTTGAAAAAAAGACGACAACATAACTCAAAATGCGTATTTTCACTGTAAAACGGAGTTCAAAGAGATAAAAAAATGTCTAACTTTGCTGTTTCCTTCCTTTTTGAGGTTCTCTTTCCGATGTTGCATGTAACTTCCTAATTTTCTATAAACAAACTATTCGATAATTTAACGACGAGATAAAGTGCGTTCTTTTCTTTTTCGAAATTTCCTGCTGCTGCGTTTTCTTTGTCGAAATTTTCTGCTAATGCTGCTAAATAGTGCTTAATTATTCTTGTCAAGAAAAAAATCTAATCCATTCATCCCGAAAGAAACCTAAAGTAGTTGCCTAGGGATCTAGATTTTTTTCGCCCGGTCTCTTCATCGACCATCATCACTGTGGCGGGCAGGAAATTCAATTTTAAAAGTCGCGCCGTCCTTAGTTGCGCTAATAATTCAATTATTCCTCGAAACGCTATAGTTGTGAATTGTTTGCAGCGTTCAATTGTCCTTCCCAAAAGCGGCGACCCATGTTCTTCCCGGAAACTGCTTAACAAACTAGTTGACTTCAACCCGGTCGAGGAAAGCAGCCGCTTGCAGAGTCTAATCACGGAATTTGCGCAGCGTGCCGCTATGAATTCGTGCAATCATCGTTTGCTTGTGCGTCGACGATCCGCAACTGCCGACCAACAAAGGGGTGGGGCCTGCCGGCCGACCAGCTGATTATCCTCGCCCGCCCACTAGTGAACAATTCCTCCTCACTTTCCTCCTCTCTCTGTTGCCGCCTATTCGCAATCATGATCCTTCGCGACATCCCATTGATCCTCCTGCTACTTTTCCTGATGTCCTACGCCTCGGCGGATATTTGCTCGTACTGCAGTTGCGATGAGGACGCGAAGTCTGTCACATGTTCGTCGCCGACCCTACTTATCCGGACGGTCTCACTGCTGCCATGGATCGAGCAAGTTCACCTTATCGGACTCAATCTACCACATCCTCCTCATTTTCTGTTCCATACAGCTCTGCGAGTACTGCGGATTAACAACTGCGGCCTACAAGATCTATCAGCTCATTCTCTGCTGCCGCTACCAAATCTAGAGGTGCTGAACCTAGCCGACAACCATTTGGAATCCTTACCGACCACAGTTTTACGAAGTCTGAAGCGCCTGAGAGTTGTGAATTTGGCTAGGAACCGCATCGCGGACCTATCACTCTTCTCGCCAATCCTTGCTGAGAACCTCATTTTGGAGCAGCTCGATCTCAGCGGAAATCCGCTCGCCCTCGCAACGAGGGCCTCATCGCTGCCGCCTTCTGCTCAGCTTTTTCTCTCCAATGCTAACCTCGCTTCCCTTAACTCCTCTGCCGTCGTCTTCAATCCGTCAACTGCCTGCCCTTTTGATGAGAAGTGCCGAATTCTGCACTTAACCCCTACCGACTTCAGCCGCTTCACCTCTATCGACGTCTCTGTCAACCACCATCTGAAGGTGCATGATTCTGCACTTATCGCCCTGTCAAATGCCAGTCATCTCGATTTCTCTCACGCACATCTGCCTGCAGAATTCACGAATTGGCTAAAGGATCGAAGCAAAGCCAGGACTCTCAACGTATCTCATACTGACTTGAAATTGGAAGAGGAACTATGGTCATCATGCGGATCAGAGCTTAGGACTTTGGATATCACTGGATTACGACTGAAACGACTGCATCTCAGCACAAGTTGCGTGCTGACAACCGTTTACGCCAGGGACAATCTGCTCGAGACGTGTCGGCTGGAAGCGCTCTCGCTCGAGTCGCTTCACATGGATCGGAATCTGTTCACTGACTGGCCAGTATTACCTCCTGGATTCGCGATGGATAATCTCCGATCGTTAACTCTAAGTTCAAATCTGCTCACCGTTCTTCCTCCTCACGCCTTGTCGCAGTTCCCAAATTTGCAACACCTGGACATCTCCAGAAATCAGATCAGCGAAATCGACCATCTCGCCTTCCCGAGCCTCGGAATGCAACTAGTCTCGATCGACCTATCCTACAATCAGTTGTCGATTCTACCTCATCCTGTTCTGCCCTCCTTAGTCTACCTGGACGTCTCGAGCAATAACCTCGTCACTTTGGATCCTGCATTCTTTGCCGGGTTGCCAATGTTGCAGCACCTAAGGCTATCGAGTAATCCCCAACTCTTCGCCAGATGCGAAGGGGAAAGATGTTGGTCTGACCATCTGGACGAGTTGACCGCCCTTGTGGATTTGGATCTATCGAACTGCGCACTGTCCAGAACTATTCCGCTCTCACATCTTACCTCGCTGAAAACGCTTCTTCTCCGAGGAAACCAGATTGCCGTCGTCAACGCCGGTGACCTGCCTCCGAATCTGCGCACGTTGGACCTTGGCGAGAACCGCCTCCACTACACACGTAACTTCTCTCGCCTTCGTTCACTTCGGGACCTACGCGTGGACACGAATCCACTTCGATGTGACTGCAGTCTTCACGACATCGTCCCCCATCTACTCAACCAGACGCAGATCGCTGATCCGCAGCTGTATTACTGTTTTTCTGGGTCCTGGCAGTACCCGTTGTTACCTTACCTCAGCGGGATCACTCCTTGCATTGATGCTACTCGACAATTCGCTCCAATACTCATCAGTACTTTTGCATTCTCTGTCATTGTCGTTTGTTCTTTTCTGTTAGCGTTTATCGGTTACCGTCGTTATGCTCATACTGTAGGTCATGTTTATAAACGTTTGGCCACCGATATTCCAGTTAGGCTCTAGCCAGACCGAGCGAGTAAACACGCTTCTCCATCCGGGTCCTCCATATTTAGTCATTCGATGGTGCGCGTTAGTCCTTAGTGCATATCAGTCGCTGGCGAATCCCCTGAGGCGCATCAATAGCGGCCAAATGAGGCGCGTTTGCTAACTTGTCAGCGACCGACCGCACAGCGTATCGTTCGTTCGTTCGCGAGAACCTCGCCTCGGGGTTGAGGCCGCGCAGCGTAAGGCGAGCACCAAAATTCGTACGTGTCCGCATGTGATCCTTGCCGAATAGTCCCGTAGTGATTTATTGTGCCAAATTATTGTTATTTTTTTCCGTTTTTTCTGATGTGATGAATAAATCTGATATTAAAGTGTATGTGTGGGTATGTGTTCTTATCTTAGTCATACTTTCTACAAATATAAATAAAAGGGGTGATTTATAAGGAACACGTAGTATTTATAGGAATAGGAGTGACGAATCGTCTAAACATCTTTAAATTCACATTTCTCCTTAGTTGCGGTAAATCAATCGCATTTTCCAGTTTCTGACTCATGCCCATAAGTTTAAATGAGAACTACAACCACGTGTCAGAAAGCAGGTAATACAGGCAGATAGGAAAAGATGCGCAGGGATGAAAATGGACGAAGAACGCTTGAGAAATTTTATAAGAGAACTCATACATGCAACAAAAAAACCTCAGGGAACTTATAAATCCTCGAATGAGTCTTTTTTCTTCTCCATTGGCCAGGTGTAATATTTTCCAAAGTGCAGGCATTCTGTAATTAATTGCAGTGCAAGAAAATTACATTCACGGACTATGCTCTGCTCATAAAAATACTAGAAAAAAGTTGTAGCTAATTCAATTCATTCAAGTTTTAGATTTAGTCCCATGGGAAATAAAGTGGGAAATTCAATGTAAATATTGTCGAAAGAGAATTATCAAAAATATGAGATAATGACTATCGATTGAACTAAATTAAAATTAATGTGAATAGAATTCAAAACGAGTTATCTGCAATAAAAAAATAATCTAGAAGGTTTCATCTTTTTCTCTTTCTTTAGTTTCTTTTTTAGTAGCTAGGAAAACAACATAAGTGCAGTCGACAGTTCATAGTTCCCTTGTGACTGTCTGGAGACGTGGTACTCTGAGTACGTTCATCCACAACTGATCGATGTTCTTTGAACAGTGAATTTTGAATTTTAATGGATGTGACAACAGAAAAAATGCCAGAAGTTGTCGAAACGTCAGGCTGAAAAATAAAGTTCCATGAAAACCTCGTTGGCAAAACAAGAAAACATGCATTCAGTTCGAGCCGAAGTTTCGGGGAAAAAAGAGGATTTGGAGAGTTCCGAGACTATCAGGATAATGGAGGCTAGTTCTTCCTAGCAATAATTATCTTGTTTTACTGGAGTATAACTTATAAAGGTATGAAGACAACAGTTTATAGAGATAGGGGTGGAAATCGTTCCAGGATACATAATTATCTTTGAGTTCTGGGATAGTATGTGTCTTGAACTCGAAATGTCAACGGAATTCGAAAATTCGGAGTTAGTGGATTCTTTTATCGCGTACACTATAATGCAGACGAAAATTTGTGCTAAAAAATCTTCTTTTCTCAGATAGTACGAAAAAAAATCGAAGGCAAAACTCAAAAATGACGTTCAACTTGTTTTCCTAAATTTTTCAAATGCTTCCTACGGCAGCTCTGGACAGATCACATCTACTCATTTTTCCATAAATTTAATATTACCACTTTTTTATATTCTTTAAACGTTTTTGAAATAAAATTTCATTGCGTTAAAATACTTCTTATACTCTCGCAATACTCCTTTTAACAACAACTTTTTTTGATGACGTCATGTCTGAGAGGTGCGTATGGGATTTATCCAAAAGTTATTACTCAGAGGTACATATATGCTAAGCAATTCTAGTAATATTAGTATTCTTAGAATGATTTAGGTATGAAGAGAGTTTTCGTGACTGCGGCAGAATATCACGTCCACTTTTAAATTATTTATATTCTATGCTTATTTTATGCGAATATTTTGTCAGCAGCCAGTAATTCAGCCATTTTCGACGAAAACGCGTGGAATTGTTTTGCTGTTCAGCTTCAAGGGGATAAAAGCTTCTACTATATTGCTGGTGGTTGCTTACGAATATATTGTTTATAATGTGGTATGTGCAGAAAATTCTCCGTTCTCAGAAGAACTTTGATGTAACGCTTATGTAGGCGTGAAAAAAGAAGGATCAAATTATACAAAATTCTAATGCGCAAGGATGGAGATGGTTTTTTTTAGACGTTAGGATTAGACTAATGTGAAGAACTTGCACTTTTCAAAAGAATGGAAAAATCCTACAAAGAAAGACAAAGAAGAGTGAAGTGCTCCACGCTGACCAAGTCCTTTGGGACGAGTTCAACACCAGCTCAGAATCGCCTGAGGTTCATGAATACCTACGTAGACATTATGATGGCTTGCAGGTTCCAGCTGATGTGAGAAAAAAAATGAAGCAACACAGAAATTACACACTTACACTTACAATTACACTATTTTAAAAAATATAATGATCTAAAAATGAAATAAAAGTAAAAAAGGATGAAGTCACTGGCGTAGCAATCCACTTGGGATGCGCCAACGCGTTTTACTGGAATTGTAATCGTTGAGGTTTTGGAACGCTTGTTGGCCTATACAATGACTTGCGGGGGGCAGCCGATGATCAATTCAGTGTTTTTATCCTCCCAGACAAGTCTGGTACCAATTTATCGACCCCGGAGGGATGAAGGGCTTGGTTTGCACTAGGGCGGTTTCGAACCCTGGACTGTGTGGCTACAACGGACCTCTAACCGACTGCGCCACACCCGCCAAAGAAAATGAAATATGTAAAATTATTGTTCTTATCGAACAAGTCGAACTCGAACAAGTCTCATATCATTTTATCGTTCCTCGAAGAAAGAAAGTTTTCTGGCCTAGGACGGTTTCGAACCATCGGCTCTGTTGACCAAGCGGTGTCCTCTTACCACTGCGTTATACGCCCACTCTTCAAAGTAATACTTCCAATCAAGATATTTTGTCGTTAGATTTCAACATTCTCTGACCTCCACTTCTCGTTTGCGCACTCATGGCCTGCGCACTTTATCTTTCCTTTCGCCACTCGACGTTCCCCGAGGGATTCGGCGTTTTCTTCGGAGTCTACGAAATGCATCGAAGTGCGTATAATTGAACGTTGTGTTATGCCATTCGAAACGAGCGCGTGGACGTTGCTGCAGGAAGGGAAAAACTTTGATTGGGTGCAGTAGGGCTTCCTCAATTAGAATGAGAGCTAGACATACATAAAGATGAAGCAGGGGAGCATCTGCATTTGCATCTTAAGTGAAATGAGCAGCTCTTACGAAACATCCGCTAGTGGTTTTCTTTCGAAAAATTCGATTACCTTAGCTTTATCTGTGGAATTCACTAAATTATTTATCGAACGCACTAATGGTACTTCATTTGCGAAGAAAGTAGACAAAATAAGTGCATTAGCAGCAAAAGAAACTGGCTGCGTGTGCAAACAGCGCAGAGTTCATATAGTTCCTTTTTTTGTAGGCATTTCCTCTATTCTTGAGGATTTTTGATAATTAATAAACGAGAATGCTGAAAACGTCCTTTTTTCTTTATCATTTGTCATATTTATTATTAATTTAATCATCTTTTTTTTGTTATTTGCTACTCTGTATTATTTATTATTTAGTGTTTATTTATGTGTTGGAGAATTCAGAATCGCAAAGAATATGTAGGTCCTTGTTCTAATCAATAATTATGCCTGAGCAATTGACCATTGGAGAAAATTTACAGAGCTATCACAAAAAGAGTTTTTTTTTGTAGCTGATCATGGGTGCATTAGAAAATCGTTACAACGTTCATTAATAAACTCGGAATTAATGAACTCAACTCATACTTACAATAGTTCATATTACTCCAGCATTACAATACTTTACTGGAGAACAAACAGAACTTATTGGGATTTTTATTTGCAAAAAAAAAAGAAAAATTTCCTAATATGTTGTCTTTTTAACATGTAGTCTGTATGCACGTAAGCTCTACGTGCATACTCTAGGACCAGTGGGAGGTTATCCTGGACTTCTTTCATGTCTTAATATTCTGAGTATTTCTTGCGTCTTTTTTCTCTTCGTTTCACACATGCAAGTAAGTATCGCCACATTTCAATTACATATTTTTGCATTAGCTGCGAAAGTACATACTATACTGAAATGAATCACGTGAACCTGGGATATCCAGAAACTCACGTAACCGAGTTTTATCAATGAAATCTCCGGGGGATATCTTCCACTTCAACATTATTCAGTACACTGTGGATTGATCTGATGTAGATTGTGAAGGTTATTCAAAGAACATAGTGAGAAAATAATGTCGAATAAAAAACCTAAGAGGCCGGGTGTAGCGCAGTCGGTAAGTTTCGCTGCTATCTGCGCGATCGATCGGAGGTTCGAATCCGCCCTAGTGCTCACCAAGCCTTTCATTCCCCCGGGGTCGATAAATTGGTATCAGACTCGTCTATGAAAATAAAAACACTGACTTGACACATCGGCTAGCCCCCGCAAATCATTGTGTGGGCCAGTTACACGTTCGTGAACCTCAAACGATTCTGAATTGAAGTGAACGTGGGGGCGCATCCCGAGCGGATTGATTAACGCCAGACACTTTATCCCTTATCTTTTGAAAACCCACTCGAAACGTTACAGAAATTTATTTCAAAGAAAAAAGTTTCATAGTTCACTCAAATTCATCTCAGTGTGACTTTCCCCCCTCCTCCTCCTCCTCTCTTAATCCTTTAATCAATTTCCACCAGGACAAGATTAAAGTGAAAGTTCACGGGAATAGATTTTTTTCTGGAAAATTATGTTATTGAAACTTCGAGACTTGAAACCTACTTTTCAACAATGAAATATTTTAAGATGAAGAAGTCCTTAATAGAATTTGATTGGAAATTATCAAAATTTCAAGCCCGCTCGATTTTTCACCGTGGATCTTCAACAGGACCATCGGGGATGCTATGGGGAAGCTATGTAGCTCTAACGTACGAATGAACGTCAAAGAAAGAAATTATTCTCTAGAGGCTTCCGTAATTGATTCCTTGGTCATAGTTCAACACAACGTCCAAGAACTACTGCAGCAACTACCATGGTTCAGAGATGGTGCAAAATTACGTGAGCGCTCAAATATCAGCCAAAATCTCACACAATCTGCGTGGAATGTATATCAATTGATATAAATTTTTATTAGAGAGCGAAATTGTTGAACAAACTAATCAGTTCTAGGATTTTCTTCTTACACAGACACACTTCAAGGAGGGGTGTGGGAAATTTTTAAAATTATATAAGAAATACAATCAATTATTTAAAATACAATTAATTTAGAAATAATAAAAATATTATTGAAATGAAATAATTGGATACCATTAGTCTTTTTTTTTTGAATTCTCAAATTCTACAAAGAGGTCATCACCCTCCGCATATTGTTACTTTCTGGAATTTTCGATAACAAAAGGGCACCACTGAGATTCACGGAAAGCAAGCTGAAACTCGATCTGTCGGCTTCCTCGGTTAATTTACTGAAACTGCGATTTCAATTCGAAGCATAGCTAGTAAATTTGACTTCTGAACATTATTTAATACCCACTCTTTGAGCCAATAAATGAAGGGGACTGCATCAATTCACAATTTCGTGTCCGTTAAAGAATAACCCCGTTTCCATCGAATCTAAACCCGTTGGATTATTTTATGTGATGGTCGACCTTGGTGACGGATAGCATATACGAAGTCTCGTATAGATAGGAACTCTCTCCGGGCTTATCTCTTCAAATGGGACGAAATTGATAACGCATAGTTGAGCCAAGCAGGGAACTCCTCATTTACTAAACCATATGCACTTGAGCTGAGGAAAGGAGGAAACCTCTGCTCAGCTGGTGCAGGACATGCCGAGTTCATCTTTGCCGTGGTCAGGTTGGACTTGCATACTTTAGTTGGGATAAAGTGATGGTGCACGGCGTTGATGACCTTCTTGGGAATGCGTCTGCAATGTTCGAAGTTTACGAGTGTATCTTACAATGGCTTGTAGTTACGAGATAATGTATCAGGCCAGTGTTTTTATCCTCCTAGGCATGTCCGGTCCAATTTATTGATATCGGAAGGACGACAAATAAAGGTTTCGTAGACCCTAGAGGGGTTTCGAACCGTCGATCGAACCACGGCCTATGGACTCCGCTACATCCGTCCTTGCTTTAGTTATAAGTTCATTAATCTGAAACGTTGTTGATTGGACAACAACTCTGTTAAGGGACTTTTCACTTTTTTAAAGAAGAGAACAACCTAATTGAGGGATTCTGACCTTGATGTGAAAGGATTGCCCTTTCCCACTAACAAAAATTACATCAGACGAGTTTTCTCAAAATTTCTAAAATTTCTAAAAAAAAAGTTAACTTGTAAAAGTCTTCTACGCTGGAAATACTATCGCTTTCTTTGTTCTGGCGCACCTCTGAAGTAAATTTAAGGTAAAACCAGAGAATATTAACTATTCATTTGGTGTACTTAGACGCTAGCGAAGTTTCTTGGCAACTTATACTTAGTTGGAACCTACAGGTTGAATCGTGCATACTTTTCAGTACTTTTTAAAATTTTTGCAAAGTCAATGCAGAATTTTCGCAAATTCCCAATGTAGAATGTGCGTCTACGTCTGATTTACATCCAAACTTTTTGTCAACAAAGGATGGCTGACCAAACATGCAGCATCTTCGAGATTAGATTGTTTTCTATTCATGTCTTGTTATCGTTTGAAAAAGACTCCGTGCGCCGAAAGCTAATCAAATGGACATAAGCTGATGCTTTCGAAGCGTGCTGCATACAACTTTCACATAGGGAGTCGTCGTGTTCACGGAAACAGGGCAGAGGAGGAGGAGGAGGGGAGAGGGAAAACGGTTACATTATAACTTGTGGGACAACTGCCCCATGGTCTACTGTAGCTCCCATTAGATCCGACGAAGGGGTTTTAACGTTTATTCAAACGATTTTTCTAGATGTTCTCCTCTCAGAGGCTCAATGAGTATAAGAAATACTTAAATGCATAGCGGTACATCATGGGTTCCGAGACCTTATTTATTTATTTATTTATTCAATCACATACACGAATGCTATACGACCAAAAAGAAAAAAAAAATGAAAGCACATTCGTCTAAGTCACAACATTTAAGAAAAACGGCAAAATCATTGTCACTGGGGCCTGGCGCTGTCCTTACTTCTAATAACTCTAAGATTCCATAAATTTCCCTGAGGTCAATCCGAGATTCAACTCAATTTTTTCCAACACTCGTGCTACTCGCTGATATCGCGACAAACAGTTAAATCCGCAAAAAGCTCCCTTCGTCCCAGAAAAGTTAAGAAGCCCCAAAAATGGGCTTGAAAACCAGACAAAAACAATTTTAACACATGCGGTCACTCATAACCTCGTTCGAGGTTTTCATTTCTTAGTCTGGCTGACTTCTTCTACCAGACTAAGAAATGAATTATTTGAATAGTTAGCGTGGTGTTTTAAAATGTCTAATATTTTGTATAACCGGTCATAACTGTGAACAAAATAAAAAAAAACAAATTGTAGAGAATAAATTAATGACTAATAAATAAATTGGAGTCCATAAGTCAATGACTAAGTATTAATAAATAATAAATAAAAATAAATCAAAATTCTACGTAAGATTGGATGGTTACTAAACTGTTAAATCATCCGGAGAGCTAACTTTTTTCTGTTAATGTTGATGCTGCGGACAATTTTCATCTCGTACACTATCCATATTTCGTTGTCCAAGAAGTTTTCCCAGTTTCTTCTGGCATATACATAGTTTTTATGCAATCGATTTGTAATTTCTCAGTGATGTCGTTAGTTCAACCGTGGACGTAGAGGTTTTCAGGTTGGAGGAGCGGTGGCCGTTGGTGAACAACCGATCAAAGGACTTCTATCTCCAGCTGCCGGTGCCAGGATGACCGTCGCCGAGACGCTCACCAATCTCCTGGCTGCTTGTATCACGGACCTCAGAGTGAGTTAAAAGCTTGGCGTATTTATATCTATGCGCGACCCCTCAAGGTATCTATGGCTTTTTTGGGAAACGCCCCAAATAAATTACTACCCTCTTATTACGGATAACGTTTCGGGTGCATTACTTTTCAATTTTCTTTTTCAAAAAAATAAAACAACAGAAAGAAACTAATCCCAAAAAATATATAACATGAAGCCTTTTTGACTGATTCTGCGTGCATATTTCCTATATATTTTCTATCTAAGCTTCAATTACCGGTTAGTGAGAAAAAACCATGTACAAAAAACATGCAGTATTTAAAATTCGACAATTTCAAAAGTGCAGAAGTGTTTCGGAAACCGAATGGATTCGTTGCTTTTTCTTTCCTGTCCTTTAGTGCCTGAAAAGTCAAAACAATTGTAATCTACCCTCCCAAAGGTCTCATCTGGAATAATTTACGATGATAGCGGTCGAAACCACGATGCACTCTGAATCGCTGTCCTTACGTCCGGGTGACTAACTAGTCACAATATTGTAGTATTCCTACGTAAATAGCGATTAGGATGACTCGGTGGATCAAAACCAAGGGAATATTCGATTTTTTGCAAGAGGAAAATGATGGTTCCTGAAATTCCTACCTTCCTAGTGGTACCAAAAATCAATCTACTTTACAGAACAATACGGTACGCATAGCTATGTCAACTAAAAATTGATTCATTCTGATTTAAATAAAAATTATTCCGTTCACCGCCTGTTACAGTCAAATCTTTTGCGAATTTCTTTAACAAGCCTCTTTTCCACTATTATCACTTATTTCTGTGTGTAAATAGTTCTTTAGACGGAAAAATTTGCTACGTTTGACACAGCGGGATGGTTTTTGTTTTTAACAAAAATAGCGATGGATCCTCCATTAAAATGCTACTAGAAGAAACGATCCAAAAACAGTCTTTGCTGCTAAGAATCACGAACCCTTGTTATTAGATAAAGGATAAATTGCTCTAATATGTTTTTTGTGTGGGCTCAATTTTAATTCTGGACACTATTTTGTTGGATCGGGAGACGCAAGTTGGAGTCATTCGTTTCAACGAAAGAGGATGAGCGATAAGATAACTTCTCTTCCCCAACAGTGCAAAGAACCATATCCTAGAAAAGAATCCTGTACATAATCAAGGATTTATTTTCAAAAAGCACCTCAACAGTTCCGAGACTAAACGAAGGATCTTAATTGACCTAAGTTTTTAATTGCTTAGTTTTTCGTGCAGTCTGGTTTCCAACAAATGACTTTTTAAGCAAATGATCTTCTTTCTTCAGTGACCAGTGACTTGTTTGTCTGACCACCGGATCAATCCAGGTTTCCTAAAGCATCGCGTTTTTCAGAAAAATGCTTATTACATTCTAAACTGCTACGCATAGTGTTTTTGGAGTTGATCCCCGTCACTTCAAACAACACCTATCAGATCTAATCTATCCTGCTCATTTGCAAAGAAATGGACTGGTTGTTCTCGAACGGAAGTTGAACTCCGGACTACGCTCACGAAGAGCAGCGCTCTGCGCCACTGCGCCATGGTGGCAGCTTCATTCTCATCTGCCGTTATCCAAACGGCGGAGCTGAGCTGTCTTCTCCGCTGGTTTTTCGTGCCACAGAATAGTTCCAGAAATTCCCAGAAGACTAAGAAACGCAATGCGATGATAATAGCGATGCACAGGAATGGTCTAGAAAATGTACAGTGAAAGTGTCAACTGTGCTCCATTGGCGCAGCTGGTTAGCGCGTGGTACTTATAAGAATAAGAAATGCCGAGGTCGGGAGTTCGATCCTCCCATGGAGCAAACGTTTTGCAAAACATGGTCTGATTCCTAGGATGAGTGGCATGTTGGCCAGAAATATCCGTGCACATGAAGTTCTTGATACTAGAATTTAACTATTCGACTCTTGTATGTATGAAAAAACAATTAAGTTACCTTTTAGTGTATTTATATTTGCTGTTATCGTCAGAGAGAATTTTTTTCAAAACTTTTCCAAAAAATCTTCTACGAAATTTCATACACAAAATTATTTTGTTTTTTTCCTGGAGGTTTTGCTGATTTTTTTCCAAAACGAAGGATTTCTGACAAATTCCATCTAAGACTTATTTTGTTATTTTTCATTTATTTACGATGTTTTAATATAAAAGAAGCATCCAAAAACTTTTTTTCTTCTCGAAGTTTCGATCATTCTAAAGACACTTGTAATAAGTAAAAATAAAGCAGAACAAAGTTAAAATAAGTGGTGGGAAAAACCTCGTGGTGGTGCCAGTCTGTGTTTGGACTTGATGCTTCTTAACTCTAGGTTTTTTTTTAGATTTTACTTTGCTCTGTTGAGATGTTTTTCTCGATTTTACATTCAGAAACTTTCATATCTTGTATTGAATCATATCAGCGGAAATGTAAATTTGGAACGTTGTCAAAAAAAAAACAACTGGTCTTTCCAGGATGTAAAAATGTCCGGAAATTGGATGTGGGCAGCGAAATGCGAAGGCGAAGGAGTACGTCTCGTAGAAGCATGCGATGCGCTATGCAAGGTTTTCTTCTCCGCCCTTCTACTGTAGCAACGAAACCAGAAAGCGAAAACTTTGTGTTTAAGGCGCTCGCCGATGTCGGATGTGCTATTGATGGCGGAAAAGATTCGCTAAGTATGGCTGCTAAGGTGGACAATGAATTAGTCAAGGTGAGTACTTGCTAGCTTCTTTCTGGACCCATCACCTGTGTACTTCCTCGTTCCCTTTTATTTTTTGATTCTTAAACATTTTTCTGCATTTCATTTAGTCTAGTCTAGTCTAAATTTCTATATAAAATTCGTGTTTTTTGAAGTGTAGCTCTTTTTCCGTTTCCAACGAACAAAAAAGCAAACAATTGCTATTTTCTCCTGATTCTAAACAACTCCAACTCTTTTCTTACTTTCTTTTATGATGTCAACAGCTGTTTTTCGACTTGTTTTTTTCCTTTTCTAATTTATTTATTTTCTTGAGTTTTGCACTTCAGTTTTGCTTCATCGTTTCCTCTGTTCCTGGTTTTCTTTACTTTTTTCAAAATATAAGTTGTACTTTTCGCTTAATTGTTTTTATAGGCTCAATTAAGATCCGTTGAGTTATTAAATTAAAAGATAATATAATGTCAAGTATGAAATTTAGGCTCCAGGCACCTTAGTGCTGTCTGCCTATGCGCCTTGTCCTGACGTAATGAAGACCGTTACTCCAAATTTCAAAGGACCACGAGGTAAATTTCAATTTTAACTCATCAACTGCATTCAGATCACTCCCATGCGTAAAAACATTTTATTTAATTTTGCTGAAACTTTAATCCTCAAATTGCTAGCCACATTTCAAATATTGAGGAATAAATTGATAAAATGTAATTAAACCTAGTTGGAGAAATACACTAAATATTTTTAGAAGGCTCATACTCGACAAGTATCATTTATGTTCGTATGGGAAGCGAATTTTGTCGGAATAGGCTGGGAGGTTCCGCTTTAGCTCAAGTGCTACGACAGGTAGTATCGAGTTTTTGCGGTGAAATTATGGTTCTCAATGGTTCCCATTTTGGATTGGAGACGATCCGGCAGACATCGAAGACATGCCATTATTGGCTCGCACATTTGCAGCTATACAAAAATTAATCGTCGATGATGTCATCCTTTCATGTAAGCTTTTTTTTCTGACCGCCTATAGTTCGAAATTCCGCAGAGTTTTGCTTAGATTTCATACTCTGGCAGTTTTCGAATCAATTTGAAACTAAGCTGTTACTGTTACGACAAAGACTGTTTGTTTACTTGTGCAAAGCAAACCCCAATAATAAATAGGAAGGAATGTTTTCCAAGTTTTTTCGATTTGTTCTAAAATGTCCCGGTTCACCACAGTACCACTAACTGGGCGCCGTTTACTTCAGGGCGTTCACGGATCCTTTTTTCTGGAGTGTCTTCTGGAGTATTACTACACATACAGATCTGCTCTACATCCGTCAGGTCCTTTAACTTTCCTGACTTCATCAAAAACGTGCTCGTCTCCCTCAAAACGACCTCAAACCAAGGCGCTAAGAGACTTTCCCGCCGAATTGGCGAATCCAGAAGCTCTCCACCCATGTCTTGACACTGTTAACGTAAAAAAGTTGGTCCGCAGAATGTCTGCTCATTCAAAAATCCTGAGTATTGGAAATCTACACAAAACTTCACATTGCCACCCCTCATTTCATGAATCCCATTTAGTGCACGACGTATCCGATGGCGGTTTCATAGTTGCATTGCTGGAAATGGCATTCGCCGGAAATGTTGGGATCCGAGCCGATATCAGATGTGAAACAGGTGATCAACAACGAACAAAATTCCAGAATCCGTCTCTATTCCGGTAAACCTGGAAATGTTTCCAGATCCAATCACTTTCTTATTCGCTGAGGAGGCTGGCGTATTCCTAGAGGTTGAGCACGAACATTCAGCTGCAGTGATGAACGAATTCAGAGGACATTCGATGGTTGTCGGTGAAGTGTTTTCGACCTATGGGCCCGGAGCAAATGTATGAATTTCTTTTTCAGAAAAAAAAATACAGCAAATCGTTGAAATTTGCATTTGGCTTCATTGTACTTTTCTTGCCGAAGAAACGAAAAAAAGTCGGATTTGCTCAAGGTCGTGGAAAAATTTCTTCGATAATTGATCACAACCAGAAATCAGTAACAGACAATCTCTTCTGTATCCAGAAGAAAATTCGAAAGAAAGTCCCCCGTCTTCTAATATTTTTACTTGTGGTTTGAAAGGGGAAATAATACGAAAGAAATAGAGAAGAAAAGAAGGAAAATACGTAGACAGAACAAATTTATATCAGACAGCCCTCAAATTTTGCGCCAGTGCTTGAAACAATCCTCAATCCTGAAACATGATGACAGCAAAGAACGAAACTAAAAGCAGTGTTCGCGGAAATTTTCAATGTTGAGTCCTTTACAGTAGTAGATACAAATCTTTTTCTAGTTTTCAAAAAGAGTAGAGAAAACACGATGCAGCCGTGGTTCCAAAAATGTTTAGCCGATGAGAGAAATCTTACCCCAACACGAGTGATGGGACCCATTATACGTTATCCCTTTCATTATCCTTACGTGCATAAAGAATTGTCTTATGCGATTAACTAAGGCCCGTTCCTATGATTCCTGGAGTTACAAGGATGTTTTACGTTTTCATTGTCACGTACCGAACGTTGTGTACTAGTGAAAATAATAATAAATAATAAAACTTAAAAAGACAATAATGCAGTTCCCTGCGATCAGAAGTTAACCTGACCTCAAATATTAGAGAAACAAAAAAATGTAGGAATATTACTAAAAAAATATTACAGATTGAGATTCGAGTAAACGGAGGATGTGTTGTGAACGAAAGTCTCGTGACTCTACGTGAAGTCTGGGAAGAAACGTCAGATCGTCTCGGACTAATGCAAACCGATGCCGCATGTCTCCAGGAAGCTAAACAGGTGCGTGAAGAGCTCCATGCATGCCTGATCGATTTCAGATCGCAAAATTCACAGTTTTTGGATCCGTGTGATTTTTATAAGACAACTCGTACAGGTGGAGGATCGTGTTCTGGTTTTCAGTGCACAATCCTTATAATATCAGTCCTCCTCCTCACCTTTTCTCTTACTCTTTTTTGACTTAACAGCTTACAACCTTCGAATCGCCGGCCAGTCGGAACTCATGGAAGAATTTTAGGTCCGATCAACAACAGAACTGATTGCTTATACTGCTCCATTCGAATGGGGTCCAGTTCTAGTATCGAATTCTGCTCACTATATTACCTCAGGTTCGGGATTCATCAAATAAAGTGTTCTTGAAAAAAGTGTAGCTGATGCCGAAAAATGTTCAGTGAGAGGACGATGGGATATTTCGAGTGGGATAAAGACGACGAAAGAGAGAGTGTGTCAGGCAAAAAAGTGCGCGTGTCTTTAGCAGACGCGCCGCGGTCACCCGATTGAACATATTTAGCGTTGTCTTGTGCACAGTCGGGTCAAAACGGCTCGGTGCAGTAGCGCGAGCGGCGGGGCAGAGTTGGCGGCTGGGATCGAGGTGGGACTGTCGCGAACTACGGCGCTAGAAAGGGTCCCATTCGATCCTATTCGCTACGCACCGCCATCGCACCGCTACTTGCGCAGCCGCTTACGCATCTGAACCGAGCTTTATCCTTACTATACATAGTACTCGTATATCACGAAATTAACGACGCTGGGATCTGCAGAGTTACCCGCCTCCTGATGCATCGTAGGAGACATGGATGCAACCAAGACTGTTTTTCACTCTTTTCGAAGGGGGAAATAATGAAAGATAATGGAGATAAGATAATGAAATAATGTATTAGGATGGACCGAACGTGATCAAGTCAGTCACCGTTACTCCTGCCACAATTTCGTGATACGCTTCCTTTAAGCACCTCGAGTGGCGATCATTCGCGAGGAAGGTTCGAACGGTGATCGCGAGATGGCGGCCGCGTTTGCAATTGCCGGATTTCAACCACACGATGTTACCATGACCGATTTGCTTGGAGGACATACGCTTGAACAATACAGGTGGGAGCTAACTGATTATAAAATCAACAATTCAAAAAAAAAATTCGAGGATTTTAATTAATTCCGTGATCTCCTTCCGGAGAAAATGTAGTAGGAAGTCCACTCAGTGGCGCCTTTATTTTTGCAGGTTCTATCTTACTTTTTTCTCCCAGTAACTTCAACTTACATGTCATAGATCTTCTAAGACTAAGGTTTAGGTCTTAGGGTCCTGATTGATTCAGTCTTTTGTTTCCAGAAATAAGAGTGCCTCTATGTGCCGCCTCCCAACTACATTTTACCCCTCCCATCTCTTTCACTTCTTTTTCTATGTATATACTTTTTAAATGAGTAGAAGATGTACGAAATTGAGGCATGTTTTGCACCACCGTTTTTTTCTTTCGTTCTTCTGGAAATGAAATTTTTTCTGGACATCGACTTTGGTCTCACAACCGCGTCGCTTCAATTGCATTAATTATCACCTGATATTACTTCTTCTGCTTACTTTAGTAGTTTTATTACCCCGCTGACGACAACACGCTTTTTTGCGTACGTGGCACGTGGGAATATTATTATTGAATAAATATATTATATTTGGAATATTATTCGAAGAGAATAAACCCGTTAAGTGCAAAATAGTTTCCAAAAAAAAATTAGAAAATCATGAAAAATAACCGAGTAAAAGTGTGCTGCTCACCGGTGCTACGCTGTTTTGTCAAAACGTTGAAGTGATGTGCCTCCGTATTCCCCTCACCCCTCCTTTTTTTTCTTATTAATCTCCTTACTAAATAGCAGCCCCAAGGAATTCGATCGCCTCATTTATACATTTTGAATTAATCGATTCATAGCTCAGTTCTATCAGTTACAACACAGCATCATCTTTTGCTTAATTTCTCCTACACTAATAAGATTGAAAATTACAGAGTTGTGGCCTTCGTCGGAGGATTTTCATATGCAGATGTACTTGGTTCTGCCAAAGGTTTGTCTACTTTCTTTTTTTCTTTCTTTTTTTTTTTGGTAGTATGACTTTCGAAGAATTTTTTAAATCATGATTTTTCTAAGCACAGATCAAAACAAATATGGGGACACCCTTAGAATCCTCTCTACGTAATGAATATGTCTTGAAGAAGTGGGAAAACATGGGAACGATGCAATTATTATGCATCTTTACCAAAAGTTAGCAGGAATTATAAAATTTTTAATTGTATTTACTTGATAGATTCCCTCTTCTACAAGTATTTTTCAATTTAAATTCTCAGCAATTTTTCTGATAAACTGTTGGACTTATTCGCACACTACTGACTGGCCCTAAGGCCTTTGTGTTTTCTACATATTGATTACCTCTACAGTCGGCGTCAGAACTCTTTGCTCGCGTGACCGCGACGCGTCCGCAGCGCGCGCGCTTTTTCCTAGCTGCACACATTCGCTCTTCCCTCTATCTTCTTCAATCGAATGCGCACCTGAGCAGGAAATTTGACCGCTGACTGTGACTTCTCAAGGGAAGATCTCTCGTTCCAACCTCCAAAGTTTTTTTTTCAAATTCCAAACCTATTGTGTAGGGATCCTTGTTGAAAAAGTTCAATTTTTTACAAGCGACTAAGACTAAACTTTAAACGAGACGAATTCTGAACTGAGTTTCCATTTTAGGATGGGCAGCCGCGATCCGCTACAATCCAGTGGTTCGTCTCGAGTTTCTCCGTTTCCAGCATAGACGCGACACGCTTTCATTCGGTGTTTGCAATGGATGTCAACTGATGGCTCATCTTGGATGGATTGGAGAATACGGTACCAATCTTCGCTTCCTTCTCAACTTTTATGCACCTTTCTTAAGATATTCCTTTATTTTTCGATGCAGAGGGCGCTCCGTCAGTTTTCCTGGCTGAAAATCGTTGCGGACGATTTGAATCCTCCTTTGGTCCTGTTCGAATTGAACAATCTCCGTCAATTTGGTTGCGAGGCATGGAGGGAGCGGTGTTAGGTCTGTGGAGTTCTCATGGGGAAGGTTAGTGCTTGAAAAGTACCTTATCGCTTATAGCCGAACATTAACAGTTGTACGACCTGGGACGACTGGCTGATTTCACAGGTCGGTTCACCTATCGTTCATCGAACGTGCTGAGCGCACTACGTAAGTCTCATCAGATTGCTGTACGATATGTCGACAGCGAAGGACAGCCGTCCATGAAATATCCGTGGAATCCGAACGGTTCCGAGGATTCTGTGGCGGCAATCTGCAGTGAAGATGGCCGTCATCTGGCTATGATGCCTCATTCCGACAGGTTTCATCTGGCTAAAATCCCATCCTTCATTTCGTGTCCTCGCAAGCAACTGTTCCAGATCGTTCTTGTCCTGGCAATGGCCAGACTACCCCCGTGATTGGGTGAGCGAAGACTGCGCCGCGCCATGGTTGAAAATGTTCCAGAATGCCTATTCGTGGATCCAAGAAAATTAGTCGGAGCTAGGTATTCAGCGAATATTCGAATAATTTTGACATGCATCAAGCCTTAAAAGTTCTAAGAGTTTTAGAGAAATGTATGGGTCATGTGTCTTGTTCTACGTTTAAGCTTCCTTTTTCAGTAAGAATTTTGAAGTTTTATGTTTTATAAATGCTCAAAATGAACTTTAAATGGTCCATTGCATTGTTTACATGTTTTTTATCGCGTTGAAGTGAGTTCTGAACATTTCAATTAACGCTCCGATCTCCAAGAAAAATATTGAAATCCCGAACGAATTTCTCTCATGACGGTTTTTTCTTTTTAAATTCAGAGTCAATTGAGATCAGGGAAAAAATAGCAATCTTTTCGATCGATAGATGAGGGTCATCGATTGTTTTTGATGAGTTAGCATTGATTCTGTGTTTGTTTCTGAACTAAAGTAAATAATACTACAAGACTATCACGAAATTGTAAAGAAACCTATGAAGCAACTCAATGAGGGGCATTGTGAGCACTACAGTACCACCGAAGATTGGAAGATTCAAATTCAGTATGGCTGCCTTTCCAATCCGATCCGATCTAATCCATCTTATCGAATGATAAGGATGTACAGTAAACAAAATTTTTGCTTTAAAACAACATCCATACATCAGAATAGGCAAGATAAGTATGGCAGAACTCGTCCATGGGAACCACATGAAACAATACGATCCTTTGTTGAGGATGCCGTTTGAGGAAAAGAAAACATTGGCGCTGTTACTACAGGATTAGTCACAGCAACCACAGTTCCAGAAAAAAAAATTGTAAGAGTGTAAGAGTTACACCGAAACAAACTATGATCAAAACCATTTTTAAAGGCAATTTAAAGTTATGTACTCAGAGTAAATTCTCAGAAGTCCAAATATTTAGGTTGATTGTTGTGTTCGGATGCTATTCCATACGCCGCTACGCCCTGCCGCTGCAATACATGAAGGCAGGCTGTGTAGGATTGTAATAAGGTCGGGTTGGTTTAGAGTTCAAGCTGACAGTGGAATTGGGTGAACAGTTCAGGTTTTGATGGGACCCGTGCTAGGTCCAGTGGAGCTGCTGAGCCGAGCGACGTTCCCACGAGTACAATTGCACTCTCGAAGTTACACCACGATTAAAGTCGTCTTCCACAACCAATGTTGCGTCATTTAATTTGGTCAGCTCCTGTCGCCTAGGAAATATTCGTTTTCAGTTCGTATTGGATCCCTGTTCGTTCCCCTATTGTCAGTGCCATACCAAAGAGTTCGCTTGATTTACTTATACCCTCTTTAATGATTCAAAAGACAACACCCTCAAAGTAGTCAACACTTCCGAATTTCAAAAATCTCGGGAGAAAAGTAAGGTCGGACCTTGATTTTAACTGCTGCTGTATTTAATTCCGAAAACTGCGATTTCACATAAACCCATACTTTACTTTGAACACTGCTCCACTAGAGCACAGAACAAAACCGGTCTAAAACAAACTAACACCGCGGACATGATCGGTATAATAGACCAAAAATTTTAAATGCAATAAATAAAAACAATAACATGCAAGTAAACAACACATGAAACGACACGTGGAAGTGAGCATGGCAAAGGTCGAAGTGGAAACAGGGAAGTAGTTGAAGGGGTATAGCATCTATAAACCAGCTTCAATGGCTTTGGCAAGACCGCGATTGGACCAATTTGCGACGAACACCTCGACGCGGTGGTAGAATGCTTTCAGAGCTTCTGTAAAAGTTGTTATGAGTTGCTCCCGAGATTCAATATTCTGCATCAATTTGCATAATTTGAAAATTTTGAAAAAAATTGACTAATTAATTTGAATAATTTGAAAAAAGGCTGCCTGATAATTTGAACTCCTCTCTATTTCTAGATGTTTGAGAGGCAGTCACTAGCAAATTAAAAAAGCAGAATATTCTACTCTAATCAATCTTAAACTCTGATGCATGCATTCGTCAAAAGATTCTCCAAGTTCATCAAAAGAAAACAATATCGCATCTGTCCATACGTAATCAGTGATAACTTCGGACTAACAACAGTAAAAAGAATGTTAACCAGTAGTTGCAATAGCTTAACCGATGGATAAAAAGACAACAATAAAAAAAAACTCTTTAAAAACAAAAAAGCAAACTAGGTTCGAAAACAACGTAGGTATTTTCTAAAAGATGCAAGACACGGAGAAACAAAGAAATCGTTAGCCTGCTCAAAGGAAATTTGTGTAGCAATTGGAACTTCCGAGTAGCTTGCAATGTCTTAAATCGATATGCCTTTTAAATCCGGAAAAGTTTGTTTTCCCGTTACGGGACCAAATCATAACAACGTCAACTCAGTTGTTTTCGTGGATTATGTTCAACCCTGTGCTAGTGAATATAAAATCTCACAAACTAAAATGTAAAATAAAATAGAATAAATAAGAAAATAAAATACAAACTAGATAAACACAAAAACTCATATAAAAAATGCACAGAAACAAAAAATAAATGATAAAAGCTCTACCTGCTGTCAAATTGAATATATCCTTTGCTATTTCGAAGAGCACACCAACAGCAACCTCAACTGTATCTACAACTCCTTCCAGCTGTGCACGACCACTCCTCTCCCACCACTGTTGAATAACTTTCCACTGTAAAAGATCCAATTGTAAGAAAAGAAAGAAAAGTAAAGAAAAATTAGGGGACAAAGTAGACAAAGACACTGAAAATATTTTATTCTACACCAGAAAAAATAAATAGAAAAGTTTCAAAAGAAACAAAAAGAGAAAAAAATGCACTACCTTTGCTTCCAAGAACCGTGCCGTTTTTAAAGAGATGTCAACAACAAATCCATGTACCTTATGGTAATATCTGAAACATCTTTCTTTTGGAATACCACTTAATATCTTCGCAAAGTCTCTTGAGATCGCTTTTCTCTCTGTTGCTTATCCAACTATAACCAAGGAAGTGAATAAAAAATAAAATAATAAATCATTTTGTGAAAATTTGAGATTCCTGAAAGAAATTTTGAGGTAGTTAAAATAAATGTTTCGTTCAAGATTCAATAAACAAAAATCTTGGATCTAGAAGCCATATAACGTTCCCGCAGTAAAAAAAGGCACTGGCGCTAAGCTCCCCTACCACTAAGCAGAATTACTTTCATTTTAGAAATTAAAACTCCTTTTCCAGAAAGAGTCCGCATGAAGCCAAACGTTAGCAAGCAAATGGATGATATAGAGAGGCAAGAAGTGAGACAAAGAGACTGAATTTATGAAATCACGGAACGACAAGCAGAGTAAACAGAAAGTGAAAACGCCACCTGTCAACAGTGATTCCAATATCAGATTTGATAAATTCACGGTAGAATCCATTCCATTTTTGCTCGATTGCGCTCAGACCTGGTTGTATCCTACCATAGTAGCTGCTAAAAACAACACCATATGTGTTCCGAACATTGGTCGAGAACTGTGGAGATGGGCTCTTGAACTCGGACAGCTTCGTTAAATCGGCACAAAGCGGCTGTAAACAAAGATGGAAAGAATAAAAAAAAAGCCACTTGAGAATACACTAACCTTGCTACCCTTAATATGTTTAGCGCCATCAGCACAATTTAGGAGAATCGTAGCAGTAGCGGCAAGCGCAGCAAAAATTCCGAATGTGAGACCGAATTTAAAGAGAAACCGAATCACTAAAATAATAGAAATATAGCAGAATACTTTAGTTCAAAAAATTGTCAAACAGAGTCTCTAAGGATTGGTATGGATGGAAAAGGCAAAAATACAAACTTCTGACTAGGAACCCTCGTTGAGTCTTGACCGTTTTAGTCACCTCCTTTTCTCTTCTCGGTTCCTTTTGCGAGAATTTTGGCTTATTGTTCGCGTGCGAAACTTCTGGAAGAAGAATATTAGAGTAATAGAATGTATAACTGAACATTCATCCAATATTTTCAAAACTGTGAAAAAGAAACTATGAAATTGCACACTGAGTTGAACTAATCTCTCATTAGATTCTACAAACTAATCAATAGCAGAACGACATATAGGATGACCATATAAGACAGAACTTTAGTAAAACAAACTCTACACAAAATTAAAATTGACCTTCTCAATACGTATTTACTAGGAAACAAAATAGTTATCAAGCAAAATTCTTGAGGAAAAGATCTGCAGAGATGTTTTCAAGGAACTCACTTTGTCTTGTCATGCTCAAAGTTCGCTTAGAAGCCTGTTACTTTGAAGAACGCAACAAAAAGTGCCAACTGCGCCTGTTCGACGACGGATCGCGGGCAGTTTACCATCAATCACAGCCCGAATGACCCATCTCTTTATCGCAATATACGCGCAAATAGATAACGGTCACTGCGCATAACATTAGAAGAGCGTTATGCAGTATGACTAAAGGCAGCATATGACGGAATTGACGTCGTTCGGGTTTCTGTGGAAGATTATAGATCTCGGGTTGTAGATTACAAGTATGCGTATGGCCACGCTCAAATTCAGATCTCTGACCCTCAAAACTCTCAAACGTAATCTGCAGCCCGAACTCTGTACTGTAACACATAGACTACAACAATTTCTCAATATGCTACTTGAAGATAGATCTAACCATAGTAATCAAAGGCATCAACAAAGTACCACGCAAACAAAAATAAAAGCAATTCTTCTGTTATTTGTTCTAATCCCACGTGTGCTTCAACCCCATTACACTGGAAAAGCATAAGACTCCATTACTCATCAACTAGGAGAAAGCGATATCCGAAAAAAAAAACGAAATAAATTTTCCATTGAGAAGTAATTAGAAAAATAAGAATCAAGAAGCTCCGACAAACTGAATATCAAGTGCGGTACGTTAGGAAAGTAGTGCAACAAAGAGAGAGGCCACAATGCCTCGCGTTAGAAATCCACCTTTAAAAAGATGGATCAAAGAAAAATAACGAAGTTTCAACTTGAAACAAAATTTTAACGAAAAAAAGAGTCATTTTGAGGATAAAAATGATGAATGGCTAGGGATTAAAGCGTTGTGGATAGAACCTTCCGTTTCAAAACGAGACTGTCAGACATAAAATTGATCCTATGAGTTGAATAAGACGAAAGCACGAAAAGAAATTTACATTGAATGTATCAGAAATGAAGGAAATTTTAAATTCCGTACCATTGTGCTTGACAACACCAGGGTGCTCTTCTTTTTTGTTGTGGTGTTTCTTCTTGTTCTTGTGAGTAGGTTCCTTGGCTTCTCTTACTTCATGGATCTTTTCGTTCACTTTCTGTTGTTTCAGCATCTGCATAGAATAATCAAATCAGGCATATTAGATAAAGACACAAGTTTTAGGCCTATATCATGGCAGCGAGCTAATGCAAAAGAGCAATCCGGATGGAAGTGGGATTCTAGTGAGGATACGCACTATGTTCTGGGAAATCAATACGTTAACCACCGCTGTGTACTCGGCACTAATAGCTCGACAACTTTCCGTTCCTCCTTTATAGCATACATAAACTATGATGCTTCTACATACATAAGTAACAATGACTCTTAGTTAGTTCTTTTGAAGCAAACTTTTATCCACGAACCTGGTTTTCGTGAGCTTTTGACAACTCTTTCATGTAAGCAACAACGTTAACAGCAGCTTGTCGACACTCCTTTTCGCTTCCACAATTGCCGGTTACCTATTATGGTTAGGGTGGTATCGAACAAAATCATCTTTGAATAAAGCTCTTAATAATCGAAGTTGCAGTTTATGGACTGCACTTTAATGCAATAAAAGTCCCGTTTTAGTCGCAATTTTTTGAAATCGATAGAAAAGACTAGTATATCTGTTAATGTCCAATAGAATGACGAGAAAGTGCGAAATAAACACTCAAACTACCTTGAGCAATTCCGGGACCAGAGGGTTTTTCTTCAGATCAAGCCACTTCAATGCGTTGAGGTTAGAAAATGAGAGAGGTAACTCCTAAAAATGTATGTATGTACAAAAAAAAAAGTTCGTGAAGAGAAGTGATCGTGCCAGATTGAGCAGAAAAGTACTAAGAAAGATTCGGAGTAGAACAGATAACACAACGCCGGGCAACACATCTTCTGGGCCCTTCAAAGCTTACTACTTCATAGAAGAAAAAGGAAGTAGGAGAAACACACCTCGATTTGGTTATTGTAGAGATCAAGATGTTCCAGATGAATAAGACTTCCGATATTGTCGGGAAGATGTTCAATCAAATTGCTGCCCAACTCCAGCCTGTAATGCAGAGATTTGGCTTTAATGGATATAAATCGACTTTTTTCTGGAAGACCAGCTGAACAACTGGTTCGGCCGCGTCGGATTGAACGCAAACGACGAAGAAATGTATTTCATACCACTGACTACCAGTAGAAGTATGTAACAGATTTTCCTAACTGAAAGTTAGAAAAAAAACTAGAAAAACTGTAATACAATTACCTCACAAGTCGAGTCATTGCACATAGCGAATAAGGCAAGAATGTAATTTTGTTTGACCCGAGATCGATATGAGTCAAACGTGGGACCTAAATTTCAAAAAAAAGATCAGTGAGTTGAAAACCACAACGATAGACATATCAACATTTTTTTTTTAATTTGCTAAAGACTAGCATGGAATATTCACCAATTGTCGTGGCCCATTGAAAATAACCAGAATTTTCTCCGTTCTTTTGTTTCCCTTTCCATAACCTCACCCAAGTGCTTACATACCCTTACATAACTTCTCTAACTTGTGTTGGAAAAGAAACAGTACACGTCCCTAATACCGTGTCAGTGGGTGTGTGCACTCGTGCTTTATCATGTAACGAAAAATAATAATAAAACAAATGATTGATGTTTTAAATCTAGCTGAGTGTTGCTGTGTTGAGTGTAGCTTAGGCAGGGACAACTATTACAAGTGTTCGTGTGTTAAAACGTACAGTACCTGCGGCAATGATTTAGGAACTGAGGTCAATCCTCGAGCAGATAAGTCGATTTCATTGTCGTCGGCGAGATCCTTCAACTCTTTCAATGTGATTTCTGTCATCTAAAGAGGACTATGAATCTCTCAATGCCTCCAAAATAGGCAACTTAAATCCTTCGTTATTATTCAATGGAAGAGATGTAGATGAACGATGTGAAACACCAGTTGATGCAAATGATCACACGCAAATAAAAGTTTTATTTGAATACCACTAGAAGCACCAGTCGACACGTGTACAAATGATAGGAGCATATTCAAAAGAAGAACTTCCATTCGCAAACGAATAAGTTATTAACAGGGTAAGTGATATGGGCAACAAGTTCTGCTAACAATAAGTGAATAACAGCACAATCAACGACTAGAGTTCAGTTTTGGACGTACTTTTATTTTTCTTCGCCATCTTTTTCTGCTTTTCTTCGTTTCGCTTTTGCTGTTCTTTACGTGCAAGTTCATTCAGCCGGTTCTTGGCCTGTTCTTTATCGTAAGGATTTACGAACCTAAAACATGAGCAAATATTAGAAGAAAAAAAAACATATATCATACCAAAGAAAGATACTACTTTTCGGATCTGGGAATAATTTCCTGTTGTTGTGCCATCAAATCCAGAACTTTATATGTTGCACTGTCACAGAGACCTGAAACAGGCTTTATCAAGATCTAGTAGAACCCAAAGAAAAAGGAGGAAGCAAATTACCGCTTTCTTTTGCATAGTTGTAAGCCCATACGACCACTGTTCGGAGTTTACGATTTTTGTGCATCACTTTCTCTAGAAACGGGAGCCTTACAGATAGGTCAGCAAAAAAGGCGATGTTTTCAAGAACCTGAAACAAGGATACAACAGATAAGGGGACTAAGGAGACAAAAACTCCATCAATCCTATTGGAATTATTCGGGAGACACCTAAAAACCGTCCTACCTTTGACAAAGCATTTTTCAATGTTTCGCTGTTATGGGGAAATGGGTCGGTGCTTCGATGACCGATTCGCTCCAGGGTTTCACGATTTTGTTCCAATATTAGCTTCACATTTTTGACCACCTACACAAAACAATACATAAATCGAGGAAATCAAATAAAACGGGGAACAACACACTTCTTCAACATAATGCCTTCTTTTCGACTCTTCGATGTTAACGATCGATTCGATTGCTCCAATCTGATCTCTTCGTTTCGACTTGAAAATCTCAGTATCTGTGTAATATTCCCCTCATACACGGAAATATAAGGAAAATGAGCAAGAAACAAAGTAAGAAAATAAGATATCATGCAGGAAAAGCGAAATTCTACGACGAAACAGTGATTCTACTCCAAAAATCACGCATGCAGCAGCTTTTCTTCTAAGGATCTTTCATTCTAGAACTTTTAACATTTCCTAAAGTGCTAAATTGTCTCTGAAAAAAAAACTTACATGATTTTTGATAGTGATCAGGTTCTTCGTGTTTCTGGGTCAAAATCTGCCCCTTCTCCGTTTTATCCACCTGTCGGTCGCGGTTGTGGTCAATTTTTGCGTCCGCATGACACAGTAAGCATGCGAGCGCTACCAGAAGAGGAATGAATGTCATTCGAAAACGATCAATACGGGCAATCACACAGCGGAAGGAAACGCCGCCAACAGTGGAACGCACGAAAAACCGAGCCCATGTTTACCGAACTCATCGTGGGAACGCATGTCGATGGCGTGTGAATTGGTAACTTTCACGGTGAGCGAGGGACTGAAGCAGATAGCAGCATAAAAAAAGTGAAACAACAAGAAACTAGAACATTAAAGTAGCCATAACTACAAATCCGCTTGTAAAAACAAAATAAACCATGTAAACACGCATTCAAGTCGAAATTTTAAAGTCGTTGGTGCATTTGCACCATCTAACTGAAGTAGGCGATTTAATCCTGAATCCACACACAATATGATCTATTCAACCGGGTAACCGCTTTATATCGGCTAAATGCTTTTCGGGTGGATACACTGGTATTTCATAAAAATTAGCTCGCGAATAAACTCACAAAGCAACACGAAATACATATGCACCCGTGTCATAGTCGGGTGAAAGCGACCTGACACTTGGTGCAGTTGCGTAGGCGGCTGCGGTCGGGGTGAGACCATAACTCGTCCCTGCAGTCCGGCTGCACCAAGATCTTGCCTCGATCTCATTATCCACTTCTACCGCGTCAATCCGAGTTGCCTAGGCTCCTGTAACGAAGTTACGCACCCAGTTTGCGTAGTTAACGAGAACGTATCACGAAATTGAAGTAGTGGAGGAACACCGGCTAATAACCACGGAAAACATAGGTTTCCGCGGTTTAGATTAGTAATATGAGCATGGTCCGCTCAATTTCTCTTAGTCGTCCTGAAAAACGGCGTGGGAAACGGCTTTTATTCCTACGAACTTAGAACTTACTCAGCAGTCACTCCCATGTACACGTTCTGGCTCCTTCAGCTGCCTATTCATTGATTTTACCTAAATAGGCTGGTGAGAAGGACTCATTGATCTTCAACCACTCGCTCGTGGACACAGCACGTACACAATGGTGAAGCGTTTCCACGCACATCGTAGGAACAAACGTAGGACGTAAAAAACGTAGGAACAAGAGCCGTTTCCCACGCCGTTGTTCAGGACGACTAGGAGGGATTGAGTGCGGCTACGTCCATTGTCGTGGTCTACACCTTTAACTCTATGTTTTCCATTAGAGGTCTTTCTGGAAGCCGCCTTTTTTCTACGACGGCTTGCATTTCAACGCGTCACATCAGCAAGCGAGCCTCCGAGGATAATGAGGTCTCCTCTTCCGGCCTATTCAAGTGAAACTAATGAATAGACTGCTGAGGGGAACGGAACATGGACGTAGAGGCGCGTTTTTAACGGACCTCCACGTACATGGACCTGTAACGCAACGGAACTAAAGCGATTCCCAGGTCCTTTCTTAAAACGATCACTAAGAGATGAGCTGAACCACGTGGCTCCCGCAATTTACGACCCCGAATAGAGGCTTTCCATGGGAAATCGATACCACGTCAGATTCATGGTATTCTGCCTTGATAGCAACCAAATAATTCTAGATAGAATTATTGGGGAAAGAACAGGTCGACGGTTTCACTTCCGTCGGATTCACAACCGAGGATAAATGGTACGTGCCCTGGAGCTGTTTGGTGTCGATTTAAAGGCATCACCCCACGAATCTGGGGTGGTACAGATTTCCGGTGGAGAGTCCCTATACGGGGTCGTAGATCATGGAGAGGAAGGTGATTCCGTCCATTTCTTCTTAATTAGCGTAAAAACGGCCTGGAAGAGGCGGCGCCGCACAAGGCTGGCACGCTGCAGTCAAACTCCTTGCAGAAAATAGTGCGCCAGAACGCCTGAAGCCGTATCTTTCGGGCCGTTTTTTACGGCAATTAGGAAGAAATGGACGGAATCACCCTCCTCTCCATAGTCTCCCATCCCGTATACGAATACTCCACCTGGAATCCGTACCACCTCAGATTCGTGGAGTGATGCCTTTAAACCTTAGGATTTCCTGCTTGACCGTATGTCCGTAGAGGAGAGGCCGAAGTTCAAGCTGTCTGATGAATTTCAATCCTGCTGAAGTGTTACAAATGTTCGGATCCACTAACGCCTACTAATTTTTGATCTATTAAACTCAATGGAGTGCTAAACTGAGCGTTAATGAATGTTCAAATGAGTAAGTGAAAGAAATCCAGTAAGGGACAGAGAAAAATTGAATAGAGAACGAAACAGTTGAAAAAAATAAAGAGGACGGATGAGAAGAAGATGAATGAGGAGAACTGACTAATTCCGTACGATTATAAGAGATCCTGAATAGCTTGGCATCAAAATAAGTAGATATGTGAAGGAGGGATGTCTGCCTGGGAGCTTCGCAAGTTTTGAGAAGGTGAGCCACGACGTTTATGGGCGACCCATTTACATCAGTTGCCAAACGCCTCTTTCCGTCCCCGGATAAAAGTTCAAAACCAGTAGACGCAGAGAGTTGAATCGGGGTGCAAAATGGAATCGCTGAACATTTTAGGCGTGCTCAAACAAGAAAGGAGTGAAGAAGTGCTACTCTTACCTAGAATGTCAAACCAATTGCTTAGAGTCAAGCAACATCTGGAACCTTCAAAATTTATGGAAGCAATACTTAAATACTACGGCATCAATCGAATGAGCGTGCTCGTTTTGCTTTCGTTTCTTCTTTAGCTTAGGTTAGGTAACAAATCAGAGTTAAACATCCAAGGGTCAGAACTGCGGAATGCTGGCATACTTACCCTACAAATAGAGGTAAACGTGGGTGCTATCTAACCCCTAGGTAATAGATAAATGAGAAGAAAATCACAGAAGAGAATACGGAGTGCCAATCAATCCGCTTGGGATGCGCCAACACGTTCACTTCAACTTAGAATCGTATGATGTTTACGAGCGTGTGTCTACACTATCGGGGAATAAATATCAAGTCAACGGTTCTATCCTACCAGACAAGTGTGGTACCAATTCATCGACGTCGGTGAGAAGTAAGGTGTGGAAGCGGCGCAATGGAGCATAGCGGTCGTGTAAAGGTCCCCGCTACCGCCACTGCAGTTCGCCATAGTCCCACCTTGATTCCAATCGCCGTCTCCACCCTTCAAGAAACAGAAGAAAGTGCCGTTACCACAGAAACCTCTTTTCATAGGCGAATTCTGAGTGTTATGTGGAAAGGACTTCCTTCAACACGGTTAAAAGAAGGTGAGTGACTCGAGGTTCTAGTTGCGATAGTTTCCGAGACATTGTCAGTTACTCGAAAAGTGGAACTTACAGGAGAAAATGCTGGGATTCAGAAAAGGTTTGTGAGTTTATCACTTAATCCAGGGAAGTTCGTGGAAGTTTATGATTGAAAATGATGAGATGTTTTGAAGAGAAGAAGTATATGTTCTTCGAGTTGACTAGAAAAGCATATGCAGATCTAGTCCACTCAAAACGACTTTAAGCTTGATGCAGTTGCACAAGCGTCAGCGTTCGATGAAGCGCGATGGAGGTAGTGGTTCCGATCGAACTGGGACCCTTTCTAGCTCCACTCATCGCTGCAATCCAAGTGAAGCCAGCGATGATCCCATCCGCTAACTCCACTACGCCGCTTACGCATCTGCTTACGTAACTGCGGCGAGTTTCAGATCGTTTAGACCCGATAACAGGAGGCAGTGCCATCTAACAGTTAAATCGGAAATATATTGTACAAGGTCTTTGCTTTCTTTTCAATACAGTTGCGTAATAAAATCCAAATGCTCATTGTCCAATCCTATAATCCAAATTCTATAACTGATCTGTCTAAGTAACCAGTATTTACTGCACAGCAATTTAATTTTTTCTCGCAGTTTACGGACACAAAGTTTTGAAGGCAGCATACCACGAATCTTACGTGGTGAGGGAACCTGAGGTAAGAGCTAGCGATGAGATTGTGGATTCTTCGACCCGGTGTGGTTCTGCTCATCTCTCCCTAATCGTCGCAAGAAGGACGTGGAAAGGACAGTTTGTTTTTAACGACGATTTCAGTTGCTACGCGCCACCGTTGTGCAGGCGTCGCATCCAAGTGCAATTGGTCGAAGGCCTGTGATGTCTTCTCACCAGCCACTTCAAGTAAAAAAAGGAATGGGGTGCAGAGGGGACTGGAACGTGTACATAAAGGCTCGTTCTAAGGTGCCTCATAGCAACTAAGGCGGTTCCCACGTCGTTTTTCACGACGACTAATGACACATGAGCGGAACCACCCCGGATCCCTCAATCTGCAACCTCGTCTCTAGTTACTTAGATACGTAGATGGCCCGTCTTCACTGGAAGTGCGGGCCCCAGCATCTCTTCCACTCGTTTCGTTCCCTCGCCATTGTCATCCAAGATGTTCTCAAGCTTCGTGAGTGACGTTGACGAGGTCCTTGAGCCGTATCCAGCTGAGCTCTCAGCTGGTCCATCCGTGCAGCGAACACGTCACCCCATCTCGTTGGCGGTCTCCCTCGGGGACGTTTAGCGTCCCTTGGGATCCACTCTAGCGTTCTTTTAGTCCATCTACCGTCGATTCTTCGCATGATGTGACTGGCCCATCTATGTTTTGCTTTCGATACATATTCCGCTGGGTCGCGAAGACGGGACATTCCTCTTATGTCGGAGCTACGAAGACCGGCTAGGTGTTGTGTACGCCGGTTAAACTTCAGCAGACACTTCTCAAGGGCTCCGTGAGTAGTAAGTAGCTTCCTAGACGTGGCCGCGGTGTCTGCCCACGTCTCCGCTGCGTAACAGAGCGCTGGAAGGACTGTCGACTCGAACAGATGGGCACGAAGATCCTGGTCCCTCAGTTGGTCCGTAGCTTCCCTGACGGCTGCGAATGCTGCCCATGCTGCTCTCATTCTTCTATTCAGTTCTTCCTTCAAGTCGTTTTCCATGTTCATAGAACGTCCGAGGTATACGTATGACGAAGTTTCCACGATTATGGAGCCTTTAAGTTGTACTCCTCCGTCCTCGCAGTAGGCATTCTTCATGAACTGTGTCTTCTTTCTGATTATTCGTAGTCCAATTCTCTTCCCTGCTTCGTTCAATTCGTTGAGCATCGTTTCTGCTTCGCTGGTACTGCTCGAAAAGAGAACGATGTCGTCCGCGAAACGAAGGTTCGAGAGAAATCTTCCATCAACACGTATACCCCTTTCTTCTCAGGTAAGTGATTTCATTATCCATTGCAATGCAGCCGTAAACAGCTTTGGCGATACAGTATCGCCTTGTCGTTCCCCCTTTCCAATGAAGGGTGAGTATGGTGAGAGGGCGGTGGAAAAGCTGTATCATAGTCGTGCATCGATCGTAGCAATTGGCTAATGTCTTCACATACGACGCGTCCACACCTTGATCGACCAGCGCTGACAGTATTGCATTCGTTTCTACGCTGTCAAAGGCTTTCTCATAGTCGACGAAGGTTAGAACAAGGGGCAGGCGGTATTCCCGGCAAACCTCTATGACCCTCGAAACTGGATGTGGTCCAAGCAGCTGAACCCCTGGCGGAATCCAGCTTGTTCTTGAGGCTGGGCTTCATCCAGCGTCCTAGATATGCGAGTGAGGATGATCTTGGTGAATACTTTGTACAACACGCTCAGCAAGCATATCAGACGGTAGTTCCGAAGGTCCTCTCGGTCACCTTTCTTAAGGATAAGAACGGTTCGCGAGGTCTTCTACTGGTCTGGGATCCTTTCTTTCTGAAGGTAAGATGTCATGTGCGCTGCTAAGATTACATGAAGCGGGTGGCCACCAGCACGAAGAAAGTCTGCTGATATAAAATCAGGTCCGGGGGTTGTGCCAGGTTTCTTGCTCTTGATAGCGATTCGTACTTCCGAAGGGAGAATCCGTGGTGGAGCTTCGCCAGTGGGGATGATTGGGCTTGACACAGGAGTTGATGAACGGAAAAGGTTCGAGTAGAACCTCTCCGTAATGATTTCCATCTACTTACAACCCGTCTCTAGTTTTTCCCACGAATTCCCTCATCTTATCAGATTCGTGGTATGCTAATCTTAAGTCTAACACAAATCATCAACAAAAGAGCACAGATGCAGCGAATCACCAAACTGATGATATTGGGGTCTCTGCGGACGAATGTAGTGTTACGGATGTAGATTGAGAATATTAGCGTGGCTCCGCTCAATTCCTCCTAAAGGCATCACCCCAGAGGTGTTCGTGGGATGATGCCTTTGATCGTCCTGAAAAAAGGCGTACATAGGAACATTTTTAGTTCTTACGGGGTACGTCGGAACGAGCTTTCTTCATTCTCCGGTTTCCTTAGCAGGCTGTTCATTGTCTTTACTCGAATAGGTTGTTGAGGAGAACTCATCGATTTTCGATCGATCGCTCGCAGTTGGCATATGTGCAGGGATGGCGGGTTCCAACGGACCTTCTCGGAACTAGGGCCGTCTTCAGGAGGGGAGGAGTCGAACAGGACAACACTCATACTTGTAGTAAACGCCCGAAATCTATCTCTGCTCACAGCGTATCCAACGTCGTTAGTTTCGCGCCTTTATAAATGAGCTACCGCTTTGCCTCTTCGAATTCTGCAGCCGCTTACGCAACTGCACCGATCTTCAGGTCGCTTTGACCCAACTATACGCTCGCGAGCACCGTTTTGGACGTAACCTGTATTGCGCGTACCATAGATGAAAACTTCTGTAAACGGAGTGCACATACAAAACCAATTGGTTGGTTTACACAGATGCTGCGCACGGCGACAAAAAAAAACATACCTACACGGTCATCGATCGAGGAAAGTGAATTTGCAGAGGAATGATTCATCCTTGAGATAACAGTGAAGAATCCAAAAAAGCATTTACAGTACCCATTCTCTAAGGCGAGCATCTCGAGAATCGTAGTGTTGTATGTTTTCAAATCGCAACAACTCTCCACTTTTGTCTTATTTTTAGCTTTTGTACAGATTTTTCTATTTGCAAAAAACTGATGTCTCACGCCATAGAACCTAAGAATCCAACTGCAACAGCAGCATTTATCGGCACCAGTGATTTGGAGATAATACAGTAGTATAAGTTTTGACAATTTTATCCAAACTGGGCAGAAAATACGAATTCTAGAGAGGCCGGTTCTGCTTAGGCTTAATAAGTCGGTAGTCGCTGAATGTTTGTTGGCAGTGTGTCGTCGTTGTATAATACATTCACCAACGCATCGATATTATTGAATTTAGGACATTTATGCAGAGTTTGTTTACTATTTTCATTCGACCATTGCAGCGGAGCATCTTCTTCTGAATTCATCTCTTCATCTCCTAAAGGTACGAAAATACCATCGCATTCCTTTCACCTTTTTTATTTTATTGAAACTAGAACTGCACAGAAACCTACCATTTCATATGGTTGCGTTCTACAATTTTCCAATGTTCTCATGAAATGTAGCGGTTTGAGTCCCTGAACACTTTTTCAACTACAAAACAAACACACATTAAGTCGAGTTAAAATTATTTTCTTTTGGCGGATATCTGACCCCATTTGGCTATTTCCTGAAGATTATGCCGGTTTTTCGATGGATTTCAAAAAGAGGAATTTAATTATGTGCAAGTTATTCTTAAATTCCCATCTTATGACAAGTTTAACATTGACCCCAATGATCGCAAAAGGACCGTGGTATAAAATAAGCTTAGCGGATTTGGTTTTTCTGGTGGCTTAACTTCTTGTATCCTAGAGCATCCTTATCCCAGAGTCATAGCGCGGCATACAACGCTCTGCCCACTCATTCCGTCGTTCCATTCATTGACACCTTCCTCTGTTCGCATTACATATTTATACAATATATAAAATAAATAATTCCACTGAACTACCGTTTGGATTCGTTCGAAATACGGTATTAAAAAACCCCTTGGTCTCTAGCGCCCACTCTGTAAAGGTAAGAGCGCGTGATAGTAGCCGAGTGCGCGGCCCCCTTCGGTTTTTCAGTGTTCATGGATAGCAATCCTAAGATAGATACATGAACCCTATTGTTTGACCGTTATCGTTTTTGAGAAATATTCCCTTGATGTGTTCATACCACACCAAAAATCATCCGATCTTAATGATGACTCAAGAATTTTCATCTTACAGTGATGAACTCATTCCTTTCATTTTGTGGACAGATCCATTGAATTCCCGTTGAGCTTTTTCCCCTATTTCAAAACTTTTGAATATTTATAAGTGGTATTTTTAGATGTGGCAAACAGCTGTATGTAATCATTGTGTATGGCTACATTTTTACGGATCTTTCCGTAAAAAAGAAAGGAAAGGAAGAGAAAAAGTGCTGAGAAATTGAATTTTTGTGGGTGTGCTTGTCTCGCGAAACATATCAATTGAAAATAGGGGACTTGGAGAAGTAGTTACGACTTTTGCGCTTAACTCCTGCTTTCACAAGAAAAAATTGAGAGAAAAACTCAATAATGCAGATTTTTTCGCTATTCTCCAATTAGAAGAATAGAATAATTGACAACGATAAATAATTAATGATTTTAAAAAAATAAAAAAAAGAAGCGCTAGAATTAAGCCGCAGATTCTGCCATGACTGTAGAGTAGAGATCAACTGAATTCTTCTGATTGATTCAGATGAAACCGACCACGCGATGGCCAGCGCTCATCCACGCCACGATGGTGCGACTGATAGGCGTGCGCCGCTCACGCCGCATGTCCTGTCCTCCGTGTCCCCGTGTCCGAAAGACCTTGTTCGCCGAGACAAATCTCGCTGGGTCATACAGTCTCCGCGCTCACCTCGTTAGCATCGATTTGAACTCACACCTACGCTCGCTCTCACATCCGTGTGATACCCAGAAATTTCGCCCCAGCCGATTAACCTCCCCACCATTTCCTGAAACTCTGCCGAACTCCCACGACGAGGAATGATGGAGGGAAACAATCTTGTTGACTGGTAATAAATCCATGCAAAGTTCCCATCGGACACCCCCGGTGACTCACGGCATCCATTCAGGCCAACGACCATCGCGGCCGGGTGCCGTCGTCGTTGAAAACTCTCCGCGATAAACTATTCTTCAGCCTTTTTATTGCCTTCAAACCGGCGTATTTTCAGTGCGAACGAAGAAGAAAATCACAACATGTTCGTTGATTGATTCGTTCTGTAATAGCGATGGTTACAATATTTCTTCAGAAAAAAGGGTCTATAATTCTGAATATTTGCAAAAAATCCACTATTATAATTCAAATCTTGTAGAAGTAGAATCACTATTTCTTATATTAGTTTTTATCAGATATTGTTATATTTATTGTGTTTTAGTATATTTCTAGTATATTATTTGTATAGTAGTACTAGTTTAGTACAGTATATTTTTATTATTATATTTTAATACATATTATTATATTTATAATTACATTATATCATGTTACTGTTCATATTACATTACATTATTGTCGCGTTTACAATTACATTATATTATTATTTATATTATAGCCCTTATTATATTGGTTTGCATCAATCGCTAACAGAGTACCTGGTTACTTTTTTGTATACAGTGTCCCCAGTTATTGATCGGCAGCTCGACTTCTGAGACACAACAAGGAATATTTAACGTGCATCCACAGTAACATCGCTGGGTATTTGCTAAGGGACGTTCTTTTTATAGCAAAAAAAAAGTAGTTACAAAAAAATCCATGAAAACTGAATAACTGAGATAGTTTTCGTTTCATTCACTAACACTGCCAATAGAAATCAAACACCGTAAGAAATTTTCTCTAGCTCTCTTCATTTTCCGGAGGAAGCTAAGGTATAAAGAACTGTGCATGCTAAGGGTTTTATCGCTGATAAACGATTAACCGGAGAAGTCTTTTTTTTCTTAACGCAAAAATGTTTACAATTCAAATCCACCAAACGCTAACGTTTTGTTGTTTGAATCGGCCATATCATTAGTATTAGGATCAGTACGAAAATTCAGCACTTCAAAAAATGTTTAGACTTCAGAAACCATTTTCTACTCACTATGAGTACTTTCAGAAATAACACTATGGTTCATTTCGTTATTTGACTACGTTTACAAAGGTTTTCTTTCCTTCATTCGCGCGTTCATTCATTCATTTATTCATTCTTTCACTTCTTCTTTTCATTCATTCATCCATCCATCTCTTTGTTTTTGCATTCATTCATTCCTTCGTTCATTCACTCATTCATTCACTCATTCATTCACTTATTCATCCATTCATTCATTCATTCGTTCATTCATTCATTCGTTCATTCATTCATTCATTCATTCATTCATTCATTCATTCATTCATTCATTCATCCATTATTTCTATCGTTCCTTCATTCATTCAGTCGCTTTCGAATCGCTTTCCTCTGTCGTTCTCTACAATCTTCCTTTCGTTTTTTTTCAGCACATATTTATCCATTTATCCACTTCACAATGGTTAAACATGTGTCAACCCACGTGTTCATCATCTATTTGTTTTAATTTTATAAATTATTATGATTTGTGTTTACAACTTTTTATTAGAATGCTGTATGTAGACGAGTAGACTAATGAACAAGAGAAAAAAACACAAATCCACGAAAAGAGCAATTCGGAGGAAGTCTCACGTGCTAAATAACTTGATAAATGATATAATAAATAACCGAAAAACATTTCGGAAAAAAAGTTTCGGACCTTATTGACGACGACACTGTTGATGGAGAATTCTTGGTGATTTTTTCATTGATTTGCGCCTAAAAATCACAACAAAAATAATATCTGAAAATTTGCATGATGAATTTTTTTACTTTTTCAATAGGTTCGGTCCTAGTTTCAAATTTATTGGGTATTTTTCCTTTTAATTTTTTTTCTAATTTTTATCGCTTAAAATAATTTCAAACGTTGTTCTCTTCGCATATTTCAATAATTTGAAATGAGTTTTGCCTATATCTCTTCATAAATGGTCAATGCTACCGATTCATGAGAGTATTTGTGCATACAACAAAAGTTTTTGCACAACTGCTATTGATTTCTTGCCGTTGACGTTTCATGGCCGTAACCGGTGACGAAATTTCGTTCATCACATCCTGCACATCAGGGATCCATGTTTGTCCGTATCAAAGTTGCTTGTTTTCCTGATCGATGACTCGTGCCTCGAAACTGGTTCTCACCATCCTCAGCGAGCGCTACGATAGGTGGAAGGTTTGACGGCGGAGTGCTCCCGTAGCTATTCTCTTCAATTCTTTTTTCCTATCGCTCCTTTTTCAAGATCCCGCAAGCCAAGCTCTGAATCTGTAGTTCAAATCAGATAACATTTCATTGAGCTCATTTTTGTTGGGGATCTCCTGAGATCAACTTCATTTTTTTTAAAATTTTCACCCTTTTGAGTAGATAAAATCCCGGAACTTATCTTACTCTTAGTGGTACTATCTTAATGACCTTGAGAAGAGCAGTCGTTGAGAAATTGCATCTACTCTTCCACGAGAAATTCCCACGATCCTTCAATTTCACCATGAACCCTTCTATCGATGTACGGACGCCAAATATTGCATTTTTATGGTAATTGTAATCGTTCTCATAAGTGAGACATTATCATAAAATGACCTCTAATAGGAAGCGTTTATTCCATACTCTCAGAAAAAGCTAGCGATACTCAGTTAATTTTTCGATTTTTTCTTCAACTTTCTGGACTTAGATTCCTTGATTCCACCGTTTTTGATTTTATTTGTAGTTTCTTCGCAGTGAATGTTCTTGTCGTTAAAGAAATAAGTCTGAATGTCCTCTCTAAGATCTTCAAGAGTTCTTTTTGCTATATATGTGTGGATTAAGGAGTAGCACTTAGCCATTTCTTTCAATTAATTCATTTAGATTTTTTTCCAGAATCTAACAACAATAACCTAACCATTAGTCATAATGTAATCTCCATTGCGTTTTTCAACTTCCTCTTATCGTTCGAGGTTTTTTTTTCAAAGGTTTTTGATGCCTTTTCAATATAAATGACAGACTCTAAACTTAAGGAAGTTGTTATCTTCTGGCTGCGTTTTTTTTGTTCATGTTGATTCCTTTATTGCAAACAATAAAGATGTCCCATGCCGTTTCAGAAGTTCCTGCTTCGAATAAAAGTGCAAAGGAAAGCACTCATTTTTTCTGTGTCAATTTAATGCTTCCTTTCTTCGAATTGAAACCTGTTCACGATTGAGACTCGTAAAAACAATAAATACCTCATAGAGAAACGATCGCGTTCTCAGATAATTTGTGGAAGGCTTGGCTTGGAATAAGCCAGCTGGTAGCGAAAATTTTCAGTAAAAACTCACCGAGTTTATCTCTCAATCTCTCAACTCAAAAATCAATTTTTTTTCCAAAAATAGACACCTAATAAATTAAATTTTTCTAAATTTTCTCCCCAATTTTTTCTGTTGTCACGTATAATGTTATTTTTAATTAACAAATAATAGCTTTTTTAAAATGCTCCAACTTATTAATCTTAATTAACAAATAATAGCTTTCTTTATGTTCTAGCTCAGACAAAGTGTGTTTTCTTTTTTTTTGCTGCACCATTGGTGTATATGAGTAAATAAATAAAAAATAAATAATCTTTGTGTTGCAGCATCATTAATTAGTATAGTTACGGTAGCTTTCATTACTATTTAATTTAATAAATTATCCTTTCCTTCCATAGTTCTGATGAGAAATCTTAGTTGAAGAGTCTCGAGCCCACCCCTGTTAAAATGCACGTTGACCATAATGAAACCGATGCGTATTGATTGATTGCTCACGTCGTCTGTTTTGGAAACGTCGTCTTTCATTTCCAAGCCGAAATGGATGAATCATGTCATACGTAATGTGTGGAACGTGTCAATACTTTCTTAAATGAATCTCCAATGTTTTTCTTTTCCTTTCTTTCTTTCTCTTCTAATTCATTAAAATGATGAATTCTTTCGCTCAATCCTCTTATTTCCAGAACAAAATCCGTTCAAGCTGATTATGTGATATTCGTGGAAATCATCTCGTGTTTAGGGATAAAGGCAAAACAAGCTCACAAGCGTTACATCACAATTTTGTAATTAACGGCTCTAACACAGCAGTTTGTTCGCAGTTACTTAGCAGTTATTAGGGTAATTGCACTAATGTTCACACCTTAAGAACAATTAAAGCATTCTCAACAATTTTTTTTCCTGAGAAAACTACATGGTAAACGGCTGTGTCTTGTCGACCGCTTTCTCTGCCCAAATCTTGAATATTCTGAGCGAAGCTGCTTGGAACTTCTCGCTATAGCTATCGGGAACTGAAGAGCAGATCTGTTAGAAAAAGGAAATTGAAAAAAAAAAGAAAAAAAGAAGGTAAAAGAGTTTTGTCACAACAATAAAAAAAGTAAATAAAATAAATAAGTACAGCATAAAAGTAAAGTAAGTAAGTACGATAGATAGCGATAGAAGCAGGAAAACTTGAAAGAGTTTCCGCAGACTTGTTTTCGTAGCATATATTGAGATTTATTGGGTGGGGAATTGTTCTATTGCCTTCAAAATTTAAAACATGTTATGGAATAAAAATCATGTGAATTTCTCGACCACAAGTATCGCTGTAGAGTAAAAAAAAAGACTTTTAATGAATATTTAAGGATAACAAATGAAATATTTATACAATCCTCAGACATTTGTATTTTTTGGTATTTAAAATCAATCAACCAATCAAATCATCAATCAATCAACCTATTCGACGAATCATGGAACTGGTTTTAACCATAAACTATTCATTCACCAAATGTTTGTGTAAGTCCAACCAACCTAAATTATATTCTAAGGATTTCTGCCCTGATTTGCAAGACCACCTGTGTGAGGCAAATATGTAAAAGTGTATTTTTCTAGGTTTAATGGTAATTCAAGGAAGCAAATAGCTGTGTGGACTAAATCTATTCCTACCGTAATATAGTGACATATCTAAGATATCATTTTATGTATAAACGTCCAGAACACTCGCTGAATATTTTCAACCGTGTGACCGCGACGCGTCTGCCAAAACGCACACCCCTTCTCTGCTCAACACCTACGTTCTTCTTTGCCTGTCTTAAACAGGAAGCGAACCGCTGTCACTCGGTCTAAAACATTAGGCGATTTTTGATAGACATCAAGCGCAAAAAGCGGTGAAAGTTTTTTTGATCTGAAAATTAGGAGTACTGTAGAAGTGATCTTCAAATTCAGAATGGAAATAAATAGAATGCACTGATCACGGTCACTCGTACAAAATAAAGCAAAACTCGAGGTGAACTCGTTTCATCGGTTAGACTGAGCATGAACATATGCGCTCCCGATCCATTTGTTTTCTGGATTTTAGTGGTAGTTGCAAAGTGTTAAGAGAACTTTGTTCACTAATGGTTTCCAAAAACTACTACGATACTTCGAGAATGCAAAAATTGAAAATAGCCCTCTCCACGGCCTCTAAAAACGTTGCACTCTTTAAATGTAAAAAGAGCCGGGGCAATCCTCTGATCCCCTTCACTGACCTTTTTTGCATTGATTTAAAAAAAAAGGATTACAACTTGAGTTCTGATTTCGCACCACTGATCTTGGCTTTCTTTGATCATACTTCCTTCTAAGGAGTCGTATTTCTTTCGTACGATTCCAAACTGTTCCGCTGTTGATTTCCTGAATTGCTCAGAAACTAAAAACTATCATCATCTTCAATTCGCCATTTCTTTTTGTTATCAGCTCGATCGTGCGTAGCTGAATAAGGCGAGGACTAGTTACTTATCGTTGATAGTGTTCGCTCATCGTCTGCTGCCTCCGTCGATAACGTTGAGGACCGCTACGTTCCTCATAAGGGCTCCTCATAAGAGGTTGTATATGTAGCCGAAAACCCCGGTTAGGGAAGTAGCTTGCAGCAGATTTCATCTTTTTGTGCGTCTCCCTACAGTGCAGTCAAAGATCTGCGGTCTCTGTGTCATTCCTTTGTCGTGTGTCTGCATTAGACTCGTCACTTGTTTCATTCATCAGCTACAATGATCCACAGTAACAAAAACCGTGCCATACGTGCACAGACACGGAAAATCACGTTTGATCAGGAAAAAACGGGATAAATCGTAGCGGAATAACAAAAATCAGGGACGAAACCTGGTGGGGTGTGTTTTTTCTTGCTTCTGTTTTATGGCACGCCTCCAGGTGTTCCCAAATAAATAAATAAATAAAAAATAAAAGTTGTAGAATTTTCCGCTACGCAACTTCTTACGAAACATTACGCCATATTTCGAAAAAAATTTAAAAATTGCTGTTAATGCAGTGCCTATCAGGTAAGCAAGTAAGTTAAGAGATCGTGAGGGTGTTCAGGGTGGTATCATACTGAATGCTCGAATCAATTTCGAAGGAATTTTTGAATTTTGAGAGCGCATTTAAGTACATCCAGAAAAGTAAAAGCTTTTTTTTATTTTTTTGGCTCATCGATATGTTTCATTAGTTTTTCTTCTGATTTTCCGATTTTCTGCGCTTTTTTCGGAACGCATTCATCTAAAACATTTATAGACTATTTCAAAGTTGATTTATATCCTATGTATTTACAAGAAAAAAACGTTTCTTTGTCAAAATTCTCGGATTTTGAAACGAAAAGAGAATGTCGGCCACGGATGTCAATTTGGAATGGCAGTTCATTAATTGAAATTCGCGTCAATCTGTTCTACCCATCACATCCTATTAGGAACATGTCATCTATAAAGGACAACAGCACCGTCATTTCGAGATTTTTTTCCTTGTTTTTTTTTCCTACAATAAAACGAAAATGTTCCGATTTACTCACGCCATTACACACTTTGGAGCAGATAGTTCTTAACCAGCCACAGGAAACATTGTCTTGGTTATTTGTTTTTTATTTCCTAGCAAAAATCACTTAACACTATATATTTTTACATTTCATTTATTTTATATTCATACATGTTGTTTACGTTTATTTTCTCCTTTTTTGTATGTTTTATATTCATGTTTGTTGTTGATTATAGGTTAGAAGTCATTTTTATTATCATTATACATATTATACAATATATTATTTTATTATATGTCATATTTTTTCTAATTATTATTGCATTATTACATGTTATTTATTACTACCTAATTAATTTATTATTATTTCCCAGGAAAAAAGATACAAAATAGTCTTCGATGCTATATGTATGGAAAAATTCGAATTAGGGAAGGTCTGATGAAGGAAAGGAGGGTGTTATAGACGCTTGAGCGAAATTTGCGACCTCATCATTCAAATTGCGTTCATTTGAATATTTTAGCTTTTCTGAAAGACGTTTACCAGTGGAAGATGATCACGCAATGACTCGAAAACACATAGCAAATTCTAGTTCAACAAATCGCTAAAACTAAAATTGTTTTTTGTTCGAAATCTTCATTTGCTTTGCGATCTGGTCCTTCTTTGTGATCTATGACATTATCTGACGTCAATTCGTTAGTTTTGACATATTCTGGAATGTGTTTTTTGGTGAAACATACCGTATTCTACAGGTGTTTGGTGTCATGCTTATTTCTTGCCAGAATAAATCAGTACATATTTAGGTCTAAGGAAAATATGTTTATTGAGAGTAGGAGAGTTAGGGAATACATATTTGTTCATTTATTCGCAGCATTATTCATTTATTATCACTATTTTATTACTTACCTACAATTATTTACTAATTATTTATTTTTTACAATTTTTGGCAAAAGAATTCGACCGGACAAACAACAATCACACATGGCAAAGACTAACTACATAGAGAATATCATGCGCTCAGCTGTGCTCTGTCTTTTTTATGGTGATAAAAGATAAGGGGTAGGAAAAAAAGTAATAATAAAATTAGGGAACTATTTATGCGAGTTTACGTTCTATGAATCTAAGGATTCTAGGAATACTGTATCTTATTCAAACAGCATAATTTTGATATGCTTAGTGAACCTAGACGTCATATCTGCATATGCTTACGCAGGCAACAAATCCTGCAAATCCATTAATTCCATTCAAGAATAATGTCGATGACAAAGGAGTTATAGTGCGACGTAGCAGAGTTATCTGCGAAGTGAAACGCCGACGAATGTTTGCATAAAAGACTTTAAATTCACTGATCGAAAGGAGACTAGATACGGTATTGCCCCGATTGCTGCTCGCATGATGTGATCTTTGCTCTACGTGATTACGTCCATCGGCTACGTTTTTAATCAAATTCACGTGAAATTTGCTGATGTTAGTGCGAAACGCGCATGCGTCCTCCACGTCGAAATCCGACGAAACGAAGGTCGTTCCAGTGCGATGATCTACGACCAGCGAGTCCAGTGAGTCTCGGTGTATGTGTGTGTCCGCGTGCGTGTTTTATGTTTACGTTACGAGAGATAGTTTTTGTCAGGAACCGCTTATCGTTTTTCGCTCCGTAAACTCCTCTTATCGCGTGGATCGGCGCTACGTTAAGACCTCCTAGGTTAACCTAGAAATTCGCTACGCAACCTCCTACTTTTTTAGCATCATTTTCTGTTGACGTCGTCTTGACGTGACGCTGTTTGCCCTTCCGATCTTGTTTTTTTTTGCCACTCTTGACTCTTTCGTTGAATTTCTCCTCGATTTCTTTATCATATTTCAGTTCCTTTCTTTTCTTTTGATCTGGATCTTTTCCAGAATTGGTTGGTTTTTTTTTCTAGAAGTCATCCGTTTCATTCCGGTCTAAAATCACAAATTACCCTTTTACGAGATGTAGTCTACTTTGATTGAGAGTAATCCTAATTGAAAACCGAAGCAAAATTCAAAATATTCTATCATGAAATAAAAAAAAAGGTTTTCAAATGTATTTTTATTACGCTCAGTAAATGATAAAATGATTTGGTAAGACTCATTCTCCTCCATCTCTTTTTTCTGCTATCTAGTCAAATTTCCATGTCTGCGGTTTTTTTTCTTTTCTTTTATATTCTCTATTCTTCCTGGAAATAGTTTACAGTATAATAATAGTAGTAATAAAAATGATATCACTAACGATAGTGGCAATATAATTGCACCCAGTACATACGTGAAAGTGTTGTGACGTATGGAATTTTAATCAACAATCTCATGCACGCCGTTCGTAGGCTCCTAGTCAGCCTGGATGTATCGAACTGAAGGCCTCTGCTCTTCTCGAGAGATCCGCCAAATCCCAGCTCCCGCCCCCTGCATTTTTTCCCTCGTCATTCCGCTCGTGGCCGAGAAAAAAACCACGTCGCAACACGTGCTCGGCCGTTCCCACGTTTTTGCAGCTGTTTCTTTGTTTATTTTTAGGAGAAAATAACAGAAATCCACCTTCAAAACTTTAATTATGATCCCACATCTCGGAAAACATCGTTATCACCTATATATGTACATAGGAGTTGGGCATATTAAGTAAAACCATGGATTTTTTCGAGAGAAACTTGCCGCAATCGTTGAATTTTTTGGATTGTTTTCCAATGCATGGTAATACGTTATGGAACGAATCGAGAAAGCAAAAGAAATGTAAGGAAAGTGGTTCGCAATCTATAAAGATGAAAATTCTGTCCTTGATCTACAAATCGATCAACATCTTTAAGTACATCATGAAACCATTTGGAATTTTTTTGGACCAAATGGCCTACTTCAGGACATGAAATAAGCCCATTTAACAGTATGTTCTACAGTATGCTAGTGTGCTCAATCCTCAATTTCGGGGTTGTCCTTTATTTAAATACTGTCTTCCTACACCTTCGAATAGTTCATGCTTAAACAATTATGCAGATGATTCTTTATCGTATACTTTAGCCATAATTAATTTGTTTTTCTGGATAGATACGGTATTTTGAGCTTTACAAGCACAAAATATTTCTATTTCTGTATCATTTGTCTGTGAAATGCGAACTGAACGCTGAACGCTCAAATTCTGTCACTTTTTTAAGAAGATTTCTGTGATTATCTGGGTGACAGATTAAGAATTGTCCAGATGAATCAAAATTACGGTATGGATTAAATTGTGGACTATCGAAATTACTATTTTACTGTTAAAACCAGGGTAAAAGGGACACAGTGAGCCGCAGCTACGTATTTTTCCTCCCTTTCTCCTTTTTTGTAAGTGTACTGCTCACACTTTCTTTTTTCATCTAAGTGCAACTTCAATAGAGTTGAGGTTAGAATAGCAGTCAATCAATAATCACTAAAAATTCCCCTCACTCGAACCCTTGCTATTAATGGTCTGTTTATTCCGGAACAACTCGCCTTATTCTCAGGGGAGCTACGCGATGCATTCTCGTAAGGATAATCTCCTTTTTACTGTGCTCACTCTTCCATTTGTTGAACTATTTCGATTGCACATTTGATCTACAGATCTTCTTATTTCTGTTTCTTGTCGCTCCTTGTTTTTGTTTCCGTTTTCTTTGCATCCTTAGCCTCCTTGCACTTTTATTATTATGTACATTTGTTCGTTGAGCTCTTAGCAAAGTTCCACGCTTTTTTTCATTGCGAAAAGAAAATCGCTTGGAAAATTGTCGATTTTTTAGATGTAGCGTTCTGAAACAACTACGTCGACGATACCTCGCTCCACTTTCCGTGTGCCAATCGTTTTTTTTTATTACCCTCATTACGACATCAAAACAACTGCAAATAATGCTATTCTTGTAGTACATTCGCTCGTTTCTCGTCAGACGTCGTCTTGGTGACGAGTTGCGTCGACTAGTTTCACGTTCATTCGCATGTTTTCGTTCGTTTTTGTTCAAATAGTTTTTTTTTCTCCCGAAATGTCTGCCCTGTTCCCGCTATCATCCACATTTTTGGTAATGCCGATGTGAAAAAATAATTCACAACACTAAAATATTGCTATAGACGTTTCTGACTACGTAACATGATGGATTTTTGTCAGAGAATCTCGAAAATCCATGTTTATACAGGGAACTGCAGCAAAGATCGGGATGAAACTCCAGGAAAGCAGCAGACTGCGGTATTTTTCTTAACGCAACGACTTTTATAACTGGTTTCGTGGTCCCGAATCGTTGCGACTCTCTTTCATCTCTTTTCCCCCTTTTTCTTCCTAAACCGCTGAATAAGAAAGGTAGGTCTGTACTGGTAAGAGCAACACTTTCGATTTACTTCTATTTTTGTGGAATGCTCCAGAATTTTCAATACCAAGAGAAAGTAATGAACTTAACAACGTAAATTGTAACAAATACATATACAATACAAGTGGATATAGAATAACAAAAAATTATTTATTAGAAAGCAATGCAACCAGGCAATGCTGACCACAAGTTGTATTTATTCGACTCAAAGTGCTATTAGCACTTTTTTGATCTACCCATTTAATCGTTTTCCAATAAATCAGTCCCTACTGCTCCTTGACCATTTTTTTTATCTTATCTTATTTCTATCATTTATTATTTTGTTTTACTTTTATCATATTTTTATCTTAATTTATCTTAATTTCCCAAACGTTTCGTTGAGTGAGTAATCTGGATGTTTGGAAAATGATCTGCCTCAGAAATTCTTCGCCTCAGAAAAGAAAATCTAGGTTAATTTCACGGAGGTAGCTACCTCGTTGTCTTCATTCCACCACTTTCATTAAGTAGTTAAAAGCAGAGCACAGGGAAATCCCAGATGTAGTCTTCCCTCCGGTTTTAAATAGATTTCACGACGTACTTTGTAAGTATCACTGTTGAAACGCAAAAAAAAACGTTGGAAATCTGGGAACCAGAAGCCTCAGGCATCATTTTACCTAACGAGGCTTCTTTGCATTCGTAAGTCCACTCCTGCACGATTGTCGATGCCGGGTAATCTGGCTCTGATCACTCGTACAAGAGTAAGCGGTCAACTTACAGTGTAACTTCACCAGTAGTCCACTTCATTTTCTCAATCCTCTGGATGTAAAGAGTTGTATCGTCGAATAAACTGATACCTCAATTGCTCGTGAAACCTCCATGATCCAGTGTGAAACATTTGTCTTATGGACTTTTTCTGCTTCCTTAGTTATGAATCAGAACACTTTGACTAGTCGCTGACGCCACTTTCGATACATCCGTCGCCATACCATGATCGTTTTTTTTTTGCACTTGAACCGTACATTGTTTATGTTTCAAAGAACGAATGCGTTAAATGCATTTCGCCATTTCGCAAAGTTCGACTGTTACTCTGACGTCTTCTTCTGAACTGCACTCTAGTTCGTGTTTTCCTTGTTAAAGACATCACCCCACGAATCTGAGGTGGTACGGATTTCAGGTGGAACATTCGTATACGAGATCGTAGATTATGGAGAGGAGGGTGATTCCGTCCATCTCTTCCTAATTGCGGCAAAAAACGATCCGGAGAAAACGAAGATACAGCCTCAGGCGTTCTGGCGCACTATTTTCTACAGTGAGTTCGACTGGAGCGCCCCAGCCTTGGGCGGCGCCGTATCTTCCGGGCCGTTTTTTTACGGCAATTAGCAAGAAGTGGACGGAATCACCCTTCTCTCCATAATCTACAATCCCGTATACGAACACTCCACCTGAAATCTGCACCACCTCAGATTCGTGGGGTGATGCCTTTAATCGCAGACCTGCTTCGGCATAGATTCAACTACCAGTTAATTCAATTTAAGAAACAACTAAAATCGTGTTGAAATATTGCATTAGACTTTCCATTGTGGTTCTGACGGAGTCTGCAGTGGATATTTCGGTTGTCCGAGGTTCGCCTGCTGGCGGGACCATCTCCTAACTCCGCTCTCGGGCTAGAAGTCACCCATTCCGCGGCAACCGCGTCATCCTGAGCCTATCGCCTTTTGCCTCATTTGGAAAGGACTGGCTGTCTGCAGGGACTGTTTCTGTCTCATCGTCACTTCCAGTATTTTCGAAAACCACTTCAGGTGGTCCTCTTATGAGTTCTATTTAAAGAATCGTGATTTTTTGACAGAATTTCTTTTACGTATATTTACCATATTTTCCTATATTCTTCTACGTTTTCCCAGAAAAAGTGTGAAGGAACTTTTCACTTTGCCAGTCCATCGTAGTCGACTTTTTTACTGATAAAACATACTCTTTCACAGGATCCACAATGTTTAAGACAATGTTCAAATGTTTTCTCTAACAAAATGACCTACTAACTGTTTTCCAATCTGTAGGTTCGCCTGTTAACGCGTCCTTCTAATTCTCTAGTTTCTCTAAGCGCTCTATTCCTATCTTTTCTCCCTTACTTTAAAATTTTCCATTTTTTTATATTTTAACTCTATTTTTCAATTATTTTTTCTCCCTTATTCTCTTATTTCTCCACAAAAATGCGTTGGCGTTGTTGCGGCCATCAATTAGTTTAGTTAAAGAAGTAAACCCGCCCAATATCGTATTGAAAAATTGCGTCTTCCGTTCTATTCTGCTTCCGGCGTGTCCACAGCTGGCACGTGTGCAAGGAGAAACATCTTTTCTCCGCGCTTCCTGGCTAGAACCAAGAAACCGTGCCGTCTTGTACGTGACCACTTATCTGGCATATATGGATAAGCTGGAGATGAAATGCCATTGTCTTTCCTGTCTCCTCGTCGCTTATGGTACTTTGGTACCGATCCTGCAAATTTATTCATTCGGTAGGGATTCTTCTACACTATTCATGTATTGTAGGATCAAAACAATTATTAGCACCTTTCTTCGCTGTAATTCGTGTTGGTCCCACCTCGATCACAACCGCTGTCTCCGCTTCATGTCGTTTTCACCCGACTGTATCTACGCACATTTGCAGCATTTCCTATTGCTTTCCACAAAAAACGGGAATACTTCCTCGTTTTGCCAATTTTTTTGTCCACTGCATTTTTCATTGATAAAACATATACCTTCCATGGGAATCACGTTGGAATTTTTTCTCAAAAAAATTCCCCAATAAATAACCAAATAACATTTCCCTTCCATTTCCTGAAATCTTCAGTATCCTGGCATTGCTCATTTGTACACAAATTTCATCGCTCATCCGTGTGAACTGATAATCAACAAATAGGTCTTAAAAATACTTGAACTGAATTTTTTGCGAACAAAAGTTGTAAAAAAAAAATTAGAGCCTTGACATTTCAACTGGAAGGCGTTGAAGAGACTGTGTCGTTGTGCTTCTTTTTTCTGTTCAACGAATTAGTTCAATCGTGTTTGCAAGTCGTCCTGGTATTCAAACAATGCAAACAACACAACCAGTCTTGGACACATCACTGTGGCGAATACTGCGCGAAAATCACTTCACTTCACTTTTTTTAAAATCGTCTTCAAGTGAATTGGTGCTTCATCTCTTTTTCTTTGTTGCAGACTTTGACTGCATTGAATAAAAACTTTTATCACTGTGATGTTCGGTTTCCGGTAATACCTTATTTCCCTCCATTTGAGTCCATTTTTGAATGGATGAATAAAGTGGACGCTTCAATTCTCCCAGTGCCTCTCCGCTATCGTTTGGGGGTCGCGGTGAACAAAGGGACAAACGCTTTGATGAGGGCACTATTTGCCCACTTTGGTGAAAGTGTTCAGTTTCTTTCCTACTTTTTTAAATTCTTGTGGTCTGATGGGGGTGGGTATGTACATAGTATAGCGGTTAGAGGTTCCGCTTCCTGCACGATCGAACGGAGGTTCGACTCCGCCTTAGTGCTCACCAAGCCTTTCATACCTCCGGGTCGATAAATTGTACCAGACTTGTCTGGGAGGATAAAAACACTGACTTGACACATCGGCTAGCCAACACAAGTCATTGTATAGGCCAGTTACACGTTCGTGAACCTCTGAATTGAAGTGAACGTGGTGGCGCATCCCAAGTGGATTGAATAACGCCAGACACTTGATCCTTTATCCTTTATGGTCTAATGAGCAAGTAGGGGAACTTTCTATATGCAAGCTTTTATTTCAATTCTAGCTAATTTCCAATTTTATCCATATGGCACACAGTTTTTCTTTCATATCATGAAGATTTACTTCCGAAGATTTTTTTTTCGGGAAAAGTCCGTCACGATAGCATTCTGTTGCACTTACGCACACGCGATTTTTGCGAAATGATGTACTTTGTTGCCGAAAAGTGCATTGAACTATTTTGTGTAGTGAATCTGGGTCTGGAGTGACCATGGGAAATATTTGATTTTCTTAAATTGTATTATTTATAATTACTTTAAAAGACATTTTGTAAGAGAGTTTTAACGGGGGATAAATAGCTAAACTCTTCAACTAATCGAGCAAACCCGTGCTTCCTTTTTCTCTGCATGATTTTCGACCCGAGGAGATAGTGCAACCAAAAAAATCGCAATTTTAGAAATCATTCAATCCGCTACATCAATCCTGTTCTGAACTGATGCTCTGGATCATACAAAATTTTTAGGCGTTTCCAGTTGCATTTCTAGATTTTTTTAATTGGACAAAAATGCTTAGAATTACGCTTTTCTTATCCCTAATTGAGTTGTTCTTGAACTATTCCGGATCCTGTATTGTCCAAAGTTTAAGCTACTACGAATAAGAAGGACAAGTTTCATATGCGTTAAACTTCGAACTTTCTTGAATCTTAGTATAACTTTTACAGCTTTTCTTTAATTGAATTCCTTGAATTTATTTTTTAAAAAATCAAGATAGTTAATTTTTTCCTCTTTAATAAATTCGTTCATTCTTTAATAAAGCTAATATTCTCGGCATCATCATGTCCGAGTCCGGATAAGAGATCATATCCGAAGGAAAGAAGAAGCAAAACAGCCGAAATTGTTGTACTTCCTACAATATGTAGCAAAGTAGCCGTGACGATATTAAAGTACCACTGTGTGACAGAACTCCTCCGTCAATATTTATTATTAGGGTGCGAGCTGTTTACGACCTGGTAGATCAAACCCGCAAAGGTTATACAAAGACACACAGCGAGATCGTCGGTCTCAGCTATGCGATCTTTTTTTTTTCTAGCAATTCCTGCTTCTTTAGCGTTTATCCAGATCATAAGTTTCTACCGTGTGAAAATTCCACCTTTTTTCCATGAGACTTGGCTAGCTTACGCATCTTCATGATGCGAAATCTGATTTGAATTCGACACTTTTTTTCTTTTTTCCCTTTTTCTTTTTTTTGAAACCTTACGTTTAACATGCGCTGAAAGAGAGTTTTTGCCTCTCTACTAAATCACTCATGGCAGCTTACATTTTGATCTCCACGTGCTCTCCTCTGTTCGAACCAAACAAACATCGCTTGTTTGCCATGTCGCATTTCCGAAACTTTCCTCAGTTATTTTCACCTCATCTCATGGAGCCCTCAGCAGTGCATATGTGATCGATAGCCAATATAGCTCTCTTACGTTCATTTCTAGGTTGTTCTGTTATTTTGTCGTGGTGCAGAATCTGATATTCATTGTTTCTCCGTTCCGACACGTTATCTTGCGGTGATCTATGCATTTTTGCGTCTTCCACGTGTCTCCGATGCCAGCCAACTTCACTGTTTCCGTTGCTTTCAAAACTGTGAAAATCGAACCTTCATTCATATTCGAATGTTCATTCGAAACTCATTTCCACTTGAGCTGCACAACTTTACTTTTCTGGTCCCATCTACGTGGTCTACCTTCTTGCAATGTTCTATGGAAACGTATTAGCTCAAGTGTAGCTTCTGAGCAATCCTCACATATTATTTCATTTTCCTCATTTTGCTATGTTACGATCTTTGATGGATCTATGGTAGGGTCAAAGCAACATGAAACACTGTGCAGTTGCGTAGGCGGCTGCGCTCGAAGCGGTGTGGTGGACAGGAGCGGTTAGGATCGAGAGGGGACCCCTGCTAGAATCATCCTTCGCTACAATTCGCGATGGCCCCACCTGGATTTAAACCGCTTTCCCTACCGCGCCGTTTCGAGCGCAGCCACCTACGCAACTGCACCGTGCTTCTTGTCGTTTTGACCCTACTATAAAAGAGATTGCTACTTGATTTTACTAACCAACAGTCCTAGGCCTTCTTCAGAAGGTGAGTAAATAGCGATACGATCTGCAATCCAACAGAACGGATCTCTCAACAACTAGGCAGACAAAACTATGCCTATTGCTTGTTTACCAACCCAGCCACAAGATCAAACCAACCCACCTCAAATTCGAGCAGCATTGACAGTGACCCATCTGACTGATCACAAACGCAAATGATTCGGATGTTCCATTCAAATCCAGAACAGCATGCCTCTAGTTAACGCGTAGTCGGGAGACGTTCATTTCAGGACTTCAAGCACGTGTCAGAGAAGTTTTCGAACATTCGCGAGCTAACCTCTTAGATTCTTTTGCAAGGGGACTGACCTCGAAACTAATCTTGTCAGAACTTTGCAGTCTGACAAGATGAAAACCTAAAGATGTTCGAAAATAAAGAATAGGATGGAAAATAGGAAAATGAAATTTCGCCTGCGTGGCTGTGGGAAGATCTCTTTAAATTGTGGATCGAGTCGTCTACAGGCTCAAAAGAATCAAATTCGCCGAAAAGTTAGCCACTAAAATCAATCAAAGCAATCTCGTGTACAGCTCATGAAAGACTGGTACACTCACTGTAACATCACGTCAAGGTCCATAGAAACTCGAACATTTCGACCGGTCTTCTTCCATTTTGCTGTCTCATGTCCTATTTACTGTATGTGTGTAATGTAATTTTATCTATTTGACTAAAGTTTTGTCAAGCGATGTTGTGCAAATTACTGCGATTTCGAAAATTTCGAGGATGTTTCGACGTAGAATGCTACCATAACACCTTTCTATACTACAGGTTCCACCCGAGGGGAACCACCTCGTTCTCCCAACGTCGTAAGCGATGACAGAGGTCAAGCCTGTTTCTCCGTGAGTTATTTTCTCATAGTTGACCGCAGTATATCACGAAATTGACGATTTTGGGATCTCTTCATAAAGAAATAGGATTAGGTCTATAAAAAGATAGGGTTAGGGATGTAGATCACAAGTATGAACGCGATCACGCCTAATTCCGCCTCCCTATTCTCCCTAAAACAGCGAGCGGGAGAGGCAGCGTCAGCTGCTCACTCACACTGCGTAGCGTGCGTCTGCGTTTGCAGATGTGGCACGTCACCAGGTGTCTCGTAGAGAAATCCGATCGCCAGGGGCATCTCCCACCCCGTTTATAAGGGCCATTAGGGAGGTCGCACTCATCCTCGTGATCTACAGTCCTAATCTTATCTTTTCGTGAAGAGATCCCAGCATCGACAATTTCTTGGAAGGCTGCTTATAAATCATTGTTAATACCTTCGAACAATTTTACAATGAAAAGACCTATTGATTCATTAATCCTTCATTTCCAAAAATTATCGATTGGGATTAGGTGCACGACGTTCAGAACAGAGCACAATAAACTTCTCTTTTCAGCGGAACCCTCTCGTTGTGGAAGCGTTATGGCCCTTCAGAAAACACTTGTCGAGGCATTGTCATCGGTGGAATCACGGGAGGTACGGTTGCAAATAGCTCAGTTAGCAGCATACTATATCTAATGACATTTTTCTTTTCTACAGGCATTGAAATTTGTATCACATACCCAACCGAATACGTGAAGACGCAGTTACAACTCGACGAAAGGTCTGCACAACCAAAATTCAAGGTGATGAAGTCCTTACTCTGTTTCCATTTGCTATTTTGTGATTCTGTAATCACATGTGGAAGCTACAAACCATTCCACTCTCTTTTTAGGGTCCCATTGACTGTGTGAAACAAACTGTGCGATCCCATGGCTTTTTTGGACTTTATAGAGGATTGTCAATACTTGTATACGGGTCAATCCCCAAGTCGTCATTCAGGTGATTTAGCATGACTCTTCCTGTGTAGATGCCAATATACAGGATGGGAAAATTTCTCTGGTGGTTTCATGCGAGATGGGGATCAGTTAGTGCAAATAGACTTAGTCAGCCCCAAATGTGTTGTACTGAATGACCGCGTTGTGGCTTTGATTGGGAAGTACAAAGGAAGGAACAGGTGTACGTGAAGCCGAAGAAGAGCAAGCGTTGCTCGCTTTGCTGGACGTGTTCGGCACCTTTTGGAGCGAGGAAATTCGAATTTGCAACGTCGGGTGAAAACGACCTGAAGCGTGGTGCAGTTGAGTGGGCGGATGCGCCCGAAGCGGTGCGCGAGCGTTGCGACTCAGGTCGGGGAATGCTTCCGCTAACACCATTCATCGCTGCTGTTTGCGATGGTCCCACGTAGCAGGGTTCAGGACGTTTTGACACGCCTATGCATTTGGTTTATTCGACACCAAGCAAAGCAAAAAAGAACTCAAATCACATATTTTTTTTACTTCTAAATTAGTCATTTGCTGAATTAGGTTAAACCAAAGATTAATTATTATGCGAAAAGTGAAGTAGTATCTTCAAGTAGATGAAAGTACGTGAGAGTAACTCATTCCATTGTAAATTGTAACTAATTGCATCCAGTTCAAAGACTGACAACATGATCGAATCGGGAACCATCTCGAACATTTCTCAGGCGAAGTACAAAATCACTTTCGGAGAGGAAATCGCCCCACCCCTAAACTTTTCCGTAGAGTTTGTATCTAGTACGCTATGTGTTCTTATGTCAACAGAGATTTTACAGTGTTCAATGAGTCGCGCCATCGCTATCTGGATACTATCCTTATCGCTGCGTAAAGCGTGAACTATAAACTGAAAAAAGTCCAACTCGAACCCCACGCAGATAACGTATCGTCCTCGTATCGTTGGCATTGTGATGAAGAATCAAATGAAACTTTGAGTGAAAAACACAATGTGAGGGATCGATGTTGCATCATCATTTGATCAAGGGAAGTTCTGTACACACGTTCCTTATCGCTCGCTTACAATTGTGTTGCATTATCTGCCTCGAGGAACGGGGTTCAAGGTCTCCGAGTCGAATTGTCGGGAACGGCTTGGGCACTTCATAGTCGCCACCAGGAGGCTACGATCAGCGAGACATGCATCAAACTCCTCATCGCACATGATCCCAAGTTCTACCAAAGAAGTATAAAGTGTAGGATGAAGCGCACGGCGTTGATCAATCCGCTTGGGATGCGCCACGACGTTCGCGTCAACTCAAAATCGTTGGGGTCGACGAACGCTTGTCTAACCTGCATAATGATCCAAGGGAGTTAGCTGACGAATCAAGTCAGTGTTTTTTTATCCTTCCAGACAAGTGTGGTACCAATTCATCGACGATGGTGGGAAGATAGGTCTATTTGGCATCGACATCGGAAGAATGCAGGGCTTGGTTGCTCCTAAAGGGTTTCAGAACCGTCCGTTTAGACCCCAAAGGGATCAAAGGCTTCGTTGACACTAGAATGGATTCGAACTTCCGATCGATCGTGCAGCCACAGCGGAACTTCTTCCCGACTGGGCTACACCCGCCCAGAAGAATACATCAGAAGAATCGCGAAGCTGAAGTAGATTTTCCTACGTCTCGCCATCGAATTCCTGAAAGCTGAAGCTTAATGATTGCTGTGTTAAACTACTGATGTTTAAGAAGAAAATTCGTCAAAAGGTTTGCTGTCAACATTTCGCAACAGCCAATAGCTCTCCCCTTGCACAATCGATAAGAGGTTCGAATCCGCCCTAGTGCTCACTAAGCCTTTCATCCCTCCGGGGTTGATAAACTGGTACTATACTTGTCTGGGAGGATAAAAACATTGACTCGACACATTTACTAGCCACCGCAAGTCACAAGTATAGGCTAGTTACACGTTCGTAACCTAAAACGATTCTGAATTGAAGTGAACGTGATGGCGCACCGCAAGCGGATTGATTAACGCCAGACACTTTATCCTTTGACCGAACGAGATCCTGAAGTGTTCGTTACAGGTTCGGTACTTTCGAATACCTCAAGGGAAAGGTGAAGGATGAGCGGGGAAATCTTACTCCTCTACAACGACTTGGATGCGGCCTTGGAGCTGGTAGGTTTCACTATTACATCATTGCATAGAAGCTCACGTGTTCCTCAACTGATCAAATAATTTTCTTTAATCCTTTCCAGGTGTTTCGGAGGCAATTTTCGCCGTCACACCTATGGAAACTATCAAAGTGAAATTTATTCACGACCGGGCGCTGCCGAATCCCCGTTTCAGAGGCTTTATTCACGGTCTCAGTTGCATTGTCAAGGATGAGGGAATTGGAGTAAGAAAAATCATCGTAGCAGTACATGATGTTTTGATGTTCCCAAATTAGATCCTTTTGTGAAAAGCAAACATGTGCATCTGCCGATCTGATGGGAACTAAACGTTAGATTAGAGAAAAAGTTCCGAACAGAAACTTCCAGCCGTAGACAACTACTCGTTAGTGATCGATGCCTGATGGCATGGCATGTAGTGAGGAAAGGGTGCTCTTGATACGCTGCGTATCTCAAAATTTACGATGTTGGAACTTTTCCACGAAAAGATTGGCTGAGCGGTGGACATCACAAGAATGAGCGAAATCATATCCAATTCCGCCCACTTATCCCGAAAAACAGCGTGGAAACCGTCTTGCCGATCGAATTTCCCTACGAGGCACTTAACAACGTGTCACGCGTGACAGCTCAGGGCATACGTGCTCCATCTACCAGCGAGCGGGTGAAACAGGACCAGAGACAGATTCACTATACGCTCGCTCGCATACGTTACACGTCATTAGGTGCCTCGTAGGGAAACTCGGCCGTTTCCCACGCCGTTTTTCAGAACAGTTAGAGGGAATCGAGCGTGACCGCGCTAATGCCCGTGATCTACAGCCCTAACCATCTTTTCGTGGAGAGATCCCATCATAGCTAATTTCGTAGTGTTCTGCCATTAAACTCTTCCGCAGAGGGGAAAGAATTCCAGGGAAATTTTCGAGAATTTTTTTTTATTCCTTCTATGTCGGGTGTAAGACCTTCTACGTTTTAGTTTGTAGAAAACGATCATATTTGTAAAATAAAACATAAAAGTGTCTCCGACTATTACGATAAAAATACATTCACAAACTTGCTCAATATCTGGAAGTATCAGTGTCGTTAGAACTTCTTGCGTTAATTTTCGCGAACTAAATAAAATAATGAACTAATGTGAAATATAAATGTAAGAAATGTAAGATATGACAGATATAAAAATAATAGATAAAAACGAAAATATGTACATGTCTTCAGGGCGTCTACAAAGGAGTTACTGCTACAATGATGAAGCAAGGCACTAATCAAGCAATTCGGTTTTTCGTCATGGAGACTTTAAAGGTCAGCGTAATCGTCAGGATGAGGTCCAAAACAATGTTTATACTTTTTCATAGCTATCATTTAGGATTGGTATAGAGGCGGAGACAATTCGGTTGTTGTTCCAAAAGCTATAGTAGGACTTATGGGTGGTTTTGCTGGTTTCTGTTCCGTTTACGGTAATTTGATTAACGTTTCCCTTCGATTGATTAGCATTTTCGAGATATTTCCTGAATGTCCTGAAAATCCATAGAACACATCTTTTCTTATTTCATAAGCTGGAATATGAGATATAATATTGTGGTCCTTGGTTTTACACGTTCTAAAGATTGTACTTGATATCTCGAATGCATTTCTTTCCCTCAAGCCTTATTTTCTACTTACAGATCACTGAGTACAGACCATGAATACAGTGTTTTTGTACCATCAAACTATTTTACAACACCAAACTTTTGTACTCAACTGTTTCATTGCTAAATTTCTATGAAAATAAGTTTTCGTTGGAGGTTCGGAGTGGAAAAGTTTCCGATTTTAAGTACGGTATTTGAACCTAGCATGCTATAGCACCATTACCGGTTAGTTTTTAAGAAAACATACCAATTATGAAAACTTCACCTTCTTCCTCACAAATATTACTGCCCGTATTTTTTTTTAGAAAATAATCTTTGTTACTTTAGGAAACACACCCATTGATGTTGTCAAAACAAGAATGCAAGGATTGGAATCGAAAAAGTACAAAAACTCTTTCGACTGCGCACTTCAGATTTGGAGGAATGAGGGATTCTTCGCGTAAGATTCCTTCAATACTTCATATCGTATTTTCTTGAGTTAGAGTTGGCATGGGGACCAATTTTCGCCCATTCGCCCGAAAAACGACATTGTTTTCAGTTTCTACAAAGGAGCCGTACCGCGACTGAGTCGAGTTATGATCGATGTCGCTATCACGTTCATGATCTACGACTCTATAATTGATCTGCTTAATAAGTACTGGAGGAAACCAGTCGATTAGTTTTAAGATTTTACTGTTTGCTAGGATTGATGTATGTATTCATAAATTTGTTAAAAATCTAGAAGAAGGTGTCCGAAGCCCGAGGACACATGTCACTTAGTAGTTACGAGTCAAACATTCCTTATTTTTTCCCGAGCGAAAGTCTTAAAATTGTTAGAAACCATTCGATAGATATGTACATGTAAGAGTAATTATGAATTAATGTGATTGTAAATTGTAATTACCTCGCTAATGTTTTTTCAAAAATACTGACCAGATACATAAATTATTCTTATTTCTCAACTCACTACATTTAAATGGTTTTGCGGTATCCATCCATAGTTTTTTTTAATGTAAAATCAACAAAACACGTATGTACGCCACTACATGGCAACCTCTCACCAGTTAGTTTGCTGTAGCCGAGTCAAAACGGACCAAAGCTCAGAGCAGTTGCGTAAGCGGCTGCGGTGCGGTCGAGAAAGCGGTTTGTATCGCGTTGGGACCACCATCGATAGCTTCACCGAACTGCAACGACGAGTAATGCTAGCGAGAGTCCCCCCACTGACACCATCCACTACCCTCCATCGCGCCGCTTGGATCGTAGCCACTTGCGCAACTCCACCGAGCCTCAGGTCGTTTTGAGTCCACTTTTTTTTCTGAACACGCTGCTATTCCTCCTATTTTTAACCAATTCTTACATAGACGGTTATGCTCACACAAGCAGGAGGTTGTCCTTTTCTATGATCCGTTGTTTGAAGGTGTGACTTTTCGCTGACACCAGAAGATCTCGCGGTCTCTACAGCTCAAACTTTGAAACGCAGCTACCGAAGCTAACATTAGGAAGAATAACGCTTCGATCTAACTTTAATCTGAACCAAATCAACCACAATTTCACACGTTGCTATTTTCCGGCAGTGAAGAATAACTATTTACTTCTTTCCATTCCTATTCCTATCAGGTAGGAATAATCGCGGATGGAGCAAAATGCCTAACCTTCAGTTGAAAATCTATAATCACCATCAACTGGTACTTACCAATCACAGCAGCTATTAAAGCCGAAGTATGGAGCATTTATAAGAAGCAGAAGGCAGCGATCCCCAACGAGAACTTCATTTGCAACTTCGTTCCCGGAAGTCATGTACAACGATCTCATCTTCGAGAATTCGCCGTCCACGAAGTTTGACTGACAAGACACTAAATCGGACACGCTATCCGCCTTTCAAATGGATATAAAGATACTCTGAAGGTGTTCTAAAGTTCGATCGACTAACTTGGATATCGCTTCCAAAACTAATGTGGGATTCCTTGAAGAAGGACTTTGAGCATCCGTACAGTTACGTCTCATATCGGAGAGTTGTTGGCAAACCTTCATTGCAAAGGAGCTTTGTTTGGGAGTTTTCGAGTGCATAGGTAAAAGGAGCTGTCTGTCGTGCCTCGTTTCCGTTCCAAGGGGGAGGAGCCATCGGTGGGCGGGACCCGGAGCCTCCTCGATGCGGAGGGGCTTGCGCTGGGTTAGCCATTACATGGCTGCCTAGCCCCTCCACTTTCAGCGGCCTCGGCACTGCCTCCCTGATCCTATGCCCCAACCTTTATGGTATACGGATTAAGTGGTACTATGTGTAATGTGGTACATGCGGATTACAAATGTGGTGTATCCTTATGACATCAATACGCTGCAAAAAAATATACACGATACAACAGATGGATCGGTCGGGGCCTGTCAAATGGTTACGTGGTAGTGGTACCCTGCTTCAAGATAGATGGATAATGGTGTGCGGTTCGGACCTCGTGGTAGACATGGTATTGCGGTTGTAGATGGTTATAAATGATTGTAGATGGCGAGTGGCGAACGATCGAATACGACGAAATACGAGAACGCGCACCATCAAAAGGAAGAAAAGAAACTGGACCCCCAGTGCTCGGAGCCAGCCCTTACATACTGCGGCTGGCGCGCGAAAGCTACCCTAATACTTCTTGGCAGGGCTTCCTGCGAAAAAGAAAGCTTTCCTGAGAATGTCGTGCTGGACACAACACTTTCAGTAGCGCACTATGAAGGATCAGTGTAAAGGAAGGTTACCGAAACTTTCGAGGACAAAACATATCAGTCACAAGTTTGCTGAATGAAGACAGTATTCGTGCCCATCTCATCATGAAACTGACACAACAATGAGGAGCATCTCACGTGTGAATCAGAGGCTGCACCAATCGAACAGAAGCAAGGATGAGCACAGGACAACACTGCAGTTCATGAAGAATGTCTATTAGAAAGGAGGAATAGGAATTTAAGACCATCAAATAACAGCAGATTCATCAAGTGGGTATTCGTGGTTCTATGGACTTAGAGAACATCGTGAACAGAGAACTGTATACATGAAAGCAGCCTCCGCAGTCGTCAAGAAAGCTGCGCATCGCCTTGGATGGTGCTTACCTGTTTAATGTGGCAGTTCTTCCATTGTTTTGCTTCATAGCGTGGACATGGACTGACACTGCTACTACATCCAGGAAGTTAAAGACACGATACCACGAATTTGATGGGGTGAGAGAATCCGCGGGAGAAGCTAGAGATGGCGGAAACCCAATCGGAGGAATCGCAGGCGGGGCGTGGCGCAAACGTTGCGCATTGCAGAGCCGTCATAAGGTATAGCGTCGCGGTCGTCTGTTTATACCGATATAGGGAGAGATGAACGGAATCACCTTTTTTCACGCTATTTACGACCCCATATAGGCATTACCCGCATGAAACCTGTACCACCCAGATTCGTGAGGTGATGCCTCAAAAAATTTCTACGATGACGCACCTTCCTTGTGCAAGCGCCGCATCCAAGTACGAAACGTCGAAGATCAGTTATGTTTTCTCACTAGGCTGTTCAAGTAAAATCGATGAATAAGCTGCTGAGGGGAGCGGAACGTGTACATACAGAAGCATTCGAAGGTACCTCGTAGGTGCTGAAGCGGTACCTGTATTTTTTTATGAGGATTAGGGAGATATGAGCGGAAGCGGAACCACTCGGGATCTTGCAATCTACAACCCTAACTTTTACCGCGGATTCCCTGACTACCTCAGTTTTGCGGTATGCTACCTTTAATCATTAAGAATTGGGCGTATGAATGGCATCTTCTAAAAACTGGTCAGTGCACACAGTTTTGCATGAAGGACGTCTGAGGAAGGAATATAGCGTCTACGACCGACACAATGGAATGTATATCGAAACCCAAGCACTGAGGTTCTATTCACATTGCGAGAGAAACGGACGATAGGAAATTCTTGGAAAGTTGGGATAAATTCTACGAGATGTGAACGCTCTCGAGGTAGCTGCTGCCGAGAGTGTGTGTTGGTAGACTAGATGAGACTCATCAGCAGCGTCAAGAGCTCAAAGCTCTGGGTATGGCTCGTTTGGACTTTGTCAACCTCGCCTATGCGACAGGAACTCCTTGGAAGACGATTGTAAAGGTAGGAAACAGGAAGGATGTCGGAGGCTTAATAGTTGAAGACGGAGGTCTGAGATCCGGAACAATCAAAACGCTACTGGTTAAGAAATTATTTTGTACTTTTAGCCACGGGACCTACACATAACATTCTGTTGTCTCCAGCCTTTCATGATCGTGTTGTATCTCCACTGTCATCATGCAGTGGGCATTTAAGGATTCAAATGGGCGTACTACGAGGAACACCACTCCACTTCATTAGATTCATCGTGGGCATGAGGGGACGTACCGCAGAGGTGAGGCTAGTTTCTGTCGGACAGCGGACACATCCGTCCTGTAGTCCTGTAGTCACATCGCGCATACGTTGCGTGCTAGGACCGCAGAGTCCTCATGCTAGGACCGCTCCATTCTGCCACCGTGGACATGTTTTTGTTATTTCTGGATGCATCCGAAGTCGTTCACACATGTTTTTTTCTTCATTGCAGGCCTGAGCCATCTTTGATAGTGTGTTTTTAAATATTATTAAGAGAAGTTTGCACTGAGAGGTAGAATCTATTTCAGACACCATTGGTGTCATTTCTTTGAAAGTGACTTAACGATTGAACGCCTGGAAAAAAAAGCCGATTTGGATGAGTGCTTGACATAAGAATCATTTCCAGTCTCTAAGTCATCTGATCTGTGCGATTCTACGTGATCAACTTTATATATAGAAAAGGGCACCAGTTCCTTGATGTGATAGGTACATAAATGTTCTCTGCTCCAATGTTTTGAGCATGAATTTGGAGTTGAGTAGTGCTCGTTTTGTTGTCTTTTCCAAACGATATTAGAGCCTTCTGGAATTAACATCTGTAACTACCTTAGCCTCGTTGTGTAACTGCACCACACATTTTATATTTTCCTCCAAAGCGTAAGATAGGATCTGAACGTCTTGATCTGATTTTTGCTTCAATATTCTGCGTAGACGGCGACATGGTTTCGAACTGCTCACAAATGATTGCGATTGTATCACTGCAATGTTCTTAGAGGGGGGCCTCCAACCCTGAGATCAAACCCAAAGAAGAGTCCCATCTCGTAGACGTCTACTGTAGGTCAGTCAGATGCACAATAGAGTCCGGTACGGACTTTGAGGATCTTCGGAGATTTATGGTGTGCGCTGTTGCGAATGTTAGCTGAGTAATCCCTAAAGTGCTATCTCTTCCGTTCGATCGCATTTCAACAGTAAACCGAATGTCAGGCTGTGTACACGAATCATACGTCTTAAATTATCGACTCGAACAGCCGCATTAATGTGTTTTGAATACATTGTCGTGATGATTCATCCTGATGAAAACGAAGGCACTTTCCTCCGCTTTTTTTCTTCTCGTGCAAGGCAGCTACCTTATGAAGTTCTGTCTCCGAGCGCAACAGTCTTTTAGTGGTTTGGCCTTTTGGATTTCGCGGGTGCCTGTGTTTTTCGCCGTTTCTCTCATGTCTCCGTTATCCTAACGCTCTTTCTCACACTTTCCTGTAATGCTTCTTTCGTCCAGTTCCTGTCACATACATAGCAGCGCCAGCCATTCTTCACATTTATGCGATCCTGTAATTTTCTTTTCTTAACGATTCATTGGAATGTGGTTGCAGTTGTACGTTCAGAAATATTTATTGATTAATTCGAACTCAGAAGCTCCACGAAAAGGAGGATCCACAGCTTTTTTCTCTTGTTTCGTGAGTACTTGTGTTTTTCAATGGGGAATTCCGTTTTTGAGTGACAGCCCGCCTCTTATGATTAAATACGTCGCACTCTCATGAATCACGTATGGCGAACACTGTTGTTGTGTCCTGTGCCTCTTCACGTCCTCCGCTCCGTCCTGTTCCTTCATGACGTCATATTCAAACCCTGTCGAGTTGCAGATGACGGATCCTGCAAGGGAAGGTTATCGAGAGTTTGAGAATGAAATCGATCCGGAAACTGTATCACAGGTTAGTCATGCACGTTATGTTGATTGGTTAATTTCATCATTAACGTTTATTTGGTTGGTTTTTATAAGCAAGACACTATGGAGACATTATCATACTCTTCTTCCATAAAATAAATATTCTTCTAAAATATACCTGCTTAGTTTAACTACTCACAACCACACAAGTTCTGAGCTCAAGGTTAGATCAGGTTGGCGACCCCTCTGTTGTCCCTTTATCAGTGGTTCCCGGCGAGGTGGTTAACCAAAGTCCACTTTGTAAGTGAAAACAGAGTAGCCCGATGAGGGTAAAATGTAGGGCGGGAGCACTCAGTGGCACCCTTATTTTTCGACACTCTGACCTACTTTTTCTCTTAGTAACATAAGTTTACATGTCATAGATCCTCTAAGACTGATGCTGATGAAAATCGCATACCAAAAGTTTTGTAGAACCATACTAAGCAATTGATGCTACTAATTCTATCCGTGACAGTGAACGCGAATCAGATGCAAAGATTAGTGAAATCCCGGAGGGAACGAAGGTGATACATAAAAACGCCAAGTAATGGAGAATGTTATCGTGAAAGTAAAAAAGTCAGTGGTAATAGTGAGAATTGCTATGACTCCATTCTTAAGGAAAAGATATGTTCATTCTCATATACAACCTTGTTGTGGGTTCCTATAATGAAAGCTTTAAAGTGTTAAAGTCGTATCAGTCCGCTAGCCTGTGCAACTGCAATTCGGAATCGTTTGAGGTTCACGAACGCGTGTTGGCCTGTACAATGACTTGCAGTGGCTAGCCGATGTGTCAAGTCAGTGTTCATATCCTCCTATCCTCCCAGACAAGTCCGGTACCAATTTATCGACACCGGAGGGATGAAAGCCTCGTTGGCTTTGGGGCGGTTTTGAACCATGGACCGTGCGGGCGCAGCGGACAAAGCGACTGCGCTAGTATGGAACCAACTGATTCAAAACTTATGTACTACAAATCGAAACTTCAAAAACAAATATTTCAAAAATCAGATATCCGAAAAACACGTTTGAATTTTTTTAACTTTGCTGCTATTTCAATACACTGACGTGAATTTGTACTAACAGTGTTTTTTTTTACTTATGTAAATATGGAAGTCTAGCAGTCATTCGATCTGCTAGATTCGCATCAGATATGATCCCTTACATTTGATTGTAGCAATAATTGCGTATTTTACGAAATTTAAGCGGATGATGAAGGTACGCTTGGCGTGCAGCGGTGCAAAGGATCATATTTTTAATAATTCTAAGCTTTTGTTAGTGTGCACTATCCAAATGCGATGTGCATTGCAGCTACTATCGAATTAATATTCTTTTTGTTCATAGCTGTTTACTTGTCCTATTGTGTTTATGCATATTGTGTATTCATGGAATCTATTTCCATAATGGATCATTGAATTTCGTTTCATTTAATGTCGCATTGATGGTTTCGCATAAAATATGTGAATAAAAGAAAAAACACGAGTGGAATCGTTCAAGAAAAAAACAAAACGAAAAAGGTAAGTAACAAAACAAACAAACTGCTTAAAATGGGTCCTGAAGTCACAGTAATGTTTGTGCACAAAAAAAAAAACACAAACTTTTTGTGAAAATAATCTTGTATAGATTATGCTTTATTTCTACGGCAAGTAGGAGTGAATAGTAATTTTTGGGGTTTTGAAATGTCCGCAATGTTCGAAGTAGTTTAAAAAATGATACAGCTATATTGTACAGTTTTCGGGAATATGCGAGATGGTATTCAGACTGATGGTCCTTGGCCTACTTAATTTAGAGTTAGGATTTCTTAGTTAAGGGGAATGAATTGACAAGGAAACAGGAGAGTTCCAGACAATATTTCTTTTCCCCTAGAAGGTCCTTTTCCGTGTCAAGGGTCACTGTTGTCGGTGGTTCACTGTTGACGAAAACATGTTCCACGATATCATCTCAGTAATATCAGTATTCTTCATAAGATTTTAGATTGACGCTCATTATAGGAAGTTAATCTTAAAGAATCCGTTGTTTCACCATTACTTTTCATTTTAGGCTCTCCCAAGAAGGCCGGTAGAGGACACATCGCTCTTCCAGGAGCGTGCTGCTTCCCAAAACTCACTAACATCCGAACAAGCTTTCGTGCACATGGTGAAAGCTATGCTCGGTACTGGATTGCTCTCACTTCCTCTCGCATTCAAACATTCTGGATTGTTCGTGAGTTACCTTTTTTTAATGATACATCTTGTTGGTGATGCCTATGTGAAAGTTTTCAGCTTGGATTAATTTTAACAGTACTCATTTGCCTTATTTGTCTCTACTGCATGCGGCAAGTCGTATTCGCTGCACACTTCGTTTGCAACAGGTTCGCTGCAGTTCTTTGTTAAGATTTTTTTGTTTTATATGAACGAGTAATATTTATTTATTATATGAAGTCGTATCGAATGATTTCCATATATTTCTAAGTTCAAACATCCACCTAGAAGGTAATGAGAGCTTATATCCAAATGTAACATACTTAGTTTGTAACGTGTTGGATCACTGACCTGCGAACTGTGGAATTCAGAGCGTGTAGAACAACATACACTCGAAATCAGGTAAAAACCAGATTTATGGGTTCGCCGGTCCGCACGGTAATCCGATTTACTGCACTTTTCATGATGACTTTCAAGAGTCAACGACACTTTTGGGTTTGAAGTCGAGATTTCTTCGCCAAGTTTTTCAACCCTTTCTATACTAGGGAAGTTATTTACATAATTACACAAAGTAATCAGCAAAAGAACTGACATTATGCAAATGAGGTCTTGTCAATGCTAAACTCGTTATGCATTGAGTTGTAAAGGATTTTTCAGTAGTAACGATTTCCACGAAATTTGCACAGGTTGCGTGCTCAAAGGAGCAAACAAAATGAAAATAAAAAACAAATAAAGTAATCATAGATGCAATAGTCGTAGCCGGTGCTGTGAGTCCCTTCACTTTTGAACGGTAAGGGAAGGGACCTCCTTCACTTTTAAATGGTTGGCGAAATTACCCCCTTCACTTTTGGACGGCTGTCGAAAGGACCCCCTTCACTTGAGCTGCACCCCATGAGCTAAACCTCCTTCACCTGAGAAGGATCCGGCTTTTCCTTATCGCATCTATATTTCCAAGTAGAATCTCTGACAAAAGCTTTTGATAAATTAACAAATAGAATAATAGACGACTCCTTTCACTTTGCATTATCCCAAATGAAACGAATTTCCGGCAGGTTTTCGAGCCCTACGAAAATCCTAACTTCGACATCTTAGTTTCTCCCATCCTCTACACAATCTTATCACGAAAGTCATTCACAACATTTTTTGTTGTTAGGGCGCTTTATCTCTTCTCTATAACCTTTTCTCCATTAGAGGTGTCCAGCCATTTACAGTGTCCCCCGACATATCCTGTGATCAAGGCGGTTCTTTTTTGAGAAAATGAAAACAAGTTTAGCGAATGTAGTATCAGACGGGTTACAGTGCATTGTGAATGTCGGCAGATTCATGAATCATTTGTTGGCCATTCGGACGCTACTTTTTCTGAAGTCGTAGCTCGGATCCTGCTTGATCCAGTAGATTTGCACTTGAGATAGTCATTGTGAATGTTCGATTGTATCTGAAGAGTTTGTACTCAGAAATGGTCGTGACTTGATTGATTATGCAAACATTATGCGAGGTGCCGTAGAGATGGGCCCTACATGGATCCGACATAAAGGATACTTCTTCAAGTATGTTTTCTCAATTCGTTAGTTTGTTTTGTTGGATTCTTATTGATTTTTTTTTCAGGCAATTGGTAAACGTCAACATGTTCGTCTCCCAACTCGGCTTCTGTTGTGTGTATTTTGTTTTCATGGCTGACAATTTGGAAGATGTAGGGAAATGATATTAGAATCTTTTCATGCAAATTTCGAAACATAGTTACTGTTTCAGTTTTTCAACGCCAACACCTCCATCCACTTCTCAAAAGCCATATGGATGCTTCTGCTTCTGATCCCGATGCTTTCAATCTGTTCTATTAGAAGGTATCAGTGGTCTTCATTTATGAAGATCAGTAATCAAACTTTCTTGTGCTTAAATCTTGAGCAATCATCGACACAGGTTGTCACTTCTGGCACCGTTTGCTATGGCTGCCAACGTCGTGTACATATGTGCTGTTGCCATCGTTCTCTTCTATTTTGTATCAGGTGTGCTTTCACCCAGTTGACCGTTAAGATCTCTTTTCATTATTCAGATATGTTTAGATCTGCGCCCCGTCAACTCTTTACCATGGTTTGGTCGGTTCTCGGATCTACCTCTATTCTTCGGTACCGTTATGTTCGCATTTGAGGGAGTTGCTGTGGTGAGTTTAATATGTTACCCCTACATGAAGGATGCAGATGAAGTGTCTTTGCTTTCAGATAATGCCTATCGAGAATCGGATGCGAAATCCACACTCATTTATTGCTTGGAATGGCGTTCTTAACTCAAGCTGCCTTGTCGTTCTAGCGATTTTCTCTGTGACTGGATTCTATGGGTAATTTTCGGTATTTTAAAGGATTGTTTGTCGATAGAACTTTTTCCGTTCAGTTGAGCAATCAGTAGGCTTCTTCTAGATTTTCAGATATCTCAACCCTCATTGAGTTAAGAGATCGTTTCTCATTCACCCCTTTGAATACTATTATTTTTGAACCTAAAACTTTCTAGGATTTTTTGTGCCTTGATTATCTATATGACACGTGACGTAACTACTCAAAAATTATGTTACGGCTGAAAAGGGATGTGACAAACTTTTTCTTCTGTGAAATACTTTTTCTATAGCTTTTCAAGTGAGCTTTATACCTCAGAATCGGAGTTTACCGGGTGAAGTTTGAGGTTTTGGTTACGTTTCTGAGCTTCTATTCTTTAGAATATTTTCATTTTTGAACTTATAATCATATGGAAGAAAATTTACGTAGGATTCATACTTCATTTATTATGCACTTCTTTCTATTCGACCACATCCTTTGCATCCCAATCGTATGCATGAAAGATGTCCATAGTTTTGCTGGAATTGGGAATATGGCGAAAGCTAACTTACCTTTCAATTTGATTCGCTTCACTCCAGATACCTTTCCCTTGGAGACGAAGTGAAGGATACAGCTACTCTCAATCTTCCAATGACACCGTGAGTTATTTACTGATTTGTTCGAAAATCTCGTATTTCGATTTCGATGTTTTGAAGGTTCTACCAGACGATCAAGCTTATGTTCGTTGCTTGTATTATGATTTCCTACCCGTTACAATTCTACGTCCCAATGGAACGAGTAGAAAAATGGATCACTAGAAAAATTCCTGTGGACAAACAGACGCTGTACATTTATACCACCAGATACATGGGTGTTCTTGTCACCTGTAGGTTCTTTTCTCCTCTTTTTCTTCGCTCATATCATCCCTCAATAATGCTTGCTTTAAGGCGCTGTCGCTGAGCTTATACCGCATCTGGCGCTTTTCATCTCGTTGATTGGTGCGTTTTCTGGAGCATCGATGGCACTACTCTTTCCTCCTTGTATTGAATTGCTAGTGAGTTTCGCATCAAGCAACCTTAATCCCACTTGTTTTAAGTGCTAGGTTCAAGTGTTTGGATGTGATATAGCGTTTCACACGAAAAACTGTCTAACATGACCCATGAGCGCATGTATACGCTCAAAGCTGTATTCTTAGTTCGAAAGTGATGATGACTTTGTACAGGTGTGAACAAAGGAGCGAGATGCATCCTCGTCAAGAATGAGTCGCAATGTCGACCAGTATTTATCCTTAATTGCGCAACAGTAGCAACCAAGCTGGTCTTTTTTTTTCGCGATCCTTTTCTAAGTATTTTGAAGTGGCTGTTGTATGACCATTTTCTGCAACTGATACATATGGTAGCAGTGTTCTCATTCAAATTCTTCTCTAGTTTTGCTATGAGTGACCTTTTTCGTAGCATGGTCCCAGGAGCGTAGACAATTTCTAGGTTCCTGGAGAATTAACCCTATTTTTAAATTCAGTGATCATTTGACTGCTCCTCCCATCATTCGAGTTCTCTTCGATATTTCGTTGTCTATGTAAACCTCATTTTTTAGACTCGTTACGCGAAAGGAGAACTTACATCATCGGTGTGGACGAAAAACATCTTTCTTCTCTGTTTTGCCTTGCTTGGTTTCACTACAGGCACATATGCTGCTTTATCAGAGATTTTCAAGAAGTTTGCAGAGTAATAATACAGGTGCGGGTGTACATCATACATTTAGAATACCTCATTGTTCAGTGTGTTATTCTTAATTAGTCCTATTGTTAATAATCCCATTAATGTTAACAGCGATTCAAAGAATCAACCAATTAACCTATTTATTTAGTTGCATTTTTACAGTTTAGCAGTTTCTATACCTAAATCAACAATTGGGTAAATAATCCGTCTAAGTTTCTAAGCTGTTGTAAATACTGTTGTCGAGCTTTTAACCAAACGCACTTAGCTGTGATTTCACCAACACTTGCTCTGTTAAAATTGTGTCTATAGGTTTACTTCAAGGGTCTGTAAATGTATGTGTACAATGTACGGATCTGTGATAAATATTGATCAACTCCAGTTTTGAGGCTTCGAAGAATATATGTTTGCTTATTTGTGGACATTTTTTGCGATAGGCTGGCAAAATCTAAACAGCTTTTGTTTACTTGGAGTAATAATTCTGGATTTCGCAAAATGCAATTTTCATTAGATCTCCTAGTCGAGACTTGTTGAAAATACGTCAGAGCAGGTTGATTTCTTTCTATGAGTGCGTCCATTAGGTCAGCTCATTATATTCCTTTCTTCATTTAAATGTTTTTAAAAAACACGAAACATCGCATCTTTCTCCTTTCATTCTCTAGAAGGTAGGTGAATTTAGCTATCTTCTCCCACGAATAGTTTACCTTGTCTTTTCTTGCTAATTCACACGGCTGCCCAGTACATTCATCAGTTGCGAATTACTCTGTGTTAATTTATAACAACAGTTATCTTGCTGATTTAGCTTTTTAATGCTGAAACAGGTCTCCTGCTCTTCTTGTAAATATCTGCTCTATTCAAGTTGTTTGTTTTGTTAAAGAAATAGAAATTAGTCGAAATCACATTAAGAACCTCATCCTATCTTTCTTATCTTTCGATTTTGGTCTTGAATTACATTTGCCAATACGTACCAGATTGTAGAGTTGATCTTCTTAAAGGGTAAATATGCGCAAGGAACGTGTGAAGTAATAGTATTTGCTGGACTTTCTTTTCTCATTCCGCCTATTTGGTTTCCATTCCATGTTCAATATGGCTGACTGGATCCTGGCCCTATGATTGACTAGAACCCTAGACTAGCGCTATGACTTATATGATAACACTTAGCTATAGTCCGTCTGTAGGTCAAAACAACCTGAAGTCTGGTGCAGCTGCGTAGGCGACTGCGCTCAATTCGGCACGTAGACCCGGAAGAGCCGGGTGTTGTGATGGGACCAAACCCAATCAGGACTCCACTCGAATTGACTACAAAAGCTAGCGGTGGTCCCACCTCGATCGAACCTTCAGTTCCACTTCGCCGCTTCGAGCGCAGCCATATAACTTTTTTAGGCTTCAGATCGTTCTAACTCGACGATATCTTCGATTAGAAGAAATAGGTGCAAGAAGTTGTACATTTCGCCCAGATCGCGAAGATTAAAGGCAGTGTTTCACGATGCTGACGCGGTGCGGAACCGCGAAGAAAATTTCGAGTTTGGGATGTAGATTGCGGCAACGAGCGCTCCGCTCAATTCCCCTCAGTAGTCCTATGAAAGCTCTGAGAGCCGCTTTAGCTCCTACGAGGTATGTAAGAACACGCACCTGTCCCCTCAGCAGCCTATTCAATGTTTTAATTACAAAAAGGATAATAAGGTTAAAGTTTAGTCAATCTGCTCGGGATGTGCCCCTACGTTCACTTCAATTCAGAATCGTTCGAGGTTTACGAACGTGTAACTGGCCCATACAATGGCTTGGGGCTAGCCGATGTGCCAAGTCAGTGTTTTTATCCTCCCAGACAAGTCTGGTGCCAATTTGTCGACCCCGGAATGATGAAAGGCTTGGTGAGTACTGTTGTGATTTCGAACCACCGATCGATCGTGCAGGAAGCGGAATCTCTAACCGCTACACTACACCCGCTCCGCTTTTATGAGAACCGCGTCCATTTGGTGATACGCCGCGTTTACCATCCGGATGGATAAGGATAAAGTCAATGGCATATCAATCCACTTAGGATTGCGCCAACGCGTTTTACTGCAATTCATAATCGTTGAGGTTTTGAAGCGCGTGTTGGCATGGCATATGCAATCACTTGCGGGGGCCAGCGGATAATCAAGTCATTGTTTTTATCCTCCCAGACAAGGGTGGTACTAATTCATCGACTTCGGAGGGATTAAAGGTTTGGTTAGAACTAGAGCGGTTTAGAACTATCGACCGTGTGATTACAGCGGACTTCTAACCGACTTCGCCACACCCTCACCATTCGAATACAGCGTCTGTAGCATCAAAAGTTTCACCGAAATGGTATGGTAATGGTAGAAACAAGTAACTTTGTTGGACTGACGAATCGAAACCAAATACCCTGTTGTGCACCGACCGAGTTGTATGTAAACGAAGTTATTATGTTCTATTCCGTGTGTTCATTGCAACGATCCTTTTCCAACTTCATCCAATAACAAATCCTCCAGATCACTAATACTGATCTAAAATGAAAGGAAATTCCTGGCTTTCCGACCCAATCGTTAATAGTCAACTGGCACAAACAACAAGAAATGTTGTTTTTCAAAACTTTATGAGGGTACCACAAGCTCTGATTAGACAGCTAACTTCCACTGAAATACGTTATTTTGCGATACAGACACAAAGTAGTGAGACCGTAATTATTCACAGTCTACAGTTTATGTTGAAGGAAGCAATGCAAGATAAAACACGAGTTACAAACGAACTCACTGAGAGGGAATTACGAAAAGATCACAGATGAGTAGGTCGAAATTGAGAAGAAAAATTATCGGAATCGAGTAAATGAGAGGTTTCACTTCTCTTTAGACCACCGTCATGAGAAAACGATATGGCTACGATACTAAGAAATTACCTAAGAATTGAGAAGACTCTACTTGCGAGGAATGAGGCCGAATTGTTTCGGTCGTAGCAACGTCTCGATAACGTCCTTTTCTAGCTGCTCCAACTCCTTTGTCACCTCATCAAGGTCGCTGAAATATGGGTAGTAATGCGACTAAGATTCAATATTTGAGTACTCCTCACTTTTCTGTCTTTCCGGGCGCTGTTTTCAGTTCAATGTAGTACTTAATCTTTGGCTCTGTACCGGACGCACGTAGGGTGGCAACGCTTCCATTGGCCAAATTGAAGGTGATCATCTCAGATGAAGTTGAAAGCGGAAGCACCTGGATCATGAAATGATAAAGACAAATGTATAGAAATTTAAACGAGTTATTTGTTCAGAATTTTTGGGAAGTGGAATTTTTTGTAACCTAGGAATGTATGGACACATTCTTGATTGGAAGGAATATTCTTTATTCATTCGAAATTATTTAGGCTATTACGGTTGATTTTTGAGCATACACAAAAGGATTTCTTTAGAAGAATTTGAAAAAATTTTCGGAACGAAAACCGTTTAAAACCTGCTTACAAACCACAATACCGTAGTTATATTGAAAACAAGAGTGGTAGGACAAATACTATTACATTATCTACAGTAGGGTCAAAGCAACATGAAGCGCAGTTGGTAAGCGTTGCGCTCGAGAAGACACGGTGGAGCGTAGCGGTTAGGGTCGAGGGAGGACTTTGCTAGCACCATTCTTCGCAGCAGTTTGCGATGGTCCCACCTCGATTCCAACCCCTTTTTCCACCGCGCCGCTTCGAGCGCAGCCGCTTACGCAACTGCACCGAGCTTCATCTCGTTTTGACCCAAGTATACTTCAAAGCAATTTGTTTTCAGTTCTTCGAGAATTCATTTTGTTATTTTTCTTCGAAGTCATTATGGCGAGTTTCAAATGCGGATGGTGAGCAGATTCGAAGGCAAAACACCGGGTTAATTTTACCTTTGGGCGTTGGCTCGCTCCACTCCATATTTCCTATGAGTGTGTGCAAAAAGATTTCTAGATGGAATCATTATTTCAAGATATTTCGGCTATTTCGCCATTTTCAGAGGCCCTATTATAGTCGGGTCAAAACGACACGAATCACTGTGTGTACTTGGGGTGCATTTGCATACGCGCTCGAAACGGCGCAGCGGAGGCATAGATGCGAGTGTCGGGGAAAGTGCTCCGACTCCCTTCACTTTTGGAGGTTGGCGAAGGGGTCCTCATCATTTGAGCTGCACCCCATGAGCTACACCTCCTTCACCTGAGGAGGGTCCGACTCTTCTCTATCGACCTCATCACCTATGGGTGGAGGCAGCAATTGAAACGGAGGTGGAACCGTCGCAAACTGCAGCGATTGGTGGTGCCAGCAAAGCTTCACTACGCTCCTAACCGCTACGCTCCACCGCACCGCCTTGAGAGAAGCCTCGTACGCAATTGCGTACCTGCTTCCTGTCGTCTTGACCCTACTATATGTAGAAGCTGATAGAAACAGTGATACGTAGAAACTAGTGTCACTGCAAAATGTGGGAGCAAACACTTCGTAGTCACATCTGCGTCCTACCAACGCATTCAATGGAACGGTACGTGATAATAAGTACAATTTGCCTGGTTTTTGTTTTCATTACCTAGGATGATTCTCAAAATGCTGTCTCAGCGTAGGGAACCACTCGATATGATAGACGTATGATTGTTTGAATCAACTTCTAGTTAGGCTTTCAAGATCGGCGAAAGAGGTAAATAAAAATGCTTCATAGGACACTGATAAAAAATATTGCCAATGCTAATATGGCCAATAGAAAGTACAGGCCGCAGTTAATTTTAAGAAATTAGCCCCGTATACTGAAAAAAACAAAATAGCTACCTATTTCTCTAGTGCAGTGTTTGAATAGTCATTCATCAGTTTGGACAAACTACAGGGAGAAAAAAAAACAAAAAAATTGGAAACATTAGTATTATTAAATATATGTAGAAAACTTCTTTTGTTCCTTTATAACTAATTCTCTGAGAATTTCTATGAAATAACTTTGACGATATATAACAATTTCCTCTTGTTTTTGCTTGATTTTCAAAAATTTCCTCTGTACCGCTCTTGAAGACGAAATTTTGCTATTAATATACCAGTATCAAAAATTGGATTTTCGGAATTCTTTACCTGCATCAGCGCAAGAAAAAAAAACGCGAATAATACTTTGGAAATACGAAAAAACGCTAATTCTCTGGAATACACGGGAAAACCAATTATTAATCAATTATTTAGTACTATATTATAATATGTATTATTATATATATATTATTTAACTGCTACTTCAAATTATTTATTCGCCGAGAAAATAAACGACTCAGGTGCTCGTTTTTGTTACACTCCAGTTGTTTGCACGTTATTTGTTTATTTGTTGGTTCTGTTGGAAGTTGGAAATCAGCTTTTTGTTAGCAGTATTTTCTTCCATTTGCTAGACGTTTCGCCAATTTAATAACCAAATTTCAACAGAGCAAAACTCCTCACTCTACGGTGTATTTCCTACAGAAATTGATAACGGTGTTGCGTTTTTGACACTAAACCATGTATGTATGCGTTGTGAAAACATCTGTGCGGTAAAACTCACTGGTTTATTGTCAGGCATCGAATTATCATAGCCGATGGTGAGGTCACGAACGGTCTTCACAGGCTGAGATCCGATTTTTTCAGGGTACTGAAACACGAGATTCTTTTGGATGAAATTGGTAAACAATGAGAGACCAGCAATGCACGTAGCGACTTCGCGCAAAATCTCCATCCAGTAACGAGTTCGGCGCACGCTGTGACAGCCGATAGCTTCCGCGCGGACTCCGCCTACGAAAGCTGCGAATCCACGCAAACGAGAGAGTGGTCAACAACAACAGCTCTTCACTTGTACGACGCTTCAATGGGGGACCCCGTTCGCGTCGTTCTCAGCGAACATCGTCCGCCCCTCCCAGGGAACGGCGAGGAGTGTGAGTTGGCGGTCTAGTAGGTGACTTCTCTCTTCGAACTGAGGTAGGCACTAACGCTAGGCCAGCAACTTGCAAGTCCCACAAGGACAACGATGGTGGGCCCTACGCTTCCCTGCCAATTTTTGTAAACGGCCGAAAGGGTCGTTATATTCTCAGGTTGCCTAAGTCAAAGGGTGTTGGGAGCAGTTAAGATATTTCTACATTTCTCTTTCTGAGATTTTAGACGAATTTTGACGATTACTACACGAATCTGAATAGATGGTCCACAAAATTTCAGTACACATCAAATTTCCTGGGGGACACAGGTCAAATTCCTTCACTGAACGTACGAATTGATAATGACCTTTTGAAACGATAAACATCATAAAACACCTGCGCCTAGTTTGAAAATCATTTCATAATTATTCCAATCAGTTCGATAATTCTCTAGGAAGGTGACCCATCAACCTCATAGATCACCCAAAGACCCAGAAAAGTTTACTAGTGAGCGATTGCGTGTGTGCTTCTTGCAATATTCGCCCAGTTCCAGAATGTTCTGTCAAAGAAAAATGCAAACCTTCATGTCTTTTCTTAGCGATCCGAAGAGTTCTTTCGTTACAGCTGGGCTAGGTGTGAACCAATAGGACGAACGAATCAAATGGAAACCGTATCTAAAACGTCAACATCATAATATGATTTTCTTTTTCATCTGCTTCTGTTGCTTCTTTTAAAATTCTTAGAAATTGTGGCACGTGTAGTAACCGTTGTTAAGAAACCAAGGAAATGCTAATGAAAAAAAAAAAACTTATGTACAAGTCAGCGAGGTTTCAAATGTACTAAGTTAGATTCACATGAGTAAGAAATACATGTATGATGGATAAAAATAAGTGGAATAAGTATTATATAGACGAATTGGAGGAACCAAGCTTCCAGGATAATCAAATGGATGAAAACAAAGCTTGAAGTTGGAAAAAGACTCAATGATGGCAGTTCACTGGAGGCAAGATTAATGGCTTGGGTTATAATAACCTGGGCTGTCCCTAGAAATGCATTCACAACTAGCAGGACGGAAAAAAGAGCCTTTAAGAGGAGTTCTGCTTTTACTGAAGCAAAAGGGAAATGTATAGAAAATTCCAAAAGTCGGAAAATCCTAAAAGACATGGTAAATAGTAGCGTCTGTAGCACCATACTTCAGAATTTGATTCGAAAAAAATAGTGCATTGAAAAATTGAAAGCATTGCCCTCAGGCTGTTTACTCGATTGACTAAATGGGAACGATTTTTTAACGTTTTTAGGAAATTTGCAATTACGGCCCTTAGTAACCCATTATGACAGCACCTCCAATATAGCTCAGATATCCAAATAAGTTTTTTTATTCACGAGATCAAAACATGAAACAGAATAACATTTAAGACCTTACTTGTGATAGAGTTCGAAAAGTTGGTCTTGAACAGTTTTTCCTTGAGTTTTTAGCCAAGCAGCCATTTCTGCATACACTCCGGCAACGCTTATTCCATCCTGAAAATAGTTGATTGAAAAATCAGCACACACAAACAGCGCGTGAACAGAAACGAATGCTTTTTTAGCTACTGAACAATAATAAACAAAAGCATCTCACTGAATAAATCACAACACAGGTTGTTAACCACGGTCACTACACAGCACTCACTCTACGTAACTCACCTTGTCGAGTTTGAACTTAACATCAGAGAGATATGATCGAGACATCATAAGCCTTGTAACAGATTTAAAATTTTTAACGAGTGGACTCGACTGGCCACTATTAGGAACGCAATCTAAGGACCTTTTCTAGTGCTTAATCACCGCATGGAGTCATACTTACTTTGTCGAGGGTATGACCTGGCATGTAGCCAATGCTTTCTTCCCAGGCCAGAATTACAGTCTTCCCCTTGCGCCGTAATTCATCAGTTTTATTACCCATCCATTTGAAGCCGGTCAGAGTGACGTCACTTTTGAATCCTTAACAAGTCGATGGAAATAATAAACGCTTCAAGGAGAGTTGCAACTATTCGTCTAAAAGGCGGAAAAGGCGCAGCAAACCTTCCGCCTCAGCAATGGTTTTCACAATTTGTGACGACACAGCACTGTTGATGATGTAGACGTCAGATTTATTCACATTTGGATTAGCCTAAAACTAAACTGACAAGGAAAAAATATAAATATGAGTAAAAAAAATTAGGAAGGATAAAAGAACGATTGTTATATAAAGAAAAACAGCTAAATACCCACCTTATACCAGTTTGTCCATATCCACCATGTCATAAGCGCTCCCATTTCATTTCCAGAGAAGACGCGCCATTTTCCGCTGGAAAGTTTTTATATCTTGCCTGTACTACTAACTGAAGCACTTCCATGCAAAAACATTTATTTTGGTAATTAAGCATTCTAAGATAATTGCAATTTCATAATTTTATAAGCCGACACAATATTCATTAGAACATTTCATGGGGAAAGAGAAAGAAAGGAAGGAAACAAACAAACAAACAAACAAAGGATTTAACCATATCTGACAAACCTTGGCTGTTTTTCAGCGATTTGAATTCGATCAGCGTCAGGATCATTAGCAATAATAAAAGTCGATCCATTCTCATCTGCGGTCTTGAAAGACAGTGTCAGCACCTAAAAAAAGATTTTCGATGTAAAAGACATGACGGTGTGATGAAACAATGCGGAATGGAAATCTACCTTATGACCTTCTTCTGGATTTGGGAATGGTACAGTGGGGAAGTCTGGATCTGGTTCTTGCTGTTCCTGAAATGATTAATGTTTTGCAATATAAGGAATGTTTATTGATGTTTTTAACGAACCTTGACTGAGATGAAGTGATCTTCGGGGAAGCCAAATTCCTTCAACATACGCTTTGCGTACAAATAACCAACACCGTGAAATGCCGAGTAGGTGATTTTGAGCGGAGTTTGCTCATTGATTTTCCTAAGACACACTTATCAGCACGGAAATTCCACATGGGATAGGATTAGCTAGACTGTAATTAAGTTAACAACAACTACATAGACAACATTTAACACCAACACTTTGTCCTTGTTAAAGGCATCATCCCAGGAATCTGGAGTGGTACGGATTTCCGTTGGAGTGTTCGTATACGGGGTCGTAGATTATAGGGAGGAGGGTGATTTCGTTCATTTCTTCCCAATTGCCGTAGAAAACGGCCCCGAAGATACGGTTTCGAGCGTTCCGGCGAACTATTTTCTACAAGGAGTTCGATTGGAGTGCGCCAGCCCTGTGCGGCGTCGCATCTTGCGGGCTGTTTTTTTATGGCAATTAGGAAGAAATGGACGGAATCACCCCCTCTCCTTAAAGGTATCACTCCACGAATCTGAGGTGGTACGGATTTCAGGTGGAGTATTCGTCTACAGAATGTGAGACTACGGACAGGGGGGTGATTCCGTTTGCCGTAAAAAACGATCCGGGAGATACGGCTTCAGGCGTTCCGGCGTACTATTTTCTACAAGGAGTTGGACTGGAGCGCGCCAGCCTTGTGCGGAGCCGCATCTTTCGGGCCGTTTTTTACGGCAATTAGCAAGAAATGGACGGAATCACCTCCCTCTCCGTAGTCTCCCATCCCGTATACCAATACTCCACGTGAAATCTGCACCACCTCAGATTCGTGGGGTGATGCCTTTAACCTACGATCCCGTACACGAATACTCCACCTGAAATCCGTACCACCTCAGATTCGTGGGGTGATGCCTTTAAAACACTAACCGTAACAGTTCAAACGTTCTCGTGTCTTGAAACCTCGGTATACTTGTGTTTATGTTTTCTAGTAGTATGCTTACGAGAATTTTTAAATGGAATCTTTATTCGCCGGACGTTTTGGGTTTCGCCTACGCTAAGTGTAACTATGGTACGGCTAACCTAATCATTTTCTCGGGGTGAAAAAACACTTCTTAGATCTGGAGTTACTGGGATAGACGCATAAAAAAACCCGTTCAGTCAATTCCCTCGTTACGTCATGAATAATCCAACAGCAAACAAGTTAGGTATACGGTGCGCACCTATTAACTAGACCAATTAAGTGTGGTTTTGGTGTATGGTGGTGATCCTGTTTATCTTTATCCTTGCTGCTTACACAATTTCATCACTATTCCACTTAAAACAGTTTCGTTAAGCTAACCGTGTGAGTGTAAAGTGTTTCTTCGTCGAGTGAACTGATGCCACAAGTGCTATAGAAGTTTCTGACATCTGGATCTCCTTCAAAATGAGATATTCCATGTTTTTGCTGTCAATTTTTTTCGTGAGAATTACCAAGAACCCAACACATTGGTAGAATAAATCCAGCATGGAAAACTTCCCGACCGCTGCCTTCATATTAACGGCATTTTCGGGGGAAAAAAGTGAAATATGTAACTGAGCGTGAAGATCTAGCGTGAGAGACTTACTTATGATAGATGAGACATTTTTCTATCTCAAAATAGGGATCAATGGTTATGTCAGCGGATTTTAGAAGTGGATTGCTTGCTAGATTATCAACATCCCAGTATTCGTCACGTGGCTGTGGCTCAGCTTCTGCTATTCGAACAATTTCCGTGTCATGGGGACCAATGATCTGAAAGCAGCATTTTCAATTCTTTCAATTCATTTCAGTTTTCTTCATTTTCCACATTTTTTCTTTCATTTTATTATTTGTATCTGTACCAAAAGTTTATTGCAGGCAATCAGTAAAGGAGTTGTAAAAGATGGTGACAAACCTGAGCACCATTGTTCCAATAAGCCTTGTATCCATTGTCCTCTTTTGGATTGTGGGATGCGGTGATGATTAGACCAGCATCGCATTTCAGTTTTATCGTTGCCCACGACTAAAACAAACAATAAACAATGGGCGTACACTGGGATCATCTTCGTTATCAAAACTTCGATGGGGGATGGTAACCACAAGCAAGTTCCACGAGGTTTAGAGACTTAAGAAAAAAATTGAGTAGTTGAACCCAAATCAAATTAATTAAATTCTAGTTTTCAGGCTTGTAAAAATTCGTCATTTCATCTCCATTATCCGTGCATCAAAATAACAGCCTATCATGCAATTTGTGATCTCCTATACAAGCTGATTACGAAACAGTTATGAAATGATTTTCCGTTATGTACTTCTTTAATTTGGAAATAACCGTTGGCTAAATTAAATTCCCTCGTTTGGTTTCTAGAAAAATCGTAACTTTGATAATTTTGATGTACTGAATTTATTGCGACATAGTAGTATCCTGTGTTTTGCATTTTTATGCAAAACACAGGATACTACTATGTCGCAATAATTGAGAGAGTGATGCTAGGAGTATCCCGCTTCACGCAAGTGAGGGACGGGATTCGAAGTTCTCTCCTACGTCAGCGATCGAAGATTAGAGACGCCGCCGCGTTTGCCAAGGAAGGTAAAATAAGGTGGGCCGGACACGTGATGCGCTTTAATGACAACCGTTGGACCAGAGCCGTGAGCGACTGGGTTCCCCGCGATATTAAGCGCACTACAGGAAGACCGCCGACCCGATGGTCAGATTTCTTCACGAAGTGCTTCAAAGAAAAGTATGATGCTCTTCGAATCCTCCTTTCGCGTGTCCCACGCGAAAGGAGGAACCACTGGGCTACTCTGGCACGCGACCGGAACAAATGGAAGAATAACTGGCGCCCGCTCGACCAGTTCGAAGATCAACGGGAGTCAAGGTGATCAAGGTGATAGTAGTATCCACAGCTTTACGACGCCTACTTCAAAATTTCAAACAGAATCTCCCAGCTCTACTAGATTGGGTCCAGGTCGAATGGGTTTCAAATGATTTCTAAATGTTTGCAATGCTGTGACAACACGAGAATAGACGAAAAGGAAAAGGAAAAAGCAAAAATCTCATAGAATGAAGGATGTGTAGAGTTAATATACTTTCAGAGCAAGAAAGAAGAGTGAAACACTGCTCATTTTCTCTGTTATATACCAGTTCACATTTTTCTACACTCTATGTTTGTATCCGTTAAAATTGTTGCTTCATTTCAGCTGAGTATTGTTTTTTTTTTTTTGTAAACCCTTCTGTTATTAGAAACTCCAACTGTTTCTACAGTAACTGTTATTAAACAACTTAATACAAATTCTAATACAACTTCTTAATACGAAAGAAAAACTTTTGCTTGTCTGTTTAATTCATTTTAGCACAACTATGGTATGCGTTTGAGAAATTCTGCAGTCAGCTGTAACCATTACCATCCGAGAAATGAAAGAAATCATTCAATTACAATGGTTTACCTCTTCCTACAATCATTACACCTCTTTTACAACTGAACAGCAAAAGTGTAAAGGTAAATTATTGGAAATTTTCCGGAATCAAGAGAAACAATTTTAATAATCAGAACTTAGTTAGGGTGTTAGTGTTTTTCCAATAATTTCCGTGAAAAAATCATAATACTCACTACAACAGGAGTTGGACAGACGGCGCTGAAGAGATAAACTGGAATGCCGTTACGGATGAACACATTCGAGGACAACTCTGCGAAACTGAAAATAGCACAAGTGAGGTCTTACAATTTCTTTTTTCATTGCTTCAAGAAACACCTGTTCCTGATGAACGGTGCATTTTTAAAGCCTCAAGAACACTCAAATAAAGAGGATAAAATGGCTCCTGTTGTATATCACGAGGAAAGCCTTTTTTGTTGGGATAAAGACTTCCAAGAAGCGCCGTAAGAGGTCCCGTTGCGACCAGCCCGATTAATAATTCGGAATCGAAAACAAGGCAAACAATGCTTTTTGTACCCGCGAAGCCGAGAAATTTAAAGCAGACTTGTCTGGGAAGATAAAACCGCTGACTTGATACGTCGGCTGGCTTCACCTACAGTTAAAGACATCACCCCACGAATCTGAGGTGGTACGGATTTCAGGTGGAGTATTCGTATACGGGATCGTAGATTATGGAGAGAAGGGTGATTCCGTCCATTTCTTCCTAATTGGCGTAAAAAACGGCCCGGGAGATACGGCTTCGGGCGTTCCGGTGCGCTATTTTCTACAACGAGTTCGGTTGGAGCGCGCCAGCCTTGTGCACGCACCACATCTTCCGGACCGTTTTTTACGGCAATTAGGAAGAAATGGACGGAATCACTCTTCTCTCCATAATCTACTATCCCGTATAAGAATACTCCACCTGAAATCTGTACCACCTCAGATTCGTGGGGTGATGCCTTAAAGGCTGTATTTGCGTACCGTTTCCGAAAAGTGAAAGAATTCTTTATTGAAGTCAAGCGCATTCCAGAGGAATTGACTAAAGTCCAGACGAAGAAAAGGGAAAAAAGAGGACGACCAACGCCGAATACTCGCAGTTTTCCATTAAAAAAAACTCGCATTAGAAGGATAAAGTGTTTAACGTTGGTCAATCTTTTCGGGATGCCGTCAAAGAGCTCGACTTCATTTCAAAATTATATAGGTGTTATGAACGCATATGCGGTCTATACAGTGTCTTGCAGGAACCAAACTATGCATAAATTTCGTGTGTTTATCTTCTCAAACAAGTTTGATCGATGTCGATTCTGCAGGTATGGAAAGCTTAGTTGCGCTCGGTCGGTGTCGAACCATTGATCTCTTGCTGCAGTGCAGCATCCAGCACGAAAACATCGCATTTTTCGCTAAAGTAATGATGTGGGACCCAAATATCGCACCGTTTGCTGTTATGTCTGCCATCGTAGCCGATGGCTACTCCAGTAGGTTTCTTTCCACCAAGTTCAGCCAAAATGTGCTTAGCGAAGCCGTGAGTGATCCCGATAATGGTCATGTCGTTCAGACGAGCCCATCCAGCATCCATGCGGCAACGAATACCTGGAAACCATTGGTAGCGAGTGATGGAACGCTTAGTTTGAATCACTTTCAGCAAAAGAACTCAGCTCACCTGCAGTACCGAACAGAAGTCGTCCATTCATGCGAACTGCAAGCTCAGCGAAATTCTTCTCCTCATACAGTTTAGCAATAACCGAGCGAGTCTTCTCATTCTAAAATGGAAGAAAACTCGTTTAATAACTCATTTATAATCGATAAAAACCAACCTTGTCCCAAGCCAACCAATTCTGTGTTTTAATTATCAGCCTGTCCTGAGCTTCTAGAGACAGTTGTGTCATTGTTGAATTTACGAGAGGACCAGAACACTATACTGAAAAATCGATTACGATCTAAAGACAGTTTTAAACAATAAAAGAACCGTAAATTCCTAGAAAAAGACGACAAACAGCATTTTAGAAACGTAGAAAGTAGAACTGGAGATAGCGGCTTTGATAAAAACGGTGTACGCGAAGAAACAATGTGTAAAAGGAAATGAAGTTCCCATAAGTATGTATATGTATGAGGCTGAATTCATGGAGAGTTTTGATTATGTCAAACGTACCCTCCAAGAACCTACCGATAGAAGATTGACGTTTAGTACAATGAAAGACCACAAACTATTTATCACTATAAATCCTGGTATGGACTGATAAGAAATTCCAACACACTGGACTTACAAATAGAGTTCTGTATGCGATAAAAATGAGTTCTGAAGTGAAACGAAACTCATCCAAGTAATCAAACTCACAAAAAAGTCTACATACGTCATGTAAAACATGTAAACCTTTAGTGAATGAGGTGAAAAGTCCATAGTTTTCCAAATCCCATCGTAAGGCGAACTCAAGGGGAAACAACTACACAGTTTCGAAAAACACAAATATCTGAATGTGAAGAAAGGTACCAAAAAGCTACTCCGCGTATTCTTAGCGAATTTTCACAAAAAAAAAACTTGTTCAGTTTACACTAAGCATGTGAAGTCTTTTATTCTCGAAAATGTTCACATAACTTTGTTGGATATCTCGTAATTTCCTAACCCACTCCTGAATATAGGGTCCAGTGTCTTTTTTTTAAATTTTAATGTCATTAGATAAGATAATAGTCGTTTAAACACACAACAGCATTCTTGCTTAAAGGTATCACTCCACGAATCTGAGGTGGTACGGATTTCAGGCGGAGTATTCTTATAGTAGTATAAGAGGCGGGATAGTAGATTATGGAGAGGGGGTGATTCCGTCCATTTCTTCCTAATTGCCGTAAAGAACGGTCCCGAAGATGCGGCGCGTGCACAAGGCCAGCGCGCCAATCGAACTCCTTGTAGAAAATAGCGCGACGGATAGCTCGAAGCCGTATCTTTTTACGGCAGTTAGGAAGAAATGGGCGGAATCACTCTTCTCTCCATAATTTACGACTCCGTATAGGCATAACCCACCTGAAAGCCGCACCAACCCATATTTGTGGGGTGATGCCTTTAAAGTCAGAAGTTGACATATCAATAAAGGATTCACGAAATCCGCAACCGAAAACAATTGAAAACTGTCAGCGGACATTTAAAGAGAGAGCTGTAAAGACCAGAAGCAGAAAGTAAAATAGGCACAGGAACAGTTTCAGCGAGCAAACACTGCTCGGCATAACGCCAAAAAGTCAATAGATTATTGCCACTGAAGTTCAGTGGAGGAGATTAGCCATCGTCCTCTTTAAAACTTCTTTAAAAGAATCACGTAGAGACCACAACTTGTGCGAATAAAAAAGCTCAGTTGTGGCGGTTAAATGCAATTAAATCCTAGTTCAATCCGGGAGTTTTTGAGCAGAGTATTTGTGTATCCAAGACGATAGAAGAAAACTCCACGTGATGTTACCAGAACTGTTTAGAGAAAACGTTACGTGATTGAGAGAAATGAATGGAATTTGTGCGTGTTAACGAACAGTCAGCGTAGATGCGAAAAAAAAGGACACCAACACAGTGAAATAAAAGCCGAACCGTGACGCTAGGTGCTGACGAATACATGTACGCAAACAGAACGGCAATGAATAATAATACTACGTGGTTGAGCAAAAAAAAAGAAAAAGTACAATTCACGGATGTACCTTGAGTGGAATTTCTAATGAATTCTGACAATAGGCTTTGGAGATTCGTTCATTCACAGTTCTCGTGAAGTACAATGACTTTTCTATGCTAACTTGTAATAACAATATATGTAGTATTAGGTTGAGTCGTAAATAACTTTCGTTCTGCATTTATTGTGATTGTGACGTACTGACTGCTAACTCTCTCGTTGTTTGATGTCGATTTTGTTCCAATATTATATATTCAAAATATCGTCATCGAAGTCTTAAGGGCATCCCCCTAGTTTTTCAAGATCACATCTTCTGAACGCAGTTTAACAAACCAATATCTAACCGCCCGATCGGTTACACTCCTTCACCATACACATTGGATATTTTTGAGCCATGACCGCAGCACTGTTACTCTGACCAAAAATGATTGATAGAGAAGAAATAAAAAGAAAACAGAAAATTAATAAGAGAAATGATCGATAAGTCATCTGCTAACTGAAAAACTTTTAGACACACTTTGCTTTAAGCAGAAAACGCTAAAACGATTTTAAAAAACGAAAGCTATCCTCTTGTCAAATGTTCTTAGAGAAAGAAGTGCAAACAAAAAACTTACAAAAGATAGGAGTTTTCGAGAAGGACCACGTGGCACCGGATCGAGGTCACTCACACGTGCACACCGTTATCGCAAAGAAAGATAAAACACTCAAGGTCAGCTAATAATCGCAAAATCTAATATTGGTGCGTGGTATTACGCAAAAACCGCTTTGATGGAAAAGAGATAGATAGAAAAACAGGAAATTTTTGCAATGAATGTTAATAACAATGAAGGAAGGAACAATTCCTAGAGATGAGCAATAAAAGAGAATGACAGATCAATTGTAGATGAGATCAATGATCACAATTGACCTCTCCTCATACGACATATTGCGGAAAGAGGCTGAGACATGAGAGAATACTCATTAGTTCAGATTGATCCAGGTGATTTCTTGGTGTGATTGATCGAGTCTGTTTCTTTTTTTTTAGCGTAAATCGATGCGGTTGGAATTACCACCATGTTCCTGGTTCAAAATACTGCTCAAAGAAGCTATTCACCTGAAGTGGTTACTTTGTCAGCAAAATATACAAGGCATTAGTTTATTGGCAATATATCTAAATAAGCAGAAGGATTTCGAATAATGAGACTGCAGGAAAATCAAACTGCAAGCTAATTTGAAAAATATATTTAAAAAAAAAACTACTAATGAATGTATTCGAAAAAAACTAATAATGATGATCAGCGCAGTCAACATCAATGTTTACACGTACTCGAAGGGTAAACGAAGACGTTGAGAAGTCCTCACTACAAATATCTCCTGCTCACATGAGTGCTGCCGGAGAGACATAAGGGAAAAGTGCTTCGTTCCGCTAAGCTAACCAAATTTTGCTGCGTCGCTCTTATAAAGCCAGCCATAGGGAAAGCAAGGATCGCTGACAGGTACAAAGACTGTTTTTAAAAAAAAATAATGCATGACACCTGTCCTTTTTGTTGAAAGTTTGGGACACAACCAGCCCTATCGTACTGGTAGGAACTATCGATCTATTGACTATTTTCCGAAGAAGCTTTCTTCCTTTTGTGTGGTGTAGTGAATGCTATGATTTGTCGAAAACCATGTGTTCCCTTAGGTAATGCTCTAGGTAACAGGACCACTCTTTCACTTGGAGCACAACATCGCCATCGCAGTTACGGCGTTTCGGTGAAAAGTAGAACTTCCGCACACATTACACAATCGCTCACAAATGTTCCCGATACTTTTTGCCTTGGAAATGAGAAATTCTATCAAGTCTCGTTACTTGTAGTGTATATCACATCCGGCTTTTTTTAATATTTGCAACTGCACTGCCACCTGGTGACACTTTGCACAGGAAGTGTAAAGTTAGTATTGGAGATCAAAATTAATATTGGAACCTCTGTCTGCATCGTAGAAGTAAACTGTGTTGCATTGCATTTTGTGATTTAATTGTGTGATCTGAACCAGTTTTAAACTAAAAACCCCGAGAATAGAGGCATAGATTGGTTATCATACAGCAACATATTAAAGGATTTCTGTTCATGGTTTCACATGCTAATAAAAAGCGTTTGTAATAATAATCGTTGTAATTTGTAATAAAGCGCAATCAACTGGTTAATAAATCAGTTAAATCTCTGCAGCAGCGTCGAACGAGATAATTAATATTTCACAGCCATTTCTTTTGTAGTAAGAGTTGAGTCGAAAATTTATGATGTGTGGTGTATTTGCACATAAAACTGACGTGTGACTTTGTTTAATATTGATTGAAAACGACTTGAAGCATCATTCAGGCAATGATCATTATGTCCACGAGGTGTCGTGGGCTTTTTTTGACTCAATTGTGAGTGGCGACCAAAGGCGCTACCAAGTGATCAGAAAATGAGTGCAAAAAAGTGTAAGCAGGAGTTGTGTTATAATACAAATAAACAAATGGAAAACAAAATGACGATAGAGTTGGTCATATATCAATAGTCAGGCTGTACAGTACAGGTTACTTGATTGTCGAAATGCACGAAAAAAGATAATTGCCTTCGACTTTAATGTCGTTTAGAAATCTATTGAAGGAATGATCTTAAAAATCACTAAGTGGAAGACAGTAAAATATAAAACCCGATTTCGACTGAGCTTAAAAGCTACGAAAAAACCAAAAATAGAAGGCAGGCTACGGAAAATAGTTGATAATTGCACAAATAATTTCAAAGATATAAGTTGAGAAGTTGTAAGTTGTAAGAAAGAATGGGAATGAACGAATGGAGTTGGAAACTCTAAAATCTTCCGAAGTTTGAATAGTATTTTCATCATAAAGGAAGAGAAAGGAATAGAAAAAGGAATATCCGAAAAACAAAGAAGAATGCGTAAGCGGTATCCTGGAGTTTCAATAATTTTGAAGAACTCGAAATCCAGCTAGAACCATTTCCTGGTTAACAAAGGAACAGGAAGGAAGGAAGAGCGAAATCAGACAGTTATTCATCTTTGAACCAAACTCGGAGAAAATGTCGTTGGGAGGAGGAGTGGGTAGGGAGAGGGGGCGACTTTTTTCTCTTAGTTACTTAAGTTTACATGTCATAGATCCTGTAAGACTAATGCTTAGGCCCTAGGGCCCCGATTGATTTGATTATTTCGAGAAATAAGGGCGCCACTGAGTGATGATGAAACGACGTATTAGCCAATTAATCAAACTACATCCAACGGTAGAGCCTTGCGTAAGTTGTCTTTCTTATCGATCAAGACCGATAAGAAAGTGCGGTCAAGATCGCAATTCACCTTCATCCGAACGAAAACCTTGAAGGAAACTATGAAGGAAACGTCGAAAGAAACTTTAACCAGCTTCAAGTCAAAGCTTCAATATTAAAGTTAATATTAGCCTCAAACATTTCTCCAACATATTTTTACATAGGAGATCCTTTTGATAGCGATATCTGTATTGAAGGAAAATCCACCTTTCGAACAGAGTTTCATTATCGTTTCCAACCTAGTAGTATAGTACCAGATTTGCAAAATACAAGGACCCAAGCGCACACGAGTGCACCGTCTTCAAAACAGAATATGAAAGACCCATCAGAAATTCCCAAAGTAGTGATTCAACGCCGATTAAAATCTGGGAAACTAGATAATAAGAGATACCGGAAAGAAGTGTGGGCATTCTGGCTCCGTTATCGCTTCTCAAGGAAAACAACTCTGAGTTTTCCACATAAACGTCACATGTTACCTCGACGAAATATTGGTATCGGAGTGGGATAAGAGAAAACGAAATAAAAACGAAAAAATAGACGAAGAACAGAGTGATTGTTTGTGGCAAAGCTAAACACCACTGAAAACATTCAAATCGGTATCGAACAGAATTGTTGGAGAAAGGTCGACCGTGAACGCTTCATTCAGCAACGGCACAACGAACATTACAACAAAATCCGTTCATCAAAATAACCAGATCGACGAAAAACAACACAGGGACACCCATTAGATTCAAAAGTCACTCGCGTAAAAATAATTACTCGTGATTGGATAGCGGCGAGAATAGTTTGATGAAGTAAAAAAAAAGAAACTAGTAGTAGGTCTTCCGTTGATATGCTTCTCCATCGCCTCGTCCCGCCTCAGACAGTACACCTTTCACCTTTATTAATTCCCTTTCCTCCAGATAGTCTTCTGACGACATTTCTGCTAACAGAGCCCATTGATTTACGAACATTGCTGGAAAGTGGGTGATAAACGCCAAGCTTTGTTGTAGATCGAAGATCAGACCGCTGACCTTTCCAAACTCGAACGGTCCCATCGCCACTTGACGCTGTCAGTACTGTCCCAGTAACATTGTATTTGATGCGCCACGCACGACGTTCGTCGCCAAGAACAGCAACCTGCAAATAAAGCTAAATTAAGTATGTGGGACAAAAATAAGACAAATTTCTCTTCAAAAAATTGAAGTCAACGAAATACCAAAACCTTTGCAACACCACATTAAAATCGCCAGCAAGGTTAAATAAAACGCCACGCGAGAAGATTTCTAATGCTACAAAACCCTTTCAAAAATACTCGAAGAAATCTTCAAAGTTCCTTAGGAGAGTAAAAATGGTCTTTGAAGAAAGTAGATAACAACGATATTTGTTCCTGAACTCGACAGCGTTTTAAATTTGAAGGTCTTGAAATGCAAACGAATAGTAAACGATGTAGTACTGGGTTTTCAAATCCAACGAATTGGAACGAAGTAAAAGACAAACAGGTATTGGATTTTCTATTCAACGAGTGAAATAACATGTAACATTAATTTGCATTGTTCTAAACTCAGGCAAAAACTTTTTTTTCAACTATGTTCAACTCTATCTTCTGCAGAGATGCGCGTTGCATAAATTTACTTCCTACTAAAGTTATGTGTAGTCCAAAATCGAAGACATCCAAAAATAAACCATCCAAATTGAATGTTCTTACTATTCCTGGTATGAGCAAAACCTAGAAAGTTTTATTATTTCAGAGACTACGAGCAAATCACTCTTCTAACAATGATCACAAAAAGAATTGGTCCATCCGTGTTTTTTCTTTCGAAGTTCCTTCTATTCTTTTTATTTTTTCATGATATTAGCTAGCTGGATTTTCGCCATTTGATCTAACTCTTTTTTTAAAATCTTCATCATCATTATTGATGTTTCTTTTTATCTTCTCGTAGTGGTGCTTAGCCGGTCAAAGATAGCAAAAGTTGATGGGCCTTTACGTCCTCGAACCGTTTGTCCAGGGCTCCTGATGAACTCGATCGTTCTAGGTTACGTTTTTTCACCAAGAAACGTGGTAAGCTTGTTCTAAAAAAGGGGTTCTAGATTTGGGAAAAGGGACCTCGACTGAGGATTTCTTACGTTCTGTAGCACGAGGATGAGCTGTCGACCTACCATACGAATGTTCAAGGAATGGGTGTCCTCAATAAACAATAAACTCATCTTTAACTAGTGACGCGCAGCGTAGCAACCTACCCACACCTTCAATATAAGCATCCTTTCACTGCTTCGGAACATACTTTTCATTCACACAACGCGATTGCAATAAATGAAATTGCTTTTTAAAAAACGTATAAAAGAAGAAATCAATGTAATAAATAAGTGAGTCATGGAACCAAAATATAGAACTGAAAAACAGCACTAAGCAAACAAACTTTGTTCGCCGAGTATTCTGTTGCATCAGTCGGTACGTTCTCTGGAGTTCCGTTGTCGTCATCAACAAAAGCTGATACGGGGATCTGAAAACGGCATCTTTACGGCTTAATAAAACCTATTCATAGTGCTATTGATAGATGAACAATAACCAAAAAATTGCTAGAAAAACCAGGAAAACTTATTAAGGAGCTAACTGAAAGAGAAAATAAATTTGTCAACAACTAACAATTAAGCTTGTACAGAGAGTACCGATATAAGGAGACAGCACAATAAAGGTTCAGGAACACAAGTATTTGACCAATTGCTCAAAATAAAGAAACACGCATGTTCGAAAGAAATCATATCTATAGGAACTTTTCTATGATCTTATTAAAGCACAATCAAATAAAAAACCATTGGAGACAAAGATTCGCTGGACGACAAGGAAAAACTTTGGAATAAAGGCATAGTAGTTTTGTAGTATTTAATGTATATCTTTGTTACATAATAGGATTCCAACATTGTCGAAGAAAAAGAGAGCAAAGAAGCTAGGGAAGTCACAGTATTGTAGAAATGACTTATTTTCGTGAATGGTGATAGGAGCTACCTCTTAGCAATTTGAGTAGAGTATCAAAAACAAATAGCACTAATAATGAAAAGGAACAAATAGGGCCGTAAGAATAAATAAGTAAGACATGATCGACTACCTTGATACTGTACACGTGCACATCTCCAGCTGCTACGGCCAACTGATGCGAATCAGCGAGAGCAATTGGAGAGAAGCGCAGATCAGTCACCGGGAAAGCTAAATCTAGCCGAAGCGAAATTACTCGCTGCCACTTCCTGCAAAACAATATAAATGAATTCAACAATTATTTTGAAGTATACTGAGCATACCGCAAATTTTCGTTGTGTTCATAGATCACGACACGTTCATCATTTTCTGCACGTTTATCGTCGGAGGCAACAGCAAGAAGAGGTTTATGTATCCGAGATCGACTCCACTCCACACTACCGCATCTTGTATAGAAAGCCTTAATTCAACTAACTTAATTTCTTAACTAACTCACAAATGAAAAATACGTTTGCTCGGAATTTCATCTGTTGTTAGTTTAGGCCTTGATACGGCTAAGCGAATTCAGCATATTCATGCATATTACAAACAAATTCTCCAGATGCAAAAAAAAAACTAAAAGCTAATTTGCTAAAGATCAAAAACAATATAAACAAGTTTTCGGGTACTCAACTAAACCTGATATCTTCCACATCCCAATAAACTTTTTGGAAACAAATAAATGCGAATACCATTACATTACAAGTCGTGGAAATCTAGAATTGATAAACATACCTGAAGTTCGTGACATAGAGACCATCTTGATAAATCCATTACATCGGCTGCTTCGTAAATCCGTACAATACCTTGCGCTGATACTGTCGCCTTAACAAAATGTTATCAAATCATACATCACAATCTACACCCGCACTTACCAGCAATAGGCCTAGATGTCGAGGAGCAAACGCAATATCAGTAACATTCGCTCTGCTATCGGTCAGGTAAGCTTTCCGAACCCAACGAGCACCCTTACGACCTTCTGAACAGAAAGAGTACTTAAACTAGCAGCATTACTGCACAGAAAATGAGCCAAAGACACGAATAAGTCAACTCTAACCTGCTCCTGGTGCGCTCCTTATTTCTTCCCATATGTGTACACTGCGGTCATATGAGCATGTAGCCAGTAGCTGTCCAAATTCGGGATGAGCCCAAACGACTCTCCAGACAGCACCACCATGCACCTACAAACACGCACAACTAAAGCGAGAACAAGCAAATAAAGAAGAAGATGGACCTTCCAACTAGCTGCTTTGATCCATGCTCCCTCAGGTGTTCGGTCCCAAACGGACAATGTCATATCACTTGAACACGTAGCAAGACGTCGACCATGATGATCAAAGGCAACCTTAATCCAATATAAGAAAAAAAGCCTTTGCCAAGAGCAGATCGGAACAATTTTCTTAGGTAAGTTTCAGAGTTTGGCGCTAAGGATCCAACCTGATGAATGAGATCGCGGTGTGTTACATCGAAGTCAAACGGTTTAGAACGATCATCCATTTCGGATGTTGTGAAGTCCATATTACCAATGGAAAATAAGAAAACTGATCTAGCCGTTTATTCTGAAATTACAAATTTCTTATGAAAGACCTTGGAAACTAAGCATCCGATACTAAAGAACTGCCATTTCGATTTATGTCCGACTGAAAAAGTGTGCATCAATTTCGGCTTTCCTAATTTTCGTCAACTACGCTCCAACCTATGATGAGTAAGTTGAAATCATACACGCGATAGTCAGAGGTTTTGCTCCGATCCATAGATGCGATAGTCCGAGCCGGCGTTCCGACCCCCTTCACTTTTGGACGGTTGTTGGAGGGACCTCCTTCACTTTTGGACGGTAGGCGAAAAAACCCTCTCCACTTTTGTACAGTTGTGCCCTATTCACTTGAACTGCACCCCATGAGCTAGTCCCCCTTCACCTGAGCAGTGTACTGCCTCTCCGTATCCCACCTATGGTCGAAACTTTGTACACGGACTAATAGAAAATCTATGAACAGAATTATTCACTTCTCAACCTTAAAAGCACTACCCCACGAATCTTGGGTGGTACGGGTTCCAGGTGGGTTATGTCTATACGGGGTCTTAGATTCTGCGGAAGAGGGTGATTCCGTCCATTTCTTCCTAATCACCGTTAAAAACTACCCTGAAAATGCGACGCGCACAGAAGGCTGGAGCGCTCCAACAGTACTCCCTTTAGAAAATAGCTCCCCGGAATGCTCGAAGCCGCATCTTCCAAGTTTTTTTTTAACGGAAATTAGGAAGAAATGGATGGAATCACCCTTTTCTCCACAATCTACGACCCTGTATAGGTATAAAGCACCTGAAAACTCGTACCACCCCAGAATAGTGGGCAAAACTGGCTGAGCCGATGAGGTGGCGCGTTATCATAATATTGAATGAGATCAACAAAATATTGAGTTCTAAGAGATACAAAAATATTAAGATTGCCAAAACAACATTAATATTGTCGATCCAATGATGAGAACTTCTTAATAAGTATATCAAAGCACAATTTGACCTCTTGTTTTTTTCGGCTTGCTCAAGCAAATCAATCAAAACTACATATTAATCATGCCAAGATTCAAGGACAGTCGAACATGGGCACTACTGAAATTTGACGGTTTTGTGCTGCTCGAGAGAAAATAGAGGTATACAGATAGGGAAGATATAATATGAAGATACCCGCAAACTCTTGCAAGAGCGAAAAAAAAGCTAGAGCAAATAAAATAAAACAAGATTTCAAATGACATGCCGATAGCTGATACATGGCTGTACATGTTGTAGGTGTATAATGAAAAATCTGCGTTCGTGAATGGAACTAGACCATCAAAGTTAACGTAGAATGTTATTCAAGATGATCCAAGATTGAGGAAGAAGTATGTGAATCTTATCTAAAATTTCTCTCATGAAGTAGTGGCTGCCGAGTTCGACATCTGTTGTGACCACATCGTCATTTTTGTAGTATTGCAAATAGTAATTTGCAGGACTTGTATCGCTAAGAATTCAGTTTCAATTCAATTAGGTAAAATTTAGTTGGAGAGAGGGGACACTCAACCGCGCTCTTATTTCTGGAAGTGATTACTTGCAATGAAATAATGATTAATCCTACAACTAACAAATTTTACGATAATGGAAAAAATAACAACTGTGTAGTGTATCCTTTTTTCAGCACCAATCCCCAGCATTTTTATATTCCAGAACTAGAAGGAGAAAATTTTTACAGTGCGTTTAACCATGACTTTCGCTGCTCTGGATGAGAGAAAAGTTCTAACACTACAGGTGCCTTATAAAATACAACGTGCTTAGCCAATTTGGACTATATACAAACTAGCCGCACATCCGTACAAAGCGTCCTTTAGAAAATATAAAGAAATCAACGTAATTAGTATAGAACGCAGGCAAAGGGTAAAGTAACAATGCAAAAAAGAAACAAAGAACAGAAAACAACCCACAATATAACGACGTCGATGAATGGAGAACGCGTTACACGGGTCTTCTTGGTCAATTGATGTAGTTGATGTCAGATCGGACTGAAATAGATGCATTTCCGTTGAGTAATTTAACACAGTGAAGAAAATACGACCTGGAGACAGGTTGAATTCATTTAAGCGTAAGGGAAAATACGTAATTACGTATGTAATCCTATTCACAAACACTTTATGTGAAAGAAGTCTAAAAAAATTACCGCAGTGGAGAGGAGGCAATAAAAAAATACCGTCACTGGGATCAATACGAGTGGTAGTATCCAAGAGATCAAAAGTGACGTTCTTGCCCCCTTATGTCATTGAAGTTAAAAAGGTGCGGTAATCGATTTGTTAAAGGCATCACCCACGAATCTGGAGTGGTGGGGGTTTCGGGTGGGTTATGCCTATACGGGGTCGTAGGTTATCGAGAGGAGGATGTTTCCGTCCACTTCTTTCTAATTGCCGTAAAAAACGGCCCAGAAGATGCGGCTCCGAGCGTCCCAGGGCGCTATTTCCTAGGAAGAGTTGTATTGGAGCGCGCTAGCCTTGTGCACGCGCCGCATCTTCTGGGCCTTTTTCTATGGCAATTAGGAAGAAATGGAAGGAATCACCCTCTTCCCCATAGTCTACAACTCGTATGGGCATAACCCACCTGAAACCCGCACCATCCCAGATTCGTGGGGTGAAGCTTTTAAACTTGGCAAAATTCAGCACGAAAATGGAGGAAGAAGAAAAGAATTGCATGCAGCAACATTTTAAATGTACTTTGCCGATAGAAAATAGTAAGTAGATGTAAATGTTTAAGGAATAAAGGAAGAAAAAGTAGCACTTGGGCAGAAAGAAGCGAATGAGAAGTCGCATTCACCTATAACTGTATCTGAGATGAGAACTAGTCAGAAGAACTACCGTATAACACAAATCAAGATTTCTGATTTGATTTCGACGCCTCCGCTGTGTGCGTAAAGTCGCGCCCTTTCTACATCAGTCCCCTTCATGGCAGCACGTGATTTTACGTGAACGAACACGATTTTTTGCACGCGATTTGAAAAGGGTTTGACCGTTTCTAACACGTTGTCTGCCGCGTGCAATGATCTCCACTCACGTTTTAACGTGTTGATCTCATCATCTAGAAAATGTCGCTTATTTCAGTGAGTTCTCTGCAAATCCAATCGTTTATTTTTCCATATTCTATGTTCTTCATGGTATTAACTTATTCATGATTGCTAGAAACAACAAAAATTGGGGTCCCGTATACAAATCTGATTGTTGCCTGCACGTGATGGCCCTACTTTCATTTAACACAATCAGACATCTGAGTATAAGATTTGTGAACGTACGAGCTATACCAACTGTCCTGTTATGTTGCATAAGTTCTTCAGGCATTCCAAAAAGGTGCCATTGTCCAGCAAACCTTTTCCCAACCTTGCAGAGACCCGTACATTAACAGATCAAAATTCTAAAAGGAACAGGGAATATTTGACAACTTTGACAACAGACACCTTGTTCGTAACATAGAACACTCGCGACACTCGATCATTGAAACAGATGATCGAGTGAACTCGATTCGATAGTGACTGACAGTTGTTTGTCACGAACAAGCGGCTCTGTTAGGACTGATACCGATATCTGCATTTACCGTGGCCAAAAACTGGTATTACTTCGAGAGGCAATTGTCGAGCAACGGTAATCGTCTGGTGGACCTTTGCGAGCTGAGGAACTTCACAACCACTCCCACGCTCAATCGGGAATCAACCACGCCATCAACCAGGTTCTGACAAGGGCCAACCCTTTTAACATCTGAAGAGCAGTGCAAGCAGAAGATAACAACCATTCAGCTATAACGCGACTACGTGCCAACAGGGAACTTTCATTTGTAGGACGAATGGAAATGTAGACCCGTTCGGGCTTTCGCATTCGATTCCGACCGCTGCTTAAGTTCCGACGGTTCACTCACCTTGACGCTTCCAAAAAAGAAGTCATGCAGTTCCACCTGCACCGAATATCGTCATGGTAGGTGCGAAAGATGAGGAACGCAGAAAGAAGTTCCGTCGACGTCGAATAATGTTGAAGTACCAAGAAGACTTGATGACACCGACGATGTCGCCTGCGCCCTAGTTATTTCAACCAGTGAACATCAATAACGGAAGAAAAGGTGTAGGAGGACACGAATCTGATCGAAGTTTATGCTCGCTGCTTAAGAGTAAGACAGTACAGCGGCAAGACAAAGAGGTATTCATTTGTTCCGAACAATGTTAGAGTAGTTAGTGTAGTTAGGAGCCTTCGTATCCTCTATGAGCAGGAAATGACCAAATATCAAGAATGGAAGGCTTGACAGAGACGGTGGAATTAGTTCGGAAATACTAAAGTCTCCTCCTATGCGTAGGATTTGTGAAATGAGAAATATAATGCCGTTTACATAGATAAGCGAAGGAATACCTAACTCATCAAGACATTCAATGTATAGTTCCTCTCCACAAGAAGTTATCTGCCACGGAACCCAAGAATTATCGAGGAAGGTAACTGCCCATAATGCACAACCTTTTAGAGCGGATTATGTTGAATCGGCTTGCAGCCAATTTGGAATCGAAACCAGCTGAGAACTAAAGTATTGCGACCCGAAAAAAAAATGCAAGCGCATGTGGATCTCCTCATTACGCTCGACGGAAATCAGAGTGCAATGACAACCGATCGAACTCGTAGATGAATTCTGTCATGGCGTTAATATGCTAAAAAAAATTGACGGCAACTGCGAGATAAATGTTCAGCAGTGATGTGCTAAGACCAATTCGACCTACAGCCCCTTAAAGGCAGCATACCACGATTCTGGGGTGGTCAGATTTCAGGTGGAGTATCCGTATACGATTTATTTTTATAGATTACGGAGACCGGGATGGTTCCGCACATCTCTCCTTGTTCGATTGGAGCGATTGGAGCGCGCCAGCCTTGTGCGGCGCCGCATCTTCCGGGCCGTTTTTTACGGCAATTAGCAAAAAATGGACGGAATTACCTCCCTCTCCGTAGTCTCCCATCCCGTATACCAATACTCTACCTGAAATCTGTACCACCTCAGATTCGTGGGGTAATGCCTTTAAGGACGTGGCTCTACTTTTCTTATTCCAGTAGTGGTTTGATACTTTGAACTTCAACCTTACGTTTCAGTCATCTATTGAACAGAACTCTTAGCAACGCAGTTATATCGAGTTTGGTCCCCGTTCGCACCGAAAAAATGTTTCAATAACATTTCAGATGTGTTTGCACAACTGGATATCGTATTTCCAAGTTCCAGGCATAAGAAAAATATCTGCTCAAAAAAGCATACGAACAGATTTTCGAGAGAATTTAGCAAACAGTTGAGCTCTGTCAATGAGTAGTTACGAGCATTTATTTTTGAAGCCTTTAGTCTGCCACAAGCCAACCCATTGAAATCAATTCAAAATCTGCAACAATTCTCATCCCAAGTTTCACCAAATAACGGCAATGGTGGATAACGCATAGCTACTCATCAAGCGACCTAGAAAAAAAAAACAGTCCACTTATTATGGAGAGACATTATGCATGCCTGATAGTCGCTGTTGAGGGTGTTGCTCTGTTACTAATATCTAAATGAAGATGTAGCGTATCATCGATCACAGAGTTTTAAGGTGATTCAGAAGTTTTCGCAGATATTGTTTCACATTTTACAGTAAGAATAAAGAAGCGGTCGACCGTCCTCCAAAGAAAAAAGGAAAGAATTCATTTACCATGCAAAATTGCATGCGCAGTTACGCACAAAACTTTTCATCTTCGAGTTTTAAACCGTTCTTGGGTGGGTGGTATTGTTGGGTGCCAAAGAACTGAGGTGTTTGCTTCCACATCAAGGTTCGAGATGTGCGAGTATCTCACCGCCCACAGGTCTAATGTAGATCCCTCGGCATAACCGACAGCATCACGGAGACTGCAGATATCTGACTAGGGTGTATGTTTAATCGAACAGATGTCTTTTCAATATGTAATGGAATGCTGCTTTCAGAAAGTGGGTCAAGCACACCATTTTGTATGTGACGTATTCAGGATCAACGAAATCGAAGAAACCACACTTTGGGAACAAAAATCGAATGGGTTCTACTGCAATTTTGAGCATTGATTTGCCCTTACATTATTGAACTATCGGTTCTATGTCATCGTTTAAAAAAATCACCAAATCAAACTCTAAACCTATAAAACTTCCCCTTACAATCGTCATCCTGTCTCGTGAGTAAAGAGCGATGGTATTAAACGAACACCGGAATGAAACCCCTGCACTAAGTTTGAACATCCGCAAAAACAACGATAATGAGAACACTTTCTATCTAATAAATACTCATAGACAAAAACTCGGCCTGAAAAACATTCTACTCGAAAAAATTCTTTATTTCAATATAGAGATTTGTAATTTGATGCAGAAATCAAACTTGGGAAACTTGGAAATGTATTCGTACTGTAAAATCATAGAAATCTGAAGGAATGGCATATAACTTTGGCTTTTATCACATCACAGAGAGTATCACTGGAAAATCCAGAAGATCCAGAGGAGAAACATCTATCCGCGGTGTATTCGAACCGACTCATATCACTTGAAATACAGGATCAGGAACGTTATGAGAATTGCTATTATGATAGCACCCGTGATCAAAATGCAGATCTTCTTCTGAAAAGAAACAATTTCCACCGAAAACACCTTGCTTCTGATAGCTCTTATTTATTCCTCGAGTGAAACCGTATTCATTGTCCAGATCGATAACATAGTTGGTGCGAACAATGAATTAAAAACGGGACTACGAAGTGGAGATTAGAAAAAACGTTTTAACAACCAAAACAAATAATATTTATTTCTCGAGTGGGATGTAGAATCCAGAAAATGGGAGATCATATTTATATGCGAATATGGACAATATTTCGATGATGAAATTAATTTTAAAGAAGAGGAAAAAAACACGTCTAATTCAGCAAATAAAGAGCAAATAGCCCTAAACACAGTGGTCCTAGAACCAAAGTTCCCACTCAACGCTACACAGTGTGCTTTGTCACTGATCTAACCTGTACATTCGACTACAACTGCACGTAGCATGATCACTTCAAGAATATTTTATTTGGTCTACACTTGAGAACTTTCTGATTTAATCCCAGTGTGACTTCTTGTAATCGCAACCCTCCACCTCTGGACAAACTGTCGCACATTTTGAAGAGCGTTCTCGTTGGACTTAATCCACGTATGAGGCTCAAAACTTACAGGATACATCGATTTCAAATGAGTGAGCGCAATCCCAGTTGAAAACAAATTCCAGCCGAATGCGAACCGTGCTCATTCGGTTGAACATATGCTTAGCTTCGACCTTATGTAGCCCAAACAGGATTCTAATCATGCAACTGTCATTCAGGTTCAGGTTCATACCTGTTCATCAATTTGGAACCAAATTTCCTTCTACTTTTCGAAAGATACTTTTTTTTGAGAAATCGAATATCTTATATCGAACTGTGGTTACGATGCTTTCGAGCCCGTTTCATTATCATTTCCAACAAATTAAACAGTGAGGAAACTCCAAAGCAGCAACTAAAAATAACCATTAGAAGAGTTCCGACTAAAACACACGAGAGGCTTCTGTCTGCGTCATCAGCAGGCATAAATTTCCAAAGGAAATCCCAGTTGCAGAATCGAAACGAAGATGAGTTAGAGGGCAACTAATCCGATTGTACCCTCGCAGTCCGCAACTACACCAAAAAATAATCGAAAACAATACTAGGAAAAATAAAGGAATCCATGCCTAACCACGATAGAGACATCGTTGACATTGATGATTTGAAAAAAAAAAACCATCGATCCGAACTATATCTAGTTTGCACCAGAACTGCATTATATCGACAAAATTCCAAAGTCTAATATTTCTTGATGAAATAAATAAAAAACTAAGAGTAATAGCATTCACAATCAAAGCAAATTGGTCCTATGAAGAACGCTTCCATGCAGTTGTCGAAGAATATGCAGATGATATCACTTTGGAATGATGAAGAGGCAAGAAACCGATTAAGAGACGGCAGTGAAAGAGCCCAAGCGGTGTCTAGAACAGTCGCAGGCCTTTGTTCATGGTGCGAGCACCACCATCAAGCCAGTCGCCGGCCAACAGCTGGCCGCAACATGAACCAGTACGTAATACATTAAAATCTCAGCTTAGAGAAGCAAAAAAAACAGGCAAGGGACAAAATACGTAACAAATGTAGCGGATATTGCTTACAACGACACCGATAATTAAAACAATGACACCTGAACACAAAAATAAAAACAAAGGAGAACACGGCAGATCGACTTACGTTTGCTAAGAAGAAGAAAAGTCTAAATAATTGACAAGACACACGGATTTTTTTTTTGAGAGAACTGTTCATTTCTGTTATAGAACAATAACACACCAACGGATAAATGCGGATTCTTCTTTAGTAGCAAGCACACCAACATTCGGCACAAAAATGTTATATACCAGGAATGAAACTCATAATAATTAGCGCTGCGATAGCAATGAGGATGACGACACAGATGAGGATTATGATCTTCTTCTGAAATTGAACTAATTATAGGAACGTATGACAATCAGCACTCAGCGACGACGGCGGTACAGCACAACACAGTGGCATTGTGGGCACAATCGGTGAAATTAATATTTATTGGTAATAATGAATCCAGAAATGGGATCACCACAACACTTCTACTGAGTCAACGATCTCGATGTGAATTTACGTCGATAAATGCTCAGACAGGCAGAACAACTCTTTGTGGCACATACACAAACACAGTTATCCTCACAAACTCATAAGGATACTTCATCGGTATCAACAGTACTATGGTTTTCATTACGTATGACAATCAGAAAAAGTACTCTCCTCATTCTAACTAGTAAAACTCGCGCAGAATATCAGGATAGACTATAAGTGCCTAAGAAATCCACATAGATACGATGAAAACGTAAAACCGGTGAAGAATTTTGATCTTAAATGCTTCTACAGCCACCGTGATTTGCCTCAGTCTCCGAAAGGAATAAAAACCGTCACTAGGATTACTCGCTTCGAATAAAACTTTGACTTTATACGTCATGAAAGAAATTACTGAACAGCATTGAGATTTCGAAGAGAGAAAAAAGCTCCAAGAATATGGTATATTGGAGCAAAGTTTACACTTAGTGCAGAATTACGTGAGCTGTCTGCGATCCATTTTCAGTGATGTAAGTCAAGAAAAATGTGCGGTGTAAGTTCCAAGTTTCCAAACTCTTCCTCATTTTAAGTCAAGCTGCAACACATCTAGCACTTCTATTACCAAAAAAAAAAAAAATCAGACTTTCACTGGTATCTATAGCCTTTTCAAGGTATCAAATGGTCTATTCTACTGCGTCAAAGAACTCTGTAAAGCTATGAAATATGGACACACACTCTAGGGCTCCATGTGATAATTTATTTTCGTTGAAGAAAGCTCATTAGCGCACTAAGACGTTTGAGAAAAGTTTCTCACGGCTTTATTACCTCTATACCCAGTTTTTTTCCTTTCTTTTCCTGAGATTGCCGCACATAATGAAAACCAAACATACGTTGGCAATCATGCGATGACAAAATGCAAATTCTTGGCTATGGAAAGTAAATATTAGATGAAACGAATTGCACAACGGACAAAGTGATCACAACATTGAAAGGCATCCGCAACAACATCACAGTACAACACCTGATAGAACGCGACACAATACCGTAGTCTGACGATATGTGAGCGAACAATATGAATAAGGACTAGGAATTCTCGTTGAACTACATGTTACCCCCAAATTACCTCATTATATCAACTTATAAAATAATAAATTATGGAATAACTGATACTCGGAATCATACTCTGTGATATACCCGTACTACATCAAGAGGTGTTCAATTGCGCTCGAACAGAATTCGGAGAGGAATCAGATGACCTCACGGCTTGAGGTTGTTGTGAGTTCCCATCAACGGTTATTTTTGGAGTGGCCGCATTAGCGGTGGCCACCCAAATTATGATCCCGAGGATAACCAGTAATAGAATAACAATTACTGTTATTATGATGCAGATCTTTTTCTGAAATACACAACATTTAGCAGCATTTCCCCAAACACTATCAACCTTTCCAGAGAACTTATTTAATTGAATGTTAGTGATTTAGTTCTAGTCCATCCAGATGGCTATAGCATCCCACTCACCTAATGAATGCTTTAACCTGCTGCCTTCACTTGTGCTGTTCTTTCCCACGTTTATTAATGAAATTTAATAAAAAATTGAATAACAATCCGCAATAAATTATAGATCCTCTTTACCAGAACATTTGGTGATAATAAAGGTGGCTTTTGCAATATAACAGATGTGATGAATCCTCTCCAGAACTCTGCTAGGTTCACTTCAATCCACTGAAGAACCTAACGCAACATAAATTACAAATAGGGTTCTTTTCCAGGAATTCGAAGAAAAAAACCGTCTCATGTCGCAAGACAAACAATTGTCAATCAGCCGAAGAAGTTTTCTGACCAGAGACTTTTAATTATCAAGAGAAACAAATCGAAGCTTAATAGAGCTTCTCAGCGCTGAGTTCATGGCAGAACCTTTTTTTGTAGGAAAATGAAAGATCAAAGAAGATGGACGAATTATCTGCAATTGATGAAATCGTTTAAGGAAGAAAACGTGGAATCCATTGTGAGGAAAATAGGACCATTTCAAGTGAAGGAAATTGAAAAGTGAGTGAAGGAAATTCGACTGAAATAAGATTTCCGAGCATTTGTAGGTTCTTAGTGCACGACACTGTATGGCGCTGTCTACTGTGGCCGAGTAACATAGCGTAAAGGAAATCTATCAATACATAAAACCAGTGATGTTATGTATCAACAGCAAACTTAGCATAACCTTATCGAACGAAACATTTTCAGTTCATATGGAAAAAGCATCCAAAAGTTGAGCACGTGCATCTAATCGTGTTGAATGAAAACGCGTACAATTCAGCATGAAATCATTTCTGCACGTGGATTTGTAGATTCCGAAAAAGTTCCACTCTATTCTTGTTCTATTCAACTAATCTGAGAATGGTGAAAATTACGTCGACGTTCTTCGACCTCAAAAGCAGGAACCAAACATTTCCAGTAAGGCTGTAATGACTTGTAGAATTTTAAAAACATCGATTAAGAGACTACTCAAAATTCACACCCATTCTGAGTATCGAAAGATTTGATGAGGAAGCCTATGACATCTTTTTCATTTCTTTCTATTGTTTTCCTGATAAAAACAGAAAATTCCCGCAAATTCCCTTCGTTAGACTGCGGAATCACTAAAAGAGGCGACCTTATTGGTGAGCACACAGAGACTTCACCATTAACGCTCTGTGGCAGTATAGTTAGATTTGTTTGCAATAAACTACGCAGATTTCCAAGAAAAAAATCCATTACTGTTTCGACAAAACGTGGCGAAATGACGATGTACTTCAAAATATGGTACAGCTGCCTTTCGCCATCAATTCCTCTCTTGGTGACAAGTATAATGATTTGTATGAGAAGAGCATGGAGATAAAACGTGCGGTTTTGTTGTTTGGCATTCCAGAGCACCTATATATCCTTAAGTGTACAACGTTGAGTCCGTTTACAGTTCAGGACAAACTACAGGTTGCTTTACGGTCGTTGTCGCGTTACAGTACCCATGATTCCGTCATAGACTCGCATTGGAGCGACGTCAACCTCGCTAGCTTTGACTTCCCGCACATTTCGATGCTCCAGCTGTCTTTTCTCGAACGAGTAAGCAGCACCCACGGAGAGATCAAGAAAGTGCCAAGACGCAGATATGGAAAGCGCGTACAAGATAGCGTCAATCGATCATGTCTCCAATGTCTATATCCACGGATTAGGCGACAAAATGAGAACTGACGAACGCATAGAACGAACACATCGCAGTGTTTTTTAAAATCCCCCATGCGAACGAGATCGTGAGAAAAGAATTCCTCCGCACGTGCGTGCGCGAATCCATGTTCCTCCAAATGTAATAGGCTCGTGCAACTCGCATTGAATCCACGAAAAGAAAGTTGCGCTGACAACCATGCTCATGGATGCGTTATTGGTCAGCTACACATGCACAACAGCAACGAAAACCACCACCACAAACGCAATGATAACATTTGACGTGCATCCGAATTACGAGACTGCGGTAGAACCGCCAAGCAACGTCATCTCTCGTAGATTTCGGAAAATACTCACCCGTCGAGCCTTGCTCTGATATTGAACGGCTTTTTTCGTATCTGCTACAGCTCGGTCTACGAATTCTTTCGCATGTTCGACGTTGTACTCGATCCGATCCACCATTTCTCCCTATAATACGAAGATCGAGTAACTGCTGAGCACTTTCTTTGGATTCATTTGGAGAGAAGTGTCAGCACATAAACGTTTTCACAGCAAGAAAGCTGCCATCTCTTCCATTTCCAAGTTTTTTGTGAGTAAAGAAGATTAATCTTGCAGTAGCTGCGCTGAATTTCGATCCAGCTATGTACGTCAGAAGCAGCTTATCGAAAGCAAAAGTTAATTAATCAACTCATGTCCTTGAAATTCACTCACCACACCAGTCCCCAAAGCTTTCAAATGAGCGCTTAGATATCTTAGTTTGAATGGATGTTTTATTCCAAATACTTAACCCAACTTCAAATTTTTTAGCGGTAAATTTCAAACAATTTTCGCAAAACTAGGCGTGCAACTCCGAAAAGTACTCAACTTTTTCGGTCTTGAATAGTAAGGAGATCAATGTCAGCTAAGCAAAACCAACTGCCTTAATTTCTCCTCGTTCCATGTATCAAAATTTTGGTTACCACTTCAGGGTGGCGCCCCAGGGTATATCTTATCTAAGTGATTTGCCCAAAAAAGGTATTGCGCAGAATTAAAAAGGATGCACTTCGTTCGCTACAGTACAAAAGATTCTGTAGCGGTCTTATTGTAGCAATTACTTCCGCGAGAAGAAATCCGTTCAAGGTAGGAACCCTGAGGATAATGTTATCGTCAATTTTAAACTGTATAGGCGCTTGGAACTAACTTAGCTATGTATTTGTGTATTACACAATGTCCAACAATTTTCTTTTTGGAAGGCTCTGATTACTTCGGGTTTCTGTGATGAACTTCACATGACGTCCTTGGAAAGAATTTCATCACGCTTAAAAAAAAACTTCTATTGATGGTGCAGCTATTTCTTGGCATTTTTGCGAGATGTTTCAGCAGAAAAATCCACAAAGTAAAAACTATTGTGGTTGCCTTTAACCAGTGAAAAAGACAACGTCTGAAATCTGTAAAGTGTATGAAAATATTGTTCTATTTAACGAACACCGCTTCGAACATATCTGCAACTGCAAAGATGCTGCTTTTCAGTTTTAAAAGATTTTATTCGATGATGAATAAGTAAATGATCTAAAACCTGAATTTTCTGAATTGAACGTTTCTGGATTTCCCGAAGGGTAACCGTCTAATCTCCTCACAATGACATGATTCATAGCAGAACTACTTCAGGAATCAAAATTTCTCTTTTCTAAAATTTTTTTACTCTTCGTACTTCTTCCAGAGCCACAATAATATGCAATCTCACAAGTGTCGAAATAACGTTTTTCAAATGACTTTGGATCAACTTATACAGATGGCTACAAATTTGTAACACTAAAAATTACTATGAGAAAATGCAAAGAAAGTGTAAAATCAACAAGAAAACGTGTTTCAGTGAAGATATATTTCTGATAGGAACCTAGATGTAAAGCACAGTACACAGTGTTTCCACCTGGGAATATACTTCCATTTCGCGGATCAATAGCTCCATCTGGATCTGAGCCGCATAAAATCTTTCTACTTGGATTTTTTGAAATACTTGTTCCTAAACAGAAGCAAAAAATCCCATCTCCCGATAACATCTACGGCTCCCATTTTTTCCCTGATATATACGTACATTCCTCGAGATTAGGATAAACCTGCAAAGTGCTGAGCTCGAGCGGGACCGCAATAGCCACGATTCACCAATTCAGTGCTTAACGCACCTAGCGCAAATACTGCTCGAAAGCTAAAATTCATTGCTGCGAATGACATGAATTATAGAGCAATTGTTGTAAATTACCTCCGCAGCACTGCAAAAAAAGAACCTTAACGTTCACATTGATACTACGGTACTGTTATACCGTGCCGTAAGTTCTGCGACGAGTTCACGTCACAGAACTTGGGAATGTGGTACGACGCATGTCTGTTCCGTCGCAGTCCATTCCGTTCAGCAGCGGTGACTTGCCTTGTTATGCGGCGCGCTTTGGCGTGTCATTGTTCTAGCAATGCATTCATCGCTCTGCCAGTGCTCGCGAATCGATGCTGAGACGCGCTCTCCGTACCTCTTTGCCCCACGCACATCCGTTGACGATTTCTAAGATAATCCGGGAAATGATATTCGCCGAAACCATCCATCCATCGAATTTATGGCAAACTTCTTAATTTTTGTTGAAAATAATGCGAATTTTTCGCGGCTCTTTGTAGCGCTCTAGGGTACAGAACAAAAGCATCGCGTCACTATAGGACATTAAAGCAGTCACAATCTAGGCAATTCGTCAAATAAAGCCCCAGCTCGCAACGGACCCTTCGGAGGTAGAAGCATCATCGGCGAAAACAACGTCATTGTAGGCCAAAAGTTCACCAACCCATGAATCCTAACGCAAACAATTGTTCCTTGAAGGAACAAAATATGCAAGACAGATTCTCTATATATTCCCATAAATCCACAAAAAAAAAAGACGAAAAAAAAGCTCTTGAATATATTTCTATGGGACAATGGAAATTGGTCATAGTCAACTTATTGAACCCAGCGACCATGAAAAGGAATTGATACCTATGACTTTTGACCTCGCATACTATGAGAATCAAAGCTCCTTGCAAAAATAAATGAAAGGAATGAGAAACAACAGGTGCCGCTAGACGTATGAAATGGATTAGCAAACTTTAGCGTCACTTGAAAAGCAAACACATTTCCATTTCATTTTAATAATAATAATCTCAAACATTTAATTACAAGAAACCAACTCCAAGCTACAAGTGAAATAATTTTTGTAACATATAATATCAACATCACGGTTTCAATACCAGCACAAAATTTTCTGGAAAATTTATATTTTAGTGCCATCCATGTAGGACATGTTTTTCTGATAACATTTGCAGTAGGTGACACTGTTTGTTTACTTACACAAAGTGCTTTCATGTAATAATCCTACCCTCGTTATCGCCAGAAATATTGGGAAATATTTCGAAATGATGATGTGGGCCACTTTTTTTCCTTCGCCGAATACCAGTAGACAAAAGCAATGATTTTGCGCTGCGAACATGCACATTCGCTTCGTTTGGAGACTCCACTGATGACGTCATCTTAGTGGATGCCATTGCGCAGAACAACACGGAAAAACGTCTAACGCATTTCCTCCGAAAAGTTGCCCCGAAAAAAAAACTTCTGGCTTCACATATCTAGACGTCCTATGATCCAGCCAGTTCATACGCACTTTTCCATGGGAACGTATTCGTTCCACAACATGGTAGTGAATTCAATCAGATTTCACCTGATACGCCTACACACAAGTGAGCATCGCAAATATGACGCAAGTGCGGCATAATCCCTAGAGCGAAGCCTTGCTTTTTCATATTTGGGATTTAGGATTTGAAATACTATCAGATGGGAAAAAATCGCTGTGGCATTGGTAAAAAAGCTACGCCAAACGTTGTCATTTAAAATGACGTTATACAAAAGCAATCACATGACTGTGGCAGGTGAATTGATGTAGTCACATTGGGTGAAAAAACCGTCAGAGCGTGGATATTTCCTGTCTCGGTGGAGAACTTCGCATCGTCAAACGCAGCCTGTGCCAAAAATCTTCACCTATCAGAAAAAGTTATGTAACAAAGGCCTCGTAAGCATTCCTAATTCAGAACTGATGATGTTTCTCATGAAATGCAAAACAAGAGTACAATCCTCAACGTACATTTTAAAATTAAAACAAAAAGAAACTTAAGATCAGAAGGTTTCTGCACCAAATAGCGTAGGAAGACATATTTCAAGGAATTGCTATCTAACGAAACTCTTAATAAATAAGCACATTTTTAATGAAATAAGTGATAAAATACCATCAACTGTTAAAAAAGGAAAACAAAAAAGACTATGAATACCGCAAAAAATGGAAGAATAATAATGCGTAAATAAATATTTTAAGTAATCTTTGATGTATTGCTTCGATAGTTTTCTTCTCTTGTTCTTGTTTTCACCGTTTTTAAGATAATTGTAATTGCAACCTTAAGAACAAGAATTAGTTTTTTGGCCGCGTGGGAGTGTACGTCTCTAAAAGCTTCCCTTTCAAATTGTCCCCGGAAAAGCGTTTTCTCGTTTTTCTATTTCTCCTGAGAGAAATTTCAAGAGTTGAGCTCACCGTGCACTTTTTCTTATCACTGATACATTCACCACTCTTACCAATTCCCCACAAAACATTCAGTCATTTGTATTTCAGTAATGACACCTGACCCCATCAAAGGAATAACAACATAACAACTACAGTTGATCGCTGAATCGGACCCAGTCACGTAGAAAAGCTCGTCGTCGTTCGTTCATCGGGACTCACGTATATTTCGCAAACTCGTCGACACAAAACGGTCTTATTGCGTGCGAGAAACGTGAACAAGTTTACCTGACTTTCGACCAGCATCGCCATATCCATGAACATGTCGTGGAGTTCGCGAATACTGCTCTCCAACTTCATGATGTCATTATGCCGAGCTTCGATATCGGCTAACGTTTGCTTAGCCTGAAGAAATCAACGAAAAAAGGAGACATAATGGACGTCGAAAAGATGCAGAACGAAGCAAAAGAGCACCTGTTGTGTATCAGTGATGATTCCTTGCGTGAAAACACCAGGATTTCCGCTTTCAATCATTTCTTCCAAGTCCTCATCGCCAACTTGTTTCCCGGCTAAAATAACCGCAAGCTTCTTATTCTCCAGATTAAACGGAAAACATTCAAGTCAGACCGATGTCAAGTTGCCGTTGGATTCGGCCTTTGCAACGCTCGCGATAATCCGTTTGCGTTTTGTTGTAATCCGTCATCACTTCAACGAAACGTCGTGATAACGTGCTATGTTGTGTCTTGCGTATACGTAAATCCGCGTTCCCAGCTCCCGCGGATTCATCATGCTCAATTGCATTCTCAATGAGCTTCAGCTTACCACGCACCTGAAGCACAATCCCCGTAATCTCCAGTTTCAAAGCACCGGAAGATAACATTAGACAACCTTATTCGCCGTCCGTTTAATGCTTGCCATGAGCTCATCGAGCTCCTCTTTCGTTTCTGAAAAACCGTTCGTTTTAAATTTTGTCCAAGCATAGGGACAAATCTTGTTCAGCTGTGGCCGTGTAACGTCAGTCCGGTGTGTACGAGACACAACATTTCCAAAGTGAGGCAATTACAGCCACCTACGCATGCCATGGATGGCGATGTCGAGAATATTTGCTGGGGAACCGTGATTCTGCCCACAAACGAAACAAAAACCGCTCATTTCATTGCAATACAGTAGCTAATTGTTAAGGTAAATATAGAGAAATAACTGAATATTAAAGTATTAGCATTGCGGCAACCTACTCGGATCATTGACAGGATTTGAAAGAATCGCCGAATGTTTCTTCTTGACTTCTTCGACATTGTTTGCAATTAAATCGACACTACCACGGATCTCTTCGACCTGAAGCCATTTAAGATGAGCAGAAAAGGCAATACTCTGCTTCGAAGTTCGACATCTACAGACAAAAACATATTATGAACAAGTTCAAATAAATGTGACGTTCCCATGACGACGGAATTCTTGGCAGCCTTTCATCCCCGTCAAATCTACATCCACCTTAATGGAAATCATTACCGGCCAACTTACAGCTAGAAACGCGAAGAGCAGATACTCGTATTTGAACGTAGAGGGGGATTTTTTCTCGACATTGTGGTCCACACGTTGCCTCGGCAATAACTAATGATGCAATTTCGAGATCTAACGCATCACCAATAAAACAGCCGTCTGTTTTTCTCAAATTACAAGCGCGTTCTCCACGGAGCAATAGCTGTTGGCGCGTTGCCAGCTGGACGAACCAAGCTCGTAGCCGCCAAAATCATGGAAAAAACTCCAAAATCGATACGAAGCCGAGGCGAATGCACACATGTGAAAAGCGGTCGAGCGTCCGATGGGCATCCAAAACTACAATCATGCACAAAGGCCTCCATAGCTGCGTTGATGGGTTCTTGTCTCAGTATTTGTGCTTTTGGTTTTTTTTTTAAGAAAGTAAACCATGTTCTTTCGTTTTAATATAACGGCATCCCAGCATTTCTAAACTCATCTGGTATCGTTGGTTCTGTCATTTCCCACTGTAAAGCAAGAATATTTTAATGTGTGTCTTTCAAAACAAGTAACCAATCAGAAAGAATATCGTTTACAAAGGTTTTGCTTGTTATGCAAAAACTCATTGGCTTCCACGGCAAAATACAATTCCCAGCAGCTGCATTTGAAATCATTTACGAAACAAAGACATTACTAGCGGTAAACGGAAAAATACGCCATGACGCCAAGAAGAAACGTAGGAAACAAGAATACCAGAGAAAAACAGCAAGTGAAAAACAAAAGTGAAAAAATAGTGCTATATGTAAAGTACAAAGCTACCTGCTCGAAGAATTCTTCCATGTATTGGGCATTGCCCGTATCCATTTGCATATCATCATCTTGTTCATCTTCGGATTGTGCCGCTTTAAGGGCACTAAGGCGATCCTTAGTCATTGTTCAAGGAATAAATACACAGTTGGACAATTGCGAATGAACGGGGATCAAGAATCAGAGCCTGTCGATGAACATGCCTAAAATGGGAAGTGTGTGTGTGTGTGTAGCCAAATAATCGCACGCACAATGCTGCCGAGTCGCCCCGCCTCCCGGGTTGGGCTAGCTAGTGATAGCTGAAGAGGAAAAGCAGGCAGGCAAGCAAGCGCTTGTCCCAGGAGTAATATACGGAAAATGAAAGAACGAACACGGATGTACGCGGAAAGATACTATCAATAAAGCAGAGAACACCAGAAAGGTAGAGGAGTCATAACGTCAGATATAACAGAAGGAGAGCCATTTGCAGACGGACAAAGTGTCTAATTACAGGATGTATATGAAGTAATTGCACTAGCAATGGCTCCACTTGGCCTATTCAATGAGAAACACCATAGTTTTCGATCCGTTCAAGCAAAATCCTGCGTTCAATACTACTTTCAAAACAAGATTTCACATAGCTCAGGAAGGAAAACTTGTTCTTATCTACATATTCAGGCGGGGAATTCTGCCTCGTCCACAGTGACACCAGAGCTGTTCCAATTCAGCATTGTTACGACAGCTGTTTGACTCCTGACATCCTGCTGGATCCCCGAATCAAATGTGGGAAATAACGCGTGATTTGAATGACGACAGCGACGATCAAATTCAAAAAGAGATCCTGAGAAACAGAGCAAAAGAGGCTTTGTGATATTATCGCCATGACACATTTACAGATATTTCACAACTCGGTCATTAATTTTTTGGTTGATAACGTTATTTTACAAAACTGAATTATAAATAAACAACTCTGAAAATATATGAATGGAATTCCTCTATTCCGTTTCTATGTTTCATATCATAAAAGGAGGATAGGAGGAGAAGACAGCAATGAGTTCGACAACGAATAAAAAAGACTTCAAATAAATTAGGAATATACGTGCAAAGAACGCCCTGCTCCCAGAGGCATCCATAAGGTGGTCTTATCATTCCTTCTGGCAAAAGTTCCGTGATTTTAACTTGCTCGTAACTCATGAGAACCACAAAAGTAGAGTTGGTGAAGGAGTGCCAGCATTCCCCTAAAACTGGCCGTTGCCTCCGAATGAATATTTCTCAGAAATATCCTTTTTTTTGTAGAAATTCGTAGTCATTTTGGTGATGATGATTTGATATGCAAATGCAAGTGACTGCATATTAGTTAAACGTTGCAGGTTGTAAGAACATCACGAATGCATGAGAGCAAACAGTGAACGATGTTGGCGAACAATTAACTATTCAATGCTCAACTGCTAGCTAACCAGGTGAGTTACACGGGTACAAGTGTAACTACTACACATTTTATACTTATACTTCAATTTCAACGAGATGTGGAAGGATAGCATCATATTCTACAACTGTTTCTGGATGGAAAGAACAGAGAAATAATGGGAATTGATCTAGCAAATCTTGCGCAAACTGGTAACTTTGAATCGACAGCATCAGCTGTCCAAACAGCTAATCAATACAGTGGAAAGCGTCATCTGATGTCAACGATATGTACACCCCACGAACGGCGGCGCTCTGCTGCAACGATTAATTCAAGAAGCAAACTGCAACTTCCCGTGATTTGTAGCGTCCACATGAAGACTGTGCGCTGGTGAATAAATCATGGGATGGACGGAAATATGGCGGGAGCTCCTTCGGGAAGACTGCTCTTAGCAACACGTACGCACAAGATTAGTAAGAAGAAGAAACGGGGACGAAAGTTTAACTGATCCCACTAAAGGTAGTCAAAAACTTCTTGGAAACGTTTCCAGCTTCTTCCTAGTACAAGTCATTTATGAACTCATATCCAACTGAAGTAGAACTTCAGAACACTGGAGCAGAAGATGTTTGGTTTCTACAAGAAAAAGACCCTGGTAATTAGCTGATGCTTTTTGATTCGCGAAATCAGAAGTGTGATGACAAAACGAACATGAGCTCTCACGAATGTTCACCACAACAGAGCAACGAAGGCAGCGCATTATTAGATTCCTCGGAGCGATGTAGCTCAAGTTCCAAGAGAAATACAACGATTTTGCTTCCTAATATTATTTACGGATACTCTTATTATAGAGAGATGATGAAAACGACTGAATGAAATCTATTGGTGCTCATTCACATAATAGGGAATTTTTTCTAACCTGAAGAAAGAGGGCACATTACTCAAACGATGAATTACTTCCTTTGCTAGTACCGTCGATAGACCTCCTAAAGGGTTTCTTGCCATGATATTTTGGGAAATCCCACACTGGAAACATTGCGGAAACGAACCCATGCTATTAAAAGTACATTCCCGCATAGAAATTACTGTAACCAAGACTGCATGCTTTCTGTTTCAGAAAATATGAAATACAATAAAGAGTGGTTAACATCATTACCCATTTAATAATATTTAGAAAGAAAAAAAACAACAAATACGATGGAAATAATTCTGACATAACGTCAATTATTGCAGAGTCACGTCCCACAATAGAAGGCTAACGTCTCTCTCAGAAAGAGTGTTGTGCTTAGGAAGAGATTTAAGGAAACAGCCTAAGTGCTCCTAACTACTCTAGTTCCTTTAAACTGTTTTCATCATTTATTTTATGCTTGCACTCGATATATGTCCGAAGAAAAGCACGTGGTTATTATGCAATGTCTAGTAGCGATAATGCTAGTAATTACTCTGGGAACTGCAAGAATTCATTCAAACTTGCTCGTGTTATGCAATTTGTGCCTCTAGAAACCCTCATTTCAAAGAAGTGATAATTTCCTCAGACAGCTCCATTAAAATAAAAGGAAAATCGCAAACGAGAATTATCAAAGTGCGCATAAAGTTGCAATGAGCTTCAGCAAATTTTCGCGAACCAAGTAATAAACGCTCATCGAAGTGGGTTGCACAATGTACTTTTGAAAGTCTTGAGAGTAGAAGCGGCTAAGTGCAAACTCAAGATGTCCTATAAAATCTTATAGCATCCCAAGAACTAACACACACGTTTCCCAATCACGGGCAGGTAAAAATTACTCCTTTTCTAAGACAAAGCAAATGTGAGGTGATTTTTATTTCGGTGAATTTCAACAACTACTTTACTTTTTTGAAAAATACACGCAATTTTTGCGATACTCATCATATTCATCAAATGGAAAATCTTCAGAGAGGAAGAGGTTTTGCATTTTTTCCTATTTCTGTTGAACGTTTTCCCGGTGCATCTTTTTTTAATATGACGGAAATAGTTCCCGCTTTATGGAATCTCCCAATAAGAGGATAAGACTGGATTTTTCGAACCTTTCACCATCGGATTCAGTTCACTAGTAAAGAGAATACTGCTCTTGAAAACATAGTTTGCTGAAATTATGATTGATTGCTGCGTGTCAGTGTCGGCAGTTTAAAAAAAAAAGTTATGACGATAAGAATAGCAGCGAGCAAATTAAAACGATGACACGACCGCAATAACATTTATTCTAAATTAGATGGAAATTTATATTGAAACAATATATTATTATTTATTGTTCTACACGCACGTTAAGGTAACGTCTAAACTATGCATGTATGAGGATTCTTTTCCATAATTCCAGAAGTATCTGTAGTGAAATTGCAATACTTACAGAACTCAAATAACCGTACTTCTACAAAATTATCTATCTCGTACACTTTCAGGAAATGTGCAGATCATATCGAAGACCCAAACCAGTCCTCAAAGTAATTCCTTCAGGACAGATTTGGCTCCTTTTACACACGAAATAGCACCGAATTCAAAAGAAGAAACACCGTTAGGAGTGCATCAATCTTGCAACATGCCACTCAAATAATGGGAGACCCTGTGATGATTTGTCAAAATCAAAAACTCTGCTCCTATGCCTTCTCTCTGTTAGTCAATGTGCTGTTGTAAATATGAGATATGTCATTACGACTAATTTCAGGAATTATTCAATCAAACAGAAGGTGACGAGTCGACATTGACGTGATATCGAGAAACAATCAGCAAACGAATCCGCTATGATTGTCCACATTTTCGTAGAGGATGAGCAAAGAAGAAAAAACGCCGGTTTGATATGCAACGCAGCAATTCGCTGCGAATTGTGTTTAGAATAGCAGTGGTAATGAAGAGCATGGAAAAATAAGCGGGATATTTTTTGTCACAGTTAACGCTAGAGCAAAACTCCAACAAGCAATTGTACTTATTTCAACTTTGTTATTCCTTCGCCGTTTATAATGCTCCCATGGATTATCTGGATTTGGATGTAGGTCTAATTACACTATCGGGTAAAATCCATGAAAGACCTTCCATTGCAGGTGCAACTAGTTCAATGTACAAATGGGAAGCTAAAGCTGAGTAGATAGTTAATTCAAAGTCATCATCTATTTTGTCGAAGACTCCCATTGCTGTACTCATTTTATTTCCTAAATGCAGCATACCGCGAAGCTGACGTGAGAAGAAATCCGTTGTAGAAGCTAGAGATGGGGCTGTAGATTGTGGTATCCGGGAAGGCTGAGCTCATCTCTCCTTGACCGTCGTAAAAAAAACGGCGTGGGAACTGCATTAGTTCCAACGGTGAACGATAGAACGTACCTCTATGTACGCGTTCCGGTCCTCTCAGTGGCCCATTCTTTGGTTTTACCTGAATAGGCTGGTGTAACATCCTCTTCAATCTTCGACCGCTCGCTCATAGACGCGGCGCGTGCACAATCGTGCCGCTCTGCAACAGAAATGGTCGTAGAAAACTATGTCTTCCACATCGTTTATGACGATTAGGGAGAGACGAGCGGAACCACCCCGCATCACAGAATCCACAATCCTATCTCTAGCTTTTCCGTCACCGCGTCAGATTCGTGGTATTTTGCCTTTAAGAACCAGCTTCAAGTAAATCACATTTAGTGTTTAGGTTGAAGCACTCATTTTTGCATCACACGTGCGGTAGTCGGACCCGGTGCTCCAAACCCACTTCACTTTTGGACTGTCGCCGAAGGGATCCTCATCACTTGAGTTTCACCCCATGAACTAGATCCTCTTCACCTGAGGAGGGTCCGGCTCTTCCCTATCGCACCTCTGGTTCGGATGACGATCACGAAAACCGTTCCGAATATATTGACGAGGAACAGGAGAAATCTTCTCACATCAGCTCCTCTACTCTGGATTGAAAGAAAAGAAGTATTGCTACCGGCGCAACAACAAAGGAAACAGAGCCAGTTTCTATTTTCTATCGAGTTCGATTCCAAGAGACTGCGAACAAAAACAACCTAGGGTTGGCATATGGATCTTCTTATGCGAAATAGAAAGTTTCCTTTTCTAACTCGCTAGTTCCACTGAGAAACTTGATCCATAGGATTACCGTGGTGGCATTATAATTCGTATAGAAGTAGTCTTTCTTCGCCGTGTTTCAATTCGACATCCGCTTTTTTAAACAGCAGTTGTTTCCAACATAAAAATTGTATCCTTGAATGTACTTTTCTAAACCTTTCTAGGCAAAATACAACAAACACCATCGTCAAAAAAATGATATAAAACAAAATCCAGGACTTGCAGCGCACCAAAAATGCAGAGGGAACAATTCTAAATAGACTGTATGCGGCTATTTGTTTCATTCCGTTAATTACGTTATTATTTACTGGGAACTGTTTATTTGGTTAACTGCTACAGTCGCAAACGAACATAGATAATAGTGTTTTCAAAAGTATCGATTCATATCTACAAAGTATGTACCTTCCGAGAAAAGTGATGCTTAGAACCACCTCGTCACCTCGTAGCATTTTCATAGGGATTCCCCATTAAAGGCATCACCTCACGAATCTGAGGTGGCGCAGATTTCAGGTGGAGTATTCGTATACGGGATGGGAGACTACGGAGAGGAAAGGAAAAAGCAATTAGGAAGAAATGGACGGGTGATTCCGTCCATTTCTTCCTAATTGCCGTAAAAAACGGCCCGGAAGATGCGGCGCTGCACAAGGCTGGCGCGCTCCAGTCGAAGTCCCCGTAGAAAATAGTGCGCCAGTACGCCGTATCTTCCGGGACGTTTTTTACGGCAATTAAGAAGAAATGGGCGGAATCCCCCCCTTTCTCCATAGTCTCCCATCCCATGTACGAATACTCCAACTGAAATCCGTACCACCTCAATTTCGTGGAGTGATGTCTTTAATAACATTAACGGAAGGATTCTACAAGGAAGAGGAGATAGCTTCAAACCGGTCCCAAAGTTGTATACAGAATCAATTTTGGAAGGTTTTCGAAGGAGAAAATATTTTCTTAGAACAATAATTAAGTATGTGGTAAGCGTATGCATAAAAATTCTCCAACGAGCATCACTGTGAAGAATACCGAAATGGAGAGAGCGGGAACAAAAAACCTATTCTTCAGTGCATAAAAGTATGTGAAGAATTTACTCCTGCGACGTTTTCGGCGAGATAGAAAAAGTTGAAAAGCAAAGTACTTCTGCAAAGCAAAATCCGCTAATGGCCGTAACGATTGCTCGCTGCACTTCTCAGTCACCTTCTTTCTCTTCAGGAAGAGATAAAGAAAAGCACTTTACTCATTATTTGTGCAAGGGCGTGCAATAGCAATATCGACCTAAATAATATACTTACGTGGTTAGCTTTATATCTTCCACTCCGAGCGAATTGTGAGGATTTGTTTAAGAACAAAAAAATTCAACACTGGTAAACACTCAGTTCTTTCTCCTCTCTCAGTTATCATGAATGTAGAAAAAAAGAATAGAATATAACGAATTGTATCATTAATTAAAGCACTCACTTTGCCAGAATAACAAATTCAACAACTTCTATGAATACAAATGTGTAAAATGAAAGCTAACTGAGCGCAGATAACAAAGAAAAACAACAAAAAAGAAGGAAATTGTCAAGAAAGGCAACACAACATGAAGTTGAAAGTCATTACCTTTCTATTGAATGGTAAGTAACAAAGAATTTGAAGTGGAAAGAACAGAGGAATAAAGCAACCCGCCTAAAATTTGCGAAGTGATGGATGAAAAGAGAGGAAATTTTCAAAATCTTTTACCTTTTAAAGGCATCCTGTCACGAAACTGACGATGTTGGGCTCTCTGTGGACAACTATAGAATTCGGCGTGTATATTATAAGTATACACGTGGCCCCACTTGATTCGCCCTAATTGTCCAAAAAAACAAGGGGGAAGCGTGGAACGGCGTTTGATCACGGCACGTTAGGACGCACCACTCTTGCACAGAATCTGGTATCCTCGACCCCTATTCATTGGTTTTATTAGAACAGGCTACTGAGGAGACCTCATTGGTTTTCGACCGCTCGTTTGTGTATGCACGGCGTGCACAACGGCGCGTTCTAACGTCCTCGTAGGAAAAAAACGCCGTTCTCCACGCGTTTTTCAGGAGAGTTAGGGTAAACTGAGCGGGACCGTACGCTCACAGTCGTAATCCATATAAGCTCTATATAAGCTCACAGATTCCCCAAAGTCGTCAGTTCCGTAATACGCTGACTTTAAGGATAGTGCAGAAATATATTGTATGGAAATATTTCCCAGAACATCGAACAAACTACCACATACGTCTGCAGTTCTACGCCTTCGAACTTCATCACTCCGCTCACTTCATCGTTCCTCTTTGAAGAAGTACAAGCAACACAGATACATCACGGCTACCAAGCATTTCAAACGTGCATAAAAAAGAAGTCTATCGAGAGTTCGACCAAGTGCGAAAATTCAACAAATCCAGTGGACAACTACATTTCGGATTTAACTGCAAAAATCTAGAGATGCAAACTCATAAGATTTATCGGAAGAAAATGTGTGGCTTTATAGGGACCACACACACAGCATTTTCTGTAGTCGATTTGAACTTCGTGATATTCCTCTATTACTATCCCATCAAATAAAACTAATACCTAAATTTACAAGTAACTGTTAGAAGAACTGTAGACACAGCTATGAGCAATAAAACGTCGGACAGATTAAAACATTTTGGTGTTTTAATATCATTTTTGTAATGAGTCTTCACAGCATTACCCACGAAAAAAAATAAGTCGGTGAAAAACAATACAACAGCAGAGCGTAATTTCTCCAGCAACTGCTCAATCTAGGTTAAAATCGTGTTGAATGATAAAGACAGGAGCAAGCTCAAAACGTTCGTTCTTTTTTTTCCGGAAAAGAATCTATAGTCAACACTTCTAGCCGACAGCTTAGCAAATGGAAAATAGTGAGGAAAGATAATCTGAATTCGGAATAAAACTCTTAACGAAATGAGGAGGTAAGGGCAGCTGAGGCCTGTTCATAATACATAAGCTGAGGCAGTCAAAGATGATGTGATGTGGCGTCATATCGGCATTTTAGCTCCACGGAGACAGGAGGAATAGGCGCCATTCGACAGTGAATGATCCGAAAAAGAATCTTTACAAGGCTACCTTAAACACTAAGCACAGAATGACCTATCGAGAAGGGACCGAGCAAAGAAAATGACTGAGGTCAATGAAGGTGAGGCAGCACGAGGTCAACGAAATATTTCTCTAACTCTTCAAACGCCTTGCGACTTTTTCTCAACCTGTCTCATAATTTTCGTTTGCAGTAAAACCCGATTTACTTCAAATATGACTCAAAAATCTAAACTTTTTTCTTTCCACATTTTGGATCTCTCTGACCACCTCTAGCATCTCAGCTAGGAAGACAATTAGAATGGAATATCTCTCTATGCAGACGAATGCACCTGTCACATTCAATTGCAAATAAGAAGAGACACAACAACTGAGCAACATTTCCACGATTTCAGATTCTTCATGAGAAATTTGACAAAATATTATTCCAGGAAGGGCGAAAATTGCCGGACTTATGGAATGGATGGAATAAACAGGCAAAACATGTGCAAAACCAGTGTTTCAGTACATACTGTGCCTTTCACGTTCAGGCTTACGCTGGAGTCTTCTCAAACAGCGGAGTGAGAAAGCAAATAATAAAAAGAGAGCTTAGGACAGCCAAACGAGACAAATGGAAAAAAATGTAGGGTTGAGGTGAAAAATACGATAAAAACCAGAAGTACACTTATCATCGAACTAATCAGATGCACTTCCAACTCATTTTTGATTCACGAAATCTGGTTCAGATTCACAAACCATCTATGACTCACTTTCCGCAAGAGATTAAAACTACGCAACATGGCAGAATGAGTCTCCTACGAGAGTACGCATAATTACTGCGCCCATTACTTGTTTTGTACCTTTGACGTGCAACGAAAGCCCCAACCATTTTCGTTTCGCAGAAATCCTCGGGGCGTTTTCACCACTACCTGTTGCTACCTAACTGTTGCAGCGATTTCGGACAGGTCAAGGAGGAACTTGAAGGATCAAGCAGCACTAGCACTTATTTCTCTTATCCCATTTTGAATTGTTTTTCGCCGCAGCAGGTTTTATGCGCAACAAGTATGCGTGTTATTGCAAGCTAAAAAACTGGATCTTTTCATGAAGCGTGAGCTGAGCAACTGTGTCAGGGACGTCTACAGTTTTGTAAGTGGACAGAATCCTACATAACTACCGCACCTATTGCGTAGCGATCAATTTTTGTATCTGCAGATCACAAATGATGGAAATCCCTGTAATGACGACATACGTAAAACAGTTGAAATAATAAAAATATGTGAGAGCATTTATCAGCTAAAATAAGTGGGTGGAAAATTATATCACTGAGATAGGCTGTACTCAGCACTAGGCACTTATCGTAACCATGCTATAAATGTCCGTTCCTTCATCATTTGCTTTGCATTTCTATGGTATGTAGAAATATCACTGAAATTCGGGCTAAATCTCGTCATTTGTTGTTCCTTTCGTATTTGAGTTTGTTTAGAATCCAAAAAGAAAATACATTACTCCGGAAATGTTCCCCCCTAAAACAAGGAAAAGAAGGAGAAATAAAACAATTAGAAATGTACAAAAATTGGTGCATCAGGGAATAATTTGAGGCTTCTTCCATAATTATGTTCTTATCATGAAACGTCTGATTATTTATTCTCCCGAATAAAAAAAAAAATCCTTCTTCAATGATCATTTCGTGTTTCCGGTGAGAGACTCTGGCGAAAAGTACATATTTATAAATCTCTTTCGAGTTGCTTTTAGAAAATTTCGACGAACAACTGAAGATGAAGGAAAAAGGCAAGAATTTACGCTTTCCTACTTTTGTACACCAGAGAATTAGGAGGAAGAACGGATTGTGTTTGTTCTACATTAAAGACCATCTCACCTCGGACACTGTTCAGCCAATGATCCCCTGCCAGACATTTTCTTTTAGAATTTCTTCTGACTCAATTAAACTACAGAAATTAGAGCACGGCCTAAAATTCGTCATCCTCGTGCTGCATACGATCGTCGCGTGTCCATATAAGACAAGTAGCAGTACACGAAACCACGTATTGTCACGAAGAGAACACGAACGCATAGCATTCAACCGTCTGTAAGGGACCGTTTACGCGATACTGCACCACAAATCGAAAGGAACGGAGTGTGCGCAGTTTCATTCGCTCAAACACTTTGCGCAGTATCGTCTAATTCATCTCATCCAATAAGCTGTTATGTTCGAGTTAACTGCAACACGATATACGTGTCCTTTTTACTGTCTCCGTACTCGTTTCTCTTCGGTCGGCTGTCGACGTAGCGGCGATGCGACTTCTGTGCGACGTCCTTCGGGCCCCACCACTCAAGCAGAATAACACTACAGCTAACCTTCGTCATAATAATCATTAGTTCAAACTATTGAAGTCATCGCACTTCTCACAGATATTTTTGGCTTGTCATAGTAGATCAGTCACTGTTTTTTTTCTGCTTGTTGTAAAAATGCCGACTTCTATTTATCAAAAGTCTGAATTTTAAAACTCTCAAGTAATGAAAGGGGTACGTTTGAGTTCATCTCCTCAAGATATGTGTATGTACATTTAGAAAAAAAAAACTTATGGTCACAACCATGCGCATAAGAATTTTTGATATTTTGTGATATTTCACAACCCCGCCCAACATCCCATGTGCCGCTTCAAAAGGGAAAACTCGTCAACTTAATGAAATAGGAGCTTACCCGCGAAAGAAGCACACATACTGTAGCAAAATAGAATAATTCAGGCATAAAAATAGGAGAATATGCAAGGGAAAACAAATGCAAGAAAGAACGCATATTTTCAAAAATATTTTTAAAAAAAAGGTCGAGTTCACCACTTTGGTTCTTTCTAACGCGGAGACCGGAAAGGTATCGGAAGAGGAGCATGAGAAATGGAATTCCCATGCATACTCCCCAACCAGAGGCATTCTCATATCTGCAGCAATACTGCGCAAACAATGGGAGTGAAGAATAAATAAGTACTCCTCGACAATAGGATAGCTTCAACCAGCGTAGAGACGTAACAGGTGCTACGGAAGAAATATGTAAAAATATGTAAAACCATCTACTCTATTAAAGCCTCTACTACTCGGCTCTGTTTTACAGAAATAAATACGCGATCGTTATGATCTCCACAAAGACCTCGCAGATCCTTAATCAGTAGGATCTTCACAACATAGTGGTAAGGAAAAAAAGCATAGAAAATTACTTCAAGGAACCAATACCGAGAAATAAGGAGTACATCGTGATAGTAAAGTACACCATTGATAATATCACATTCCTTTTCTCAAAATTAAAATGTCGTTCACATGTGGCATTTCATCAACAACGAGGAACACCTCTTTCTACTGTCATAAACAAGGCGCGTACCGTGCTCTAATAATTGGTCTGCTGCATTGCGATATCCTTCATATCAATCAAAGCGGTACACTGACCTAGCGACCTATCACTTTGGGGGTCAGAAAACCTTTGAAGATGGTCACTCCTGTGCACTGCTATAAAAAAAAGTCTTGTAAGACTTTGGAGTCGAAAAGTCATTTCTGCTTCACAAGAAATACCGGTTGTAATTACGGACCTGATGAAGAACAGTGAATATTTTTATATGATTGATGAAGAAAAAAATAAATAAATGGTGGGAAAAGCTATAAAAAGCAGTTGCAAAGCAGCACTTATACTTGAAGACAGATTCTGACACGTAGACACAACTTTCAATTATGAAAATAGTTAAGGCTCAAAAACAAAATCTAAATTAGTATAAATTTTACAATTCTTATAAATGTAGTAAAAAGTAGAACTATATGCACCAAACATCTACACAGGATATACGAAAAAAAGACATCTGCAGCAAGAATGTGGGCGACGAACTGGTCGGGATAATTAGTAAAAAGTGATAGAGCCATTGCGATAACATTCGTGGCTGACGCTGCTACGCCACAACTATCTTTTTCCTAATTTTAAAATAAATAATAAAGAGCAAAGCAAAAAAATGTACTTCGATTTGTAGATGTTGTATTTGTAATTGTTTGTTCCTACTTTGAACATCGTCTTTCTTTGTACTAGGTTTGAGTTAATTGTTTTTGTTTGGCTGAGAGGAAAATTTGCATTTCAGATAATTGGCAAACAAAAATTGATCAGCAATACATCCATTTACATCACCAATGACTCTTTTCCAATGCTAGCCTGGCTTCATGTCCTCTCATCACTGAAACGTTTTAGAAGGGTCAAGAAAGCGAATAAAGAAAGATGTGAACAGTTCCAACATATCCGGGAAAGCCCGATGGTCTTCCAAAACGTGGCCAAGACTGATACAACCTCCCCTCAATGACATTCGTCGAAGATGCCCCTAGACTCAGAGGCAGATTGAAATATTTGTTCCGTAGACGGCACAATTACTTCAATCTGCCTCAACCATCCTTGTTCCCCTAATAAATCAAAAAAGAGGAGGAACACATCTCAAAAGCTTGTTTTTTTAGCTTAATGTTTGATCTTCTTTAGCCGACAATTAAGAAAAATTCTTCCAATCTGCCATAGATGTGATAGTCGGAGCCGGTGCTCTGACCACTTTTGAACGGTTGTGGAGAGGACCTCCTTCACTTTTAAACGGTTGGCGAAATTACCCCCTTCACTTTTGGACGGCTGGCGAAAGGGCCCCCTTCACTTGAGCTGCACCCCATGAGCTAAACCCCCTTCACTTGAGGAAGGTCCGGCTCGACCCTACAGCACCTATGCAATCTACAAAATCTGCTGTCTATTGACCGAGTGTAACTGTCAAACAACATGTTAGCAAAGGATTGTTCTGGCAACAAATGAAAACGCTATGAACTTTTACATCCACGTAATAAAACCTTTAATTACGACAAAATACCTCTCAGCATCCGAGTAACATACGTAGTTCAAAGCTTTTTCACCTGACAATTTTACCTAAGAGTAAGTAGGTCTTTTATTTTCGCTTACTGAGAACACTCTTTCAACAACACGACATCGTATCTATGAAACGCTCCTCTCATCTTGCACTCATTCCTACTACAACTACATCCACAAATATAAAACTTATTTGTATTCCATTTGGTGAATAATGTGGTTCCTGGAAAGCATACTCTGTTAACTAGAGTTCACACAAAACGCATTCAATTGATCCTACGAAATCAATCGCAGAAGGGGAAGGACAGAAAAAGAAGAGAAGACACCTGCGTTGGATTCACGGAACACTGTATGATTATTAGCTATACTTTCAAGAACTAGAGATTGGTGAAAGTTAGAAGGTGCTTGATACTCAGATTTTAATTGCTACCATGGTTACGACAGTACGTTCACAAATCCACGGCCTAATAGTTTATTAACCAATAACAAAGAAACTTGAAAAGCCACAAAGTGCTAGAAATTGCTTAGCCTACGTCCCATAAGGAGGACCTGGACCCTCTTCAGGTGAAGGGAGTCCAGCTCACGAGGTGCAGCTCAAGTATTTAAAATTCAATGAAATCCGAAATGATTGGAAAAATGAAAAGAGGGACAAACGAACACAAGATGACTTCTAAACACAGTGCAATAGCAGTGGAATCCGAAATTTCAAGCTAGTAATTGCAGTGGATCCTTGAAAAGTAGCATCGTTAGAAATTTGCTTTAAGAAGGCAAAAACGAGTAAAAATCTTTCTTCCCACTGTATGAAAAAAAAATAAGGTGAAATGAAAGCATTTTCACCTGGCTTTAATGAACGAATAAAGGAACCAAAACGAAACAACATCCACAGGACCCAAAGTCTGAATTTAAAGGCATCACCCCACGAATCTGAGGTGGTGCAGATTTCAGGTGGAGTATTCTTATAAGGGAAAATAGATTATGAAGAGGCGGTGATTCCGTCCATTTCTTCCCAATTGGCGTAAAAAACGGCCCGGAAGATGCGGCGCCGCACAAGGCTGGCGCGCTCCAGTCGAACTCCTTGTAGAAAAAAGTGCGCCAGAATGCCCGACGCCGTATCTTCCAGGCCGTTTTTTACGGCAATTAGGAAGAAATGGACGGAATCACTCCGCTCCCCATAATCTACTATGCCGTTTACGAATACTCCACCTGAAATCCGTACCACCTCAGATTCGTGGAGTGATGCCTTTAACTCGAATGTGCGTTTGCACATCATAAACGAATTGATTGGCGTAGATTGCTTCAGAGAACAGTGCCCCTCACGATGATAGATTCTCCTTCATTGCACATCACTGTTCTGTGTCGTGATTCTAAACGCTTCGAAAAGTCAAAAATCTGATCGCTCAGCTTCGTTGTGAGATAATTCCATAGTTTTTTTCAAGGTACCACTATCGCCTAATTTTTCTGCATGTGTCCTTTCGAAAAAGTGTAAACTCAACCCGACTGGACTCTGAAGTAGTTTTGCAAAGAGTGAGAGTTCCTCACTAGACCCCAGAAAGGATCTAGAATGGAAACTTTTCACCTACAAAGTCTGCAGAAATTGTACGTTAACACCAACGTGTTATTGTCAGAGCTGGTGCTCCGATCCCCTTTACTTCTAGATGGTTGGCAAAGGGATCCCTTTACTTCTCGACGGTTGGCAGTGAGATCATCACTTGGTCTGCTCCTCTTGAGCTGGATCCCTCACCTGAGGAGGGTCCGGGTCCTCTCGCACCCACCCATACACAGTGATAGCGAGAAAGTGTTGAATTGAACACAGTAAAACCCAGAAGTTTTTCTTGTTTCATTTAAAAGAATTGTTAGATTAAATGTCCTCTTCTAAAAGAAAAGTGATGTTGAACGAATTGAAGCTGCAAACTAATAGTTGCATGCACTCGAAACCTCCGAATAACTAACTATAATTCATGAGAAAAGTTGGAGTTTTCGCAGGATTTTGCAAAGCAGTGAAGTATCGCTTTTAGCGACTTTAGCGAATTTTTGGAGACTTTACTTTATTACCTATTGCTCATGACGCCAGAAGAAAGACTGTGTTATGGAAGGATGCTAAGCGTACATCTATGAACGAGCGGTTAATTTAAGAGTTTGATCAGTCCTGTCGACACTGAATCAAAAGAAATGTTTTGAAAACTAATTGCGATCGGAGAAATTCTGTAAAAATCAGTGAAAACACCTACTCTGTTTTAAGCTATGCGATTATGACAGAAATAGGAAGCTTCCTCTTCCTAATTAGGAAATGCAGATACACAAAAAGTTAAAGGAAAATAAAAATCCATGAATCTAAAACTCAAACAAAAAACAAACAAACAAAGAATGCTAAGGGCAGCTTTGCAGCAAAAGAAAATTAGCGCTTAATCCAGAAGGGGCCCTTCATATCTGGATGTATCCCAAAAGTACGAGAAGCGGAACAGGGAGTAAAAATAAATGAATATAAAATGGTACGAAAGAAGAATATTTGAACAAATATAATGAGTACTGCAGATAGAGAAGTCACAGAAAAAAGCAGTAGATGAAGCAGGAGGAAACTAAAAAAATTAACTTACCCACACTCGATAGAATGTGTATTGGTGCGTGCTAAGATACAGAGACTGGTATTTGAAAAAAAGGACTGAAGAGTAATTCTGATTTTACGTATGCAACAAAATAACAGTTGAATTGAGGGAGGAGGATGGGGGACACTGCTACCCGATTTCTCGAGATGCCTTCTTAGACATGCTTTCCTTGTGGTTCCATCTTCATGTGGAGAACGTTAATCCACCTAAAGATGAACAACAAAGAAACAATATCTAAGAAAAATTCTCGAGCATCGGATAGCAGTGACCCCCACTTTCCTCCCCTCGAAATATCAACTTAAAAAGCAGAAATTCTGGGAACGTTGACAAAGGTTAACAAATTTCAAAATGAGCTGTACGCAAAAAAGGATGGAAGACTCCCTGAGTGAAAGAAAAGAAGCGGACGAGTTGAAGTGCTCGAGCTTAAAGCCTTTTCGGTAAACATTTTGTTGAAAGTAGTACTAAAATGTTTGAATGGTTATCATAGCGTGCATGGTGGTAACATAACCTGATCAGAAAATAGAGCACAAATTGATTGTAAACAGAGGATCAAGTGAGAAAGTCAAGAAAGTCTTTTTGTAGAACTGCTGTTGCTGAATCAAAATTTAACTGAATAACACAGACAATTAATTATTAAAACAACTAGAACTTCCTACCCATCAAAAGGATTCATCAATCAAAGTATTATAATTCAGATTTAAAGTATGGCTTGATTCAAATCACGTGGGAATAAATGTTACAACCAAGATGATAAACGGAATGATGCCTGTTAACTTAAAGTATTTGTTTCCAATGAAGAATAAATCTTCAAATATAGGAGAACGCCGGCGAAAATATGACGAACTTGACAAACCGCACACATGGAAATCATGGGGCGAGAACTGTCTGGAGAAGATATTAATGGATGTATAAGTTATCAAATGAGCTTTTATGAATAGACAGCAGCGAAGAGAACATTTATCTGATCCTCCTGGAGAAAAACGGCGAAGAAAGAAAAACGGTCACCAACAACGATGTTAGGAAACGTTTGGTACTCAAATAACAGCTTTCAGAACAACACAGCATCTCAAATGACTAAACGTCCTCTGAACTTGGAAAGACGATAAAAGATCGTGTTCTTGGAGGGGGAAGAAAAACTGGCGACAATCCAACAGCCGTTGCGATCTTTTCCGTGCAGGACCTCGATAGAGGGCCCTTCAATAGGAGCCGGCTGTGATCAAGTGATTTGTTCAAGGAGTGTGAGAGCATTGCTGTGCGGTTGTTTCTTCATTTCTCAGCTTCGATCTTCTTCTAATAGGTGATCTTGAGGCACTGCTTTAACATCTTGGCGCTTTGCGGTCCTTAACTTCTCAGCGCCTGTTTTTTCGTTCGAGAAGGAATAGCTCTCATAAGTTGTCGTTTTAGGGACATAGCGCTAGTGTTCCTCGTTCGTTGTTTCGGGTCAAAGTTATGGGCGAACCCCAGGCATCCCTCCTTTTGAAGAAGCAGCTTGCTGGTAGGTTTTCTCACTTGTCATCCTTTCCTACCGTATATTCAGTTTTTATCGTCATTTCCTTCTTCATTTACGGACATACGTATAGAAAGATGTGACATCATCAGGAACGCTTCAGCAAAGCTACAGTACGCACATGCGTTATTGAACAAAAAAAGGATCAGTTTACTAGAATGCGTTGACTGGGGATCGATAACCATTGATTGATTGTGGGTGTCTGTACGTGGTCTTTGCTTGATATGCACTGAATAGCTGTTCAAAAGTTGTAGACGTCCGTGTACGTGTTAATATGCGGTATGCCTGCAGCAATCGATACGCATCCATCCTGTATGTTCCCGCATGGGTGCCCTCGATTCAGGAAACTAGAGGTTATCAACTAGATCAGAGAGCGCTGCGAATCTGGGACCTAGAAAGGAAATATTTAGCAACTCGTTAGGGGAAAATCAGATTGAATTTCGTGAAACAACGAATAATATTGCTGTTGACCAACCTAGTTGCGATTATAGGACTTCTCATAACTGCTCTACATTCTGTTTGGTGATGCAGCCGGTCATACAGACCGTCGTCTTTTTTGGGTAGTAACCTCCTGGAATCTTCATTTGTGAGGGTTTGAAAACCATACCGTTTCGCTGAAGGTCACGACCCGTCTCATTTCTAGTATACGATTGTTGTGTTCTGAAGAAGAAGCTGATATTGCTTAACTAGTCCGAAACTTTCACGAATTGTCCCTATACGATGAAGTTTAGCGCACTGAAACCGTTCAAGACCACGTTCGCGTTTCGACACCGCGTCCAACAAAATGCAAGCTTTCTTAAAGGAGCCACTGCACAGTAGTTTGATTTCCTGAATGCACGAGCCAAATGCATTAAGAGCATCACGAATCTGACGTGATATGGATTTCCGATGGACAAAGACTATACGGGATCGTAGGTTACAGAAACGGGTGGGATCCCGCTCATTTCTTTCTAATTGCCGTAAAAAAACGGCCGGAAGATGCGGCTTCGATCGTTCCGAGGCGCTTTTTCTACAACGAGTTCTATTGGAGCGCGCCAGCCTTGCGCGCCTCTTCTTCCGGACAGTTTTTTCACGGCAATTAGGAAGAAATGGACGGAATCACTCTCTCTTCCACAATTTACGACCCCGTATAGGCATAACCCACCTGAAACCCGCACTATCACAGATTCGTGGGGTGATGCCTTTAGAACGCCAGAATTTTATATTCCTGATGCAGCAGTTCTTTCCCAGGAACCAGTATAGAACAAACGCTTTGCCTTAGGTGCGTGTAACATAACATACAGTTCCAAAAACTTGTACTTTTCACCGTAAAACGGTTGCACATCACTGTTTTGCAGTTATCATGCAGCAGCTAGAGTCGGCGTCGAATGTGACTTGGTGTGCGCGACGCGTTTGCGTTACACGCTAATTCCCTGCTCGGCAAGCACTCTCTACTCTGTGCCCTGGTAAAAGTCAATGGTGCAGCGCGCCCAACGTGAAAAATTTGACGCCAATTGCATTTCCACCACACGTGTTCTCAGCTATATTTCACAAGATATTCGTAGCAATCTTCTGTTTCTTCTACCTCGAGTGATAAGGAGTAGGAGGATTTGAATTTTTCAAAAGGATATCTCCAAATCTTAGTCGTTTTGCTAAAACTTACATTATAACGAATAGGGTAGAGTAGTGACAAACATCGTGTACTGCCGACTAGAATAAAAACGATTCTTTTACTGTTGCATCGAGCGACATGATTAAAATTAAAGTACTACTCCAGTACTCCAGTACTTGAAGTAGTTTTATGTAACTTGCAACTCTTTGTAACTGTAGGGTATTACCCCATTCTGACTGTTTATAGAACATTCTGTATATTCATTGCGTTTAATGATGATTCACAGTGCACATTACTAATATCTGAAAATATCTTGGACGAATTTCTCTTGAACCCACTGCTCTGGGTCGAATTGTTAAGAAGATGGATTATCCTCTTAGATCTCCGCTTCGGTCGTATCCTGTTTTTCGTTTTGATTCCATTCTCGTTTTTTGTCTTAGTTTTGTCTAGTCTTAGTTGTCGTCTAGAGTAGGATGAAGTGGCATGAAGGCATACGTCTGCCCGCATAGAAGGACTCGCATGTTTAGAAAGAGAGACACGAATGTAGTATGGCAAAGGTGTCTAGGTGGGAAGCGCCTATCTCAAAATTTAATTTTAGCTTTGATTTTCGGAATAAACATGAGTTGGAAGTCGGTTGAAGGCATACTTTCGGACGCGATCGTCGGTCATATTTTGACTCACAGTGGTGATTATTCCTTACGTTACTGCTGTTTCCCATTACCATCAACAACCGAACTCGGGAGGATTTTCGGTATAATTTTGTTCTGGGCGCTGAGTTGTAGTTTTCTGATACGTACTGGGGTCGCTATGTATCATGCAATTTCATTGCCATGGTGCTGCGGAAAGTGCAGTGCTTTTTTTCGTTTTCTGTTCTCCTGTGAGACTGGAGGTTCTTCTCTCTCCCAAATTAGTCGTAAAACATACCATTACGTAGTGTGACTGCTAGATTATTGGTGTGACTGATCTACAAATCCTCACACTGAGTTCGTTTGGAGCTTTCCGTTAATCAGTGTATTTGTTAGTATGTGATACTAAGGGGGCTGAAATATGAAAGAAAAAAATCTCACTGTTTTAGGTGTAGGTATGCATAAAGATAATATGAGATATACAGTACGAAAGTAGAAATTGGTACTGTATTAGCAGTATTGGACACGTGATATTTACCCTCACTTCGCGAATGCTTAATGCAAATTGTATGAGAAAAATAGATGTGATTTTTAGATACTAATGTAGAATTATCCTATCTTTGCCTACTCCTTGAATAGCTCGTGTAAAATGCATCAGAATGCATGAATTGTATGACATCACAATACTGTTTCGGAGTTTGAGAACATTGCTTTTTCTAAGGGAATCCTATTACGGATGAAATTGTTTTGAAACCATCGAGCCGTCCAATTCCGTGGGAATCTTCTAGGTTTTCAAACCTTGTGTTTACTCAGTTGAACTTCAATTTTTCGGAAATGTAAAATCCAGATGAAGTGAAAAGTGAGTAGGCAATGGAAGATCTCTACGGACCACTTTTTCCACACAAGTGAATTCAAATGTTATCAAAATTCTCTCAGTGACCTAACTGCAGAATGCTGTGGATTCTTTTCCTCTTCACCTAAGGATGTTGGTGCACTGCGATAAATTTGTACTCTGTAACATACAAATGGTACAATTTTGGTACAATTTCTAAGTTTCCGTTTTATTTGCATAAATAGTACAAGATCTAAGGCAGCTTTCAATGGCTTATTGCTTCTAACCTATTCTGCAGAATTGTTTCCTATGTTTCTTCTCTGTGACACGACACGGTTGTGGCTTTTTCTGTGACTTAGTACTTAGAATCGTTCCTTCTATTCACAGTTTGCATTATAACTTTTACTTGTCTTTTCTGCTGCAGTGTTGGGAACTGAGATTACTGCTTAGTATATAAAATCTATGAATTATATTTTTACTTGTTAAAAATGAAAGTAATATTTCATTGGTTTTTCACAAGAGGAGTGAATGAATATCTTATCCTACCGATATCTAGCTTCTTCTTTACAGTAGCTGTCTTTGCACCGTATGTTTGCTAAAATTCCAGAATGAAATTTGGTGCATGAAACTACCAGAACAAATTCTTTCACATAACTCGCTTTATTTGAATGAGCATTGAGATACACTACAGAAAATTAGAAGCTCCAAAAAGGTCTTTTTCATGAAGAAAAAAGCTTTCAAAACATTTTGAGTAGACCTCTCGTCATATTTTCAGAAGAATAGTTGACACAGCCAGTGAGTGTAACAATCTTGTGGAGCTTACAATAAAAAATCCTTTTCTCATTCGAAGAAGGATGAAAACGAGAAGAACACTTCAAAATTTGGATACAAGGTAGAAAGAACTCATTGTCGGGGTCAGAAGTGTTCTACTTATTAACTCGACGCACGGTCTTTCTCTGCGTGACACATACTTTGCTCTGTCCTTGAGCGTTGCATTTACGCGGCTGAACCCATTGGTTGCCGACTATATGAACAAGGATCTCACCGACAACTTAGCTGTTTCTTTTCCATAGCTTGCATTATAGATATCGAAAACAAGAAATGGCGCAACCCTTATGAAATGACATAGCAAGATTCTGCCATTAAGCCATCATGTTCGACGTCACATCGTAGCCAACCACTACTCGTATGCGACATCGCACTTGGACAGTAATTTTCAGACAAATCGTCGCTTCTGAACAGGACTGCTGTCGTCCAGCTGCAACGGAATGTAATTGTATGTTAAAGAAATAACAACATACAATTACCACACCATGATCTCTAACAGGTTCTATTATGAATATTTTTTTCTTGTTTGTTAGGGACCGGTTTTCTCGCTGCACTGCTGGATCGTGATGGCTCTTACGAGCAGTTCTTGCAGACTAATAATATTGGCCTGATTACTATATGGACTGTATGAGCTCGTGAACACTCTGTTTTCTGTGCTTGAAACCACCGTGGACGTTATCCAAATGAAATAACGGATATGCTCTTTTTCCTGACTGCGACAGAAAGGCAAATTTATATCAGTTTGCTGAATGAGTTAAGCTTGGATTTCGACTTCTTTCACTTTTCAATTTCTTATGCATTACAGCAGCATTCTTCTTGACCAGTTTCTTTATGATGGATTCTTTTTTGTACACCTTATTCCTTCCCTGTAACATTTTCAGCAAGAACTTTTGACTATTTGCTTGTTTGACTATATAAATCCCATGGCTAATGTTGACCATACAACAGGCGACATGACTGAATTTGTTGGACTTCATTTTAGTTTTCTTCAAATGTCATCACCGACATCTTCGTTTCTCTGTTAGTATGTCTGTATCGTTGCTACACTGTGGACGTTTCCAAATACTCCCTGCAACAAAACATGCAGTAAAACGCCAAGTTAAAGAGCATAAAAAATCTCCTCTTGGCTTTCGAATGCCTGGCCGATCATGTTGCGGCGTTGTGTCTATGGGCGGCTGTAACGCAGTGGTATGGTTTTCTAATAATTTTCCACATCGATGGTTCGAAATCGCTCCGGATCAAGCAAGATTTTTGTCGTATTCGATGTCAATAAGTTGGTCGAAGACTTTCCTGAGGGGAAATACTCCCTCTCTGGCAATGAAGATTTGTCATCCATATTTGGTTGGTGAGATTGTTAATGAATGTTTCGGACTAGATTCACAATAACGCTTCTACAATTAGTAGCAGTAAGGTGAAAAGCGAAAGTTTATGTATATGGTTTATTTGATAGCTGAGTATATACAAAATATTTAATTAGTTGTATTTGCTGCATCTAGCAAATACAACTTGTAAATAGGACAGATGTGCGACCCCTCCTGAAATCAGACTAACAGTAAGTGAACACATTCTGTATGCAAAGGTAAGTGAAGCAACTATCCATTACTTATAATTCTTTTGGCTGAGCGAATGTCGTTGAACGAACGAACGAACGAAAACGATTGTTTCTACTTCATTAGTTTCGTTGAAGTTCAAACATAGAGCGTTAATGCAATCTCTTAAGTGGATGTGGCGTAGTTAGTAACAGGTTTGGATGTGACTGCAGGGTCGATAATTCAAAACGAGTTTATCTCTTCTGGATCAGTAGATCAATATCAGACTTGCCCGGAAGGATGAAGACACTGATTTGATGTGTCAGCTCGTCCAAGAAAGTCATTGTATAGGCGTTACTCGCTTTCGTAAACTTCAAACATGTACTTGATTTTGAAGTCGAACGCGATAGCGCATCCTGAAGCGGATTGATTAACGTCAGACACCTTGTTCTTGTATCATCTGCCTTTCCTTCTTCTTCAACTGCTTCTTATCGCGATAATACATCATTTAATAAGAAGACAATTTCTTACAAATATTAAAATCAAATGTGAAATCAAGCGATTGAATTGCTGTGTTGTGGAATCGAAAGCATCAAAACATACAAACCAAACCCGTGAAAAAGAGATACTGTATTAGTATATTTATTAACTACCTGTACTAGTTAGTATCATCAACACGCTTTGTTTTTACTTACTACTGAATTTGTTGCTCTCTCTAAAATGCGTCTGGCTCGTGATCGAGATGTTCTGGCTTCCGCTGGTGGTAAATTCCCTGCAGTATATGTGCAGTGCAGAATTGAAATAGGTGCAAAGATGGTTCCAATTTTTTAAAAGGTAATTAAATAAGGACAAGTAACAATCATCCTACTACCTCATCTGTTACACTTTCTAACTATCGTTCTGCATTTCCTTTATTTTTTTTTGGTTCCCTTAATGTTATTTGTTGAGTTATCAATTCTATATTTTCAGAACTGAGGCGATTGCCTGTGGAGGGATTCTCAGCTGGACTTGTCAATGATGATGACATTTATAAATGGGAGGTCCTTGTCATCGGTCCTCCCGATACTCTTTAGTGGGTTTCACATTTTCAAATAATTGATTATTGTCCTTATTTGGTGCCGTGAGTAAGCTGAGAAGTTGTTTTGACCGTCGAGTGACTAATCCGGATCTCCAACGGAATGCAGCAAATTGATTCAAAACGCTGCTTGCGGTAGCGCCTCTCGCTGCTCGTGATGGAATATTTTGCAACTCATCAGTCTATGGTTTGTTCATAAGGTATTCATAGGAAATTCAATTAGTTCGAACCTACTAATTGTGCGAATCCCTCAATTTCAAATAAAAGTGAACTTCATTGGCACATAAGATCAAAGATCCGCAAAGATCGAGGAGTGCGCTATTCTAACAATCCGAACATCACTGACGTGTCTGAAAAAGCAGAATTTTAGATATTTCTTCGAAATTCCGTTTTAGTTAAGGAAAATCATAGGATCACAGAAAGTTGTGAGTCGTTGAGCACTTAAATGAGCATATCATATACGAAATTGATGGTGATGGGATCTTTGTGGGACGATATAGATTTCGAATTGTAAATTACGAGTATGGCTACACTCAATCCCTCCTTTTCGTCCTAAAGCCTTGCGAAGCGGCATTAGCTCCTACAAAGTGCGTTAGAAAGCACCATCCTTATGCACGCGCTGCGTCTTCCAGCGAAAATCAATGAAGTCTCCTCACCTGTCCAAGTAAAACCATTGAATAGACTCCTGAGGGAACTTGAGCATGTACAAGGTTCCTGGTGGCGCATTCTAAAGCTCGTCGTAGGAAATAGGGGACTTCCCATGTCGTTTATCAAAGCGATTAAGGGGAATTAAGCTTGACCATGTTCGTAATCGTGATCTTCAACCTGAACTCTAGAATGTCCCAAATTGACCTCAACATCGTCAATTTCGTGATATGATCCATTTAATTAAGCGTACTGTTTCATTCGAAATGTCTTTTGGGCAGAAGGACCTCCTAAGAAAGAAATTGTGAAAGATTTCAGTAGAACCGTTTTCTAGTTCAGTTACAACTGGCATAAAATGTATGCTCTCTTCTAAGAATATAACACTGTTGTTTTGTATTATCGTAGGTTTCTTGCAGTGTTCTTAGGACCGTTCATATTTATTATCAATATTAATATTTGTGCTTCCTCACAGTACTATATTGCACATGTGAAGTAAGTGCAATTGAAAACTGTTACCAACTCTGTAAAATATTGAGGTGTTTCTCTGTATGCTGCAGTTCCACAGAACAATTGAATTCACGGCGTTTATTCAAATTGTGTGAACGTTTGTGCTGGCTTTTCGTATGTTCCATTTTCTTTCAGCGAAGGCGGATTCTTCAAGGCAATTCTAGATTTCCCCAAAGACTATCCTCAAAAGCCTCCAAAAATGAAGTTTGTATCCGAGATTTGGCATCCGAATAGTAAGTGATCATTTCGAGCGGAGTAAGCAGTAGATATGGATTTTTATAGTTGTTTTGGTTATTATTCATCTTTAGTTGATAAGGATGGTCATGTTTGCATCTCTATTCTTCATGATCCTGGAGACGACAAGTATGTGCATTTATTTGTCCTTTCATTTGCATTAGCTGAGTTTTACTGTAGTGGTGTTCCAACAAACAAATGTAGAGACACAATTGTACAAAGCAGCGAATTTGTTCCTTTCTTATTCGGTGTTTTGGGATGCATCTTTTGTTGATAAGCTTTCAGAGTCAGGGTTATGGATGAAATTTGAATATTTACCATTTTGATGTACAGAAAATGTCTTCACTAGTACGTACGGTATTAGATGAGTTTTCCTAATGCTTCTGTGAACTTTTATAAGAATGGAACTACCTTGAAGTAAATTTGCTACGTCTTGTTTTGTCGACGTTCTACTCATAAACTGCAGTTGATTAAAAGCCTGTGTTACTCTTGGGGAAACTGCGAAACATGGTCGAAAATGGTGAATTTTTTGATTCGGGAACAAAAGGATTTTGTTTCATCTTTTTTTAGATTGATACACATTTCTTATAGTTTCACTACGGTTGCTTCCAGGTGGGGTTATGAACGACCAGAGGAGCGTTGGCTACCCGTTCATACAGTTGAAACTATCTTGCTATCAGTTATCTCTATGCTTGCTGACCCCAACTTTGAGTCTCCTGCAAATGTTGATGCCGCAGTATGATTTTTGTCCTTGCTCCACTTTTTCGTTGATAGAGTTCAGTTTTTTTTTCAGAAGATGCAACGGGAAAATTATGCCGAGTTCAAAAAACGAGTGGCTGCTTGCGTACGCAAAAGTCAAGAGGAGTGATGTTTTTTATGATCATGTAAGAATTCTACCAGAAACCCACTAACTTTTGGATGTTTCGTATTATCTTCACGTTTTTTTTTCGCACATGCTCCATACTTTTACGGTCATAACATCGTCTTCACCTGCATATGGATGGAATATAGATATAATTTGTGGTTTCTGGCAAAAATTTTATTCTGTTAAATATACTTGTGTTGATGTTTTTGCATGCGCTGCACCGGTTTTTCCCGTCCTTCCATCCCAACTCGTCACATTGTTTGTGTCTTCAATGTGCCCACTGGATAAACATTTGCAAACTCAATAGTGTTGATTTGGGTATGCAATTACATCGCTTAAACATTGCGGTTCTATTACCTGTGTATGGAACAGGTGTTTATGAACACTCGTAGTATTTCTTCTTATGTTTTCCTCTAACATCAACCAAGAATTTGCAATTAGAGGAAGTTACGATCATGTATTTTCTTTTCCTCCCGTGTCAAATTTTCGAGAAGTGGTCATTTTATCCACATCTAAATCGCGATAAGATCGATATTTCTCAGTTGGATCTGCTCCATGTTCTTGCGAATCCAAATATAAACTGAAATAGGCAGCAACTAAATTGTTTACGTTCTGATTAACACATGATAATCCATTTTCAATGCGTTAAGAAATCGATAACTCTGCTCCTCGATATGGGGTTGTTCTTCTTCATATGGAAATTTTATTCTTCTCTTTGGAAACGAACACAAGCGAGATGGAAACAGATTTTCTTGGGGTAGAATTTTGGTGAGCCTTTCTCTCTGCTGTGCAATAGCATCGATGTACTAGTAAGTGCGCAAAAAAACTGATTTAGTTGGGTGAACCTTCAGAACGGAATATGTGAGCATTCTTGTTTGTGTTTATATTTAGTATTGGATCGAGTGACACCTGATGCGCGTTGAAATGGGATCTGCCGTTCACGGTTTACAGTTTTCATGCTATGAACCGTATAAAATGGGGCTGCACATCGTTTCGCGTCTAGTGTGTATTGTGCTCCGATTCCTCTACAATATTTCAACATATTTCGGACTCGTTTGAGCAGTTCATCAACGGGACGCTATCGGAGTTTAAGCCGAGCTGCCCTATGATGGACTCTTCAGCCGTGTCCTTTACTTAGTGTCTTAGCCACTTACACACTACACATTCAGGGGCTGTCTACCGCTGCCCTACGATGGATAAGCCAAAAATTGAAATTGTAAGGATGACTTTTGTTTTTGGTGTTGTCATCCGTATATTCAGATGAAAGGCGTTGAGTATGATATTTGCAGTTGGATCCTGAAGGATTTGCCGAGGATCCATCTTGTCTAACATTAGTCCTTCGCGAGGAAGATCATACAATCGGTAATTCCCTCAAGCACATACTTTGCAGAATGTAAGGATTTGTTTGTTCTTTCTTTGGTAGTCTTTTTAGGTGAAATTTAGTTGGGGGGACTCAGTAATATCCTTTCTGGAAGTAAACAACTGTAAAGAACTATATCAGTCGCGGCCCTAAAACCTAATCATTTGCTTTAGACGATCTATGATATGTAAACAAAGGTTGCTAAGAATAAAGTAAGATAGAGCATTCAGAAATAAGGGAACAATTTATTGTCCACCCCATCTACATTTTCCCGGTCTTTTTCCGACTAGTGCGTTTTACTACAGGTCTCAAGGTTTTGCTAATTGCTATTCATGTTTTTTTTTCTCTTTTGAAGTAGTTTCTTTGGGATTCTAAGCGTTAACTGTGCGTATGGCATTGTCAAGGCGTGGATGTTCTTCGTGGTGATGAGCTTGATTAGATCACATTTCTAATTACTTTACAAGGAGAATTTCCACTGAGTTTCATAATTGACAGATTAGGGACAGATTTCTTTACAAGGAGAATTTCCACTGAGCTTCATAAGCTTTAACAGCAAACTATGCAGCAATGACATGGCATTCATAGCTTTATAAGGGACAGATTAGAGGTTAAAATTTGACGTTCAGTAACAGATTTCGCCTTTTCTGACACGGAAGTATGAATGCCATGTCATTGCTGCATAGTTTGCTGTTAAATGATAGTTTTCTCAGTTTTGTGGTATTTATTGCAGGAAAAATGTCGAATTTTGTGGATATAATGTGCCTCACCCTCTCGAAGACAAGATTCTATTGAGATTACAAACCAGAAAAGGTGTACATGCCGGGCCTATCTTATTAGAGGCTCTCACTCATTTAGAAACAGTAGGTTTTATTAGTCACACTTTAAAGCTGTTTAAAGGAAGGATCAGCTACAAATTTCTATTTAAGATATTTGCGAGTATTCGAGGGAAATTTGAAAAGAGTTACGAAGAATTTTCCATGAAAAGCGAGGCTTAGTGCCCTCTTTGTTGACATCCTGTTTTTTTTTTGTTTGGTTTTGTTTCCCGTTATTAGTTGTGTTATTGTACAGTATAAATGACTTGACAACTGCAGTGTAATGGATCCTCACTGGTAAATTCTTTCTGAATACCTCACTTAGTGATTATCACATGATTGTGAAGCGTTCAACGTGGATATGACTAAGGATGTCCCACGCGAGGGGACAGTTGATGTCCATACATGTTGGACAATGTGGAAATCAGATTGGACAGAGTTTCTGGAAAACGCTTTGTGATGAACACGCAATTGACGGGTAGGTGGTATTTACGTACGGGGTGTTTTTGTGTGGAAGAACCAAACTAATTATGTAGTTAGCTTGTCTGACAGTGCAAAAACCCTCTGTGTTGGAACTGCACGCTGGAGTGTGCTCATGCGTGCGGAGGTTCTCCAGCAACAGGAGAGGAGGGCTGTTTTGATTGAATCGCTCCACAGCTGACTTTAAGAATAAATTGCTTGCAGGAGAGGTCGAATGACTTGCGAGGAAAGTCTTCACGACGACAAAGATGTGTTTTTCTACCAGGTTAGACCCTCTAACGTATTTCCGAAGGATCTGAAACTGCTATCATAAAATATTTTGAACTGCTAAGAGGGATGTTCTCATAGATACGATTGTCGGAGCTGGTGCTCTGACTTTTTCACTTTTGGACGGTTTTCGAGGGGACCTCTTCACATTGAACGGTTGACGAAGGGATTCCCCTCACTTTTGGAAGGGAGGCGAAGGGATGCTTACCACTTGAGATTAAACCCATTACCTAGACCCCTTCACCTGAGGACGGTCCGGCTCCTCTTTATCGCACCTATAAGTGATGTTTGTTTGCCGGTCCTTTTCAACACATTTAAATGCAGCGCTTGCATCTATAACTTTCGAAAGCTGACTGAATGCACAGCATTGAATTGCAGGAAAGTAGGAAAGTAAAAAGTGTTGTAACTTTTATCAATGATAAGTTCTGAAGTGTTAGGTTGGCGAATAAGTTTTATTTTTTTTTAAAGAAGATTCAACATGAAGCCAAGGGGCTTTGCATGAGAAGTAATATGTCATCGTAAAGCTTATTCCTTATTCGATGGCTACGCAAAAAAATGAAAAAATGAGCAGAATTCAGAGAATAGACATGTAGTTCCGTCATTTTGTTCAAATTTTGTTTATTTTTTAATCCCCATTGAATGGGGCGCAGTCGGTTAGAGGTCCGTTGTAGCCACACGGTCGAGGGTTCGAAATCGCCCTAGTGCAGACCAAGCCTTTCATCCCTCCGAGGTCGATAAATTGGTACCAGACTTGTATGGAGGATAAAAAACACTGACTTGATCATCGGCTGGCCCCCGCAAGTCATTGTATAGGCCAACACGCGTTCCAAAACCTCAACGATTACGAATTCCAGTAAAACGCGTTGGATTGATACGCCAGTGACTTTTTGACTTTATCCTTTTAACTACTGCTACTCCTAGCCCCCGCAAGTCATTGTATAGGCCAGTTACACGCTCGTGAACCTCAAACGATTCCTTAAGAATTGAAGCGCATGGTGGCGGTGGCGCATCCCAAGCGGGTTGATTAACGCCAGAAACTTTATCCTTTATCACTTAGATCTAAAATTTCTACAAAGTCTTGCATTAATGTCCTATCGCTGTTGAAAACTATTCCCATTTTTCATATTTCCAAAACTTCTTAAGCAGGAGTAATCCGGGGACAAATAACAAATAAATAACTAGAAGTGCTAACTAATCAGTGCCACTGTTGTAGTCCAGTCGAAACAACTTAATCCGGTGCATTTGTTCAAACGGCCGCGCTGATGCCACTGACCTAACTATTGCATTCGAGATGGGACCTTAACTCACCGTTGCAGCGAGCGAGGGTCGTGCATCGATCGCAGCAGCTAGCTCACCACCGAATGCAGCAGAGTAAGCGGCTGCACTCGGTGTCACGTTTCTGCAAAAGGGTTCTGGTAGTTTTGGCTCGACTGTGTGACTATGGACTTCAATATTCCGATTGTGGACCGTTTAAGTGCCTTTTTTCCTGTTTCGTTGCGAGACAAACGTGTCGTGCCCGTAGGAGCTTTCGCATAGTCGCGTCGGTGTGCGAAGCCGAATAGCACTAAGTGGTAGTTAAGTTTCTACTTCTTTCTACCTCCTCCGGAGTACATACTAGACTAACACTTAGTGCCGTTCGCTTGAACAAGTTTAATGAATTAGAGTTGCATGAATTTCCTACGTCTGGATCGTATGATAATTATGTAATAACCTGTAGGTACCACTGAAGTAGAACTCCGGAATTACCGTTGATCTGTTAAACGCTATAGAATGAGCGACAATGACCAGAACTTCATCAGCGCTCTGCTCGAGTAGTAACCAACTTAAAAGCATCACTCCACGAATCTGAGGTGGTACGGATTTCAGGTGGAGTATTCTTATAAAGGATAGTAGATTATGGAGAGGTTGCTGATTCCGTCCATTTTTTCCTAATTACCGTAAAAAACGTCCCGGAAGATACGTCTTCAGGCGTTCTGGCGCACTATTTTCTACAGGGAGTTCGACTGGAGCGCGCCAGCCACGGCGCCGCATCTTCCGGGCCGTTTTTTACGGCTGATAGCAAGAAATGGACGGAATCATTCTCCTCTCCATAATCTACTATCCCTTATAAGAATACTCCACCTGAAAGCTGCACCACCTCAGATTCGTGGAGTGATGCCTTTAAGTTTAATTCTTTTTTTTTCTGTTCGAACTGCACTAGTATTTTTGAGAAATAGAGGAATTGGAGCAACATGTCTTTACCAAAATTTTGAAGGAGTTCAAGTGCATGAGTATTAGAGGCATCTTCACATATCAGCATTTGAGCGGCAGTTTGAAATTGCATTCGGTTGTATTTTTTCAAATGTTATGCGCTTTAACCTGTTCGAATGTCAGGTACAAACTGTGCTGTTTTAGTGATAATGCCTGATGTTGGATTTTTCCTTAGGCAGATGATGATCACTACGTCCCTCGTGCAGTCTTGGTTGACTTGGAACCAAGAGTCATCAACGGAATCATGGCTAGCGAGAATTTCAGCAGACTCTTTAATCCTGACAACATCTACATGTCAACACACGGAGGTGGTGCTGGTAACAACTGGGCAAGTGGTTACGGACAGGGAGGGTAAATGCTTCGTTGGAAACTTCCTGCTATGGTAAATCCTTTACATTTTATTTTTCTACAGGGAAGTCTATGAGCAGATTCTGGATATTATCGAGCGTGAATCCGAAAACAGTGACCAGATGAATGGATTTCTGTTCACTCATTCAGTATCTGGAGGCACAGGTTCCGGAATGGGTTCGTTGATCCTGGAGAAAATCCGTGATAGGTGCATTTGTCTCGAAATGAAATTACGATTCATTGCCTCACACAGTTGGCTTCAATCACAGGTTCCCCAAGAAGATCATTTTGACATTCTCTGTGTTTGCCAACCATGGTGAGACGAGTGACGTAATTGTACACCCCTACAACTCTGTTTTGTCCATGGAGAGGCTGATTGATTTCCCAGGTTTTTGTTTTGTTAGATATTGCTTTCGACGATATTTTTGCGTTCGATAACTGCTTTTTGATTTTTTTTTAAATTGACGTTCTTCCTTCAAACGAAATGTAGTTCCTGCGTTTTTTTTTTAATTAACAAGTTTTTTTTTCTGACGGGTATGATGTTTTTCGCCAACTCTTAACTTCTGTATTGAAAGTTGTGGTTCCTCAGCTCTAACAGAAGCAGAACTCTTTCAGATCACGTTGTGGTAATCGACAATGCGGCATTGAACAGGCTGGCTGCCGGAAAATTCGGCACACAACAGCCTACATTTGATCATATCAACTCGCTGGTAAGACTATTTGGCTTATGTCATGCTGCTATTTCTTCATATGATTTTTGTTATAATCTGTACTATTTCAAAATACAAAACGTTTTAGGTTGTTCGTATCATGTCTACGTCGACAGCTACATTCAGATTCGATTCCCACCTTCTCACTTCAATACGTTCACTTTTTATATCTCCAATGCAACCTCTTCACTTTATTCAAGCAGGTGCTGTACGTATGGACAGTTATTCATGTTTATTAAGGACAGATTCAATCAAATCAGTAGATCGTATGCGTATATGGAACCTTTTTTAGATTATGTGTATATGTTTTCCATCCATTTTCGTAAATGCATAATCCTAGTCCTAAACTCTTCTTATTTGTTGAATTTCTCAAAATGTTCTGTTTGTAGGTTTCTCCCCCGTTGTTGATCCCAATGAGTCATTTACGAGAAAAACTTCGGTTGCGGACGTGGTGCGAAATCTTTTGAAACCTTCTTCGATGATGGTAATGTTCGATTTTGGAACATTAATTCATCCTGACGGTTACTTCAGTGAAATCTTCAGGTTTCTACTGCAAGTATGACGAAACCAACACATTGCATGTTGTCGGCATACCTTTTTTTGCAAGGACAAATCACTTCGACTGACGTGAACACCGTCTGTCTATCCGAAAACGTTGGTTCACCTATAGTTCCTTTCTTTCCTTCGCCTACATACTCTATTATTTGTCAGCACTCCATAAACGCAATTCGTCGCGCACCTTGGGACTTCACAAACCCTTTGCGAATTGTACACGCACCTTCTTCTCCATACATCAAACCCCAGTACAAGGTGAGGATTCGCCCATTATGCTTTGCTGACTGCTTTAGACTTAAGACTGAGATGTTCCCTGGAAGGTTTCTTTTCTACGATTAAGAAAGAAGTTTAGGTGTCTGGTCTGATGCTAAACAATCACACTAGCATTGCACCTCTTTTCGAGCGTATACTGCAACAGTTCGCTCGACTCCGCAGCAAAAATGCATTCATAGACAGATTCCAGAAAGAGGTAAGATTTCTGAACAACGTTGATTCCATGCCGTCATCGATCTTATCTCTCTTCCAGGAAGGGTTCAGTGTCGATATGATGGACAGCTCTGCAGAGCGAGTACAGGAATTGATAGACTTATATTCCGAAGCAGAAAAACCTGAATTCCTCGGATGATTTTTGCTTTGTACAAATTGATTTTGGGTTTATATATGCCGGGTGTCCACTACTTACCTAGCCGGCCTTAATGTGGTATTTTGCTGATGTGTTTGCATTTGCGATTGCTTTGCTCTATATTATTTGTTCGTCCGGTTTTTTTTTTGTTTCGACAAAGTCTTGCTTGAAATCTCTTATTAATAGTTTCGATTCAGCTTTGAGACCATTCACTTTGTTAGTAGGACTTTAAGCGGGAACCTAATTCGATCTCGCTATTGTGTTGTTTTCGTTGATGCAATGAAATGCATAAATCAATCTTATTTTCAATCATTGGTTATAGATCCTAGCGGGGCTACATTTATATGCTGTTGTTCAACAGTAAATTCGCTCTCGATGGACCCAGCATCCTTCACCAAGATCTACGGGTGGGATCAAAAGGATGTGCTTTGTAGACCGTTTGCGTAAACTATTGCTCCTGATGTGTTGCGATGGGACCCTCGCTTCACTTTACAGCTGATTGGAGCTAACGAGGGTCCCTCCACAATTACATCGTTATGTATAGTAGGGTCAACACGAAATGAAGCATGGTGCAGTTGTGTAAACGGTTGCGCTCTAGGCGGCGTGGTGGAATCGAGGTGGAATCATCGCGAAACGCAATGATAAGTGATACAATTAAGGGTTCCACCACAACCGTAAAGGCATCACCCCACGAATTTGGAGTGGTACGGATTTCCGGTGGAGTATTCGTAAACGGGGTCGTAGATTATGGAGAAGAGGGTGATTGCGTCAGTTTCTTCCTAATTGTCGTAGAAAACGGCCCGGAAGATACGGCTTCGAGCATTCCGGCGCACCATTTTCTACAAGAAGTTCGACTGGAGCGCGCCAGCCTTGTGCTGCGAATCTTCCGGACCGTTTTTTACGGCAACTAGGAAGAAATGGACGGATTCACACCTCTCTCCATAATCCACTATCCCGTGTACAAATACTCCACCTGAAATCCGCACCACCTCAGATTCGTGGTATGCTGCCTTTAAACGCCATGTTCCACTGTGCCACTTCGAGCCGAGCTGCTTACGCGACTGCACCGTTGTACCCGACTATACAACAATGATTATTGAGTACGTTGAAGACTGTAGAAACACTTATTCTGTGTAGATAAGGTTAGATGCTTCCAAGCTTTTACGTCTTTACCACAATCCAGATGTTGAGTAGTTACCTGGGTAGAGATTGCTAATCCCGTTTGCAGTGGGATCTCTGGCTCTTCAAACCGGACTGTGATACTGAGCGGTAGGGCCCGCTGCGCCACTTGTAGCGCAACAGACTACGTAGTTGCACCATTAGCCAGATCATCTTCACCCTACTGTGCATACATTTGTTTTAATTTGTGCTCCGTTCATTTAAACCCGCTGCAGCTGGACAAAGCGTATGGTTTATACAGATGGATAGTTTTGCACTTCTCAGCTCAGCGGAATGCTCTTTTCTTCTCGAATTTTCCAGCATTGATGGGCCGAAGACTATGCATTTGCTCGAGAAAGCAAAATAACCGGAATTTATCCAGTAGTTACTCGGCGAAAACTACTAGTTCATCACTATATCGTGCTTGAACATTTTAATTTCGTTGGAGGAAACTGAGTAGTCTTCTTTTGAAGAGCGCTTTCATCTAAGTAGTATCAGATATGAATTGAAGACTTTAGTGCAAAAAAAAAAAGAAAAATTGCATGGTTAGAGGAAGAATTCCATCCTATGTTTTCGGGTTAATGTCACAGTAGTGAGCTGTTACTGTTCTACTTCGAAAGACAGCTGAGAAGACAGATGTATCTCTCCCAGCGATCACATTCTAGCTGTTTCTTTCCAGAACTCCCGGATCCCGGAACTGTTTCTTACAACGGCTTCTGTTGCAATGTGCAACCGTTGCGCCCTGCCCCTCCTGCGATTCGTCGAAAACAATTTCAGACGAATTGCAGGAGGGGCGGGGTGCCGTGCTTGTCGTCGTAAGAAACACTTCCGGAGTCCTCACAGATACAGGGGAAAATTAAAGGAATCATCCTCTTCCCCACAATCTACGACTCCTGCGATATAGGCATTATTCACCTGAAACCCGTACCACGCCAGATTCGTGGGGTGATGCGTTTAAGTCGAGATATTGTCAACCTTTTTACTGCTGTGCTTTAGCTGTCGTTTTCAGAAACGTCATGTACTGCTCGTGGGATTCTGGTGAGATTCAAATTTTGCCTTTTCATTAGTTACTGCTTGAGCGCTATGTCTGCGGATCCTCTCGCAAATCATCGACTTACTAACAACTTCATGACACCAACGAGCGCACGGATTTTCCATTCCGTCTTTTCTTCTTTTCTTTTTTTTTTGTCCATGAAGCACATTCTCTCAGATTGATTTTGAAGCTCTGATAGTCCAGTACGAGCTCGATCGGCATATATTTCATACTTTCATCGATAAACAGGACTTGTTGGAGTGGTGTGCAGAACAATGCTCATAGCCTTGCTTATAGAATGTGCCCTTATCAATATCTCTGCGCAGCGGAATCCTTTAGTTTCTTCGACGAAATCGATATTTCTGTGATAAGATAACGGCGCTGTCTGCATTTGTCTGAATTTCTACACGAATACTTATTCGATGTATAATTCTGATTTCATTTCCTAAATCTTCCAGTTTCCGTCTTGACTTTCCATCCTTGCACTCTAATATAGTATTTCGTTTCCTTTGGTCATGAGTATAATGCTCAGTTCAGTAATCCTCTGCAGTCGGCGAGGGAAGAAAGTGACCCTAAAAGAAGACCGATTCCCATAGCGTACTCTTTTGGTTGAGGTGCCTCGCCTATGACGGAAGAATGCACTTGAAGCGCACTCAAATAAATGAACTAGGCTTCATGGATTTAGGTGCAGCGAGACAGCTGAACTGACAATAACAGATGTTGAGGTCGTTCTTTTTTTTACTCTAGTTATAATACATGCGTCAGTAGTTAAAGTCGACGCCTGCTGTGTTCAACCGAACGACATAACGCATCTGTCGTAACGCATGTTCTTTCCCTACTGCCTCGCACTCTCTTTTTCCTTTGTTCGGTCCCAATCAGAAGCGCATCACAGTCATTCGGTTAAAGATTTCCGATACTTCGCGCATACTTTCCCGTGCGATCGCAACGGATGACGGATGCACCTGGACTGAGGCACGACTGACGAAAAAAATAGAATGGGTGTTTATAGTCGGACCAAAACGACATAGAGCAAGGTGAAGTTGCTTAAGCACCTGCGCTGGAAACGGCGCGGCGGAGATGCCGATTGGAATCGACGTGGGACCGACGATAACTGGAGTGTTCGATGGTGTTACCGTGAGTCCTTCCGCGATCCTTTCCGTTGCGCTCCACCGCGCCGCTTCCAGCCCAAACGACGCCGAATGTGTTGAGCCGGTTGAATGCTAAGCGTCCTTGATTGGAGCAAGGCAGAGAAAGTCCGTGATTCGCTCCAGTCGCGTCGCAGTCTCCCAGTTGAACAAAGTCAGCTTTGAATGTTTGTAAAACAGTCGAGATCAGTTAACTTCTCAAGCAGCTATTCGAAAGAAACGGTGGTGCTAACAGCAAAAATAATTCCAAGCGTGTTAATTTTGCTGTGGGTAAACAGCAAACAACACTGTTTTTTCTAGTGTGTCGTTAAAGAAACGACGTAATTGGGAAATCTACCCAAAAATGTAGAATTCGGGGTTTATTTTACGACCATGAGCGTAGCTCTTCTCAATTCTCCCTATTCGTTCTGAAAAACAGCGTGGGAATGGCGTTTGCTCTTACGACGAGGTTTGCGCCCCCTTTTAAACATTCCGGTCCCCTCAGCGGCCCATTCATTGTTTTTACTTGAATAGACTAGTAGGAGACCTTATTGATCTTCGACTGCTCGCCCGTAGATGCGGCGCGCAACCAAGGGCGTAGCGTTCTAACGTATCTCGTAGGAAGAAACGCCGTTTCTCACGCCGTATTTCATGGACGATGAGGAGGACTAAGCGGAGCTGTGCTCATACTCGTAATCTACACCCCGAACTCTTTATTTTTCCACGGGCTTCCCAACTAGTCAGTTTCGTGAAACGTTGCGTTTAATGCAGTCCACACGGATCCCTTCTAATGTAACGTCTTTCACTTCGAATAGTCATAAATTTCTTCAACTTCTCGCATCTCAAAGTTTTCATACGTATTCCAAAGCCGAAATACGTATGACAGTCTGCGCCTCCGATCCTCTCATTACCCGCACGCTCTGTCTCGCGCTTTGCTCTCTCGTCCATATGCCAGTGTTGTGTGACACGTTGAGAGCGTCGGGTGTGTACATACATGCGTTGCCTGTTTTGGTGTAGGTCTCGCTTCATACCAATATTACGTAGTGTTGCTTTCTATTCCCACCATAGGGCATATCATTTCCGTAAACATGCGTTCAATGTTGCAGATTTCGTGTTCTCTTATGCACATGGTCGATTGTTTAAAATTTCGACTCGTTCTATGATAAAGATTCAGATAAAGATTCGTTTTCTCTTCTTACTCAGCTGGATACATATCCACGATGTTCAGCTGAAGACTGGTGGATTCCGAAACATCGAAAACTGTAGAGTAAAGGTTAGGTGCTTTAGCGTTCTATTATTTTGCTATTACTTTATTTTTTTAGTTCTTTTAATTGTGACTAGTATTGTGTATTTGTGTGTATCTGTTTGGGTTCTTTTCATTTTTCAAATAGTTTTTCAAAATGTAAAATAAGGTCTGAGAAGAAATTTCACATGTGAGAAAAAATATCTCGCTTTCTTTGCTGTACAATAAATGGTATGCAACAGTAAACCGTTAGAACAATTAAAATGCAAAAATAAACAAGAACCAGTGATTGCATTTTCGAAGTTGTGTCGATAGAAGAAACTACTTCTTATGTTGGAAAGTTTATAAAAGGGCTAGTATTGCACTATACCTGCATATATCGTTTGTTTATTTTTCGTTTGGCTATTCAGTGCAGCATATGCTGGATGCACTACCATATACAATTTTGAATTTGTTTCATCTCAGAAAATGCAACAAAATGGGAAGAACGCATTCTCAGCTTCTAATTATAATTTGATATCAACCCGTTTTTGGGACATGAGTGATAGAGGAATCCCGCAGAGTATCAAAAATAGCGTATTCCTCACTTTTCTCTCGGTGCATTTTTTAAGTGAATACAGATTTTGGATTGTCGTTAGAATATTCTGTATAACGTTCTTTGAACCATTTTGTTACGCATAAATATCAAAACATTGCCTATCGTGTTATCTCTTCTTCTTATAAGTCCTCAATTTTTTCCCTTTTGTGATAAGCTGATAGATATTTCTGTACGTTGCGTTTTATTCACATTAATTGATATATTATTCAGCGATCGCTTGTTCGATGCTGATGAGCAACGTTGTTGCACAAGAGTTTTCGATCGATGGGAAACCCTTGTAAGTCGCTTTCTTCTGTTTTCACGAACATTTACACCTATTTTTTCTCTTTTGTATGTGTTGATTTGACGTGTGCAGCCTTAGTTTTGAAGGTAATGCTTATTAAGTGCAATGGTTAGTGAAATCCTACTGTTATTCCTCCAAATCCTGCTTATTTTGTTTTACTTTTCCGAGGATTTCTAGGAATACATCGGGTAAGGAAGGAGAAAAGGTCCACTGCATTCTTCTTCAGGAAGCCAACGAATTTTCGAGGTTTTCCGAAGTCCACCATCTTAACTCTTTTCATTCTATCATGCTTAGTTCCTCTTTCGGTTGTTTTCAGACGATTAGTGGAATCATAGCATATTTTGGATCCGAACTTGGTTCCTGTCACTACTTTTCTGTCCAACGATCATACCCAAATATTAGTGGATTTCTGAATTACCTAAACGAAATTAATAGATTCAAGGGGTGAAATCAGAAAAATAAACAATCCATTGCTTTTGTATCCATCATATGCATTACATTTACATGCAAATTTGATCAAGAAAAATTGGACTGTTCACATCTATATAGTGGAGTTTCTGTGTACATTCTGATTAGATTATCTTTGTTTTCACTCAAAGCTGGGCGTTTTGGTGATTTACGTTCAGAAAATTACAAAAGTTAAAGCTTAGTTGTAATATCATGTTGCCTGTTAGCAGAATTCCGTTACTTTTACCTACTTCTTTCGAAATGTTACTAGAAGTTTCCCGTTTTTTCGTTTTGTTCCTGCCCCATTTTCAAATAGTGTCTTATGGCAAATTTGTTAGGAGAGTTCAATTGCTCGAGATCGAGAAGCCTTTAGTGAGCACAAAACCGTCTTGAGAACATGACTCAAATTATGTGTGAGTGTGGTTTTTCTCAAAGTTGTGCCGGAGCTTGAGTGTATTTTATTTAATGACATATGTCTGAAGTTCTCTTGGAAGTGCATTCGTTCATAACTTTGTAGATTTCAAAGGTAGATTGCAAAAGATCGGTGTCGTATCGTTTTACTTTTTCTTCCGATTCTGTCTATGTTCAGAAATCGTCATATGAAAGACATCACCCCACGAATCTGGGGTGGTGCGGGTTTCAGGGGGATTATGCCTATACGATGTCGCAGATTATGGAGAAAAGGGTAATTCCGGCCATTTTTTTCCAATTACGGCTCAGAAGATACGGCTTCAAGCGTTCCGGCGAACTATTTTCTACAACGAGTTTGATTGGAGCGCGCCAGATTTTTGCACGCGCCGCATTTCCGAGCGGTTTTTTGCGGCAATTAGGAAGGAATGGACGGAATCACCCTCCTCTTCATAATCTAAGACCCCGTATAGGAACTCTCCACCTGAAATCCGTACCCCAGATTCGTGGGGTGATGCTTTTAACATAAAGACAGGTGTAGCGCGTCCGGTGACAGGTCCGCTATGGCCGCACGGGGGATGCTTCGTGAACCGCCTTAATGCGAACCAAGCCTTTCATCCCTCTGAGGTTGATAAGTTGGTACCAGACTTGTCTGGGAGGATAAAAATTCTGAGTTGATCATCGGTTGCCTCTTCCCTCCTCCCCCAAACCTCCTAAGTCATTGTGTAGGCAAACACGCCTTCTACAACCTAAGCGATCACGAATTGCAGTAAAACGCGTTGGCACCTCCTAAGTGGATTAATACGATAGAGCCATTATCCTTTATCTTAACAGCCTACCATGAATCTGACATGGTGAGGGAATCAGCAGGAAAAGCTAAAGATGGAGTTGTAAATTGCCGGATAGGGGGTGGTTTTGCCCATCTCTCCCTAACCGTCCTAAAAAAAACGACGTGGAAGGCAACGTTTTTCACGACGAAATGGTGAATAAGCTGCTGAGGGGAACGGAGCATGTACAAGAATGGCGCATTCCTATGAGAACTAGGAGCGGGGCTACGCTCATATTCGTAATCTACATCCCGAACTGTGTGTTTACCCAAAGAGATCCAGCATCGTCAGTTTTGCGATACGCTACCTTTAAGAAATGTGTACGTCAAAAAAATTATTGTTTAATACGGGTGGCTTGAAATCGTTTAGACTGAGTCTTTCATGTAAAAAAATTTCGACGGTTCATGTCAGCGCCGTTTTTCACCACGATCAAGGGGAGATGGCCGGAACCACCCCTGATCCCACAATCTTCAACCTCATCTCTAGCTTTTCCTGCGGATTCTCATACCACGTCAGATTCTGCCTTTAAATAACAGTTTTGTCGTAAATTTAGTAAACTTTGCGCTGGCGAATGAGTAACACATTTTGTTAGTACGTTTTAACATGCAAACTATATGAGATTCTTCCCTTGACGATTAGCACTGCCTGAAGAATTCTTAAACAGGCGCGGTTCTTTTCTAAATATTCTTCGAAATTTTCATTTGTTTTCATTCTGTACTCTTAACGTTGTTGTATCATTTACATCTATATCTCGAAAGTCCTTATCGTAAAAGATGGCCTTTTTACCCACAGGTTCAAATTCCATTGAAACACTCGGGTAAAAGTAGTATCTTTGAACCTTCAAAAGTTTTGACATGCGTCTGATATGGTCGCAAACGTAGACACTGGAAAATATTGGAATAACCTCGCAAAACTCAAGAAGTAAGAAGTATTGCAGCAAAAGAGCAAATTATCTTTTTTATGCGTTTTTAATGAGCAGGGATCTTACAACTGCGTTACCAACCGTCGCCTATTCATCGCAGTGAATGTCTCGAAGAGTGGATGTGAGTGGCTACCGCAGAAAAAAGGCTCTTTCGTCTTCTCGAGAATCTTTTACGAGAACGAATTCGAAACTGCCGTCTTCGAGTACTCGTAGAAGAATACATCTCAGTCTGTTTTGATTTCGTATCTTGTTGTTGTCATTTAACAGTCTCGAATGAGGCAAATACTTGTTTTTATTTCCTAAATTTGCAAAAAAAAAACATACACAATTGTGTTCACAATTCTAGGATAGCTACTAAGAAACGCTTCTCTATGTATAGCTCAGATTACTTCCCACAATGTTCATGTTGGCACTGCTCACTCCTTATCACTTCAATATCCGAAATAATTTCTACGTAGGAATGTCGCACCATGAATATACACATTTCGACCTAGAAACATCCAAATTTGTACGACCACAAGCAGACTGAGGGTCATATTAGACTTTTGCAGGCGTACCTCAATTTTATCCAATAGCATATTTGTGTGTTGTCTATTTTCTGGTGTGACGTTGAATGTATTTACTCGTTACATCTGTTTTGATATCTTTAAAAGTTGACGCTTCTTTAGTTAACTGCGATTAATTTTTGTACATTGGTATTCGCCGTATTTTCCTCATAGTATTCACTTTCAAAGGTGCCAACTTTCTACTGTCAAATTATTTGCCCTTACAACAGTAACAGTTAGTACAACTCCTTCTTTCTCTGACTATCGAGCCCTGTTTTATTTGTGTAGAGCGAAATTCTATTATTGCGCGAGTTCTATTCACCAGTTGACCTTACCGATATGAGTTGCTGCCTTTCACATTTGTAATTCGCTGTGTTTCGAATCTGCACTGTTCATTTTCCAATGAACATGTCATTCACCTATTCGAATATCTATGGGGATTGTGCAGTTTACCATTTGTTGTTGCACCATCCTTTATTCTGTTGGATTCTGTGTTTATCAAAGATCTTCAGACGTTTTATCAATCCATGAGTTGACTCTTTTGAGATGATTGCTCTTCGGCAGGCACACACCTCACAATGACTCATCCGTGTCTGCCGGAGCCTGCGTTGTCGAACTCTGTGTGGTTTCTTCTTTATTTGTGATTGAAATTCATTACTTTTCTTTCTAGACAGCTCCGAACTTGTGAATGTGGTCGGTTAGTGTGTTTTCGAAGGATTAGAAGGATACATGATTGCATTTTAGTCGGGTCTCACCTCTATGCTGGAAACTGTCGCCTGCGCATAGCGTCCTCCCTAATTCTGAGTCATCATGACTCATCGTTCCCGGCCTTGAACCAAACATCAGTTTCTCAGCTTTATGTTCATAGCAGCTTCATTTTTGTTGTACTTTTGACTTCTGAGACATTTTCTCTTACAGTAGACTCAGTACAACATATCTACATATGGGCAATATTTTTAGACGTACTTTCCGCTTTTTTCTTTGGGTGGTCCCTTGAGTGAATGGTTGCACTCCTGTGCAGCTCCGAGAGATTCTTCGAGATTTCTGATCGCCGTGTGTTATGTGAGACTGTCAGTTTCAGCGTCGTCTTGGGTCTGTAAAACTTTGAGAGCGCTCACATCTGACCTCGATACAGCGCATGAGGAAACTGTAGCAGCTGCTGTGCTGTGGTTGTTTGTGATTTGTGACGTAAACAACAGTGTTCTCTCTCGTTCACTCGATGCGGTGGCTCTGGATTCTGAACCTGAGACATCTTATTCAAGGTGCATTGCGCTCACGATATTTATCATTCGAGTCTCGATCTAGTTCCGGCCATCTGTGTTAAAACTTTGCGGAACAGTCCTTCGGGGCATGTGCACAGCAAACAAATCGTCATCGTATCGGCGCACATGATAGCTTTCTTAAATAACGTACGCCGCCTTGTGCAATGCATCGAATCGAATCTGAACTGCGTCTGACTGTCGATTTTGCTGTCAACGATCCTACAGAGTATTGATTTCTGCCCAACAACCCGCGTGAAGCTGAGAGTCGCTGGTGCTGCCATGTTTTTTGCTCTGACTACGTGGTGGTGTGAACTAGTTTAGATGTTTGAGCGCACTTCTTGAGGGAATACTTCCACCTATAATGCTTCGTATGTGACTCTACCTCTCTGCCTCTACAGTGCGCGGCCAACTCGCGTCTAACAGGAAATTCATCATCATTTTCTTTTACCGACTCGTTTCTTTCTCGTTTTCATCTCAATTGGTCTCGAAATTTTTCTCAAGCACATACGATTGTTTTTTTTTCTCCTGCCCATGCTGTTCTTTGACACGTTGTTACGTCACTTGTTTTGGTTATCCTTTACTTTCCCGGCGTTACCAATGTTCAGAGATTGTTGTCGTGAATAAGTTCATTAAACCTAAACGCACCCATTATTCTGCTCTATTTTTCTGGTTCGAAATATGTGATCTAATTTTGATTTCATGTTTTTGTCGTTTACAGAAGAATTATACTCGGTATTCTTGAATTTCTCGGGAAACATTCTCACAACCTTACCTGATCCGAATTTGCTAAACTGTTTAATGGTTCTGTAATGCACTTTGTCAAAGTTTGCTGACTGAGTACAGCTTAACTGTTCCTTCTTCCGCGCTCAGCTCATCACTTTTTGCTGCGATTGCGATTTTATATCGAGATTTACTCCACTTACCTCTGAGAATCGCTGCCTCTCACTCCGCTCCTATGTTGCTACAACGAGTAATGTATAATTGCATAAAACTACATTTAATGAACTAAAGTAGAAAGAGGACACTGGAATTCCAACGCTTTGATTCAGTTAAGATAATATTTCTCTTTGATTTCACAAATTTCTTGTATTATGCTGTAAATCTGAGCATTCAATTTCTTGTATTTTTTCTTTGATTCATGTATTTCTTACTGTTGCTCCTATACTTATATTTTTTTCGTCCTTCGGAGTACTCGTTTTCGCGTCTCGCGTTCCTTTTCCTATGGTAACGCCAGTGCTTCCATTTTTACGCCTATTTTGAAAAAAAAAAGGTTTTCGAGTACCAGTAATATTTCTGCAATCCTATGACCTTTGACTAAGGAAGGGACAAACACTTTGCGAAGGCCCCAGAAAACATTATACTGTGTTTAAAGTAGACTTTGAATTTCAAGGTTTCTCTCTTTTTTTTGTACTCATCTATTGTCAATTCCAACGGTAGCCGGTAAAAAAAACATATCGGTGGTATGTTCGATAGGTATTTGTCTGTTTAGAATAAAGAATTATTTTAGAAAAGTAACCGAATATCGAGTAGGGGCACAACCCACTGTGAAATAGTGTTGTAGTTTTCCGAATAAAAATTCGGTTGTCACATACGTGGAGACTATCCATGTTTAAATTGCTGAAGCTTCCTATAGACATAAATTCTCAACGCTTTTCTTTCGAGAATACCGAAAAGTAATGCAGTCGTTTTTTTGATGAAAATTATAATTTCCTATGGTGTCCTGATAGTGTTCTTTCGACATTTTTCATTTCATTTTTTTTTAACGCTTGCAATTTTTTTTTGTGGAAAAATTGGATGAGGTTCCTTTTTTTGATGAGTTGGCGATAGAAGTTTTCTCTTAATTTTTCACTCTAGTTTTTATATGTAATCTCTAAAATATACTATTTCGAGTGTATTTCTAAGGTAAAAACATTAGAGTGGACATATATTCAAACGCAAGCATATTAATGTGTTTAATATTCATTTGTTTCACATGCAAATTATTTTAGCAGTGAGATGTTCTATTGATCGTACATAGTTTTGCGAACATATGTTTTCTTTTACGTTAACTCTACCGTTTCATGCCTTTTTTAAAATAAGAAACTGAAAGCGGTTGGATTCTTGGTGGATTTAACCAGGAATTGGTCAACGTTCTTTCTTCTTATCCGGTTGAGTTCTTCCAGCATTACCATATTCGTGAACATTTATTTATTCAACGTTTGTAACTTTACATTTTGGAGATGAAAAACAGTAAATAGTAAAGGGATGATTTTCGTTACTTTTTTGTGATAACCATTTGATCTACTTGGAATAACAGTGTACTGTGAACGGGCTGACCAGAAACGGCGTTCCACATGTGGCATATCTCCATAGCAGCGCAGCGCGTTCTCTGCTGGGCGCATCGAGCTTTCTGTTGTTCTCGCGTTATTTTATTTCATTTTAATAACTTCTTATCCGGCATAGTCTGGAAATATCTCAACCATCCTCCTCTGTTTCTTAAAATCACATATTAACGTTACATCTAAAAATCTAACCACAAACGCACAGAAGTGCAACCATTGACTCGCAGGATTATCCGAAGGAAAAATGGGTGGTTTTAAAAACATCGTTCATCTGTAGACATGAATTGAGTTTATTATAAGAAGAAAAAAAAAGCAATTCCAACATCTGAATGGGTCATTTCGAAGTTCTACTTCCATTTACTAATGAATATTACATATTTTGCACATAATTTACTCATTTTATTTTTTCTTCTTCTTAGCATTGTACGAATAATATTTCTAGAAATACCAAGAAAAATCTTGAAGTTCTTTGTAGTACTTCTCCTATGTCCATTATTTGAGTGCAACACGTCAATAAAGAAAAAAAGACTGTAATTACTTTGTAGCTTGAAAAAATGAGAAAGTACACCAGAAAAAAAAAACTGCTGAAGTCCATTCCTAAGACTCACGTGTTTTGTTTTCGAATTTTCCTCAAACTGAAAAACTGAAAAAACTCATTTCATGGAATGATGTCGCTACAACTAGATCTCAACGAATGCTGTGGGGACTGTGTTGAAAAGCAAACATTCCCTTTAAACAAGCTCAACTGCAGCATCTTATCCTCATTTTATTCCTAATCATCTGTTACACGATTGTTATAGAAGGTGTGTTTAGTTTGCAGGGAGATTTCTAGGATCTTATAGTTCTGCGAGATCTCTTCTTATGCTGTTTTTGTCTTAAATTTTTTGTTATACTCAGCACTGTTGGAGAATGGGAACTAACCGCTTATTCGCATTGACTGATGTAGGAATAAAACTTTTACCACCGTTAGAAACTATTATGATGTTCCTTATTTCTTGTTTATTTGATTTCTGAGTACTTCTACTACCGAGAAGGGTACGCTAAACGCAAAAGGGATTTAAAATTTATGGAAATTACTCATGGTTAAGGTCCCGATTGTGCTGCAAACTCTAAAGTCACAATCACCATTCAAGTTTGTGTTGAATGGTGAAAAGACTACATCCATACTCCTGTCTCCTATATTCTGGTTCTATTCCTGAAATGGCAAGAAGAAATTTGGCTCCAGGTGTTCTATCCTTGGCGTAAAGTTGCTTTAGCTTCTATCATACAATGTGACCACCTTTTTTTATGGTCTGAGAAGGTTGATCAATTTATATTTCAATTTGTCGGTCACCATTTCTATAACCTTCATCATTGCTGCAGAACACTTTTTTCTAAGGAAGGTTCTGCCAACCGCATCACCTACCGTTCTTACCTTGGGACCTGTGAACAAAGTTTCAATCGTTATTCTGCATTAAAATTCGTTTTTTCCTGCACTCAAGAGTGGCGTTCATTTCCACCAAATTTAACCCAGTTCGTTTGCGATCGAAACACTTGATAGCGATACGGTGCTGACGTGGTTGCGGTTCATCCACTGTTACGGACACATCAGCTTCTTGTATCAGCTCATCTATCAGTTTTGGTGGAAAAAGTGGTGGAGAACATGTGTTTTGTGAGCACTCTATTTTATGATGCCGACCAAAGCCGCTTATCGCATTCTGTGCCGTATTGTGTTATCTGACGGCGGCGGTGACGACGGTTTGATAGAGCATTGCGAGGTCCACCTTTGTGCATTGACTCGTTGTTGGGAACTCGTCGCCTGTTTGCTTGAGCCTAACCTGATTCAGTTCGGTTGTCATGTCATGTGGAACGTATAGGTAAGAAAGGATTTTCCTCACTTGCTTTTTCTTGTTCGCATGTTTAGAGCAATAATTTGCTCTAAAACTCTACAATTCTGGAATTTTACATTTTTTGGACAAAATCTGTCTTCTTCTACTGTATCGCTTTGCTAATTCTAATGGTTGGAAGTTCCTAAACACTGTAGAGTGTTGTTGCTTCCATCGCTCTTCGCACCATAGATCTCCTCAATTGATTTTTAGATGTTTTCATACAGTTTTCACGCAGAAGTCTGGAAGCAATGTAGTTTTCTTCCTGTTTAGCAGTCTTTTGCTAGTTTTCGTTCATCTTTTTCATGTCCACTTCTCTTTTCTGCAATCTTTTCGAACATTAGCAAGTGCCGGACAACTTCATGAATACCTTTTTGTTCAAATCTTACATTTAGCTATTCTTCGTAAAAGCTCGATGAAAGGCACTTATGGCAGTTATGGGCTAGTGTGTTTGTGTTCACTACTTGGACATATTATGTAGCTTCGCTTGCTGTTTACCGAGAAATCGAGGGAATACTGGTTAGAATTGGGTGCTCTTTGTTTCTCATCAAGAGCTGGTTCGGCTTCTCTGCTAACGATGACTGCGTACTTGTTCTCAATAGAAACATATTTGCTCATTCTTTCTGATCTGCTCTCATCCCAACTTTTTTTTGGATCACCTACTTCTCAACCTAAAGCCAAGCATTGTCCTCAGTCTTCCTTCTGGTTATTGAAAACCTGTCGTTGGGTGCTTTACGAATTGTGTTTGTTGCATAGATCTTCTCTGAATCAATTCCCTCACTTGAGATAAGCATTTAGGATTGTTTTGTTGCTCACAAGAACGTCTTTTGGCATCGTTGCAATGTTCCATGTATGTTCTTTCCCCATTTCCTGTAAGTAGTGCAATACTTGTCTCTTCAATGGAGCAGCTTATTCCTCTCGGATTCCGTTATAATATATAATAATAATTTACAATTCCATTATAATATGATATATATAATATCGAAAATGGATGGTATGCATGTGTATAGTCGATATCTTGTAATTGTAGTATTTTTTATTTGTCTCATCTTCTTATCCGTTCTTTTCCTTGGTTTTTTTTTTGAAGAAAAAATTGTAATATTCTTTCTCAGCTTTTTTTGCATTAATTTGAGAAACGGTGGGACTATCACGCGCTGACGTTTCCGTTGTGGTTTGAGATTCACATCCTATCTTAATGTGGTGTAAACAACTTCTTCCCTTTTGTGGTCCAAGCTCGAAGTGCCTATTTCGTGGATTTTAATTTGCACAGAATTCCAGAGGATTCACTCGTCATCTGTGAATATATATAGTTTCGCTAGTAGAAATATACAGTAGTATATGACTGCAGGCAAATTTCTCTTCCTTCTTCGACTGAACAGTATCATTTCCTTCCCCCTAAAGCAGTAGAATTTTGGAACCTTGAGTCTTTGGAGTTTGATAACCCGAGGTTTCTCCATATATCTTATCTAGTGCAGCTCCTGTTATTGTACCCTTCAGTGCAAATCGTTCATTTGTGTGGACCAGATAGTAGCAATCATGCCATCTGTGACGCTACAATTTCGCACAATTTAGGTATAAGAACAGAATACCTTGGTTGTGTTGCCACGGTTACAAAATTCAACAATGAATTCCAACGCATTTTTCATGCATTATGAATGATCAATGACGTTGTCGTTTCCGTGTTAGAAGCTACATCACCGCTCACGTATTTATTTTACTTAAATATACCATACTTAATCTTCATAATTAATACCATACTTATTCTTCATAATTATTCCTTATATTTCACGATTTTATTTACAGATTTACTCTTGCGGGCAGATCAAGTTGCGCTTGTCGTTGTATTGTTGTTCCCTTGTAAAATCATATTTTCTAAATGAACCTTATACGTCTACATCCATTTCCTTTTTCATTTTTTTACATCGAGCGTTTTTTAAACTTTTTTCTTGAGAGATTTTAAAAGGAATTAAAACGAGATTATCTTTAGGCAATTATCAATTGACTATCGTACATTCTAATTTGCAATTTTCCAAAAACTAGTGGATTGCGAATCTTTTTTTACCCAACCTACATATCGCGACAATGGTGGGAACAATTTCTAGGGAAATTGCTTGTTAGGTGGTAAAATACCGATTCAGAGATACCATTTATGGAGTTTGTTTGGTTTATGGATTACACACTTTGGTATTCTTTGAGTGAAATGTTTCTTCACTTTTTTGGATGATCGATTGGTTTTTTATGTCCCTCTCTTTCATAAATAAACGAAAGGGTCAAAGAAATGATAGAAAAAGGAGGTCGGGCTTGGACCTCATCTCCGTCGCTCTCTCTCTCTCTTTTGATTTTATGTCCTATTCAATCAAATTAGTCCTTCATTTGATTGTGGTGATTTCATTTCCCACAGCATCAACCTTAATTTAGGCCACGGCCCACAAAAACCAAATAAAATTGCACAAAGGAGCATTACATTATCCTTAATAAATCATAATAATAAATAATCTCAGACGTTACTAGTCTGCAGATTAAAAAATTATAGTGAAGTTTTCCTTTTTGATGGTGTCCGTTCTCACATACGTCATAACGTGAGGATTAAATATGCGAGACGAGGCGGCGCAGGAGTAAAGTGGACTGCTGTTTCCCAAAAAAGAAGGATGATCCAAAAGGATATTCTTTATTTGACGATGTCCGCTCCATTTTGTTGATTAGTTCTCTCCATTCTTAAAGTTATTTGATTGTACCATAATTTGTAATTAATGTATTGCTCATGATCGCTGGGCCTAATGTTTCTTATGTTCCGCCCTATTCACCTCAAACCCCATTATTTGAGTTTGTCACGTTGAAACCCCATTTTTTTCCAATTCAATAGTTAATCTCGAATTCTCTTTTAAGAGTCTAGTCAATTCTGCAGTGCGAAGTTTTGTAGTAGATTTCACAACTTATTTGTCACAAATATTTCAGATTTTCCTGATTGTTAGCACAGCTACGATAGAGAGACTCTTTCTCCTTTATTTTTATTTTCTTGCTCAGACAAAATCATAGAAAAAACCTTCTCACAGAACTTTTTTCCACCAACTTTCACTTTCTACCGTAAATTTTTAAAACAAACGATCGATAAAAGATCCTCGTGTTCATTTTTAAAGTTAAGGGGATTTTCACAGTTGGAATGGAACTGGTCGGCGAGAATTCATCTTCGCGGAACTCCAGTTTAACTCAGGGAAGTCCTTCTTTTAAGCGACGGAGAACATGCACGCCAAGTTTTTCACAGGCATGTATCGCTTCAATCGTTGCATATATTATCGACTTCGAAACTGTTTCGAGCTAAAAGCTCTGGAAGGACGACGGGAATGATAATCGATGCAACCGTTAAATATTCGTCCTTCAACGCTCAGGGCTTTCATCAAGCTGTCTTCTTCATTTTTTTCTTCTTTTTTTTTTGATTGACGGTGGTTGCAGTTACATCCTATGATTGTATCAGTTCAAAAACATAACATCTTTTCTCAGTTTCGCAACCGTCGCTTCCATAAAAAATTCACGCAAACTTTTCATGAACCACTCCATGCTATTAAATCGAAATAATCATCTAAAATCTAGCTAGTATTTGGTATTGCATAGACACATCTGAGGGCTTCATGTTAAACTTTTGGTTAGTTTAATTGGGGTTTCTGAAACTCTAGTATAGTACGGTCAAAACGACATGAAGCATGGTGCAACTGCTTACGCGGCTTCTCTCGAGGCGGGACATAGAGACTAGGAGCGAACTGGAACCCTTGCTGGCATCATCCGTCGCTGCAGTTTGCAATGGTCCCATCTCGGTCCCAACTGCTGCCTCCACCGTGCCGTTTCGAACGCATGTGCAAATGCACCGCAACCACACTCGTGATTCATGCCGTTTTGACCCGACTATAGTTCATTTATATCGAATATCTCCTTTTTTCCCTTTTTACCATAGGATAAAATTTCAAGGAAAGCCCGCTCCTTTTAATTGTTCGATTTCAAGTTTTTTGGGCATTGTTTTATGGGTTGTCGTCCCATGCTTCCCAGGGGAAGTTCATGATTTTTCGTTCTAATAGAAATTGTTTGGAGCGCTCAGCAAAGGTCACGAAAACAACTGAGTGCAGCGGCTGCGCTCATTTTGATTCTGGAGCACGTTAGATCTAGATTTGTCGTTACTATTGAAATTGTCATCATAACGGCTGAGCGTCGTCGAACATCGCGAATGCGCCTATTCTACTTGCTTGTGTAACGCGGCAAGAAAAAATTGAAGAGAAATGAAAAGAGAAGAAAAGAAAGTTGATGGGGGAAAAATGGTCGACGAGAAAAAATGTAAGGGAAGTTATCGAAGGTGAAAAATTCGTGGAAAAAGAGTCTGTAGCGTCGGAAGACCGTGATTCTCTTGGTGTTAGCCTGTTTCAACGTGGGTGACATGATCATACCGTGATTGCGTGGCCGCTCTCAGCAACTCTACTGATTCAGACGTTCTGCGCTCATTTCTACACATCTTATCCACTGGGGTAGTGTTGCTCTCATTCGTGATCTAGTGCTTTATGCGTACAGATTTCCATCAGTTTCAATTATAATTGTGGTTGAAAAAAATTAGAAACATGTATTCAGTTTCAGCATTTTCCATATTTTAATCCGAATTCTTGAAATTGTTTGCTCGTTACGCTCAAAGTCAAACTAGAATAAATAAAAACACATTTCCTCCCGTCTGGTAACCTTTTCAGTGTAAAAATACCCTTATTATTGACTATGTACAGTAGTGATAGTATTGTAGAACTTTTGTGTTTCCTCTTCCTATTGATTGGTGATATAATCCCGATTTCCACTAAACATCTCCTTCACTTTTGTTTTCGCTAGCTTCAGGCTTACAGTTCGTTAATTGATGTTCTTAATTTCTCTTCTTATTTGCACTCTGCTCACATGCCCTTTTTTCGTCTTCTAACAGTAACAGCTAATTATTCGTTTCTGTCATGTCTGTTTTTTCGTCTTCTGAGAACAAGAATTTGCACAAATCTGTGACGTTAGGTGATTCTGCGAATTTTTCGTTTCTACAGAGCATTTGCACTTCTTCTTCGCGCATGATCGGCGTATCCGCCCCGAACAATAACCTACAAGTCCCGGTTTTTTTTTTAACGTGAAATCAGTATCCTTACAGTTCCAGATAAGGGTGGTACTAACTTGTCGACCCTGGAGATATGAAGGGCGTCGGATAGTAGACGAGTAACCATCTACTGTGCAGGCGTTATGATAACATTTTACCAGTGCACTGTTCTTCTTAGTTGGGTTAGCGGTATGGATTTGAAATAACTGGGAAATGATGAACTCTTGAAGTTTCACATAAGTTTCGGAATCATAAATGCAACAGTCGGAATAGGAATAGTGCTTTTGGTTCTGAATACGGGAGTAAGATTACGATGCTGGGAGTGAATTGCCATACAAATTGCAGCCACAGTTTGAGATTTGGATGAAATTGTTGCAATTCTAAGAACTGAAAATCTGTGACTGAATTGAAGTGATTTCTACAACAAACAGGTGATTCTCGACTAGTATACTAAAGTTTTTAAAGCAGATCACAACCATTCAGCTAACTAGTACCTTCAGCTTGCACTAATTAAGTCCTTGAAAACACTAAGTAACCGTCACATTGATCACAATTGTTTTCGCTTCGTCAAACCTTGCATAGTTTCGAATTCCTCTTCAGCACTTTTTAATAATGTTCTTTCTTTTTTTTCTGTTCAGTTCGTAATGTTCAGTTCTTTACTTCCGCTCATGATTGCTGTAATACTCAAGTGAAGCAGCAATCTGAAATGATGCGATTTTATGCAGCCCTTTAAACGAACTAGTCTAGAATTTTGTTTATCCTCGTTCACTGTTTTCTAGGTGCTCACATTTTTTTCTTTAAAGATGACTTTCCTGACTGTAAACATGCAGTCACTGTTAGATTACTTCACATGACGAAAATCTACATAACAATGAGATCTTAAAAGTCTCAGTCCAAATAGTTCCAAAGAAAAAAAGCTACATGCGAGTCATAACCACATGACATGAGTCAGTAGATTTCTTGTCGTTTCTGCACGTCTCGAGCTATTTAGCGTCTGATGTTTGCAACTTACGGTTACCCAGTTCATTTGCACGGCATACGGTTATGTGGCGCTCCTCCACTTTGAATTCTAACGTCCACTTCAAAAAAAGTGGGATATGTCTGTGTTTCACATTTTGCACTCTAGCTTGGGAACACCTAAACAGTTTATTCTCTCTCATTATCAATTATTTGAACCTGCTCCCTCTACGTATTAGTTAAATAGTAAAACTACTTCATTTTTCATGCTTCTTTCATTTTCGTTTTTTTTTTTTTGGAATCCAGTTAACGTTTCTTTCAGTTTGTGAAGTTTCATGTCCTAGTTGTCCTTATTGTATAAACAATTCTTATAAACAAACTTGTTCCGCTCTGTTTACTCGCTGGATTGACTTTGTGTGCTTCGGAATGAACAATGCAACCTATCCCTTAGCAAATTTGAATTTGTGTGCCTGAGCAAACCTAATGACTTGGCTGAAATTTCATACTTGAGTCGCTGTTACACTTTTTTTTAGGAACTTTTTTTGAAATATCTAATCTTCTGCTGGAGTATATGTGATTATTTCAGTATGGGGAGAAATGATTCGGCGATGGCTTCCCCAGTGACAACAATGGAATCAGTTCCATCAAAAATGTCTGACTTCTATATTGGTCTTGCGCTTGCTGTCTCCTCATCACTCTTCATTGGCAGCTCTTTTATCATTAAGAAAAAGGCTCTTATCAAGGTATGTTACGTTTACATGAGGTAGCTGTTTACATTCCTACACTTTTATGAATCAGTTGTAGCAGTTTTCTGCTTTTCTTTCTCCCTCTTTTTTCTTTATTCCTTTGTAACCGTACAGTTTTTTTCTTTCGTTTAAATTTTTTGAATATAATTTTTAGTTACAAATATGTGTATTGTAATTACGTTCCATCATTTTATTTTACAGCTTGCGAGTGGCGATGTTTCACAACGAGCAAGCGAAGGTGGTTACGGGTATTTGCGTGAATGGATGTGGTGGATGGGTGTGATAACAAGTGAGGAACTTACTACTTTTCAAATATATTTTGTTTTCCCTTATTTTTGTTTTTTATAGCTATATGTGCCCGCTATGACTTTTCTTTTTATTCCTTCTTAGATCATATTTGAGGTCCTGAAAAGCCAATTTTTGTTGCCCTACTAGCTCACAGTATCACACTGTTAGTAAGCAACCATTTGCATTTTCTTGACTTAATATTTTTCTGCTCAAACTATTGTTTTATTACACATTTTATTGTACTTTTAAACATTGTTGATGTGTTCTTTCGGAAACTGAAGTGCTTGAGACATTCGGCTCCGATAACCAACATTAGTTCTTTAATGGTGTATAAGCACAATTAGATTCATCATAAGGTTCTCAATTTCTTCATGTTAAGGCTCTCAGAATGTTAAAATAAAAAAAAGCCATATTGCATTTTTTCCTTATCTTACGGGCATTTTTCCATTAGTTTAACGACTTATCTCCTACGTTTCACCGGGAGTCTTTTTTTCGTAGAGTTGAGGGTGAGTAGGAGAATTTTCACGAGAGAAGAGCACAGCAAGACTCTCATATGGAAATAATTTCTGGTTGAAGTTTAGGTGAGAATGATATGAGTTCTAGGAAGACGAGGTTCGAAGGTCAATACCTTCATCATTTTACCGTTTTCAGTGGGACTAGGAGAGGCATGCAATTTCGCTGCGTATGCGTTCGCTCCGGCTAGTTTGGTCACTCCTCTCGGAGCTCTTTCCGTTTTAGTAACGTAAGTTTTTCTTCTCTTTTGTTTGTTCACTTGTTTCCTCTTGTACTTTTTTGCATACGTTCACATTAAAGGGCTGTTTTGTCGTCGCGTCTTCTAAAAGAGAGGCTCAATCTTTTGGGAAAGATTGGATGTGCCGTCTGCCTTCTTGGCTCCACCGTTATCGTTATTCACTCTCCGAAAGAGGAAGAGGTGGCTTCTATGGCAGATTTAGCTTTGAAAATGAGGGACGCGGGTTAGTTGTGATCTTTATTCCTTAAGTATATCAGTCCCACTTTAATTTTATATTTATTTTCAGTATTTATATTATACGTTGTTAGTGTCATACTGGTGACCCTGTTCATAGTCATCTATGTTGCTCCTCGTTACGGTAGATCGAACATCATTGTCTATATAAGCGTATGCTCGCTGATTGGGTCGCTATCTGTGCTTTCAGTTAAGGTAATAGTTTTCTGTCTTTTTAGTTGTACGCCTCAATTCAGTTTGATTTGAAATCATTGCCATTTCTTCAGGGTCTTGGCTTGGCAATTAAGGAGACAATATCCGGGAACCAACAACTTACAAATATACTCACTTACTTCTGGTTGGCGTCCGTTGCTGCGTGTGTTTCTGTTCAATTGGTAAGTCATGCTTGTTTTTCTTGTCGATCTTTTATTACATATAAATAATTCAAATGCTAGATTGTTTGTTTGTAGGTATATCTCAACAAGGCACTGGATATGTTTAACACATCCATGGTGACGCCAATCTACTATGTGTTCTTCACAACATTCGTAATTCTAGCTTCTTCAATATTATATAAGGTACGTCTAGAACCTCTCGATCTTTTTCTTTTTTGTGTACTATGGCTTTTTTGTACAAATACATTCATTTTCCACTTTCATAAACAAATATATTTTCCTCGTTTCCTTTTTTTTAGTAGTCGATCAGAATAGTCTCCGTGGAGGCTGAATGACACTCGGTTCAATTTCCTCGAAAAGAATTTAATATCCAAGAAACCCTCCCTTTTTTTAAGAAATTAAGATCTAAGAAACTTTCCAAAGGGGGAATTAATTTGCAACGAGAAAGTTGCAGTTGTCGGGATGTGATGAGGGCAGTTTTGAAACATTTTGTCAAATAATGTTTTATTGCTGATGCAAGTATTTGATGTTGATGTCTCGTGTTTCTTCATCCTGTGATAGGAACTGGTACCGTTACTTGTTCAACAAAAAAGTGACCAGTAATTAATAAGCTCATGTATTCGTGTTTAGTGCATTTCCGAATTAGAAGAAAAAAAAGCCATCCACTTTATCACTTGAAAAATCGTAGCCGACAGTGATCACAGTGAGAATTCATTGCTTTAATTGAGAAGATTTTCTGGAACTAAACTTCCCGATACTTAATACAGAACTTTGACCACTACAGTAAGCTAACTAATTGCAATTCATTGGTGCTTTAACAATCCACAGAGGAATTCCCCTATTAGATCTAAGATAAAAAGGATAATATTATGTTTTGAAAGATTCTCTCCTGGGTATTTTGTTTTTTTCAAGAGTTACCTTTAAAAAATACTCAAGACTTGACTAAGAAATTGGACAATGCCCACTTTCCAGGAATGGTCCTGTCTTGGTGCTTCGGATATTCTAGGAAATGTGATTGGTTTTTTGACGACAATCATTGGAATTTTCCAGGTCCGTGTTTTGTGTTGCGTAGTACTTTGACAAGTTACAGTCACTGTATTTGTGATTTCTTGTTATTCCAACGAGGTTTAACAACCAGCTTACGGTCACCGTTTCGTTTCCAGATGCAGCTTTTCCGCGATGTGAACATCAGTTTACGTCAAGTGCGAGTGCTTCTTCACCGACCTTCTGCATCTCTTGCCAGCCTTGATCTCTCGTCCAATTCCGCCACAAACCTCGTCGATGATTTCAATATTTCTCCGCCGAACGGTGCCGCTAGACACCCCACCTATACGTGAGCTTCCGAAATAGTGTCTAGTAATGTTCCAAGTTGCCAACTTAATTACTTGTTCTCTTTCCGTCTTGGTCGCGTGTTCATTTGGAGCTCATTGTTCGTAGTCTGTTAATTATCATTTATTTCCTATGTCCCCAAGCGTTTTTCTGGGGACAACTATGTGCATGTGATACTTGTCAGCTCTACTTTAGTTCTCAGACAGTCTTTTTCGCTCAATGCTTTGATTTTTTTTCTTGCTAGCCGCTATAGGGACGACATAATGCCAAAGCTCCCAAAATATTCATTATTCTAGATTTAATAGAGTATTCACTATGACTTTCTCTGCAGTTCTTTTTTTTTAGCATATTGTACTGCAGGTCATGTAAAATCGGAGACCGGTGTGCCGTTGATCATTGTTTTTTCTGATACACGCTTTATTTCGACTAACACGGTGTGGCAGCAGTTGTTTGTGATTTTTCCGCTTTTCATTTCCACGTTTAATAATGGCTACGATATTGACGAGAAGCTCAAAGCACGTTTGACCACGTACCCTCCTTATCCTCTCTGGTACTGTTGTTCTAGAAATACATTTCTCCAGTACCGTCCCTGGTACTTTTCATTATTAATGCAATGCGTGTATGTTGCTATTGTATATAGCGAGAGTAAGATTTGAATGAAGATCTATTGTTTCGCAGAATGCTGCTTCCAGTAATTCAAAGAAAAATAAGTAACGCATAAGTGAAGGTTATCCTGAAATTAACTGATCAGCTTTCCCAAAAAAATATGTAAGATTGTTAGGGATTTGTGCGTTAACATAAATTTCGGTCCTTTCCATTTTCATCCTACTTTGCCGCGAAGGAGAGCGTGGTACCACAAAGTGGTCGAAAATTCGCGACCCCCGTGCTTCATTCCGTTGTGCTTGCGATGAATCTACAGTAGGGATCTGTGGAGTGAGACCCTCCTTTGGGCTGAAAGACAAACAGCAGCTCTGCCGCAATGATATGCTCGCGGTATTTTGTGGCCGGTTGGAAACCGCGTCTTTTTAACGTAACCGCCTACTCCGCCTACATTAAAGATTAAAATGTTTTCATCGGAACTGTAACTGGAAGGAATATCCAAAATAGGGGACAGGAATTCAAATAAGTACCTCTAGATCCTATGATGTGCTTTCATCCAGAGAAATATAACTAGTAATCATCTCTGCAAATGTAATATTGTATGTAATAATATGTATAATACGTGATATAATATGTATTGTGCATTAAAAGTGCTAAAAGTAAGAAAGGACTTGGCTCTGGAGAATTTTCTCTCACGCTCACGTCCCCACTACCTTAATAGGATTCATCAGATTAATCACAAGCTGGAACCTGAGTGAGTAATTCGAACGTTCAACCTAATATCACTTAGTGCACACAGTTATGAGACAACATGGAGGTTAATAGAAAAAAGCTTCGTGTTTAGGATAAGTGCACGTCGAGTGTTAAACCAATTCATCACTCTAGACAAAGCTGAAGAAAAGCTGGAGCATTATCACATTATCATCCATATGTCCGGGTGCTTGTTTCCTTTAAAGGCATCACCCAACGAATCTGAGGTGGTACGGATTTCAGGTGGGGTATACGTATACGGGATAGTAGATTATGGAGAGGGGGTGATTCCGTCCATTCCTTCCTAATTGCCGTAAAAAACGGCCCGGAATATGCGGCTTCGGGCGTTCTGGCGCACTTTTCTCTACGAGGAGTTCGACTGGAGCGCGCCAGCCTTGTACGGCGCCGGATCTTCCGGGCCGTTTTTTAAACCAATTAGCAAGAAATAGACGGAATCACCCAACTACTCCACCAGAAATCTGCACCACTTCAAATTCGTGGGGTGATGCCTTTAAAAGTGAAACGCACCTGAGATTCTTCCTCCAAATCCCGAAGTCCTAAGGTTGTGATCCCCTCAAAGAGTGGTTCATCGACTTTCGTTACTCTTGAACGACTAGCTACGTATTAGATAGGGCAAAAAAATTTTGAAAAAAAGCTGATGGGTTATCAAGATTGGCCGAATAACTTCATATCGGGGTCAAACGGAGAATCGACGAGTAGAAAACGAAACGAGCGAAACTTAGGAACGGAGGTGGAAAGAAGAGCCACAACAACTCTATTGATACTGTAAACTACAAGTTAGCGTGGAAAGAAGGAGTAGGGAGTGGTCAAATGTCAAATTTCCGATGTCAAACAACTCTCGCACAGACAAGGTACGAGGCGCGTTGTTCCGAAGATTACAGTAATTATGGGCACTGCGAAGTGGTGCTTAAAAATCCGTTATCTGCTCGTGGCGGCGCTCTTTGTACTGGGCACGACGCACAAGAGTGCACGTTTTTGGGACGTACAAATTATGAAGCCTAGAGTGTTATATGGCCGAATATATTGTGTTATATATAACGCTACACCCGGCTTATACGGATATATTGTATATATTCTGTTATATACATATATATATATATATATATATATATATATATATATATATATATATATATATAACACAATATATACAATATATATCCATACAAGCCGGGTGTAGTGCAGTCGCTAAGATATCTGACTGTGACTGCATGATCGATCGATGGTTCGAGACTTCCCCAGTGAAAACCAGACCTTTCGTTGGGTCGATAAGGTGGTAGCAGACTTGTTTGGGAGGATAAAAACACTGAATCGACACATTGGCTGGATCTTGCAATGGATATCTTCGAAATTGGACTACTCTATTGTTTCTGAGGAGAATTCAGCGGTTGGTTTTTGTTGGGAGGAAGTGCGTTGACAAGATTAGACATACGTTCTTGATCCTTAAGTACTCTGAATTATTACCTTGATTACCTTGACTCCCGTTGATCTTCGAAATGGTCGAGCGGGCGCCAGTAATTCTTCCATTTGTCCCGATCGCGTGCCAGAGTAGCCCAGGGGTTCCTCCTTTCGCGTGGGACACGAAGAGCATCATATTTTTCTTTGAAGGCGTTCGTGAAGAAATCTGACCATCGGGTCGGCGGTCTTCCTGTAGTGCGCTTAATATCGCGGGGAACCCAGTCGCTCACGGCTCTGGTCCAACGGTTGTCATTAAAGCGCATCACGTGTCCGGCCCACCTTATTTTACTTTCCTTGGCAAACGCGGCGGCGTCTCTAATCTTCGATCGCTGACGTAGGAGAGAACTTCGAATCCCGTCCCTCACTTGCGTGAAACGGGATACTCCTAGCATCACTCTCTCAATTGCGCGTTCAATGACGCTCACCGCGTTTTCTTCCTGCTTGCGAAATGCCCAGGTTTCCTAAGCATAGGTCAAAGCAGGAAGTACGGTGGTGTTGAAGAGGTGAGCACGGAGCCGGGTGTTCCTGGTCTTCTTCACTACATCCTCGATGCTCTTGTACGCTCCCCAAGCCGCTCGTCTCCTCCTGCCCAGCTCGGGGGTCAGGTCGTTCATCATGTTTAGTTCCCGACCTAGATAAACGTAGCTGGTGCATTCAGATATGTTCGTTCCGTTGAGCGTGAATGGGGCATCCGAGACCCATCCGTTCCGCATGAACATCGTCTTTTGTAGATTCAGCTGAAGACCGATGCGTCCACATGTTTCGTCGAATTCGGTCAGCATTCGTTCCGCTTGGCTCATGCTAGGTGTTATCAGTACGATGTCATCAGCAAAGCGCAAATGGTGTAGCTGCCGACCATCAACCTTCACTCCCATGTCGTCCCATTCCAATTTTCGCATTGCGTTCTCGAGGGTGGCTGTGAATATTTTGGGTGAAATTGTATCACCCTGTTCAGACCCCCCTCTTCACGTCAATGATGATGTTCTTGTAGAATGGCGAATTTCCGGTCGTGAAGTTACTGTACAACTCTCGAAGTATCTTCATGTACTGAGTAGGGACGCCTTGGTTGTCCAAGGCTTCCACGACCGCTTCCGTCTCAACTGAGTCGAAGGCCTTTTTCAAGTCGATGAAGGTGAGACAGAGCGGCATCTTGTACTCTCGTGATACCTCGATGAGTTTCGAAACAGTGTGAATGTGGTCAATCGTGCTGAATCCTTTTCGAAACTCTGCTTGCTCGCATGGCTGTCCTTCATCCAGGACTTTTTCAATCCTATCAAGGATCACTCTTGTAAAGAGCTTGTAGATGACGGACAGTAGGCAGATTGGACGATAGTTGCCGATGTCATGTGGATCTCCCTTTTTATACAACAACACGGTCTTGCTGGTCTTCCACTGTTTAGGAACCTTGCATTTCGACAGATAACGTGTAAAGAGCCTCGCCAGGGTGTTGATGAGTACTGACGGAAGGCTCTTCAGGTGTTCTGGTCTTATTCTGTCGGGACCGGGTGCCGTACGATTTCTTACCGACATGATAGCATGTCGGACTTCGGAAGAGAGCACCTTTGGAATGACTTGTCCGTCTTCCCTCAGATGGTGAGGAGGCAAGCAGACATGGCTGTCGAAGAGATCAGAGTAGAAGTCGTAGATGATTTTCTCCATCCCCCTTCTCGATGCAATGGCTGTTCCCTTTGGGTTCCGGAGAGCAGTCATCCTCGTCTTGCGACTGGCGAAGTCTCCACGGGCATAGCGGATGCTTTTCCCCGCCTCTGCAGCTTCAGCCAGCACTTCTGCTCTTCTCTCTTTAAGGTCTTCCTTTATCGCCTCTCTGCAAAGCCTTGCGAGCTCGGACGTGAGTTCTTGGTTCCCTGCGGCTTGTGCTGCTCCACGCTGGCGCATCAGCTCAGGAGTTTCAAGAGACAGGCGTCTATTGGTGGTTTTAAAACTCTCAGCCTTCTTCGCGCAGTCGTGAAGGTGTTCAACAAGCCGGTTATATTCCTCGTTGATGTTATCCGTTGTGGAATCTTCCCAAAAGCCGGCTAGCGTAGCGAAGAGATCCCAGTTGATGGTAGTCCTGGGATTTCTCTCTCTGAACTTGGCGGCTTTCTCTGCTCTCCTTGTGAAGGAAAATCTTCCTCGAAGGAGGCGATGGTCCGATCCCGTATTAAACTTTGGTACAACAGCGACGTCCGTCAGGCAGAACCTTTTATTGACAATGATGTGGTCTATTTCATTACGGTACCCTCCACCGGGTGACTCTCATGTCCAACGTAGAGAGGAGGGCTTCTGGAATTGCGAGTTCCCATGGATGGTCTTAGTCGTCATGATGAACTCGGAGAGCCTCTCCCCCTGGTCATTCCATTGTAGGCCGTGGGTCCCGATGTGAAGTTCCTTCGGCGTTCTTCTTGGGCCAACTTTGGCGTTGAAATCGCCAATTATGACCTTGTAGAAGGCATGATCTTCTCGGTAGAACTTCTCCAGGTCCACATAGAAAGCTTCGACTCCTTCTTCTTCGTAGCTTGATGTTGGAGCGTAAACGAAGAAGATAGTCAAAGCTAGTGTTGGACCACATCTTCTCATCCGCAGACGTCTGATTCGGGTCGTAAGTTGTTCGAAAGAGTCGATGTTCTTTGCCGTTCTCGTGTTGACGAGGACGCCGACTCCACCAACACCTCTACTGTCGCATGTTCCTAAGAACAGTTCTTCTCCACTTTCATATACGGCGTTGAGAGGGTGACGTCGTCTCGTCTCGGTCAGTCCGATGACGTCGTACTTGATCTTCTTGGCTTGCATAATCAGATCTTCGATGGCCGCTTCCGATGCAAGCGTACGTGCGTTATAAGTACAGATCGCCATCCTAGTTCTTTTCCGTTTCGGTAGCCTATATGACTCCTACAACCCCGTCCTTCCTGGCGCTACCGCACCAGTCTTTCCTCTGGAATCAGGAGACTCTTTTCTATTACTGTGACATGCAAAAAGATTTTAAAACCCATGGGCAGGTTGCAAGCCTCCAGTTCCATGAGTTTTCGGGAGAACTTCCGTTCTCCCGGAGTGGGCATGTGGAGCTTATTTCTTGGAGGCGACTCCAAACCGCCTCCCTTGCACCTCCCAGTCACTTGATTGCAGGCTTTTGGCCGGACTGACGTGCGGGATACAAGGATGTCATGAGTCAGTCCTGGCTCAGCAAAAACAGGGAGTCCATCCCCTGAATCCACCTGCGTCTCTGGGCAAGCACAAGGTCGCTTTTGGTCCGCGATTAGCCCCCTATCCGCCACCCGGGGACGCGCCACGTAGCCTCGCGACTAACCGGCTGTGATCCCTCTAGTGAGGGAGATCCGTAGACTCTGAATTATATAGTATTATAATCAGCGTATCCATTCCAAACGGGTTGTAACGGCAGACTTTATATATCCATATATTGTGAGAAGGTGCTGTCATGCAGCCTACTGCCAGGTAGTATGCTCTGATAGTTTCAGTGCCTAAAGGAAACATGTACTTTTTGGCAGTTTTTTTTTATAACAAATTAAAGCTGAAAATGGTCGAGGATAGAAATTTTGGATTGAAAACATAGAACGACGACGAACGACTTGATTCTGCACCGTTGACCACCTGTATGAAAATGCAGGCGATTGCATCAAGCAGTAGCAACTCACCATATCTGAACTATGTGGTTCTTGATGTTCTACGGTCTTTGCAGCAACGAACCCTACGATTTGTGAAATATCTCAGTTCAACATGATCGCGAACGTGAAACAATAACCTTTAGATGGCTTTGTCCACTGTTTTATATTTCGAGGACTTTTTTGGTCCTTGTCAGGGTGACATTCATGGTTGAATAGTGATAGGACAATGAAGGATTTGTTGAGTTCAAAATATCCACTCCAAGTGGTCAAAGTAAAGTGGATAAAGTGCACTGCGTTGATCAATCCCCGCGAGGACGCTTCTACGCGTTCGACTTCGTTACGGAAGCGTTTGAGTTTCTATGAATGAATGCAGTTTTTTTCCGTTTTTTTTTTCAAATCAGAAGGCAAAACAGTGACTTCCGAGTACGTAAATGTAGTGGAGAAAGTGTGCCAGTCGCAGTTTTTCGCTCCCTCTCCGAATGCACTTTTGGAACAATCTGCTTTTTTCCCTGTGACAGCTTCGAAGCTGACATTTCCCACAAATTTACTTGTCAATGATTCCAACGTTTGTTTTCTTTTCTTTTGTTGAAAGGAGAAAATGTAGGAGTTCGAAAAGTACGTAGGCGATCTGTGAGGAAAGATCCAATCCCTGGGAAGAATTCCCCGGAGAAAGAAAAGTGCATATTACTGGTTGCTGGAAGAACTGTAGAAAAACGAAGAAAATGAACTTTATTCTGAAGTTTTCTGAGACACCTCACATCTGGAATAGTTATATGAACCAGATGTTCAGGAGGCTGGTAGCCAGATCTGTTTGATGACGCCTTTTATTGTGCAGAGTTAGAAATTGTCATATTTCGACGAAGCACACAACCTTCTCTTTCGATCCTCCTTTGACGAGCTCTCAAAAACGGTTTCATTTTAGAACACGAAGTCAGAATATTGTTGATCTAATGTCCTCCCACCTCCTCATAATAGCCCCCCACCCCATCTTAAGGATCTATCGGCTAGAAAGCCGTTCATACTCCACTTTTACATGAACTACAATTCCGTCGTCCTGACAATCTTTGATTTTTTCTTCTGCCTTTCTGTGACGAACTGACTGGTCATTTAAGAATAAGGAAAGTAACTACGCCTTAATTAAAGGATCCATAGCATGAAGCTTGTGATGTTAGGATCTGTCCATTAAAAGATAGGATTGGAGTGCAGATTAGAAGTATGAGCATCTCCCGCTCAATTTGCTTTAAGCATCCCGAAAAACGGCATAGGAAACGGCCTTCTGTTGCAAATTCTCCTACGAGACACCCCATAACAAGCGCGCTGCATTTGCAAGCGATTGGACGATAATCAATGAGATCTCTCCAGAAATCTGTCCGAGTAAGATCGATCGATAGGGTGTTTAGGAACCAACCAGATTATCGTCCAATCGCGTGCTCAAAGATGCCTCGTTGAAAATATCGTACATTCACGCCGCTTTTAGCACCATTTTTCAGGACGACTAGAGAGTGATAGAGTGTGAACACGCTCATACTGGTAACCCAGACTTCTAACCTTATCCCTTCGTTCCAGATTTGGGAGAAGAATTTTACTCGGGCAGCTTCCACCGTTCATAGTAGGAAAAGGGCGTGAGAACACTTCAAGTCCCAGCAGAACGAGGAGGAGGGAGGCCAGCATCAAGTAGTGTTTTATACGTGTTCTGATTAACAGTTCGCTATTTTAGCTTTAAATTTTAAACTTCGATGAACTTTGTGTGTATTGAAATACATAAACGAATGTGTTGAGAAGATGGTTATGTTCTGCTCTAATATCAAAAACGGTATCGATTGTGATCATTCGTCTACTCGTCGAAATTTCGACTTAGCTTTTTCTCGGTGGACTGGTGGTCTTTCCTTTATGTCTTAAGTTTCAAGCAGAACGCAGTTGCTTGTTATTTTTGTCCAGCTGTCATAATAGAAAAGCACCTGGTGTCCTGGTCATCCTATTTTCCCCCTTGAGTCCAATGTTCCTGATCGTTCACTCAACGGTAGAACTCTGAGTTCTTCCTTTTCTCCATAAATGAAACGGAAAACTCTTAGCATCATCGCTTTAAGCAAGAGATCAATGACGTTGATCGCAATTTCCTCCTGTTTGCGAATCGCCCATGTTCCTGAAACGTAGCTCAAGCAGAAAAATAGGTGGTGTTAAAGAAATGAGTGAGGTCATGCGTTCCTGATCTTCTTCACTATATCCTTTGATGCTCTTGCAAGGCTATAACAGAAGGAGTTCGTTACCCACCGTCAGCTCTTGAATTACGTAAATCCTCACGTTAGGGAGTGGACCTAAGTATAAGTTAACTGTGATGAGTAATTGAATTCCATGGTGAAGGCAATGTTTCTAATTTCGGAATATCGCAATTTATGTTACTGTCTCTGTTTTAATCTCCTTCGAAATACGTGTTGATGCGATACATTAGAAGGAATAACTGTTTCTTCTATGTTTACAGACTTCCATGTGGTGAGAAACGACCTGAATCTCGGTGCAGTTGCGCAGTAAGAGGGCTGCGCTCGAACCTTCGTCATTTTTACGACGGTTAAGGAAAGACGAGCGGAACCGCGCTGGTTTCCGCAATCTACAACTCGAACCCTAGTCTATCGCTGTGATTTCGGCACCACGTCAAAATTGTGACACGCCCTTTGGTAGCGTAGTGGACAACGAAGACTAAACCTACTTGTAGAAGAAAGATTTTCAGAGAAATATGATCCTTCCCTGTTTTTGAAAACATTTATTTGTTAAAGACGTTACCGTATTTCTGTGTAGAACAATATAACGTCCTGCTCATGTCGATTCATGCTCCAATATTGCGGAAAGGTTTGCATACGAGCCAACATAACGACGAGGTTTCGAGTCATCCGCAGACGTCTGCGAGTGCGTCATTGTAGCACAGTTTGAGGCTCGTTTCCGAAAAGATGGGGGGGGGGGGGGGAGCGAGAATGCCAACGCACGGAAGTCTACTGTGGTTCTGTCGGAAGCAAAGGATTGGAGTCGTTGTAACTGCGAATTTTGATTTTTGTATTCTGAAGGGACCAGGTGTGGCGCAGTCGGTAGTTAGTCCGGCTGTGACTGCGCGATCGATCAATGGTTCGACACCGCCCTAGTGCCAACCAAACCTTTCATCCCTCCGCAGCCGATAAATTGGTACCAGGCCTGTCTGGGAGGATAAAATCACTGACATAACACATCAGCTAGTCTCCGTTCCTGTGGGTCACCTTCCCACAAAAATCCGTTAACTTTGATGTCAGCGTGGTCGCCGATAAACACTCCATGCTGAATTCTGATAGAACAACGGAGGAAGCAGAGTGAATGTTCTTTTCTCAAGTTTCTTTTCGACTGTGGTAGTTCCTCTTTTTTTCTTTACGCTCTTTCCGATGTTGGAAAAATGGAACACGCTCAATTTTACTAATTGATGACCTGTCGAGAGCACTTTGCGAATGAGGAAGGAACTGGTATCTGCCTCATCTCCTATTTTTTTGACTCTAATACATGGTACTATAGTGTGCAACAGTATATTTTTTAAAAATTTTTTAGACGTTTGGATTTTTCGATACCGTTCTATCTTTGAAAATTCTTTTTCTTTTACTCCCAAATTCCTGTTCTGATTTTACTTAGTATTTCACTGTATGCAAATTTTCAAATGCGGATCAATAAACACAACTCAAAATAGTACTTCTTTACAAACGTGGGAACGTGTTTTCAATCGCAGATGAAAACTTTGATCATGTAGCTTGAATATTTCGTGTTCTCCGGGAAAAAAAAAACTAAATAGTTCTTCTCAGGATGGTCAATTTGCCTACAGTAAGAATAAAAGCAGGATTTAACACTTTTTTATAATTCTCTGTTGACTGTTTTCACTCTTCTTTTTCAGAATTTCTTTTGTATTCCAAGTTTATCTTTCAGTCGTTTTTTTCGCCTCGTCATTAAGTAACCACATTATAGAGGGCATAGTGAGATTTTTTCAAAAAAATTTCGGTCAAAATTAACAAAGAATGCTAGAAATTCATGCTTAATTAAAATTGTTGAAACAATTTCAATTAAATGTTCTTTATGGAAAACAGTAACGGTGAATAAATTTAAAATTCTTGAATGGTGAATCATAATGCATGGATATTTCATTTCCTGACTCCCATCATACTTCTGGAAGTCTAATGGACCTGCGGAATAAAAAAACCTGTAAGAGTTGTTCTTATAACGATAGGTTATTCTTCTCGGAAATTTCTAATTTGATCAACTGACCAAATGATCAGAACTTCATTGATCGAATGAGATCAACTGGGAGATTCCAAGAATTCACTAGACGTTGAAATGAATGAGTGAAACCGGTCTAGGAGCATCGTTGATGCACTCACTGTCCGTCAGTCGTCGTTATTGACATTGTAGTGGCGAAAATTCGTCTGCGCGCTCGAGAATTATCTCATCACCCCCAGCAGCGACGCACCGGCGCCGATCAGGTTCTGCCACTGCCGCCGCCAGCGTCAATGCCCCGAATTCTTTTCACACCTGATTCCACCTATCAGTAGATCTCTATCAATATTTGAAGATCATCCTTCCTCTCGCTGTTCCTATGAGAAACTTTGAAACGACTGGAAATTGCCAGTATTGTGGATTTTTTTCTTTGATCTACATTTACTCTATTTTTCCTGCGATATGTTTATATGTGTTGCGAAAAACAATTTGCAGAGTGATCGTAACTATCACTTTTTTTAAAATAATGTCAACAAATAAATATCGTTTCATCTATGAGATTCTTTATGAAAACATGACCTTGAAGAATATGACCGTTAAGAATGTTCTAGAAAATGAAAAGAAAAAACAGCGAGAAATCCACGTCAAGAAACATCCAACAATAACGAACAGAAGCTCTTTTTCCTTTACAATGAACAGAACACAAGCGATATTTTTTGTTCAAACAGGGAAAAAAAAACTTTTCTTGCTGGATATTTACCACTACTACTTGCTGTAACAATTGTGGTGGGGTATGATTCATCGGAAGTTTCTGCTTGAGTTTTTCCGTCGAACTGAGTTATCTCATTGACTTTTTTCTGGCAATAACTGGAATAGGATAATAACTGTACGACAATAACTGTACGACTTTGTGATTCATTCTTTTCCCTTCAAAACATCCAATATTTTACTAGTTGTAAATATTAAAGCGTGAACGCAGTAGAATTGCTGCGCACGACGTACACGCATCGTTTTGTATGTATGAATGCCTGTTATCCAGAGGCATTCAGGATACATAATGGAGTAGCTGCTCCTCTAATTGTAAACACGTATATAAGCTTAGTTTCACAAGCTACAATCTCTCTGCACGAAAAATTCATTAAATAGTAAGTTTAACTTAGCGGATTCCTATTTCTGTTGTTGTTGTTGTTGTTTTGTTCTGGGTTTTCTTTTATCTTTTGTTCGAAGGAGTTTCTATAGTTCACTGTTTATGTAAATTAAAGTGTAAAAGTATGCCTTAAAAAACTAAATTGATGAATTAAATTAAAATTGTGAACTTATACCAGAACGTTGTCGCATTTCCTTAGAAATGCATCCAGAATGTTCCGTAACGCTTGGCACAGAACTATAGCAGGTAAATTTTAGAGAGAGAACGGAGCACCAGTGTGGAGTTACCTTAAATAATGTTGTTACGATATTCCTACGACCTTTTCTAGAAGTCACAGATGTTTTTTGAATTCGTCTTGAATTGACTTTTGAATTCTTGAAGTTGAATGTGTAGCTGCAAAGTTAAGAAAGTAGGTGAGTATTTCTCAGAAAAAAAATCGAGTCCCGATTTCTTACGTTTTTTTTTGTAAGAATAGGAAGAATAAATGTAAAAATACGAAATAGCGACTAATGAAATATTTATTGTTAAGTTTTTGTACATTTGAATGTCGTATTTTGGTTTCTCATAAGTCCATTTTTCAATTGAAAATGCTAGCATTTTCTCGGTAGCACTGTGTTTAAAATCAATTCTTTGGAACAATTAACATTTATCGGAAGTATATTCACTCAACGCGATGGATTTTACTGGTTTTTCTTTGCTTCAAGCGTCATTAGCGCTGCACGTTCTTAGGATTTTCAGAAAATTACCGACTCCTCAAAGTTCCAAATAAAGTGTTATAGCAATCGTCTTTCAAAGATTCAGACGCATTACCGTAGAGGTTTTCTGAAAAATCATAATCACTTTGAGCAATGACAACCAAGATCTCCTGCTTCTATTGGGTTTAGTTCAGAAACTGATGACAGAACACCTACAACACTTATCCGCACTTCTCCTACTCGCCTTTAGGAAGGTAAGAGATGCTCAGTTAATATCAAATGTGTTCAGCGCGTAAAGGCGACGTATTTGCCGCAACGCGTGCTCTTGCTGAGGCTCACATACACACACTAAACGACCCACCCATTTCTTCTTCCGTCTACCTTGAAACTTGCCCCAATCGAAAACGCTTAATGTGGTTTGAACATATTCAGTGCCAACTGCACGCAAGATATAAACGAGAAAGATATCAAAATCTCCTTGTGTTTTATCAGCACACCACCACGGCAATGCTGGACTCTTTCCCCAAAAGATAATGTCAGGGATGTAGATCACGAAAATGATTACGATCACGCTCCATTCCCTCCTAGTTGTCCTGCGAAGCAGCCAATTTTCTCACAGGGCACCTGACACCGTGTCACGTATGCGAGAGCAGGCACCTCCGCCACACCTGCGAATGAGAAGTAAACTAACGGGCTGCCGACGCTGTCTGTCAGCGTCGTGACAAGTTTTCAGGTGCGTCGTAGAGAAATCCGAGGCCTTATTCGACGCCGTTTCCCAGGACAGTGAGAGAGGGTGGGGGAGGGGAATTGAGTGTGATCTACCAATACTCGTGATCTACACCCTTAAACCTGTCTTTCTGCGGGATTATTTCAACATAGTCGTGTATGCAACCTCTAAAGACGAATTTCATGAAATTGACGATATTGGGATTTGTAAGCAGATCATCATCGAAGCATCATTGAGGACACGGGCGTAGTAAAAAGATGGCACTCCTTAAAGGCATCACTCCACGAATCTGAGGTGATACGGATTTCAGGCGGAGTATTCGTATACGGGATTGTAGATTATGGGGAGGGGGTGATTCCGTCCATTTCTTCCTAACTGCCGTAAAAAACGGTCCGAAAGATGCGGCGTGTGCACAAGGCTGGCGCGCTCCAATTGAACTCCTTGTAGAAAATAGCGCGCCGGAACGCTCGAAACCGTATCTTCCGGGCCGTTTTTTTACGGCGATTAGGAAGAAATGGACGGAGTCACCCCCTCTCCTTAATCTGCGATCCTGCATACGAATACTCCACCTGAAATCCGTATCACCTCGGATTCGTGGGGTGATGCCTTTAATCTGCCATTACATAATCGCAGTTTTTGTCACTTACTCCAGTTATATTAGTTGGATTATAAACGTTGAATGCGGACGGATTGACCCATTTTCTATCATGCTATATAATAACGCACTTAGTCCGTGTGTGTGTGTGTTTGTGTGTGTATGTGTGTGTGTGTTTTTGTCTGTGTGTCACGAAAATACTCCATAATGATGCAAAACTCTGCACCCGTGAGGTGCCGAACCGTCGCCATGCACCTGATAGGCGAGCAGTCTACCTCTTCACCAGTGCCCAAAGTTATAAAACAATTTATTTAGGCTCTGATAAGGCTAATTTCTTTCTCTCATGTGTTAGTAAGGAAAAATAAACTTTTATGTGAATGTATACTCCCAAATTTGCAAACTATCATGCTGTATAATAACGGGCTTATTCTGTCACGTGTGTGAGTCTGTGTATGTGTGTGTATCAGTCAAGAAATTCCAAAAATAGAGGGAGACGGATACCATGGTTTGGTGCACTGGAACCTCAACGCGATAAAATTGGGTGAAACGGGTCCTACGGCGTCGAATCCGTGATCCGGCGCCAGATAGATGTAAAATTTGGTGCGACGGATACCATGGGGCCGGAATGGTGCACCGGTGCCACAAAGTTATAGAGTGAGGAGAGACGGTTTCCGCTGCGCCCGATTGGTGCTCGGGAGCCCCAACGCAGTAGAATGGGTTTCTATGGTTCCTTCACACATCTATTTCCCAGCATGTCTCCCTAACGCTGCTATTTAAGCCATTCGCACGTGTGTTTCCTCCTTTGGCTTAAATACAATACATAATAGCCAACAGTTTACGCGATCTGACGTATCTGACGTAGAACGTATTTTTATCACTACGATGGCGATATTCACGTCATTTCATGTTAGCGCATCGTCTTTGCTAATAGTTGAGAACGAAGGAAACTCATACTTTGAATAATGTTTTCAAATTGTAGAGGTTTGAAAGGAACATAGATGTAAAATCAAGTTTGATTGTTCTCCAAATATAGAACTGAGCGTTTAAGGAAAAACCATAAAATCTTTCACCTATGCTTAAATTTTGGGGTAAAAAAATTGAAGAAAGCGTTGATAGAAAAAAGCAATTCTAATCTTACAAAAAAAAATGTCGTTACTGTTATTTCTTTCTGATCTGTAAAGGCGAGCGGAGCGAACACCAAAAAAAGACTGAAGTCCGGCTTTAGCCGGACGTTCAGGCTGGTCCCATAATAAATTACTCAGGATTGCGGGATCACACAAGGGTGTATCATTCTTTTTTTTCCAGATTACTGAAGGGAATTAACCGTTATCACGTTCATACCCGTACCCCTCTGGATTCGTGGACAGATCCCAACATCGTCAATTTCGCGATACGCGGCCTTTAAGAAAGGCTTGAACATTGCTACTCTCCACCACCTGTCATAACTTTTTGGCCGATAAAGAGATTTCTCTTTTTTTCACTTAGAAGATGTTTTTTGTGCAAAAACTCTTCTCCAAAGTGATATATTCTCCTTCGCGCAGACCGAGCGCAGCCAAATTAATGTGTTCTTGCAGATGGTGATGTTGAGCACTTGGGAACGCGCAAATGTCGTCCTTGGACTGATTAGTAGGAATTTTCCGTGTATCGGAGAATTTCCCTTTTCTTCCAAGCGCCGTTTCTTTAAAAGGCTCCTTAATACATAGGACAATCTTTCGGATTTCTTCGTAAGATTGAATTTTTTCTGGATATGTGATAAACAATTTAATTTTTTTTAAAGTAACACGAATCGAAATCCGAAATCTGTATAATTAATGCTGGCATTTTTTGCTGCGATGGTTTTTTTTAACGGAAAATTGCTTTAGAATGGAAATGATGGTTTTTTTTAAACCTCTCATGCAAGTTCGCTTAGGTTTGATTTATTTATTTTGAATGACCTCATTGAGCCAACATCATATAAGAAGAAATTATTAGTTAAAATCATGGATTTGGATTGATTCTCCTTGTACCTATAGAGTTTTACTTATTCTGCCTTGGACTCAGTCATCATTAGAGACTGGTTTGAAGGAGTGACATGATCTTCAGTGTAAACGAACTCTTCTTCCTATTCTTCAGCGTTTCTTCCGTTCGGTGGTGCGGTCTGCTTTACTGATTTGGTGACCAACTATGTACGGCCAAGGTGAATGTCGGCTACTTCACGTCAGTGTTAATCATACCAAGGTGACGGTATTTCGGAGGTACTCTCAGGTACGTCGTACGTACGTCTGGACACGTCTAGATTTACGCCGATTTACGGAGTGTCGCTGTCACCCCGCAGGACGTGACCGTACCATTGAAGGCGAGTTTCAAGCGACTGCTTCGCTATAGAAATCAGGCGTGGTGGTCTCTACCGAATGTCTTCGTTGCGAGTACGGTCAAGGCGAGTGACGCGAATCGTTCATCGTAACATTTTCGCATCAATGGCCTCGACAAACTATGTTTCACTACCTTAGCCGCGAGCAAACACTACTGCCAACCGTCATGCATGCAGCCCAGGGAGCTACATACTGGATGACGGTTCTGTACACCTTCGACTTGAGACTGTTGAAGATCTTCTTCTCATTGTGCACACTGGTACTTGATCGCCACCACTTTAACCATGCACTCTTTACGCTTACCCCGATACAATTTGAAAAAAGTGAGATAGTTGAAATGCGCTCTGTCGCGAAAGATTTCTATCCTGTCCGCCTGTGCCTCAAAAATTCCTCTTCCACTATTACACGCTCTTGCGTCGATTGCTGCACTGAAGCATGATTTATGTGATCGACAACGGACAATGCTGAACAGACTCTGCAATTATTTGGTCTCTCTGGAACCGCAGACGTGTTTTCAGTGCAATATTAGAACATTTCCCTAAAAAAGTCTGTCTTCGTTTTGTTGAAATATACGTCCTTTTTCTGGATTTTCTCCCTCTAATCAATTCGTAGTATTCTAGACTAGACTTCCTATTTAGTTAGGCACCGAAGCAAGGAGCGGTGAAGGTGGTTTCTAAGTACTTCTTGAATTTACTTATAAGCAAGAAACTGCTCGAAGCTCCAGACAAAGTTCTGGATAATAAAAAATCCAAATAGTCGAAATATAGACCACTATAGTTAAGGTCCAATTACCATCAAATCCTACTGTTCAGTGATTTTTCGAAAAGAAAAGAAACGTTACACCATCGCAATCGTTTAGGATCTTTCCAGACACGCAATTTCAGTTGTTTTTCGAATCGAGCGCTGCGTTCGAGGACGTTTCGAGTGTTGTTCCTCTATAGCAGAGAGGAACCACCAGCGTATTATTTCGCAGAAAACAATCCCTTTTTTGTAGTTAACATTCTGCTGAGAGTTGATGGATAATTGCTAGAAGATCCGTGGTTGTAGATTGTTTCTATACTTTTGTTGAGCAGTACTTTATTGTTTACTTGATCCTTTATTTCTTGTCCACATATTCGATATCAAAGTATGCTATTAACACGAGGACGACAGTACCAAGCACGTAAGGGTCGCATCATTTAGATGTATGGGACAAAATGGGATTATGTGAGTAATCCTATTCATGCACTTTTACACGAAAGAACAATGGCGTGCACAATTCTATTCATGGACCATTGTACTAAAAAAAGTGGTAAAAGCGAAAAAAAACAAAAAAAAATTATCATGGAGGTGTTTCCAGAACGATCAACACGATCTGCCAATGGGTCACGGAGCCAGAGATCAAAAATGAAGCTCTGATCCCATATCCTAAGAAAATAAAAAGCACGCAGTCGTGAATGTGTTGAGAATGGTTCTGTCCTGATCTTTGATGTGAAGGAATGATCACGACTTTTGAAATGACAGTTCTTCCTTTGAAAAAAAAAATTAGTAGAAATTACCTTTAAGAAAATTCTTTTAGTGGATTGTTCTAGTTTAGTCATGAATCTTGTGGTGCGAACTAAAATTGTTGCTTGGACAAGTAGTTGACCTTCAATGGTCTACAAAAACTCCCCTTTCAGGGTTAGTACTAGAGTCCTTAACTGATAACATTGGACATAATCATTTGTTATAGATCATACTAAGAAATCAGGTGATGAACGAAATTCTTCCGTACATTTTCTCAGGCGTCAACTCGTACTTAGAATGGGAACGTCTGCTGATCCTGTTCAAGGAGTTTACACCGTAGGAAACTCGTTTGTTTCAGTTGAATTGTAGTTGTACGATTTGAAAGAGACATGAACTCACCCTCATGCCGACGCTTACTCTCAAAGAGAAATACAGCACCACCTTCAAGTAGTACTGATCAGTTTTCTAATACGTTTGTCTTAGAGCCGCTTTTCAAGAAACTCGAGCAAAAAGTGCAGAAAAATATGTGGATGTCATGAGGTTCTTAACTGAACGTTACCAGCAGATGCCATCCGGAATATGTCTGTACATACATGTGTGAGGGACAAAATTTCGTTGCCCCACTTCTACAAGTGTTCGCAACTAAAAAAACTAAAGGCTGAACTAAGAACTAAAAAACGAAGTCATCCGTAGCGTAGGTGGTCAGCGATATCGTCCGCAGCAGCCTTTAAAATGAACAATTCCTGATGGTATTCCTATTTAGTGTTATTCCTCTTCCTTCTTTACTCTAAATAAAACTATGGCTGCTAGTTCTCGTCATTCCAACTTGGCCGAAAAATGGTGATGTCCGGCTGCGGCTGCAGATTTACTTTCTCCATGTAGCTCTTACTTCCGTTCATCCTGCTTCATTTACGACAACTGTGACAGTTACTGAATAAAAGATATTGTCCTCTTCCCCACCTCTACTGAGTAGGGAGGGAAGATTAGTCACAGTTTACGAAGGCCACTATTTCTTGCAAATTTTCGTAAAATTAATAAATTATGCACTCAACGTAGAATTAATTCTTACAGTTTTTACTAACGTCCCCAAAAGTTTGTTCCTAGATATCAACAACGCATATCTTCCAAGCGATTTTTCGAAGTGGACCGCCCGATTCATTGAAAACAGAAAAAAATTGGTATTTCCTTGTTTTTACTTCTCCATCGTACTATTTTTCTTAGAAAAATGACTTGCGCTGTAGCTCTAAAATTCCGCATAGAATAAAACTCCTATAACTAGCACTCCTGTTGTTCTTCGATTTGCTCAAGTGGCTGCCGATAATACTTCCACCTGTTGCGGTCACGTGCAACTGTGACCTAGTAACCCCTCCTTTCGTGAGGGACGAGAACATCATTGTATTCTTAGCAACGGGAACAGATCTGACCATCGGGTTGGTTCTATTGTGTATTTATGTGTTATCACATTCATATATCATTGCTGTGATGCGTTCAACACCGTATGAAATCCATCCGGCAAGGCTCAGCTCCAATGATTGTCGTTGCAGCGCATCACATGTCCGTGCCGTCTCATTTTGCTTTCGTTGGCATATGCGGCGGCGTTTCTGATCCTCGATCGTTGACATAAGATCGAACTTCGAATCAACCCTTTCACTTGTGCAAAGCGGGATGCTTTAAGCATCTTTCTTTCAAGAGAACGTTCAATGACGCTGACTGTAGTTCCATTCTGCTTGCAAAGTCATACCCAGTGTGTGGGCTGCTGAGACTCTTAGGATCTTCGCCCGAATCGTCCCGATGAATAGATAGGTGGTTCAGTGAGTGTTTATTGCCACAACTAGACGACCACTCGTGAGCAAGGAAAGCGAAGTATGACTGAAGCACACCAAGCACATAAACTACTTGAGTTGCAACGAGGTCACGATAAGTGACCATCATCGCTAGATGATACCCAGGTGTTTGAGGTATGTATAGCCAAAGTTGGAACAACAATACTGTTAAAGCGCTGAGTGTGGAGTCATGTGTTCTTGGTCTTCTCAGCACGATGTTGTGTGTTCACCAACCGCTCGTTTCTTCCTATCCATCTCGATGGTCAGGTCGATTAATCACATTCTCTTCCCGGCCTAGATATGATGTGAATAGCTGGAACATTCGGATATGGAATTTGTTCGTTCTGTTCAGCGCGAATGGGGCACACAAGTTCTGTTCTTTTGTGAATAGCTCACAGGTGAACAAACACTCCTTCGTGTCATGGTGTTTTCAATCCAAAAAGTTGTGAGCGAGAACGGAAGCTGCGGAACAATGCTTGTTTTTTTTGAGTGAATATGGGAATTGTCTTAGAAAGAGAAGAGGTAGACCTAGTTTGAATTTGTCTGCGAAATGACGGATTGGAAGGCGATTATGCATCAATTCCGTCTACATATTCTGTTCTGATCTGACGGATTGATTTCCCAGCGAGTGCGATCGCAGATGGGAAATTGCTAATAGGCAAATAAGGAAAAGCTTTCTTCGTGGAAAATATCCGGCAAGTTACTACCCTATTACATATTGTACCACTGTTGAATCAGGTTAAATACGGATATAACCAACTATAGTAGCTCAACATGCCATGAAAGCGAAGCATTTAATCCCCAGGGATGTGTGTGTGGCACTACAGCTCAGTTAAGTTTTGATCTATGATGCAACATAAATTGAATGTTTAGCTACGGGGTCATTGTGACTGACAATTCGATCCAATGATCGATGTTAAAGGCAGCGTCGATCACGAAATTGACGTAGTGCGGAGAACTGATGGAAAAGTGGAGTTCGGGGTGTAGATTATGAATATGAGTGTGGCCATGCACAATTTTCCCATGTCACCCTAGAAAACGGCGTGGGAACCGCCTTATTTCCTACGAGGCACGTTGGTGCGCACTATCCTTCTCCACACACCGACTTCCTCAGCAACCAGTTTGTTGTGTTTACATGAATACGCTGCCGAGGAGACCTCTTGGATTCTCGACCACTCGCGTGGGGATGTGGCGCGTGCCAAACCATGGCGCTCTCCAATTTACCTCAGAGAGACCGTTTTTCAGGACGATGAAGAAAAATTGAGCGGAGCCGCACCTAAATTCGTAATCTGCACACTGAATTTTATATTTTTCATCATGTTTCACCATTCGTTGCATCCGTTCCACCATTCAATTTCATGATATTGCTGATTTGCTGCCTTTACAGAGATATCTCGACGCAGATCTTAAATAGGCGCGAACAACGGAAGGATTTTTGAAGTACGGAGGGATTTTCGAACTCATCCGGATAAAAAGTAGATTTTTAAGTACTGCATGAAGGACAGTAGTCGATAATAGGCTTCTCGTCTCCAAGTCTTCCTCGATTCGGATCGATAGATTATTACGGGTCCAATCAGGGAGGAACGTTGATCTGATACATCGGCTCTCGCACGTCATTGTAAAGGCCACACATGCGCTCACAAACCTCAAACGATTCTGAACTAAAGTCAAACACATGGCGCATCGCAAACTACTAATCTTTCTGGGAATTTCCATTCTTCCAATCGAGTTCTTATTCTTCTTTGTCATGTTTTCGAATATCTATCTCTTCTTTATTTCTTCTACAATTTCGAAAGTCTTCATCAAATCTAAGAACTAAAGTGGTCAGTGAATTTTCATTTCTTTTCCTTACTGGAATTATGGAACAACACTCGTTGCTTTCGTCGAAGGACAAGTCATGCAGAATTAGACATTGCCATCAGTCAAACATGACAATTTGACAATAGCAACAACTTGTTCAGAAAAAGTGTACGAATATTGAGTGAGAGAGCACGATTTTGTGGTTTCATCCGAGAAAGAGTCATTCGTTGCGGTCTCCGACTTCGTTTGAACTACCGCAGAGTGGAAGAGAAAAACCACAATTTGTTTAGGATCATGAGATTGTCAACTTGTTATGAATGGAGAGTGTTTGATGGGGTACGCTGAAGAGTTTACCGAGCTCTTCTTCAACTGATTTGTTTTATTTCTCATCTTAGGTACTTAGATTAAAATCAAACAACGTAGCTTAACCTTTTTTGCTAACCTTATAACTTGACATTATCTGAGAAGTCCACGAAGCGATTCCAACTAGAAGTTAAACTACAATCCAGAATTGTAGGCTCCACCCACAAAATTAAGAAGAGGGAGACCTTTTAGAACTGACGGGATTGTTCGAAACACTAAATATGGAGTCGGCGCTCATCCGGGTGAGCATGAATTCGATTAGGAAATAAAGGAAGGAGAGAAGATGCATCAAAGAAAGAGTGTGCGTCGCGGCAGATGCGTTACGCTTGATGGTTGAACCTAAATGGCAAGGAATGAACTCATTCATAAACCAAATAAATCATGCTTTTTGTCTCATTACTTAGACCTTCCAATGCGCCTTCCTGTGTCCAGAATCCTACATGTCAGGCCTTCCTATATCTCACCAGCAAGCTGTCGTACTGATGATTTACAACGAGAAGTTTTTTTTTTTTTTTTTTTTTTTGGGGGGGGGGAAATCAGCCTAGAAGCGCATATTTTTCGCTGTACGATGATCCTATGAGCTAGAAATCATTACTCTCAATCTTAACTCGAGGCGAGTAGATGTTAGGGAGGCTAACCCGGTCCTTTTCGCTGCATTCTCCAAATCTCCCTTCATTCATTGAATGACTCCACTGGCCGCTGAAATTTGAGAAACACTCTTCTCCCCTTGAGGTGATGTCAGTTGCCAATTACTCGTAGATGAGGAACCTGAGCTGATTCGAACAAAAACACCGATTTCGCACGAGCAGTGCCTGTCTTTCGACTTCTGCCATCCAGTTTATGAACTTCACTTCAAAAACGAAGCTGATCAGGAAAACAAACGCTGGCATCGTTATTTTACAGGCTGTGAAGCACTGTCTATTTTGAGGGAATTGTCTATTTTGTGAGACCAGTGTTGAAGGCAGCATCTTACGAAATTGACGATCTTGGGATCTCTCCATGAAAATATAGGACTAAGGGTGTAAGTCACGAGCATGAGCGTAATCGCGCTCATTCCCCTTAACTGTCATTAAGAACGGCGTTCGCCATTTCGATCGAATTCCCCCACGAGGCACCTAACAACGCGCAGCTATGCGAGAGCAAGCATGCGCGTCGCGTCTAAAGACAGTTACGGAGAACTGGCAGCGATTGCACTCATCCTCAACCTTAGCCGTAATTTCTAATGGCGAGATCTCAACATCATCAATTTCGTGGTATGCTGCCTTCAAGCAAAACTTGTGAAGAACCTGAAACTTCTATGAACGTTTTGTGTCCTCTCTGCACTAGAATAAGTGGACTTACACTAGCATAAATAAGCAAAGATTTAAAGGCATCACTCCACGAATCTGGAGTGGTACGATTTCCGGTGGAGTATTCGTATACGGGATCGAAGATTATGGGGAGGAGGGTGATTCCGTTCATTTCTTCCTAATTGCCGTAGAAAATGGCCCGGAAGATACGGCTTCGAGCGTTCCAGCGCACTATTTTCTACAAGGAGTTCGATTGGATTGATTGCGAGCCCTGTGCGGCGCCGCATCTTCAGGGCCATTTTTTACGGCAATTAGGAAGAAATGGACGGAATCACCCCCCTCTCCATAATCTACTACCCCGTATACGAATACTCCACCTGAAATCCGTACCACCTCAGATTCGTGGAGTGATGCCTTTAAAAACATGGGACTCGTCGAGAATCTGGTATCCCGGCAATGCAAGTAAAGTAACAACTCGTAGCATTTTGTTCTGCATCGCCTCTCCAACTGGAGGCAGGAAAGAGTATGACGTCAGTCTCTGCTGGACGAAATGTTGCGTTTTCATGGTTTCCCATCGCATTGAACCCATCCTCCTCATCGATGAGCGAAACCAGTCGTTCCGAAACAAAAATTACGCAATTTACAGGAATTATTTCGGAAATCAATTTGGAAAAAGCAAGTTTGCTACTTCTAGGAATTCGATTTCGTTGCGACAAAAAGAAAGTGTAGATGGGTTTTATTGGCTTCCAAGGCTTTGGGACAGCATCCATTCTCTGCCCATATCTTCTAGTATTCTACGGCATTGAAGTTGTCATTGGTCCGATAATCTCCGGAGATTAGACAGATTCTAAATTTTCTATAAAGAAAACACTGGACGTGAAAGATGTGGATTTAGCACGCACAAAACGCTGTCACCGAAGAAAAATAATGGATATAACAGCGCTCTGTGGATAACCCAGAGTTGTGGGGCTTCGAATAACCCCGTCAGTAGACGAATACGGCTCCTTGTGTTTCTCTTCTCGGGAAGTAACGTGTCGCGTTCTGAATTTCATCAATGATGCTTTTATCGACTACGCCTTCAACGTTTATGTTAATGCTATTCCCATATGTCGATGATGGGGAAACAGCTAACGGAACACGCTCGAAAATCATTTGCTCAGCTGTTCAACGAACTCATCGATACGTGTGTCCGATACATGATTTGTGCCGGATAGACGAGCTACGCGTTCGTGGCGGAGGCTCGGCGCTCCTCCCACTCCCACACGTCAGTTGCTCGGGCGTATCCGGTGAATTTCCCCTCGTCCTTCTCATACTCATCGCCTGCCGTTTGCATTAAGATTGCTCACAAGTGCATCGCAATCAATTCATTCGGCAATTTTCAACCCTTAAGAAGTGCTAAACTGCCCCGCGTTGAGGGAATCGCTTCGGGATGAGGCAACGCGTTCGATTTCAACTCGAAACCGTTGGAGGTTTATGAACACGTGTGCAGGCTTACACTGAATTGCTGGTGACGGCCGATATATCATGTCAGTGTTTTCAACCTTCTAGAAAATTCTGGTATCAAGATATCGACGCCGATGAGACGAATGGTTTGGTTGGCCTACGGCGGTTTCGAACCATCTACCGTGTTATCGCAGCAGAACCTTTTGCCACTGTGGCACACCTGCTCTATTTTTATTTCATCCTTATTTTCTTCGAAGTGACTGCCAGTTGAAAGCGATCTGTGCAGGAGCATCTTCCTGCTCTTTAATTCCTACCATAATTTCCATTCACACCAGTTCCTCTATAGTTTAACATGGAACTCTTCACGCTTCTCTTTTCTGGATTTTCTTGATTTCATATTTCCTTCAAATTTTCTACGAGGTAACATGAACCGGGCTTGAATAAAAAAAGGTGCAAAGAGCAATCGCCGTCTTGTTTTGAGTTATGTTTGCCATATTTTTCATTTGCTTTCTGGAAAAGAGAAAGAGATGGCAAGACATTGATGACGCTTCGACGGTCACGCTTTTATTAATGTTTATTTATTTTTAGTTTGTATTTTTTTATTTTTGCTTTCATCTTCTAAAAGCATAGAAATCACCAGTGCTCCCATTGTTCGTCGATTTGCTCGAAGACTTCTGTTTGTCGCGATCGCACGCAATGGTTGCTAGGTGGCTTCTCTTCTCGAATAGAACTCGAAGAGCATCACATCCTCCTTTGAAAGATTCCGTGGAGAGATCTCACCATCGGATTTGCGGCGTTCCTGCGTTCCTTTTGATGTTGCATGTTATCCAGTGGCTCACAGCTCTCATCCAACGGTAGTCCTTGAAGCATCGCGTGTCCGGCCCACCTACTTTTACTTTCCATGGCATATTTTGAAATTTTATGCACGACACAGTAACGCATAGAAATTTTCATGAATAAAATAGAGAAAATCGAAGACGTATATGGTCGGGTCAAAACGACATGAATCACGAGTATAGTTGTAGTGCATTTGCGTACTCACTCGCAGTATAGTCGGGTCAATACGACATGAAACAGGAGTGTAGTTGCGGTGCATTTGCGTACGCGCTCGAAATGGCCTGGTGGAGGCAGCAGTTGGAACCAAGTGGGGACCGTTGCAAACTACTGCGATGGGTGGTGCCACCAAGGGTTTCACCTCGCTCCTAGCTACTACGCTCCACCGAAGCGCCTCGAGAGAGGCCACGTACGCAATTACGTACGTGTTTCATGTCGCTTTGACCCTACTATACTCGGCCGGTTGCGAGTGAAGGCAACAGTTGGAACTGAGTTGGGACCGTCGCAAACTGCAGCGATGAGTGGTGTCAGCAAGGATTTCACCACGCTCCTAGCCGCTACGCTCCACCGAAGCGCCTCGAGAGAAGCCGCGTACGCAGATGCGTACGTACGTCAGGTCGTTTTGACCCTGCTATACCTGTACGGTAGGATTAAAACGACCTGGAGCTCGGTGCAGTTATGTTAGGGGCGCGGTGCGGTGGATCAAAGCGATGGGGAACCCTTGCTGGCAATCACTGCAGTTCGCGATAGTCCCACGTCACGTCGATTCCAACCGCCATCCTTCACCGCGCCGCTTCGAACGCAGCCGCTTACGCAACTACACCGTCCCTCACGTCATTTTGACCCGACCACACTTGTGTTGCCCCACATGACCGCAATGCGTCCATCCCATTTGCATGACGGAAGCTGCGCGTGATACTGCGCTGTGGGAGAGCCGCACAACAAACAAATGCTGCAGTGGATCTGAGGGTAAAATCAGCCCCCATAGTTGACGCAGAGCTGCAAAATCACACCGACATGACTTAAAGGCATCACCTCACAAAACTGAGGTGGTGCAGATTTCAGGTGGAGTATTCTTGTAAGGGGTAGTAGATTATGGAGAGGAGGGTGATTCCGTCCATTTCTTCTTAATTGCCGTAAAAAACGGCCCAGAAGATGCGGCGCCTCACAAAGCTGGCGCGCTCCAGTCCAACTCCTTGTAGAAAATAGTGCGCCAGAACGCCTGATGCCGTATCTTCCGGGACGTTTTTTACGGCAGTTAGGAAGAAATGGACGGAATCACCCCCCTCCCCATAATCTACTACCCCGTACAAGAATACTCCACCTGAAATCCGTACCACTTCAGATTCGTGGTATGCTGCCTTTAAGAACTCATCAGTAACGTAGAATAGAATAAACTGAATGAACCTTTTTCGAAACAAAAAAGAAAACTCATCGTACTCTTGCAGCAGTCCGTCCTTAACGGTAAGAAACATGCACATAGAGACACTTACAGAATTGCACGGTTAGGAAATGAGTTTTAAAATTTCCGCACTAGTCATGTAGCTTCGCGCTAGGACCTAACCGTCACCCATTTTCAAATTACAATACAGCGTAGTAAATGAAGCACTTCACAGTTCGCAAGCACCCGTGTCCATTTTTCATACGCACTATGTATCCATCTATGTATCTCTGCCATTTGTGGTGGTAGTTGATTACAATGCTTCCTTGGACTTTTTATTCGTCGTGCGGGTTGCTTAAATGAAATATTCATGAATAGTCTCTCGATTCCTCTCACCCTTCTTCCTATTGCATTGTCCCTAAGACACCTATTATTAAATCCTTCGCTCGAATTCTCGCACCTAATTCTTGCTTAGGATCGAGAATCTCGTGACGCTCCTCTTCCTTTTCCACTTGGCAGCCATCTTCGGTTGCGATATCCTACAGTCGTCTGCCTATCTGTGATTTTCTATGGAAAGGTCATTTCGACGTCGTAGAAGAATACTCGTTTGAATTGATGAAGAATGCATGGAAATCGAGCAAATACGCGCGTACGAGGACGACCTCATCCTTGAAATGCAATGACCGTCGAGAAAGAAAACACTCAGCGGTCGCGATCCTTCTTTTCCATGTTTCCACATATAATCATTCGTAGATCTCTTGCTGGATACCTTTATGATTGTTCTTTGGGTTGTGAGCACAGTCGTGTGGAGAATTTACGATGTTTGGTGCATTTGCACACAAATTGGCCGATTTGTCCGGTTGTTTATTTGGAAATGCCTTGTTGTCGGTTGAAAATGACTTCAAGGAAGAAGCTCATTTCAGTAGACTTAAACTTGGAGTAATTAACTTTTCTCTTTTGATTTTGTCGTTCATCTTCCTAGCTTCTTATAGGTAGCACATTTACTTCCTCAATTTTTATTTCGTTCCATTAGTATGCGATCGATTTGTTGGTATCTGCTGCATTCCCAGCAAGACGTTAATTAACATGTGCAGTGTGGAGTTGGGGATTCTAGATATATAGTGCATTTACACAAAAAAAAGTCGGCTGACACTGAATCGCGTTCATACCCATCAGAACTTCACAGCTGGAGACTCGTCCGAAGAACATCGTAATTTTTTCCTACTTGACTATATAAGTGCATTACACATTTTTTTCAAAGCAGACGGCAGTAAAGATAGGGTTTAACGAGCATCGTCGTGGAATGGCGACGAATTGATATCTAGACCTTCTACGCTATTTGATTCGCACATGTGTGTCCTCTCCCCCCGTCCTTTCCTAGCCTCATTTTATTACAGCAGTTTAAAGTGCTCCAGTCTGCCAGGCTGGGGAATATGGGCGGCAGATTCTGCAGATATTGCATTCCCTGTGCCGTTGATGCAACTATTTCGCAATAGATTCTAGAGTTTTCGTGAAATTTCGTTCTTTCTATTATTTGTGCAGGATGAGGACGGGAAATAGATTATTTCGTGTGTTCTTTCATCTTTTTGTACATATAACATCAATACCAAACATATTATGTTGGCCGTGCAACTAATCCCTGCCCTGAAACACAGATTCCCCTTCTCTTATCAACGCGGTTTCAGTGACAACACCAACAAATAGTGTCGCCGATAAAGGAAAACAGCCGTATACTTCCGGTTGTGTCATTTTTAATGTTTTCTTGAAATGTATAAGTACATTTTACTCATTTACTTGTACCTTTTATGTGTATTTCTATATTTAGTTACATATTGCTAACCTCTAGTTAGAATTTACTTCGATAGACACCCAATCAAAATCACTTATAGACCCTCCATTCCATATTTCTCAGTCGCACGGCAACCATAGCCAACCTCATTTCGTTTACGCTGGGCTCATTCAAACGTTTGATCCCTTTATTACCTAAAGTCCAATTATTCACGTCACCCTCATTTTGTGGTTTTATAGGATCTTTTAATCCTGAAAAAAACCCAACTATTCGAACTTTAACATATCGTCCTTTGTTCTTTTTTTTGCCGTAGGGTCTCGTCAGAAACTTCTAATCACCATGTTTCGTTGTGTTGTCGCGTCGGCCGTTTCTTCGTTGTAGGACGCTCATTTAAAGGCAGGACATCACGATCACGAAATTGACGATGTTGCGGTATCTGCGGCACGGCAATATAGAGTTTGAGTTGTAAATCACGGGTATGGGCGTGGCCAAATTCCTGAAAAAACTGTGTGTGCGTTAGAATGTGCCACCTTTGTACACGCCCCTTTTCCCTTAACAGATTACTCTGGACTGTTTTACTTTTTACTTCTTTTTTTAACTTTTTTTAAACTGTTTTACTTGAATAGGCTGCAGACCTCGTTGATCTTCTACCGCTCGCTCGTTAGCGTCGTGCGTGAACAACAGTGGCGCGTCCTGTGAAGCACGTCTGCAGTGTTGAAGGCGTATGCGCTAGAAGCGGTGCGGTTGAGCGCAGCGGCTACGACCGAGAAGGAGACTCTTACCAGCACGACTCACCGCTGCTGTTTGCGATGGTCCCACCCAGATCCCAACCGCTAGCTTCACCGCTTCGAACGCAGCCGCTTACGCACTTAGCTTCATGTCATTTTGACCCGACTATAACAAGCAAAGAACAATCCGTCACGGTCACCCATGCGGGGTGGATTTCGGCGCCAGCTGTACGCTCATTGCGACGCGGTCCTGCTACATGTCGAGCCTGCGTTCCGCTCGCACAATACAATTCAAATGCCATTTAACGTACGATTACACACCTACATATTGAATGAGTTATAAAAATCGTAACATCAGTATTGTAATATTATTGGAGCAGCGAAACAGCTATTCAACGGCGACATTTCCCATGTGTTGGTCCACCTGTTCGTTTTCGAGGCCCGACCTATCGGGAATGACCATTCAACCTGATTATTTAGTTTCGGAGATTATGGTCTCAGAACGGTCTTAAGCTCGGTATAATTGCGGAAGATGCTGCGCTCTAAGTAGCGCTATGGAGTTAGCAGCTCGCTTCAGAAAGGTAAGAGGCAGCCCGATTTTTCTTCAATTGCTTAGTTTCCAAAGCGACTACCGGGATTATTTTATACGCTGAGAACGTGTATGACATCCACTAAGCATATAAATTAAATCAGTGAACAGTTTTGAAAATAAATTGAAATCGACCAGAATTCTAAAAACTACCAAAATTCGTGTCTAGCGTAGGCCTTCTCACGTTGAGAATTCGCAAAAATTTGGGTGACTGACTGACATATCTCTAAGGTTTGGATCTGGACGCACTTTTGCGAAAGAAAAGGGATTTGAGCCATTTTCGAGAATGTTCGAGGAATAGAAACCGAGCGACTAACGACGACCACAGAAATTCCCAAAAATCTTCATTCGAGTCCCGCCGATTGGTCCCATCCAACTATTTTAGCACCCATCTCGCTTTCTACAACCCTACTGCAGAGATAAATATGGTTGCACCTCAGTGGCAGTGGCTCCATTGCACCACTTCCAGCGCGGCTGCAAATGCAGTTGCACTGGGCTTCTGATCGTTTTAATCCGAGAGCTCCTGACTAGAGCAGAGTCGCTTACAATTTCACCGATTCTCTGCTCTTTCGGTAGATCATCGTGTGTATGAATTGCTCGTCTCATTTTCTTTTGTTTGGCTAATGCTTGAATCTTCATTTCGGCCAAGGGAAAATAAGTGCCCGAACTGGAACTGACTATCCAAACATACATCGTTTGTGCAGTCTTTCAGTAAGCATAGCTATGCTTATTACTGCTGTCTCAGGAACTCCGTGTGGATCGATAATACATATTGTCTTTATAAACGCTTGATTTTCTGCACTTGGTTTTCTTTTTTCGCCTACTTCGCTGCTCGTTTCATTAGTAAGTCTACGTGGATGCGAGTATTTGGTTCCTTGGGTTGATCAATCCTCCTAGGACGCATCAGCGTGTTTGAGCACAGTTCAGAATCGCCAGGTTTATGAATACATGTGCGGGCTGTGCAGCGATTTTCGGTTCTCAGCCGATGTATCAAATTAGTGTCCTCATTCTCCTAGACAATTCAGTGCACCAATTTATCGACCTCGAATGAATGCAACGTTTGTCCGTTATGGTGTCGAGCCATCAATAGCGCGGACGCATTAGAACGTTTCGCCACTGCTCTACGAGTGCTCATCGGGTCCTTGTTTGAAGGAAAATATACATACCTGCCTTCTCACCACATTTTTGTACTGTTTTTGGAGAGTTCATATATAATGATCTCATTGGTTACAGTTTGACAGAAAACTTGGGAAATGTGGCCGTATTCTCTCACCTGTTACTTGTCCACTTGGCTTTCTTCCGAGTTGGACATTTTAGACCTCAGTACTTTTTTTTGCGTGCTAAAAGTATGCGACCGATTTGCAACATCTGCCGGCGTTTTGCAGGAAATCAATCGACGTGCACAGTGGGGTAGGACATTCAGGATGTTTAGCACATTTGCACCGTTAGAGTAAACCATGGGGTCGAAGAACTTTAATATCGATTGAACCTGGCCTCATTTCAGGCATTATTTTAGAACAACTTTATGACTCAACTACACATATAAATGAAAGGGCGTAAAAAGAGAAGAACCGAGAATGAACAAGGTGGTATTCGTGTAAGGATGACACAGAATATTAATAGAGTGAACGTCCTGTAGATCCTTTGTACATATCACTGGGAACAATACAAACCGGATCTGAAGCAGGAGCATTAGAGAGGCTAGCCATTGAAACAATAACGGTTTTGTAGAAAATGGTCTCCTTTCGTAGCTTCACGTCACAACTAGGTTTACTTCCTGAGTCTCCTAATATTCTGTTCCGATCGTCATTAAAATTTGTTCCTGTAGCATGAGTTTGAATGAATTTCTCTGCACGGTGTGAACTCCAGCTAAACGCTCTGTTTTAACATTCTAATTATCTGAACTCGTGAACGATGTTGCGTTTTTACTCTCGCTCAGTTGTGTTCGAGTCGAGCCTACCGCAAATCACTTTATGCGTACACTCGGCGCCGGGTGTTCAGCCTGGCGAACGCGACGCCTCCACGGCTACGCACGCTCCTTCTCGGCTTGACACCCACTCTTTCTTTACTTTACCCTATTCTAATTGAAGACGCATCGCGATCTCATTTGTTGCCGACCAGAAAGGTTGAAGTTTCTGGCGTTAATCAATCCGCTTGGGATGCGCCGCCACGTTCACTTCAATTCAGAATCGTTTGAGGTTTACGAACGTGTATCTGGCCTATACAATGACTTGCGATGGCTAGCCGATGTGTGAAGTCAGTTCTTTTATCCTCCCAGACAAGTATGGTACCAACTTATCGACCCCGGAGGGATGAAAGGCTTGGTGAGCACTAGGGCGGACTCGAACCTCCGATCGATCGTGCAGGAAGCGGAACCTCTAATCGCCACTAAACCCGCCCTTTTTGCCGACCATATCTGGGATCAATTATAAAAAAAAATAAAGTGTGCCGATGGGTCAAGTCAGTGTTTTTATCCTCTCAGACAAGTCTGGAACCAATTCGTCAACAACGGAGGGGTGAAGGTCTTTGGCACCAGGGCCGTTAGGAGTCATCGATCGGGTGGTCGTGGCCTGATCCCCTTTCCGACTGCGCTACACCCGCCCCTTTAGATCAGTTGCGAAAGAGTGAAGCTTCATGAGTGGACTTTTTTCTTCCAAGACACTCATTCTTCCATATACTTGCCTTTCCTTTCATAAAGCTAGTTTGGATTAGAAAAATATTGATCAGCAGCGTTGTTCTTTTGCCATCATTTTAAGAGCATAAATATTCAAGTACACCCTTGAGTGTTCGACTAGCTCTTGATTTTGATAGCTATCTGTGTTGCTTTTTTACATTTTTTCACTTGGAGAGCCTCCAATTGGTTGGGGATTTTTTTTTCAAGATTTGTAGGATGTTCAAAAGAAGATACATCGTTCAGGGTACGCGTCATGAACAGGAATGGGGGTACGTTTAGATTTTGACAGTTACCTCCTACGAGGACGTTGTGTTTAGTGGTTTCTAGACTGTTTGATGGATTTGTTTGCATAGCGAAGTTGTCATAATTTTTTCTCTATTCAGTACTTTTTTCACTTTTCATCACTGCTCACACTTTTTATTTCTTCCTTCAGTCTCTTATTTCTTTCTTCATTTCTGTCATTTCATATCAATAGCTGATGAGACTGGATTTTGAAGAAGAAGATGTGAATTTTAGATGCGAGGAGTTCTATTATTCTTGTTTAATCTGTCGAAATATTAGGAATTTTCCAGAGAAGATGGACATTCTTGTCTCGTTCGTTTCATATCCTTTCTGAATCCTCTTCTCATCTTTTCATATGTTTTTTTTTTCTGTAGTATTGTAGTATTGTACCTTAATGGCTGGTTTAATAGGCGTAGAGCCTCACTGATTAAAGTGGAATGTTTCTCAGCTACGCTCCGGTGACACACAGACTAACTGCAGTATTACACAGCATAACAGATAAGTGGGTCGTGTACAAGTGCATGTGAATGATGTAAATACCCTATACCAAACAGTTCCTACTAGAAAAAAAACCTCACATGCTATCGTTTTACCGTTACCGGTAGCGAATGCAACTAAGTACCTCCTCAAGCCGTCCTTGAGCAACGTAATGGAGCAATAATTAAAAGTTCAAACAATGTTCTTTTCAAGTGTGTACGAAACGATTCTGATCGATTTTGCCTGTACGTCTTTCGTGTTTCACTTGAACGCCTGTTCTCGTTCCCCTCGTTTTGCAAATTTACATCGCTCTGATTTTGCTCAGCAAGCCGTAAGGCAGTGGCAGTCAATCCAGCGCAATGACTGACATATTAGAAACGGCGCCTGAAGGAGAAAAGAACGTAAGCGATAAGAAAGCTGTTCTCATTTTTGCTCTTTCTTCGTGACGAGACGTTATCCATGTCAACGGTTATGCACGTATACACGCATAGAGTCTCGAGTCAGAAAGTCTCGATGAAAATGCAGGAACTCTTGGCTAAGAAATGCCTGGGATAGTTTTGAATCGATATCTTGGTGTTGCAAAATTAGAAAATTCATACGAGACGAGATTGTGCAAATGCACCACAAACATCTTGAATTTCAGGGACAGGGACCTGTTCAGTATATTTCGGAATATGGCCCTGTCTTCCGGACCATATTCCGAAATTTGGGTGAGGAGGGTCCGACTTCTTCCCATCACACCTGTGAAAATGCTGACCAGTTTACTCATATGACTGGTTACTGACTGCGTAAAAAGTGATCTCGTCAGACTAATTGATCACTTTGTGCTCGTCATCTATATGATTATTGCTTTTCTAGAGGATGTTTTTCTTGTAGTGTTTGCAAACGTCTTGAACCCTGTGTACTGGTGAATAGAAGCGTAACATCACAAATTTCCCCGAATCGAATCAACCGGAGTTCTTAGAGTTCAACAAAACAATACAATAGTAGATAAAACCCGTTGTTTCTGAATGGCTTTTCAAAGTTCGGGTGCGTTTTGTAAATATCAAGGAAACAAGCAAACTTCCACGAAACTTCTCGTTTGTCACACTTTGTCGAAGCCGCTGACACATTTGTAAACACTGTAACCTGTCGTCACGGATGTGATCGCCAGTGTCGTGCTTACGGTCCCATTTCTGGGCCAGTGAATGTCTGCGTCGTTGTAAGTAGACTTTGCGGAGGGATTGTCCGTTGGGAACTGTCGATCGGGGTAGTTGTGTAAATCCCCGATCGATCGCGGCGTTTTTTGAAAGATATACTTGTCGTCACATGACACACAAATATGTACATAAGTCACATGTGCTGCCGTTGAATCCATCATTATCATTTTCCATTTCAGCCTAATTTCGCTCCGTACTTTATAGTGATAAATACGTTAATTATCCGTAATGTTAGTGGTCATAAATTCGACTACAGCCTACAATAAACTTTTCTTAACTATGGGTTATCCTGCTAGCATTGTCTCATTTCTTCATTATTCAGAATATCATAATTTTTCAGTTGTAAAATATTCTTTTAGCATTTCTTCACCTCTACCTTATTTGAAATGGTAAATAAGAAAGACGAACTTTCCTGTAATAATTTTTTTTGTTGACGTACTTCAAGTGGGAGGAAACATTGTCCTATATAGATCGGAGAAGAAATTCTATGTTGCATTTTCTCCAGTCGTTTGCAGGGAGACCACAGCGAAAACGCGAAGCATCCCGCAAAATTTCAGGGATCACAGGCTTCAGCAGTTCGGGTGGCCTCAGTCAATCCAACCGCGGAACTCTTTAGTCATCTAGGATTGACGAAGCGAAACCGGGTAGAGTAGATTTCATTAATTCTACGATTATAAAGAGTTGGGTTATTTTCCTTCTTCGGTGGTTGAACCATTGATCCAACACACACGTTTCCACTTCACTCTTGTGTTCACTCGGATCTTCACTCATATGGATGCGAAGAGTTGGATAAACTGATGCCTTTAGCACTCCTTATAAGAAATTTTCGCCAATGCCGCACTTAACACAGCGTTTTTTTGCTGTATTTCTCCTACCTAAAAATATTGCGTTGTAAAGAAGTTTCTGTTTTTGATAGTGTCCTCTGCTGCGTCCCTATTACAACGGCAAAGATCTGACGCCAAGCTGAGTTTAGAAGAAAACCTCGGAGAAAAAAATTCGAATTACACAGTCCTTTGACTTCCCGCCTTTCACCTTTTTTTTCTAATTTCCTTTCATTTTCCACGCTCATTCCAGAAATAGTCATCTCAATGTCATGTCATAGCGTGGAACTACTGAAAATTAGAGCTGACAGATGGTATCACACATCAAAATTGTAACAAAATAGAAACGAATCTATTCTTCAAATCGTAGACCTTCTCTGATCGTTCATAAACATTTTAAACTTCTTAAACGCGATCATAACCAACCATAATGTTGTAATAAGACTTGGCTGCTCAACCACTGGGAAATTTCCTTCCTATCGACGAGAGCGATCGATTTCGCCTCCAATTCCGTTATATGGTTTGTTCCTTTGGACCAAATATACATGGGCGTTATGTACGTACACAAACGGGGACCACAAATCATCAGCAGCCACATTAGTTCGAGTGAAGACGACGAAGTCTCTACATCGAATATGATTCAAGTAGTTTTTTGAATATTTATTTAGAAAACTATTTAAAAATCGATATCTTGTCTTGCCTCATGTTTTTGTTCTTTTACACTTCAACTGTACTTCTTTTAAGTTCTTACTTATTGTTTTATATTTCTTAGCTATCGTTTGAGGTTTTTTTTTTGAATATCCCTCTCTGGATATTCATTTATATTAAGGGATTCATAAATTCTTGTAACTAATCTCGTCGTTTTTACCTCTTGTTTGATTTTCATAAATGAGTGCATACATAAGCTCACAATCTTTATGTCCTTGGAATAAGTGTAGTGAATATCTCATTCATAAAAGAGATTACTCTTCTAAATTGGTTACTGCAACCATACTTCATCAATATTTCACTACTTGCTGTCTGCTGGTGTGCTTATTTTAACGCTAGAAATTCGCTATCACAAAGAAACCGTTGTGAGAGCAAACTCCAGTATTTTCTTATAGAACGACTATGTGACTTTTCCTTTTCCTTATGTGTCTTATTTTCTTACGACATGTCCTCAAAAGATTCTTTAGTCTATAACCCGCAAGCTCAAATTCCGCTTCTGCTGTCCAGATCACCTAGAAATTGTAGACCTCAACCATCCACAATACAACTCCATTTAAAGGCATCACCCCACGAATCTGGGGTGGTGCGGGTTTCAGGTGGGTTATGCTTATACGGAGTCGTAGATTATGGAAAGAAGGGTGATTCCGTCCATTTCTTCTTAATTGCCGTAAAAAACGGCCCGGAAGACTCATTCAGCCGTTCCGGCGCGCTACTTTCTACAACGAGTTCAATTGGAGCGCGGCAGCCTTGTACATGCGCCGCATCTTCCGGGCCGTTTTTTAACGGCAACTGGGAGGAAATTGACGGAGTCTCCCTCCTCTCCATAGTCTATGACCCCGTATAGGAACTCTGCACCTAAAATCCGTACCACCCCAGATTCGTGAGATGGTGCCTTCAAGGGTTGAGCAGTCGGTTTCTGTCAACGTTGATAGACCGGTTACGGCTCCCAGCAACACTCGTAACTGAAGCTCAGCCTGACTGTTGTGTTGTTGTAGGTAGTTGTTGTTGTAGATCGCAAAAACAAACAAACAAACGTGAGTGCTGCTATGGTCTCACCATACAGCTCTATAATATTCATACTACGTACGTTGAACCTCGCAGGTGCACATATTGGTCGTAGATCAGCTTTGAAAAGTTACTGATTTATTAGAAAGTGTAGTGTACATACGGTGTACATACGGCAATATATCAATATCATAGTGAGAGTTTTCGGATCTTAAGGGCAAGAACGATTTCCTGGCAATAAACCAATTACAGTGGAAGAAACAGCCTGAATAGTTGCGAACGCATTGTTTCTCGCCAGAGAATAATTAGCACAGAGGATAAACAAGTGGAAGTTCGATTCGCATCAAAATACCGTTTACGTTCATTGAATTTCCGTCGATTCGTTTTCCATTCTCGTCGGTGTCTTGTTGCTGCAAATTTTCCATCCACATCGAGAAATTTACGGATTCCATGTCGAGTAGTTTACCAGTAATTTGCTCAAGTCTGACTACTGCTAATTGCGTGCGCTTTGCTACTTTGTTGCAGTGCCTCAAATCGCTTTCGAATGGACTTTAATTAAGGACGCTGTTTTCTGTTTCGATCTTTTTGCCTTCTGCACAACAGTTCTGTCCAACCACAATTTTATCGAATTTCTTTCCTCCATAAACTGCTAGCGCACGACGCTACGATAATGGACCACTTTTGGGTGCGCTGGCTACTTTCACTAGCAATTTTTCCGTGAAGGGTAACGACCTAAAAAAATTGAAGGTCAATTCCCCCATGAAATTCGAAACGTGCGGGTTTATTGAACAAGCTCAATTTACGAATGTTGAACTACCTGAAAAATTACGGTACCCGTTGGTGGCAGACGACGGAACATGGTGTTTTGGCGGAGACAACTCTCACGAACGTCTGGTACATTTGAGGCAATTCATTTCAAACATTTTGCACCCATCACTCGGATTTTCTCTGTCATCGATTTCGGAAGCCACCAGAGTCGATAGACGAGAGTTGGTTTTTCTGCATTTCTTCCGCAGAGCCTTTCGGAAGGGGCGGACGTGAAGGAGCGCTGCAAACCTCTTCGTCCGAAAGTTACGAAACCCAATCACCATAGAATCATAAGCCTTCGCGAGAAATTCCACAAAACGTTAAATTTAGCCGCTCCTTTCACTGTACAAAATGTTCGATTGCCACCGCCAAACATTGGTTATGTTTTGCTTTTGTTCATTTAACATTTCCATATATACATGCGTCATATCGTCATGAATACCATCATCAACGCCGAAGAACTAGAACATGCATTTACAATTGATTTCCAACGACCCCTCTTTCTCTGACCTTTACACCCTGTTTTCTATGTTCTTAGCACTAAGATGATGCTTTAACTTGGTAACTTCGAAGTTAAACTCACTTTAAAATCGGAGGAGTAAAGACACGGAGACGTGTTTCCTGTTCTCCTAAGGGTGTTAGTAACAAAATCGGCAGTGAAAATTCAATCATTTTTATTTCGTCGCCTATGAATCAGACTACGAAATTCGATACTTCAATTTCCTATGTTGTCCGGAACATCATACTGTCATAATACTATACCGGTTGTCATCGTTGCAATCCTGAAATAACTATTTAGACTCAATTCAGCTTCACTGCCGCCTCTATTTTCCATCTCTTGTTTTTTTAGGGCACCCATGTGCACGAATTGTTAGTGTCCTCGTTGGATATGTCTGATGTGACGTTATGTAGTTGTCGCCTCAATTTTCATGTTACCAATCCATTCTTCTTTCTTCTAAAAGTAATGTCTATATTATTCTAAGGAACAGTTCATAAGTAGAGATTTTCAACACTGCTATTCAGCTTGACATAATGAATTTCTACTTCATGGTCAGATATCGTTGCATTGTTTGGCATATTTCTTCTATTATTTTTCCTGTTTTTTGCAATGCGCAAGAAATGTCGGGTTCATGCGACTCATCAAGATAACACGAACACATTACTATAGCAGAGTCAAAACGACATGAAGCACCACACGGCTGCGTAAGCGGTTGCGCTCGAAGCGGCGCAGACGGAGATAGTGGCTGGAATCGAGATGGGACCATCGCGAACTGCAGCAATGAACGGTGATAGCAAGGGTCTTCACTCGATCCGAACCGCTACAGTCCACCGCGTCGCTTCGAGCGCAACCGCTTACGCAACTGCACCGTGCATGTTTTGATCCAACTATGCTCTTGTTGTTGCCCCATTACGGGAACCTCGTCATGGACATGAAGAGAATGATCCGAAAAGGTGATAAAATTCCATTTAAAGAATTGAATTGGGCTAACATGAAAGTGAATGTTGATGGTCGACAGTAACACCATCGTCGCTTCGCTTATGAAATTGTTCTTATGACATTAGACGGGCTAGCGGAATTCGACGAAATGTGTGGAAAGATGGGGAGGAAAAAAGCAACAGGTAAGCAAACAAGGTTTTTTTAGAAACAAACCGAGAACACCAGCTTAGCCCTCACCATCCTTACAAAAAACCGTTCTTCCTACTTCGGTCGATATTTCAGAAACCAGGACACTTCGCAAACACGAAGAAGGTGTGATCAGCGTCATCGAATGCTTTATAGACGGGACCACGCTTAGAGCATTCCGTTTTGTGCAAACGAAATAGGGGGTTCGGAGCTTTATTGTGCACAGGAGATCTGAAAATCAGAAACAATTCCAAGTAGAAAATAAGGTTGGGTGGCGAGCAGGTAATAGGTCCTAGCGGCAATCTTTGGACGGAGAGCCTAAGCGACTGCGATCAGGTCAAAACGAAAAACGAAACTCGAAACGACGCGGTGGAGACAGCAGTTGGAACCGAGGTGGAAACCGCTCCACCGCCTCGAGAGAAGCCGCGTACGCAATTGCGCCGTGCTTCATGCCATTTTGACTCTTCTATGCAGACTTGAAATACAAAACACGAATATCAGGATCTCGTTGCCAAATTTCTATACGAACTCCTTCAGAAAAAGAGAAAATTCGATGCTCTTTTTTATCTCTTCCAACTACCGAAGAAGAGTCACTGGTGTACTCTTGAGCGTGAAAGGAACGGATGGAAATTTTCTAGCTCTCGCTCGAACAAATTCAACAGCATAGGTAAGATAGGGGATTCGACATACGTTACGTCGGAGAAGAAACTGCAGTTGCACTAATTTGTATTAGTTATCTTGTTTAGTACCATCGTCAAGCTACTCAGTAACGATTAATGGTCGCGCTGGCCATATACGCTGTGCGGCTTTTAGGCTATTAGACAGGACGGGCGATGTCCATCCACTAACAGCTTGCGGTTGTACATTGAAAAAAAAAACTAGTCACGTTGTAAATTTGCGTTGCACACTTTGCTAAAGTTTTAGCGAACAATAGAATCACCTGTTGTTGTTCTTTTGCTCGTTAAAACTTTTGATTTTTTTTTCCGATGGAACTGGAATCAAAGAAGATCTGATCCAAGAGAATCAAGAAATTCTGCTCAAAACAACTAAGGAACTCAGCGAAGGGGTCGCACCCATGGACACTGCTCTTTCAGATTATGTTATTGAAGGAAATATGTGCACTTATAACGTTTTTTGTTCCATTCTGACCTTTGTGCGTTTTGTTAGTTGCGAATCTAGGCCATCAGTGTTCAGTAGTGAAAAGTACAATTTCTGCAAATGTTTCGTGTCGGAAGTTACACCAGACGCCACTTTTTTTCGTATGGGAGAGGTTTTAGACAATGCTTCCTTCGTCCTTGCTGTAAAACGCCAAACTTTGGTTCTATTCATGTGTTTGTGTGTTTGTGCACAACTCACCTATCCTTAAATTGTTAAAGTTTATAAAGATCAATTATCAGTAAACAATGTTTGAACGATGGGGTCACATCATTTCATTAAAATCGCATGTTATTTTCTGATTATTTCTTAATTTGTATTTTGAATATCATTTTCGCTTTCCTCAAGTGGACACAATAATTGTAGACAAACGAGAATTTGTGCGTTTGCAAACAGAAGAGTGAAGAGAAAGAAATCGACACCACTCAACTTTTTCAATACATTATGTACCGTGTGAGTGCATACGTCCACCCACACACTGACGTTGAAGTTCCTCTTCTTTCAGTGGTGTTTTCGTTCGCCCATTGGTTCTATCATTTTCGTCAAAAAGAGGAAAATAAAGTTGAAATGATAGTGAAGGTAGTTTCTGGGCTGTTAACAGGAATTTCTAAGAAACCATTGGGTGTGCTGTTCAAAAGAATGCACCATGAGGGAAACAGCCTCTATAAGTTTACATTAACCTTTTTTTTTATTTGACGGACGAGCTGAGACGAGAACATCAGTGCAATCACTAAAGCACGTGAACATAAATACCGATCGAAAACAAGCACCGAAACGACTGTTTCAACCCGTGGCCCTTCGCTTGTCAACCGATAAGGTCGATCGTCGATTTGATGCCGACTTTTTCGGGGACACTGATGCCTTGTTTTTCGTTGAAAGAAATTGCTGACTTCTTTTTATTCGGGCACGAATGCTTCCCTGTACTTTATCTCAGATTTCACACGAGGGCCGTACACGTTTCGTGTACAGGGGAACGATTTGATATGTGTGTTCGTGTTTGTCGTGTCATTATGTTTTTATCCGCGCACCAGTATCGATCGCGGCTCGCTTGACTTATTCTGTCTCTCGACCTCGCAGTATTCGCACAGATCGTACTCACTCGGCCATATTTCATGCCAAGTATCCTGTTCACTTTCTGAAGTCAGGTTTCTAAACTGTAAACAATTAATAGATACACTTTTGAAGGCTGATAAGGGAGGACCGAAGGCTGTTCTGGATTGATCACATGTCGGTTGTTCTATCTCGGATAGTTACACTTACTGCAGGAACACTTTATCCTGCCTATAGAAGCTACAAGGTTTGTGCTTCCACTCTTAGCACTATTTTTCCGAAATAAATGAAAAATTTTGAGTAAGTACTCTTTTTTCATGCTCATAAGTCTAGTACCATATGATATTGACTATGTTTGTAGTCATTCTTGCACAAAGAATGGCATTTCATCGTTCTTCTGATAGAACAATTTCGTAAGATGCTGCACCATGTTCCGAAAATTAAAAGTTAGATGTTCTTGACAGCTCTTAATGAAGTCGAAAGGGGAAGCTGAGAGGCCGATGTAACGTAAAATAAATGCAGAGCATGTCGTCTTTGTGGCTCTAAGTTTTGTGAAGGTCCCAGCAAGAAGATATCAGATGCTGAACCGACATAGAGTCAAGAAATTTGGACGAATTTCTATGCGCGGTTTTATTTTTCTTTTATTAGTTTTTTTCTTCTTATTTAGGGCTGTTGCTAAATGACAAATATACGATTTTAAATGAGAATAGATTTTTTTGCGTAACAATGTAGCATGACCTGAGAAGAAAAAATTATAAAATTAGGTACAAAGTACCAGCTATAAGACATTATAGTTTTATTGATTTCATTAATGGCTTGATAAGCCTCATACGATGAGTTTTCAAAAAGAATGCTTTAAAGTGAACCCAAATGCGGGAATGAGAGAAAAAGTTGGTACTTTGATACTGCTTGATATGTTTCAAAAGAAACAAGAAAATGCGAAAATGGTGGCGGTGCTATTGATAGATGCAACTAGTAGATGCATAAGTTTGATCTGTCTGATCAGTTTTTTTTTTCTCGAGGCCTAAATAATATGTTGATAAGAGAGGACAAATTAGTAGTTTCAGGTTCACGTCAGATTACAGAATACTATTTTTCGACCTTGAAAGAATGCAGATAATGCACTGAATCAGTTAACTTTGAATAGGCGAGGCTATTTTCTTGAATCACCTGGGCACTTGTTTCTAATATTAAAGCATTTTAAATTCTATGTTAAAACATGTGCATGTTTCCAATATTAGAAAGTAGTTCATAGTTTTTTCCCCTTTCTCTCAAAATAATGTCTACCATTTCTTCCCAATACCTTCCATGTACATCTAATATTTCTAGGCTGTTCGAACCAAAGATGTCCGAGAGTACGTGAAATGGATGATGTACTGGATAGTGTTCGCGATTTATACCTTCATAGAAACACTCGCTGATATCTTTATTTCGTTTTGGTTTCCATTTTACTATCAGCTGAAGATTGTGTTCGTAATATGGCTATTAAGTCCATGGACTAAAGGAGCGTCAATTCTATATCGGAAGGTTGGTTCTCGTTGTGAATACTTCGTGGTTTTAGCATCCATATCGTAGGGTGTTTTGCGATTGGAGGATACCAGTTCCAAGATCGTTGTTTTTGTTTGCACTGCAATCTTGGTATAGAACGATTTTCGGCTGAAATGGCGTTCTAGGCACAAATTCACGCTGAACCTTCTGTTTCAAAAACTGGAATTAGTACAACGTGTTTCAACTCTTAAAACTAATAAATCCTTTTCCTTGAATGCTGTCAAACTCATATGTTCCGCAGACCTGTGTGAGTGCGTCTAGTTTACTGCTTTGTATACCTCGTCTAGGTGTTTCGTATTCAGTAGGTATTTCGCAACATAGTTTTCTTTATGATACAGGAATAAGAACGAAACATTAGGATTTTGTTTGAGAACTAGGATTCTTCGTTTCGTCACTTTCGTTTTGTGGTCCTAGAAAGCAGCTATTACCTTTTGTCTAAACAACTGAATGCATTGTTTACTTTTTCATGTCCGAGTATTGCCACAAGCATGTTATCAGTGTTCGTCCATTTGTTTGCGGAAATTTCACTGAAAGCTAATTCGGAAAGTGTACCACTATTTACTTGCACATTCGTTCATTTACATCCGAGAAAATTTTCCTTGTTTTTAAGTTCTTTGCAGATTTTTCCTGTGATTTGCTCACCTTTATGGTAGGTCGAAGTATTAGGTTGTTCGGATATAAACGAGACTTTCGATTCAAACTTTCAAACATCACAAAAGTTTTTATAGCAAGTCTTTATTCCAAACAATATTCTCCACAACTATCAACAACGCATCGCCATCGACCATGCAGGTTGTGGATGCCGTCTTCAAAGAATTTGGTTGGCTGCGAGTCGAAGTATGATACGACCCAAGATCGGACTTCATCGATATTGTTGAACTTTTTCTCCGACAATCCGTGATGCATCGATCGAAATAGATGGTAGTCCGAAGGAGCCAAGTCCGGACTATGCGGAGGATGCGGCAAAACTTTCAAGCCCAACTCTTGGATTTTTTTTCGATTTACGAACAGCTTTATTTTCATCACTCAGCTTATGAAGAACCCATTTGCCGCACCGATTTGTCATCCCGATTGTATGTAAATGCTCGTCAATTGTCGAATTCGAAGATCCGAACTCTAGGGCAAGTTTTCTTGTAATTTGTGTTGGATGAGACTCGATCGCCTTCTTCAGTAGTTCGTCGTCTACCACTTGAGGACGACGTCGGTGTTCTTTGTCTTCTAAGCTATCATTTCCATTTTCAAAGCGTTGAAATCATTTGTAGCATTGACTTCGCGAAATCACATCTTCAATAAAATAAAAATAAAATAAATAAATGAATTTTTATTTTCATGAAATAAAAAATTTTTATGGAATAAAAAATATTACAGAAATCAAAAATAAGCAAAAAAGAAAGTAAAATATACAGGAAAACGACAGTAACAGAATGGAACCAAAACTGTCCAAATTGCTGTTCGAGATTCGTAAAGTTTCGAAAGTCTCGTTTATATCCGAACAACCCAATATTTTGCTGCAGTCTAGTGGAAGCAGACCTACTTTCCTGAATTTGCTTCTTTAATATTCGACATTTGCTCGGGGAAATAACCATCGGAGAATGAGACAGTACTTTTTTTTTCAAACAATTCCATGTCAAGAATGTTTCTTTCTCGGCAATGACTTGAGATTAATCACTAAATGGATATTTGTGTATAGAGATAATTAATCGCTGGTTACAAATAGAGAATATTAATGAAATTTTATTGAGACGGGAAACAATAGGAGTTTTAACTTCAGTTTCACGAAATCTTCAAATGAATGAAGATGACTTAGGGTATCCGTTGCTTTGTGTTTTACCGAAACTGAGCGTGTGAGAGATGTTATCCAGTTGGGGAAAAAAAATATATATATATATAATATTTTCATAATTTCAGTGGATTCATCCTACGTTATCCAGACATGAACAAGACATTGATGCTTTGCTAGAGCAAGCTAAATCAGAAAGCTACAACCAGGTAAGCCTACCTCTTTCTCTTTGCCTCTTAAAAATGCATTAATATTTTCGAAGTGAGGGTTGGCAGGTTAGCTGAGTGAGGCTGCCTTTAGCTTCTGGGCATACCAGTAAAATCTAATTTGCTACTTATGCCAAAATGAGAATTGTTCATGGTATTCGTTTTGTGGCCGAGTTCTTCACCATCTTTAATTAACCCTCTATCCATTCGAGTCATTTAGTTCCAATTTCGTTCCAGCTAGTTCGTTTTGGCAGTCGCAGTCTACTATGTGCCCGCGACATAGTTGCCGAAGCAGCCCTGCGTGGTCAAGCTCAACTAGTTAATCAACTGCAAAGGTGAACAGCTCCACATCTTTGGCTGACTTCCTTTCAATTCAAACTCTGTAATATTTTGGTTCTAGATGTATGTACTTTGCGGCATTAGATGTAGAAGAAGTATTGATATTTTTTTTTTGTTCATTTAAGAGAAAGTATGTTGTTCTGTTCAGTAAGTAGAATTTTTCTCTGTAAACTTTCGCTTCTATCCGCGTCTCTGTAGTTACGGTAGCTCTTTTTTTATAGAAATTTGGTGTATAGTTCGTTTTGAAGGACAATTCCTCTGGTAGCACCTCTCATGTTATTGTAGAACTCAATTTTACAGAAACCGTAACGGTAGATAGTTACGTTTGTGGTGATCTAATCATCACACATTTTCAGGTCATACAGTGCAAGCGATGTTAACCGGGAACGTGTGGAAGACTCTCGAAAGCGTATCCAAGTGGAAGAAATTGTTGAGCTAGAAGACGAAAGCAGCGACCATGATCGATCTGGAGCTCAGAATCCTGAGGACAGTGAGGTTCGGGAATTATTCCGTTGTTTGTTAAAAGGAAGCCTTGCTGCTGAATAAGTGTTCTCAATGCTTACTACGAGGGACAATCACATATGAATGAGCCTTTCTTTACAAGATTTATTTTGTAGGAAATATCAGCATTTCTACGTACTGTTTTTCTAAATAATCTCCTCTTTCTGTGACACATTTTTCCCAAAGTTTTGGTAATTTCTTCGTTCCGTTCTCCAAGAATAAAGTTGAGTGGGTGTCTAACCAGTTGCGCACAAATGTTTCCGCTTGATCGTTGCTCCCAAATCGCTTACCTCCAAGTGCTTCTTTGAGGGGTCAAACAAACGTCAACCGGTCAAACATGTGAAAATCGCATGGCGACAAGCCTGGGGTGCAAGGTGAATGATCGAACATTTTTCAGCGCATTCCCACCTGTTTCTACTGCAACCACACACATGCAGTGTGGTTTTCGTGGGGTTTCTTTCACCCTCCTTTCTCCAATTTATGCTTGCACACTTTGATTTCAGACTTATGCGCCATGCGATTTCCACATGTTTGGACCCCTCAAAGAAGCATTTTGCGGCAAGCGATTTGGGAAAAACGACCAAGTAGAAAACTGCGTGCGCAACTAGTTGGATACCCGTTCAACTTCGTTCATCGAGAACGGAGTGAAGAAGTTACCAAAACGTTGCCTTAAAAAGTATCATAAAATAATGGAATTATTCAAAAAAAAATAATCTCTAGGAATGCAGATATTTAATATAAAACAATTTAAAGACTCCTTTATATTTGATTCTTCCTTGTAATAGTATTGTTCTTTTTTTGTCTTTCGTAGATTTTAATTGTAGGTGCCGCGACGACGTGCGAATCGTTCTCGGTCTGGTTCCCGTACGTTAGAAGGCGGTGAAAATACCTACAACACAATGCCTCGAAGAAGTACTCGTAGGTACATGTGAAGAACAAGACGATTCTACCATTTCCGAAAAGTCTTCCCAGTTTTCCCACATCTGCTCCAGTCGGGTCGAAGTGGCTACCGCCACTTCATGCTGCAGTTACCTTGAAATGGGGTGTCTGATTTCATTTTTTGTTGAAAATATTTGTACCCAAATGGCTACAATGAACGGCTTTGGAAGTTGGAGGGCCAGTAATTTGTTGTATTCTTGCTTTCTAGTATTTAAAATTAACTGATGGTATGTACTTCTTATTTTCTTAACCAGTTTTCCAGTTTCTTAGTTTGGTAGCTGGATTGTCTTAGCGTTTTTTCTTAACTTTCATTTTTCACGCAAGCATAATTTCAGGAATGAAATTCGGTAGTATCTCTGGTCATGCATGTCTCCTCCTTTCGCTGTTTACGCTTCTTACGATTCGCTATATCAACAAAACTTTCTGCTATGTTGCATCGATTCAGAGATTGATACGATCACTCAGCATTAAAAATACGATGTTGTTTGCAGCGGTGGTGAAGAAAATGACTTATTGAAAGATCGGGAAATACAAGATTGAATCATTCATACTGATTCCTTCTCAAGTCTTTTACAGTTGCCTACAGTCGTCAGAGTAATTTTCTGTCACTTCTTCACTGCGCTACAACACTTCCATTCATTGTTCTATGGCCTAGCGGTGGCTTGATTCTCGTCAATCAAGTTCCTCTAGGCTTATATTCCATTCGATTTTCTCTCCTTGGATAGGTTGGCACGTTGATGAAAATACACCGCTGCTGTGCCTTTTCCTCATATCTCAAGGCTTTTCCTTACTTCTTATCACAGCTATAATTGTATGTTTGTGTCGTTAAGCATGCACGGTAGCTCGTTTGCTTTCATTGTTTGTGTTGCCAGTCTGTGAATAGACATTTTGTAATTGTATTACTATAAAACCACTGGTTTTATATGCTCAGTGTACAGTAAATATGACAATCTACTCTTGCGGACTGATCATTCGAACAAGGAACATTTCAAAGCGGTTGTTGTGATTATTATTCAACCGATTCACGATTCGACTTTGATTACCTGTTGATGGGAAAGGGCGCTAAAAAGTACTTGCCTAGAGGAGGTCATATGCAGCTACAATGTGTTAGTGTTGTAGTGCTCAAATGCCTATAGCTGTATTCATCAATAAAATAATAGTTAGTAGAGTGCAAGGTTGACACCTGAAGTTGACAGTTGAAGTTGCTGGATAGTATTTGTGATGTATGGCTGTCACCACTGAGTTCTTTTTAAAGATTGGTTCCTTTTTCCAATTATTGTTCGGAGTATCAACAGTACCAAGGAATTGAGAATTGGGAGAGATTAAACACAGAAGAAATTGACTTCGTTGGGATCTTTCCACGGAAAAATGAGGTTAGGTGTGTAGATCATGAGTATGGGCGCGATCGCGCTCAATTCAGCCCAATTGTCGTTGAAAACGACGCGGAAAACCTCTTGTTGATCGAATTGCCATACGAGGCACGTAACAACGCATGCACGCCTAAGCATACATGCATCGTCTGAGCGAGCGGATAATCAGCGGACTGCTGTCGTTGTCTCTTCAGTTCGCCGGTAGGCGCAGCGCGTCTCGTTCCCAGTAACGTTGCCAGTTACTTTGTATGGAAATCCACAAGGTCGTCTTTGGGACAATTAGAGACAGTTGAGGTTGATCACAATTACACAGGTGATCTACCCGTCTAACCATATACTCTCGTGGAGAGACACCAACACATCGTCAATCTCGTGTGTGCTGACTTTAAGGCAGTTGGCGTTCACTTAATTACTTTCGAACGAGTACGGAAATGAAGTTGTATGGCTCGGTTCACCTTAGCATAGGCAATTGTCCCACTAATTTGTGGCCGGAACAATCCGCAACGGATTTGCTGCAATCAGAAAAGGCAATCGTGCTCCAACTCACTTGCGGCACTTGAGCGCTCATTCCTAGAGGGCAGATTTACGCATACAAATACACTTTTTATTTGTTTTCCTTTCGAGATCCTAAATCAGTAGTTTTTTGTCCTTGTTTTTCGTTATCGAAATTTGTGAAGATGTCAGAGGAGGCGATTGATCGTCTCGAAGGTCGTATCGACACATTTGGTGGATTGGTCATTCGCAAGCAAAAATCTGACACGGATAAGAAATCACGTGAAGAAAGCAGGTGAGTGTGAAGATAATGTGGCTGTTATGTCTTTATTTTACATGTTATTTTATGCAATCAAAAACATTCATTTCATGGAATCATGTGCGATTCACGTACTGTTGTGTTGAACTATGAAGTGTGTAGCCTGGGTCAAAGACTTTTTGAGAGAGTCCACTGATTTCATTATGTTTTGAAAGATTCCGTATAGAACTCTTAAGCGTGTTAAGTTTTTGTGTCTTGGAATAAAATAAGCTAGTTCGGAACTCATTTAATTCGAGTAGTGTTAAGTAGTTGGCAGATTCATTCGTATTTGTTAAAATAACTGACAGGGATTATTAGTTATGAAGATGGGAGGTAGGATGTACGATATTTAGAGAAAAAAAGTAAATGACTCCGATTTTTTTAAAATATGTGCTATCATGACTGTTCTATACGTTATCATGAAGAACTTGAGGGCTACTTAGCTGATAAACGCATTTCGTTAGTATTATTGTAGAGTTGGGAAACTATATTCTAACATGCAGTTGTTACTGCTCAAGAGTTTACATTGGAATTTCTGGGATTCACCCATTTATTTTCTCGTTGATGCGGTCAATATGCTCCAAAACATCAACTATCCTGACAAACTAGAAGAAAAAGGAGAAAATAGAGTTCGTCTTTAAAACTTAGGTCAATACTCGGCTTGGACAAGTTGGCACGTGCTAAGAAAGAGGAACACTCCAGGAAACGAGGCGATGAAACTCCTGGTGCAGGAGTCACTGATAGCGTACGCAGAGGCATCCAAAAGTTCGTCTATTTCTCGCAAATTTGTTGAGGAGTTCAAGTATTTTATTATATGTTTTAAAAGTAGTGCTGTCACGATGTGAATTTCTAGTGGAAACATCTTCTAGATAAACAGGCATCGTTTGCATTCTTTATAGGTTCCAGTCAGAAAAATATAAGGATGAGCGTCGCGGATTAGCCGCTGATAGTAGAAAACGAGATAGAGATCGGGACAGAGACAGAGAAAGAAGCTCTCGCGATGATCAAAGAGACACAAGAAATCGCAAAGATGATCGACGACGATCTGAAAGAAGAGATCGTGACGAGAAACGAAGTCGAAAGGATTATGAAACTCCGAATTTCAAGGTGAGCATTTCTATACTCTTCTTTTATTAATTATACGCTTATCTTCTATCTAGCGCATCTTCTAGGAACAAAAATTTTGAAGTGCTTGTACTGTACTTTTTCGGCCTCAACTGCCTCTTTTTGCCTGGTCGTACCAACTTCGAGTCATGCATGTACTAGAAAGAGTCTTTGCTTTAAGGTTCCTTTTACTCCTTCCCGTTATGGATGGAATGATGACGATGTGCCAGTGCAAAAGTCATCGTGGGACACTCCTTCTCCGCGCACAGTGTCCTCTTCACGTCGAGGAGATTCTGAAAGAAGTAAGCCCTGTGTTTTTTTTAATGTTGAAGTGCCTTGTAAGTAAGAAATCAAATGACATTGCGACTTCATCTTTTCATTATTTGGAAGTGTTTCCCATGGATTTGTAAACGTCTTTCCTAAACTTCCACTCTCTTCAAATAAACTTAAATAAGCATATAAACATTTCCAGTTCAAACAGTCGGATTTCTGCCGATAGTAGAGTTTCGTTTAACTATTCTGATTCTCTTAGTTTACCTGACGGACATAACGTTTAAGACTTTACTCAATACACCAATCATACTTTATAAAAACTTCGCTTAGGTGTTTCAAGCATATGGCGAAGTGAGCGTCGACATCGTGATGAAGATCAAAGAAAGAAATACGAACGTACTGAAGAATCTGTTCGCTCTTTGAAAGATGAGGCTTTTGAGTAAGTCATGCGTTTGGATTTTTTTTAAATTGGAGGTGTTATACTACATATTTGGTGAGCTTGGAGATTTCTTTTGGAGCATATCTATTAGTGCTATTAATTGCTTTGTCTCCGTTTGCAACTACTTGTTTCGTGCCGACAAAATATCCATCTTTCTTTTCGTGCTGGAGGCAGGTTGTGAACATAGATGCGATAGTCGGAGCCGGTTCTCTGACCCCCTTCACTTTTGAACGGTTGGGGAGAGGACCTCCTTCACTTTTAAACGGTTGACAAAATTACCCCTTTCACTTTTGGACGGATGGCGAAAGGACCCCCTTCACTTGAGCTGCACCCCATAAACTAAACCCCCTTCACCTGAGGAGGGTCCGGCTTCTCCCTATCACACCTATGGTTGTGAAACATTGAGTCCATGAAACTCGTCCGAAAGATGCAACTATCCTTACAAAAAGACCGTTATTTTTCAGAGTAGAAATTCCTTGGAACAGTTCTAGCTGGCACCGTTTTGAGAGACAATATTTTTTAAAACCTTTTTCTGCACTCTCTGCTCTGCTTCTCATTCATTTTCTGCGTAGCTCATTCTATTCACAAAAGTTTACGAAGAGTTAGTCAGCTAAGGAAATAGTTCTTCATCTTTTCTTTGAAAGTTTTCGTTAAGAGCAGTCAATTACTTTCCTCGTCACTTTTCACTGTCTACGCGAAGAGAAGATTATGCCTAAAATATTATGACATCTAATAATTCCTAATTATCCAGTATTTTCCTTTGGTATCTTGTCATCTTAAGTGTCTCAAAAATTCCATTTTTGTTTGAAAAAGCAATCTGTTTTTATGCAGGCCAACTTTTTACGATGCAGCCGAGAGAGCGCAATGGGAAGCAGAGCAGAAAATAATAGACCGAGAATGGTATGATAACGATGGCGTATACGACGACGAGTACAATCCTTTTGCTAAGGTACTGGTAATGTTCATCATTCATCTGTTGTCAGATCAATACGAAATCTTGCAGGTTAGTGAAGAATTCGTCGAGAAACGGGAAAAACAGTGGCAAGAGAAGACTTCGGGACCGCGTCTTACACTAAAACAACAGTCTATAAAGCGAGAAAATGAACTATGGGAAAACAATCGATTGCACAGATCAGGTAAATCATGAAGGATGTGCGAGGAGTTCGCATCATGATTGTCGGCAGATCTCCTGTGGTAGTTTCTTCACTAGAGTTTCAATGTGACTTCTATTTGTTGAATTCATCAAATTGGTATTTAACAAAACTTGGCAACGTAAGATTTTTAGTAATGCCTAAAGGGTGGGATTTAGGTAGCAAGTTTTAACGTCCGTGAATCTTAACTGCGACTGTGATGTCAATTTCTGCTTAAAGGCAGCATACCACGAATCTGAGGTGGTGCGGATTTCAGGTGGAGTATCCGTCTACGGGGTCGTAGATTATGGAGACGAGGGTAGTTCCGCTCATCTCTCCCTGCATTACTGCAAACAGCCACCTCTGGAATGCTGTTTTATACGATGCCATCTATTGCAACGTTTCACCTTTGCGTCGCCTCCGCCCTGGGGTTCGTCGAAAATCAGTTTGGACTTCCTCGATAGGCAGTGAGGGACGGTACGCGTGCAAGGGAATAGAAGGCATCGTAAAAAAACTGCATTCTGGAGGCGGCTGTTTGCAATAATGCAGGGAAAGGTGAGCGGAATCACTCCGGTCTGCATAATCTACGACCCCGCATACGGATATGCCGCCTGAAATCCATACAACTCCAGATTCGTGGTATGCTGCCTTTGAAAATACTTCCATTCTGGATGATCTCTACCTTTTTCTTGAAATTTTATAAACCTTGTTTTGTTGTTTGCAGGAGTTGTTGCACTCACTGACGAGTTGTCGAGCGTTTTCGAAGATGAAACAGATGAGAACCGCGTTCATTTGCTTGTCCACAATATAGTTCCGCCTTTTCTCGACGGAAGGATAGTCTTTACACGGGTAAGTGCTGTAGTGAGCTGCCTCAGTTGTCGACAAACTTACTGAATGGCATTTTCAAGCAATCCAAACCAGTCATACCAGTTGTGGATACAACATGCGATATGGCTGTTGCAGCAGCTCGTGGAAGCAAAGTGGTTCGTCAATTTCGGGAGTCTGAAGAGAGGAAGAAGGTAAATTTGAGGATAGCTTTCTTGGAAACTACTCTTAGTGGTATAATGAGAGCTGCACAAAACTTGTTCTGTTTAATTTTATCGAGTTGTCTAAGCGTGAGAGAAGACCACAACAACACGTATGTTTAGGCTCAAGAAAAACATTGGGAGCTGGCTGGAAGTAACTTGGGAAATTTGATGGGAGTGAAACAGAAGCCGGATGAAACTGGTGATCCTGAGGAAGAAGATAATAGCAACTATAAGGTGGATTTGTCAGCAAACTTCACTTTAATTTTTCTCTTAATCTGCTAAAAATCATTTCTTTCAACCTGCAAAAATCACAAATAATTCCTGAATAACATTCGTATTTTTAGGAATCCCACCAATTCGCATCACATATGAGTGAGAAAATGGATGCAGTATCTGACTTCGCACTTGAGAAAACTATCAAGGTAAGCTGTTTGAACGCTTCAGATCGAAAAGAGTGACCCTTGCATTTTGCACTTATTTGATTCTTTGAATGTTACATCGGATAATCGAGCGGATGTCTCAAATCTTCTATTTATAGAAGACCAACAATTTGTTTTTAGATTTTGTACATGGCGTTTCGCGCCAAGTTAGCACCTTTAAGACCTCGAATAGTTCAAGTTCCTTTCATTCACAACTATCCTTTCGCAAATCTTACTCTCTGTTTCAGTAGTCACATTCTAGCTGGGTGACGCTGAGGTTCTAGCTCAATAGGTTTTACAGTCGGTATGTGATAAACTGTTGTATAGGCTGCATAACCACAATAAGAGCTGCAATACTGACTTATTTTGACCGCGTAGTTCCGAAGAAGTTTTGGCTTCTAAGCAACAAAAGTTTCTCTAACACTTGTGGCAGTCGAAAATGGTGTAAGATGGGAACACCATAACATCACTAGAACATATTCAGTGCAGTTCTCGATCACATTCTAATTCTTTTACAGCAGCAACGAGAATACTTGCCAGTATTTGCGTGCCGGCAGAAAATGATGACTGTGGTTCGAGAAAATAATGTTGTCATCATTGTCGGAGAAACGGGTTCCGGAAAAACCACCCAACTTGCTCAGTATCTGCTTGAAGATGGCTTTGGAGATACAGGTTGTTATTCTCTTCATTTTCCTTTTACCATATCATGTTCATGATAAGAATATTCAAGCGTTCCCTTTTCCCTCCTTTAGGTATCATTGGATGTACACAACCTCGTCGTGTCGCTGCCATGAGTGTGGCGAAACGCGTTGCAGATGAAATGGGAGTAGAGGTGAATTGTTTAACAAAGTCAAAGAGAAAATCTATGAAATCAATTACATTTAGCTTGGACAAGAAGTTGGATATGCTATTCGATTTGAGGACTGCACTTCAGAAAAGACTGTAATCAAGTACATGACAGATGGTATTCTGTTGAGAGAGTGTTTAGGCGATGGGGATCTGGATCAGTACAGTGCAATAATCATGGATGAAGCCCACGAAAGGTTCCTTTAAAATGTGTTTTAGTTGCTTTTTTTCGCCTGTATAATTTGCGTTGTTTGCAGATCATTGAATACTGATGTGCTGTTTGGGCTTCTCCGCGATGTGGTAGCTCGGAGAACTGATCTCCGTCTGATTGTCACATCTGCGACTATGGATGCTGATAAATTTGCAAATTTCTTTGGAGGCAGTTGTCCCACATTTACTATTCCTGGCCGTACATTCCCTGTTGAGATCTTTCATGCTAGGGCACCGGTCAGCTATTGAAGCTTCAGAAACTGTGTGATACGGGTTTTGATGGCTACCTTATATCCTATGTTCAATTTTAGGTAGAAGACTACGTAGATGCTGCAGTCAAGCAAGCGATTACGGTGCATCTCGGTGGCATGGAAGGTGACATTTTGATTTTCATGCCGGGTCAAGAAGATATTGAGGTGTGTGATTGTACCTACAAAAGGTGAATTCCAGACGTTTTGCCAGTTAGGACTAGAATTTGTTGTAGGTAACTTGTGAACTCATGAAGACACGACTAGGAGAACTCGACGAAGCTCCTCCTCTTGCTGTACTTCCGATCTACTCCCAGTTGCCCAGTGACTTACAGGTAAACCATAACGTGCTTCACTGTGCGCTGACTCGCTCGCTTTTGTTTCCACTTTCTTTCATCTTCTCTATTCATCTCATTTGAAGCATATTTCATTGTTTTTCAAGGCAAAAATCTTCCAACGCGCTCCAGGAGGAATGCGGAAGTGCATCGTAGCCACCAACATTGCTGAGACATCTTTAACAGTCGACGGGATTTTGTTTGTTATTGATCCTGGTTTCTGCAAAATGAAAGTTTACAACCCACGAATTGGTATGGATGCCTTACAGGTCTGTTAGCATCTAGTTTGCGGTTCTCTTCATCCTCGTATAAATTTTATTCTGCAGCAAAAATTTGTTTTATGACATCCCAAAATTTTCCTTTAGATCTTCCCTGTGTCGCAAGCCTCTGCAAATCAGAGATCAGGTCGTGCTGGTCGAACAGGACCAGGGCAATGCTTCCGTTTATACACGGAAAGACAGTTTAAAGAGGAGATGCTTGTGAGTGAAACCAACACTCAGCCTGCTTGTGACTCAATACTTTGCGAGATATGTGGTTGTGCTTGCCGTTTCAAGTAATGAACACCCTAGTCCTCTGGAATCCCCCTTGTGCATCCTATTCAACTGTGATCCTCCTGACATACCTGAGACACGTACTTATTTGTTTTTCCAGGTATCGACTGTCCCTGAAATTCAACGTACAAATCTCTCGAATGTTGTGTTGTTATTGAAATCACTTGGAGTAGACGACCTACTCAAATTCCATTTTATGGATGCTCCACCGCAGGACAATATGCTTAATTCCATGTATCAACTGTGGACTTTAGGAGCTCTGGACAATACCGGACGGTACTGTTTCTTTCGTGTCTTGCTTGCCTAATTATCGCATATTTTACATCTTCATGATGTAGTTACTTTTCAGTCTCACTGATCTTGGAAGAATGATGGTGGAATTTCCGCTTGATCCAACTCTTTCGAAAATGTTGATAGTTTCGGAAAGTATGGGCTGTAGCGAGGAGGTAAGCTATAATTATTAGCTATTTCCTCAGCTTCTCTTTTTTCTCTAAGCTTCTTCGTTTTTAAGTTCCATTAGAGGAATTTTAATTTTGCGTGCAGTTAGACGATGAAAAGTGCCAAATGTTTTGAATGTTAACTATTCATAAGTGAAAAAGAATGAGGTGGTTTGATGGTGTAAACACCTACATAATTTACGTAGAATACAACTGATTGTTAAATATCATAAAATTTTATAAAATGTACGATTTTTCCGCGTAGTTCAGCAACATCTTCTAATGGCTGTGAGTATGAGCAGGGAATTCACGAGCGAATGTTGATCTTAAAAGTGCCTTGAATGCAGCGCCTATTTGCCTCACATTTCCTTAGGTTACAGTAAGAATGCTTCAGAGGTTATGCTTTTTAAACCGCATCAAACTTTGTCAACGAGCTTGGTTAAGGTGATCGTTGCGGTACAGTATTCCTTCTACGTGTTTATTTTTTATCTGGCTACAATATTTGTGACATGTGCCACGAATGTATAAAACTGCAGAAGCGCAAAATGGAGTAATGAATAGGTAATTATAGGTACTTATATTTGTGCTCAGCATTAAAAACACCTGTGAAATGGATTAAAGTCAATTCAAAAAAGGATTCCAGAAAGTTTATTAGAATTCTGGGGTTATGATGAAGAACAGATATTGTACGCGTGGCCGTCATTCTCATATTTTTCGCCCTCAAATTTTCGTGGCTAACCAAAAGTTTGCCTCTCGAAAATGGAATCTTTAATTGGGTCTTTTTTTATTGGTTTACATATGTCCCCAATACCGACTCCTTTATTCATTGACAGCTTCTATTTTGGCGTGTTTCTTTCTAGTTTGTCTGGCATTTAAGGTGCTCACAATTGTATCTATGCTTTCGGTGCCAGCCATATTTTTCCGGCCAAAGGGAAGGGAAGATGAAGCCGATTCGAAGAAAGAGAAGTTTCAGGTGATGTCAGAATTGTATTCTAATCCATACTATTACGTGATAACTTTGCAAATTTGAAACTAATAACTACTATCGTTTCCTTCTTTCCTGTGATAATAAGCGTATCATTCGTTTAGGTGCCCGAATCTGATCATTTGACATTTTTGAACGTTTATCTACAATGGCGACAGCATAAGTATTCAGCGAAATGGTGTGCTGATAACTATATACACGCAAAGGCCATTAAGAAGGTTATTATTTGGACTCGAACCTCTGTGTAACACATGGAAACAGAGATTTAAGGTACGGGAGGTGCGTGCGCAGCTAAAAGAGATTATGCAAGAGCAGAAAATCAAGATAATTTCTACCGGTAGCGACTGGGACGTGATCCGAAAATGTATTTGTTCTGCTTATTTCCACAATGCTGGCAGGTATCGAAAATCTTCCTCAGTTAATCTCCACTTTTGATTATTGGAACAGAAATGACAAGTGATGTTCATGCATTTGCAGGCTTAAGGGGATTGGTGAATACGTGAATGTTCGTACTGGCATTCCATGCTTCCTGCATCCTACTTCAGCACTCTTCGGGATGGGTTTCATGCCTGACTATGTAGTGAGTTTTGTGCACTCTTGTTTCAATATCTGTTGGACGTTTTCTATGGAATATAAAACAGTGTTTTCTGTCTAAAAGATTGAAATCTAAATAAGCCTTAATTCTCTTTATGATACATTCTCTTAGTAGAGTATAGAAAAATGAAAAGTAGTTTCTTAGTAATGATTTCAGTGAAGCCCATGGCCCGCTTTTAAGCACAAGCTTCATCCAAATTCAGAAAAAAAAGATATTGCTCCTAAATTAGGTTTAGTAGGATTATTTGATGTGCTGAGTACGAGAGTTGTCATGTTTATAGTCAGTGGTCAGTTTCTAGGATGATTTAGAGCTTACAAGTGATGTTTGTTTCATATGTTTCATGTTTTGTTCCTTTGTAGGTTTATCACGAACTGGTCATGACAGCAAAGGAATACATGCAATGCGTTACGGCCGTCGATGCTGTATGGTTGGCTGAACTTGGACCTATGTTCTATTCGGTGAAGGTGAGATTTCCTCCTTAATATTTTTGTGCGTTCGATTACATCTTATATTCTTGAAAAGAAATTTGATAGTACCCTAACTACGTTGAAGAAGCTCGTGTAGAATCAGTGGAGTTTGTTTCATTTATTCATTTTATTCAACATTTATTTCAGGAATCGAAGACATCGCGATCCGAAAAGAGAATGGAAAGCGTTCGAACAGCGGAGAGTATGGAAGAAGAAATGAAAGAAGCTCAACGAGAAATGCAACGACGAAAGGAAGAATCTGAAAGGGCGTATAAGCGTCCAGATAGTGTGCGAATAGCTGATGTTGGTCGTTCTGTGCGCAGCAAACGATGGGGAATGTGAAAAAAAAAAACTTCTCACTGTTATGAGTTTCTATTGCTGTTGCAGATCTGTATAGTAGTACTACCTCTTGTTCAAAGTAGCCTGTTTGTGCTCTGCTAAGTTGAATCTGTGAAAATTTTCCTAACTCCTAGTGCTATCTCATGTTTTGCAGGTTTGCAGATTGTATTTTATCTAAATTTCTTGTATTGTACATAAAGCATTCGAACTCATAATTTGATTGCTTCATATTATGTGTTATTACTATTGCATATCTTACGAAGTATGTTTATAAACATTCAGCACTCTACAGGCTGGCGAAAAAGTGATTGGTAGTTCTCTTGTTCTGGTTTTTCTTTAAAGTATGAGTTCTTCGCTCTCAATGTTATATGCGGAATTCATGTTTTTTTTTCTCTTTCTAATATCATATCTAGATAAGCGAGTCTTCACTTAGCAAGGTGCGATAGTTCTACTTTTTCAAAGTGGAGAGTGGGCGGAACCAACGAAGTGAAGACGAAAAGCAGGATCAGGAGTAAATCAACATCAGGAGTATCCAGCGCATCACCAAACTGCTCAAGGAGGATCCAAATCAGAAAGACCATGGAGTGTGAACATTGCCAGAATACGAAACTTCATCAAGAGACATGTTAGGACAGAAACTGTGGAAAAAATTCAAATCAAATAGCAAAATAGCTCAAAATACACAGATTCGATTCGTCGAACTGTGCAAAACAGACCTGAAATTTGAGCCATTGTTGCGCCAAAGGCATTTTCTTCCAGGCGGATGTGAAGCAGATCAGCTTGAGAAGTGCAGACGAAAAAGAAAACACGCAAGTCTGCGGAGTGCCTGCGGCGGGAGTCTATTCGGTGGTTCTGCGTTTGAGGGTTTGCATCAACGCAAAAGGGAGGATTTTTGAAGAGGAGATGTTTAACTCATATTCTCTGGAGGATTGCATATAGATAGTTTTAGTAAACGTTGGAATGATATTTGTTGGCAAAGTTATGGTGATTTAAAAAGCGGCAATACCTTTCGTGTACCTTGGATGATATCAATAGTTGGCTTTTTAGTTGTTCTTTTTTTCTTTCAGATTATATTTCCTAGATGGAGCTGCTTCCACCTGAGCTGCTGCAGAGAATCTGTCTTTTCCTGCAACCAACGGATCGTCTTAGTCTTTCTCTTGTTTCTTCACGAATCTTTGCTGCTCTAGGTACGTCATTTCGAAATTGTTCATTCCACAACCTTGAATGAAAGATTCGGGGAGTGGGAAGTTGCAGCTGTTTTAAATAGCATAAGCTGTAAAAGTGATGTGATTCAATTAAGGACGTCTTATTCCGCGCCCGTCAACCGTACGTGTTCAAATCGGCAACTGTCCTGCAACAGCACGGGTTAAAGGACATGATACCTCATTAGCGCTATGTCAGTGTGATCGTCACGACACTCATTCGCTACTTTCCATGGTACTGCCTCTGATTTCAAGCGGTGAGTTCTAAGGAAGTATCCTGCCTAATGATCAGGAAGTTACAACTATATGAATAAATGAACAGCAACCATTGCACGTATTTCCATAAATCATGAGTTTGCTTGTTCTTTTGTAAGAAATCTTGTTAGCTTTAAATTAGTTGTAATGCGGCACAGGAGCAACATCACTGGATTTGGAAGATGAGCTGGCTCGTGATCGGATTAGAGATTATCATGTACACGAACTCCTTACGCAGAGCGCTGGAGCACCTTTAACCAGGTAATCTACTTCTGTATCCACATTTGTTATGCTTCTTATTTGTTATTTGTTTCTTGCATTTGTTATGCTCGGGGCGGATGCAGCGCAGTCGATAAGATGTTCAGCTTTGACTGCATTATTGATCGATCCCCCTCCCCCCCAAGTCGTTGTATATGATAGGGCGGTCGTAATACTGAGACGATTCTGATTCGAAGTGAGCGTGTTAGCACATCTTAAATGGATTGATTAACGCCAGAAACTTTTTAATTTATTATGTTGCTACTTCAAAAAGGAAAGAAAATGTAAAACAAATTCATAAAAAGAAAATGTAAAACAAATTCATTTGATTCATATGATTCTATGAATAATTCTTTCCTTATATGATTAGGTTGCATGTGATGACTAAATTTAGCCACGCAGTTTTGTGAACGAAAATATAGTTTTTGTGCTTAAACAGATTCACGAACTGACTAAGAAATTGCTTTGAAGAGAGAACACAATACAAGTAACGCGATTTTTTTTTGTTTTATTGGTGTCGACCCTTGTTATTTTCAACTGACGGTCTATCTCAAATATCTGTTCATTTAAGGCTTGCGTTATCCAACTGTGACTTAACGAACGTCAAGCCATGGACTATGGCTCAAATAGCGCAGTTTAATAAGCTTCAAGAGGTGAGGTTTAACTAGCTAGAAGTAGTTGTGTATGTACAGTATCCGTTGTAGTTAGTTTTCGACAGCTGTAACTTCCCAGTCTCAGAAAGTCAGTTAATTCGCGGCATGGCACCATCATTTAAAACTCTCTCGAGACTCGAAATAAGTGATAATCATCAGGTTTTGCTGTCCTTTTAACCTTCTTTCATTTCTGTTTTTGGGAAATATATTTTTAGGTCACAGACAAGCTAGCCAGATCTGTGGCTCGTTGTTGTCCACTGCTGGAGACGTTCTGCGTTTCTGGATGTCCATCAGTATCCGCTTTGTCGGCGTTGGTACTAATGGAGGCCGCATTTCTCCGCGTTAGTCAGATGCTTACGATGCATGTGGAGAAGACGGGGTTCGACGTAAATCAGGTTTTTTTTAAGTCTCTCTCTCTTTAGTGTCTACTGTTGGCTGTAGGTATTGTTCATATCTATTCAGCTGAGTCGCTACATCAGCAGTCCGCTGTTTGCTAACAGAAATGAGTGGAAGTTAACACCAACTGCGGTCCACCTAGGATACGAGAAGTCTGCAGTGCTTGCTGAACACATAAGGGCTGTTTGCGTACTAATCTATGTGTAGCTGTATAGAATGTATAGAAATATCCGTTGTATCTATCTACTACTCGTTTCGAATTTAGCATTTCTATCTTTCATTAATTTGTACATACTTTTGCGGTACTGGACACACTTGGTTGCGTACCTTCAATGCACTACCTTTAGTTCCTCAGAGGTTCTTCTGTATATCTGCATCATTTCCTTCGTATGTTTGACGTATAACGAAAGGAATATGTTTAGGCAGTTTTGCTTGTAAATTTCGGAATGTATAGCTTTTCGCAGAGGTGCGACTTGAACTACTGGCAACGTTATCCTTTACTGACTGTTGTTTCGTTATTAGTATAGCGAGAGAAATTGTAATACTTTACACTTCTAGCAAAGTCAATATTGGGAATAAGGACAATAAAATATGAGATACATCCGACGTCAACATTGAAAAAAATAAAAGAGCATACAAAAAGTACTAGATGTGAGCGGGTTAGTCCGGCATGTACATTGATCTTTACTTATGCTGATGATCCTGATGCTTCGATTTCTCAAACGGGATGGAGAGGTGAACACCATAGATAGCCGAGACAAAGAAATTCGGGTGTAATCAATTTCCAAAAACTGTTGTAAGCATGTAAATCGGTAGCTGCGAATGACCATTTTCAAAATCCATGCTCATGTCGCTGAAATGGTTCCCTCAAGAAAAAAAAAAAAAAACGTGTGAGTAAAAAAAGGAACTCCTATCAAGTTATCCAGCTAAGCGATGTCTCGTAGGAGAAAAAAAGTGCCATACACTATCTTGCTTATCGATGGGTGATCTTGAACTGAAGTTCGATTTCTTCCTCTTCTTAGATACTTCGACGTAAGTCACGGTTGTGTTGAATGTGCTCTCATCTTTTACATTTGAGCCATATATATATATATATATATATATATATTGTGTAGTAGAGTCAAAACGATACAAAGTTTGGAAAGGGGTTGGAATCGGGGTGGGCCCATTGCGAACTGCGGCGAAGTATTGTGCTAGCAATGGGCCTCTCTCGATCCCAACCGCTACCACGCCACCGCTTGAAGCGCATCTGCTTACGAAACTGCACCGTGCTTCACATAGTTCTAACCATATTATATATTCGGCTGCGTTTGCGCAGAAAAGCTTTGTACGCTGTACGAGAAACTGGAAGGAATGCAACTTCAGAAAATAAACACCACGTGATTGTCAACAACTTTTCATCTAGACTTCAAGCTTTCGAGAAGCTGAATCAGCATATTGTAAAGATGAGCAAATGAATCTGACTACCTTGGCGAGTTCCTCAGTTTGAGCTCTTAATTACAATCGAGTCAAAACGACATGAATCACGAATGTAGTTGCGGTGCATTTGCGTACGCGCTCGGAACGGCGCGGTGGAGGCAGCGGTTGGAACCGAGATGAGACCATCGCAAACTGCAGCGATGGGCGCTGCCAGCAAGGGTTTCACCGCCTTCCTATTCACGCTCCACCGAAGCGCCTCGAGAGAAGCCCCGTACGCGATCGTGTACTTGCTTTACGTCGCTCTGAACCTACTATATCATGCCAAACAAAGTCATGTATTTGGGTGAATAGTTCTCTAATAATGGTGCTCGTGTCGTTGAAGTATGTAAAGAGAGAAGAGAATAAAGTAGTACAGCAGTAGAACGAATTGACTTGTGGTGCAATTGCAACGCACTCCACTCGTGCTCGCTTCTGGACTTCCTTAACTTCCTGACTTAAAAGCCGCGCTAATGTTAGTGCCTAACGCAGCTTATCCGCATGTCCGCCAAGGAGAGTCGTCCTTGAACATATAAGTACATCCTGCTCTATCTTCAGCACAGAATCTGCCCATCCGTCGCTGTTTCATATTCTGCAAAACTTTACTTCCCTCCAGAACTGTCTCTCACTGTCAAGCCTCTTCAGATCTTTCCTCACAACTTCCGCCCAGAATTATCTTTTATGCCCTGATAGCTTTTTCCAGTTTTGCGCCTGGGAGCATCCTCAAAGCAAATTGAACAAGGGGGGTCTGATGCTCTCCTTATAATGTGACCAAAAAGCAAAGACGGTTTTCTGCGACTACTTTCGAAGGGGAAACAAGATGTTGATGTTTCCCTCGAATGTGATGTTGATGTGTCATCCGCCTGTACACCATATGCACTACTGCATCAAGTTCTTCTTCATGGCATACCATTGGTCAAAAGTAGACAAGGTTCCCCCTGAGCAATTTTCTTTCCACGCAGTCGAGCTTCTTCAACAGCGAAGACGGTGCTACCTACGTCTTCGATCCGTACATTATGGTGCGAATTGCGGATAGACAACTTAACTCACTTGGTGTTGGGTTCGACTACAAGCGCTTCGCTGAAGAATTGCACTGGCCTTAGCGCATCTTTGGGAAATATCTCTTTCGTAACTACCGTCGTTTTCCAACATGTAGCCTAGAAACAGAACTCGTCCGCGAGTTTAAAGGCATCACCCCACGAAACTGAGGTGGTACGGATTTCAGGTGGATTATTCGTGTACGGGATCGTAGATTATGGAGAAGTGGGTGGTTCCATCCATTTCTTGCTAATTGGCGTAAAAAACGACCTGGAAGATGCGGCGTGTGCACACGGCTGGCGCGCTCCAATCGAACTCGTTAGGAATTAAAATTAGGAAGAAATGGACCGAATTACCCCCACCCCCTCTCCTTAATCTACGATCCCGTATACGAATACTCCACCTGAAATCCGTACCACCTCAGATTTGTGGAGTGATGCCTTTAATTGGCCAGATTTCCTTTAGAGGTCAAACTGAGACCCACATCTGCTTACATTTATCAGGGCGGAGTCATAAACTGTAGATTCCAGATACTTGCAGATAATATTAATATACCGATCAAGGTCGAGGTCATGTTGGAGTTTTGCGCTGCTTGAAACGAATTTTACCGACCAAGGGGCATCCAAATGGCGCAAGAACCACATCAACAGGCTCTTTTCTTACTCCAGTTCCCACTCTGACCGGTGACGTAAATCCAGCTGATGATCAAACAGCAGCAGTTGTTTTTCGATTTATGTCCTTTATTGAGGGAGCGAACTTCCCTGGCATACCATCGGTGCAAAGCGCGTTGAAAAGACAGCTTCTGTGAGGAAAGTCGGATGTAGCTTCGAAGTTCAGGAAAGCTAGCTGCAAAAAGAAGCTGCATGGAACAATACGAAAGCCAGCTTGTTCGTCACGTATGTTTCATAAGTCGACCCAGGGTGATCCTCTCCAATACTTCGTACATTACCCGCAAAGATATCCCTCAGCAGTTCCTAGGTTCCGTGATGGATAACTTCGTGTGGAGGGGAATTGTGATAGCGCGTTTCCACAAGTCAGGTATCCTTTCGTCAAATCATATTGATGGACCCCCCGCCAGCTTAGGCTTGCTTAGGCTTATTTTGCCTTAGCCGAACATACCCTCTCTACATATTGATGATATTCGTTATTCCATGAATCCCAGACAGAGGAAGCGATTTCGGCATTTCCACGCTAATTCCACCGTCCAGACTTTCGTTCTTCGTGTTCTGGACACAGTCGAAAATCTTTGACTTCGTCAATGGTTCCCCGCTGTCCGCGATGTACATCTGTCGTTGGACATGCTCAGGGTCTCCCACACTTTTGCTAACCTCTTCGGTCGTCCATTCGTTCTCAAGTTTCAGCTAACGACGTAACTTTCTCCTCAGACGCTTCTCCTCCTTGAGATTACCACTGTGACACACACGGAATAATAAGCTGGTCTTGTCTCTGCAGATACAAAGGCGAACTTTTTTCTCGGCATCAAAACCTAGAGCGTTTTCATTGCAGCGTCTTGAACAAGACTGGTAATACGTCATTAAACTTCATCTTGGTTCAACTTACTCCAACTTTGTCGTACTCCAATATAAGTTTGAGGGTTTTCATCTTCAGCTTGTGCTGTTCTTCAGGCTTCAAAAGGTTTGACCCTTGCCAAGTAAGCTGATGACGCCAGTGATTGCCCTTAAATGTGGAAGGAACTATGAGATTCGTCTGCTCGTAATAGTATTTTCTCTAGCACATCAGATTGTTGTTCTGGACTCATTGGCATCGAAACCGACAATAGTTCGGCTCTGGGTATTTTGGACATCATCATCTTGAGTTCATCTTAAAAGACATCCCTATAATAGTCTTCAGCGGTCTACTTAAGTACGTGAACACCAACGAATTGGAGTTTGAGGCTTCTCCAATCTCGCGGTGTTACAAACTTCCTTCCTGACGACGTTGAGCCAAATTCCTCAATCACATTACTGTAGTCGTCAACCACAGCTACCGTGAAACCTCCTAGTTTCTTTTCACCACCACCAGAGTAGTAAATGGTGTACTTTTCGATGTTGTTGGACGTCCCCAGCTGTTTGCGTGTTTCTTGCAGTGCAGCAAACGGTTCATGCTAATATCGTAGCAGTCTGAACAGAGCGACTTCCTGGAATGAAAATTTAATCTTCGCTAACGAATTCGACCGAATTAGTTAGCAAAGATAAAATTTTTCCTAAAGGTATTTGATCAATGAGGGTATGAGCGCTGTATGCTGGAGAACAGCACCTTCTTGCAATGTTTAGGAAACGTCCAACAAAGTTGCGAAATGTAAGACTGCATTAGATATATCGACCGACGGATACACAGAGAAGTAGAGTATCGCTAACGGCCCCTGAGGACAGGCTGACTCAGGCCCACACGATACGTTCGGCGGTTATTTTTAGAAGGAGTCGGCAAAACAATGAAAACACTTTTCAAAAAAATCTATTATGTGCAAAGTTTAACCTTCTCTATCTCAACAGCATAGCGCACTAGCATGTAATTTTTCTCGATAGTTGAAAAAATACGTATGAAGAAGACAAGAAGATTTGTCAAAAAGATTATTTTCCAGGAAAGCTGAATGTGGGACTTATTAGTGTTGACTGCTGGAAATGAGTCGCAAAAACGAGACTTCGAAATCCTTCTTGCCGAATCGGATGTGTTACGGTATTGTAGGGAGGTAGCAGTCATTGCAGATTATCCTCACGAAGTCAAAATAGGTAACATCATATTTCCGTTTACTTTTCTGATGATTACCAGATTTAATAAAGGATCTGGAGGAGCTACGATGAACGTTCTACACACATTAGGAGACGGAGTGGTTGAGAAGCACGTGAGTTTTTCTCTTGAATATCACCATCTGTTTCGCTCTTGAGGCCTTCACGAGTAACAGAAAGAAGAGATCCTATGTGTTCTTAGAAATCTTCAATTTTTGGATTTTCTTCAACAGTAAATAACCTGAGGACGTAGTTTGGAAGCATCATAGCCAAGATGCTGATCCCCTACAAATCTAGAGATTGGGTGGATTAGGGGCAGCTGACTGATTAGTTTATCCAACTAAGCAACTATCGCAGAAGAATCAGCATTCGTAAGTGTGTAAAGAATTGCTTCGCCGGATAAAATGATCAGTTCAGTGCTCATAATCTATCTGATTTCGGGGTTTGGAGGTAGTGTTCGCATTTTCGCCGTGATATCTGAAAACTACGTTTCGAACCTTATCTGTTACATAGAGGAACTCTTAATATCGGAAAGTTTCCTCAAACGATGCTCTTTTGGAATAAAGAATATGGATAGTTGTTTGAAATGTGGACCATCACATCGCGAACAACATTTTCTCGGTTCTCTTATCTGAGAAATGATTAGTGGCAGTTTACAGATTCTGTTGATTCATTCGGGTGGTCTTTCTCAACGGATGCCTCATCTCTCTGCATTAGGAAAGATATTCGCAACTTTGCCGGACGGTAGTTCTATTCTTGAGAAGAAACTGAACACATACAAGTGAGCTAAGAGGGACGAAAAAAAAAACCATTGCCGTTTTGAAGCCTCCCTACTTGTTCAGACTGCTCCCGACCCTGCTTCCGCCTGGTTTGCTGATATGTGCGTCAGACGTGGTCGAGGACGTATCAGCGTTCAAAGAATGCAATCCAGAATCTCAGATGATCGCTTTTGCAACAGAATCTAGTCTAGAGGTGGGTGAACTTATTGAAATTTGAAAAAGAAAAAGCTCTTGAGCACTTTTCTCGAACAGCATGTGTTGCAAAAAACTATCAAGCAAAGACTTTTAATGTTGTTGCAATATCTGACGTCACGTCAAAGCTGAACATTGATATTATTTGTTGCTTTTATACATTTAGATTGCCGTTGATCATGGTGTGTTTGTGTTGGACTCAAATGGAAACCTAAAATCAGTCCTACAAAAACCATCGCTGAAGCTGCTCAAAGACGCTGCAGCTGTTCTTCCATCTGGAAACGCATTAACAGATTGGTGATTGGCGCTAACATTAGAGACAACATATATCTATCTCAAAATTCAGAGATGATTTTGTTCCCAGCAACCGCCTACTCTTCCAGCTTTTACTGGATATCTTGGACTGTTTGTGAACAGCTAGGATCGTTGTGGCGAGACAGTGGCCCATGCACAGTGGAGACATGTTGCTACGGAGATTTTATGCGTCCTCTTGGATATGCGCCATTGTTGGACTATATCGAACAAGGTTAGCGTCAAAATGGCTTCTTTAGTAGTAAATGCATAGCAATAATTTGCAATAATAGCAATAATTTGCTATGCATTATTGTAAATCCAATATAAAGTAGGAGAATATGTTTTGATCCTTGCAGGTCCTGCCGAATTATCCATGTGGCGCAAGTCTTTTGCCGAAATATTCTCAAAAATTTCCCCACAAGTAGTGAATCTTGGTGTGGACTCATTTTTTCATATGGGAACTCCGAGAGAGCTCAAAGTAAGATTTCTATAGTTGACGACAGATTTAACAGCAATGTAGTCAGCGCTGAACGTGTTCAACCGGGAGAGTGCGATGCGCCTTTGACAGCTGCAAGGCCGTAGAACGAAGCAGTGGATATCAAGCAAGAAAAGAACGTCGGCTTTAAGGCACGCGTAGCTTTTTCTCGGTTGAGCACATTTGGCGCCTACGATACAGTCGGGTCAAAACGACATGAAGCACGGACAGTTGCGCAAGCGGATGCGCTCGAAGCGGTGCGTCGGAAACAGCTGTTGGAATCGAGGTGGTACCATGGCGTACTGCAGGGGTGGGTGGTGGTAGCGAAGATCCTTACACGACCACAACTGCTACGCTCCACTGCGCCGCTTTGAGCGCAGGGGCTTCATGTCGTTTTAACCAACTACCGAGCAATGTATATTATCCAGCATTATTTCAGCAGCACTGCCGTCGAAACTCAGTTTTCCACCGGAAGTTCTTGAGCTCGTTTTCTGAAGCTGTTCACTGCTCACTCACGAATTGCTCGGTAAGCATTAGTTCCAAAAGAGGCACATTTAGCTACAGTTAGTCAAGGTGAGCATTTGTTATCTTCCAACTGAATTGAGGTGAAATTGTACAAATTGTGAGGAAATTCTCAGAAGCAACGAAATGCATTGAGAGATCGCCAAACCTTCCTGCGAGTAGTGGTCTTTCACCAATTTCCATTTATATATATATATATATATCATGATATATAATAACGAGCTTAGTCTGTGTGTGTGTTTGTGTGTTTGTCTGTGTGTCACCAAATTCGAAAAAGGGGGTGCAACGGGTTCAACCGGCGTCAGATTGGTGCGCTGGGGTCAGATAGCTATAAAAAAGGGTTGTGACGGGTCCCGCGGTGTCGTATTGGCGCGCCGGCGCCAGATACCTATGGAAGGAGGTGGGATGGGTCCACCGGCGCCAGATACCTATAGAAGGGAGTGCGACGGATCCACCGGCGCCAAATACCAATAGAAGGGGGTGCGACGGGTCCAACGGCGTCAGATTGGTGCGCCGGCGCCAGATACCTATGGAAGAGGGTGCGACGGGTCCACCGGCGCCAGATACCTTTATCAGTAGGATGATGTCTTTCACGTCATTTTATGTTAAAACATCATTCTGTGATAACTATTGGGGGAAATCAGGAGGAATACACATACTTCGAGTAATGCTTTCAAATAGTATCTACATTATTCTGGCATCGAAGGAGTGTTTGTAGCTGATGGTCGAATATTCTCCAAATGTAGAATTGACGCGTTTTGAAGGAAAACTCCGTAATCTTTAGTCTTCATTTATAATATAAAGAAGAGAAGGAAAGCGTTGTTAAAAAAGTCACAAATCTAATTTTACAGAAAACACCACTACTATTAACTTTCATTGATCAGTGATATATATATATATATATATATATATATATATATATATATATATATATATGATATATATATATATATATACATTAACCAACTACCAAGCAATGTGTATTATCCAGCATTATTTCTCCATATAGGCTTTAAAACTGCTGCAATCCTACCTCACGCCTCAACGCGGCGCAGCGGTGGCCCTGGCCTTCGGGCAGCTATGGTGGCGAGACTTTGCCTCGGCAGGTTATCGCGTCATACTGCTAATGTCTACTATGTGTTTTTCAGAAGCTAGGGCGTCCCCCAGAAGCGACGCGCATTGCCCTCGCCCGGGCAATGTGGCAAATATGCGAGGGCTACCGGCTAGAAGACGGAGCCGGCCAAAGAAGTTGGTCCGTCATCGCCAACAACATCCAGTGCGCTTGGCAGCACTTAACGTTGGGACGCTTACTCAAAGAAGTCGTGAACTGGCAAACACTCTCAGAAAACGCCGTGTTGACATATGCTGTGTACAGGAAACTCGCTGGAAAAGCTCCAAGTCAAAGGAATTAGGCGATGGCTACAAGCTCATCTACCACGGCACATCAAATCGCAATGGCATTGGTATCATATTGAACGAAACGTTTAGAAACAGCGCCACAGTGGATCGACTATCGGAACGCCTGATGGCTGTAAAAGTGGACACGGCAGAAGGGGAATTGCAAGTCGTCTCTGCTTATGCTCCACAGGTGGGCTGTAGTGAAGAAGAGAAGGCGTGCTTTTGGGAAAATCTGCAGCAGTACGTCCAATCCCTGGAAGGCGAAGAAGTACTTCTAATCGGAGGAGACTTCAACGGACATGTCGGTTCTCGGAAAGACGGGTTTAAGAGTTGCCATGGTGGATATGGTTATGGAGGTCGTAACGACCACGGGTTGCGAATCTTGGAGTATGCTGCTGCAAGTGACGTGATCATTGCTAACACGCAGTATCGGAAAAGAAAATCGCATTTGATCACGTACACCAGCGGTGGTCGTGAAACACAAATAGATTTCTAGATGTTACGCCGACGAGATCGCCGACTTCTGCAGGATTCAAAAGTCATCCCTACAGACCATGTCGCTGCCCAATACCATTTGCTAATCACGGACTTGAAAATCTCTTGTCCAAGGAAAAGACATTCAAGGATAGAGACACAGCGCATCAAATGGTGGAATCTGAAGGATCGAAAGGAGGTATTTTTCGCGTCCGTGGCTCCATCTACCCTTCCCCACCCTACTCGTAATGTGGAGGAAACGTGGTCGCCTACTTCCAGCGTGATGCGCTTGACCGCGGAGAACACTCTGGGAAAGACGACTCTAAGTAAGCCCAAAGTAGAAAAGGCTACGTGGTTTTGGAACGAGGAAGTTCAGGCATCAATTCGTGAGAAGAAGTCCAAGTATAAGCTCTGGTGGAGGACACGTCAGCCTGAAGATCGGAGTGCTTACCTAGCGGCGAAGAGGAAAGCTAAGAAGGCAGTCTCTAAGGCGAAGTAGGACCGCTACAAGGCTGTGACATGCGCGACACCAGAGAAGGCGAGCGGGCAGTGTATCGTTTAGTAAGAGCGCGTCATCGCTCAACGTTGGATATGGAGCACACCAAGATCGTTAAGGGAGCTGATGGAGCCGTTCTGCGTCGCTCTGGTAAGGTCCTGGAGAGATGGCGAGAGTACTACAATCACTTGTGAAACGAAGAGTTCAGTCATCCTCCCATTCGAACTGTTCCCAGCGTCGATGGTCCTGCTCTACCAATTACTGCCGTCGAAGTCAGTGCTGCCCTCGCAAAAATGAAGTCGAACAAGGCAACCGGTCCTGATGACATACCTGCTGATGTCTGGAAGCTGCTAGGAGATGGTCCGTGTGGCTCGCAACTCTATTTAACAAGATCGTTGCAGAAGGACGGACTTCAGACGTTTGGCGAACTTCTGTGACCATGCCAATCTGGAAAGGGAAAGGAGGCATTGCTGACTGCACTTTGTACAGGCCTACACGACTGCTGTACCATACGATGAAGGTTTTGAGCGTTTCCTGGAAGCTCGTCTGAGGAAAGTTGTCAGCGTTTCACTTAACCAATGCGGCTTTGTGAAGGACTGCAGCACTATAGATGCTATCCATGCCATCCGTATCTTCCTGGAGAAACATCGAAAGAAGAACCGCAGTGTGCATCTTGCTTTTCTCGATCTCGAGAAAGCTTTCGACCGTGTCCCACATGAACTCTTATGGATGTCCATGAAGTCGCATAGAGTACCAGAAGAATATGTGCGGTGGACGAAGCTGCTTTATGCGAAGCCTACCAGCGTTGTGCGATGTGCTGCTGGAACAAGCAGGCCATTCCCTGTACAAGTAGGGGTTCATCAGGGTTCATCCCTCTCACCCCTGCTGGTCATATTGTGCATGGACACGATAACGGAGGAGATCCAGAAGCAGAATCCGTGGACCCTACTCTTTGCCTCTTTGCCGACGAATGGATAGAACCAAATGGAAGACAAGAAGCAGAAAGGCGGACCCTGCAACAACACAGGACAAACGCTAGAAAGAAGAAGATGCCTTTAAAAGATTGAGAATTCTAGAAAAGTACCAAGTTTCAACACCAACTGAAGCATTAAGCATAACTCGCTGACAATTACTCGGAAATCCGGTTCTGGTCTCATCTCCTAATTTGTAGCCGCTAGTAATTTAGAAGAAAGTGTTTTCATAAAAGTTCTCCAAGTTCAAAATAAGCTAGACAGATAGGTCTCGTCATAAAGAGTCGTCAACATGTGACGGTGTAGAGCAAAGTGAATCATGCTATGGAGGAAAAAAAACGAAAAAAGCGTATCCACGTTTTTTTTTTCTGGCGAAGAAGTACCGTGCTTATTCTACAACTTGAAGTTTGCAACTGTTACTAGTTACACTCGTCTCTTGGAGCATTCGTCCTCTTGACAGAATTTAGAGTGGACCTGGCCAAAAGATTACAATCAAATGATTTTGAGGTGTAAGACAACGGTTTGCGGTCGCTTCAAATATGTAGGCTCCATTTCAATTAGCAGTGAGAGCACGTTTGTGTATACCTGGATGATGGGGTGAACTCTGGTGAGATTGAATCACCTACCTTCCATAAGGTTGAAAATGTGGGTTTATAAAGGATAAAGGATAAAGTGTCTGGTGTTAATCAATCCGCTTGTGATGCGCCCCCACGTTCACTTCAATTCAGAATCGTTTGATTTTTACGAACGTGTAACTGGCCTATAGAATAATTTGCGGGGGCTAGCCGATGTGTCAAGTCAATGTTTTTATTCTCATAGACGAGTCTGGTACCAATTTATCGACCCCGGAGGAATGAAAGGCCTGGTGAGCACTAGGGCGGATTCGAACCTCCGATCGATCGTGCAGGAAGCGGAACCTCTAACCGTTACACTACACTCGCCTAAGGTTTATAAAAGGAAAGAAAGAAAAATCTTCCGACCCATGAGTAACTGGGACGACAACACCAAGGAAAGACTGGGTCGGCCTTCACAATGGAAAAAGGATTAGGATGATAATATGTACATGCAGTGTACACTTACGTGGAAAGCAGCTACTTGAGGTCTGATGAGAGCCAAGAAAATCAAGTAGACTTCATTGATTGATTGATTGACTGATTGAGGCAACATAACATCGTTCAATCAACACAGCCTTTCCTAGGAACATACAGTAATACAGGAGCTGGTGGACTCGGTGTCCTGGTCAACGCGAGTGTGGCAATGGATATCGTGGAATCACTGGCGAGTGAAAAGAAACGTCTACAATTGAAAAGATGAGGATCAGCGTCAGCTTTGACAATCTTTGTCGCTTACTGTCGCTCCAACATCAAGCAACAAAGAAGAAACTTTACATTTCGACCCAGGCAGGTTTCAGCTCAAAAATTCGCTCTAGACGAACGGCCGAAAGACTTTATATTATGATCTATAGCTTACACTCGAACCAATAAGAGATAGTTTTCTGCGACGACTAGGACATACACGAAAGCTTTTAATTCAAAAAGGCCTTGTTTCTACGCTGGGAGTCAGGGTGCCGTAATGAAACAAACCACATCGTAGTTAGGGAATATGTTGCATACAGACGGTACAGACTTAGTATATTGCACCAATGTTCTATGCAAATGGGACTATTGCCTCTTTTGAGGAAGGTTTTCTTTCTCTTGGAGAGGAGAGAAAGCCGTAAAGTTTACACAACCAGGTCCCCGGTCCATTATTAACTGGGAACCTTTTGCTTCGTTAGCCAGCGGTATTTCTTCACGACCGTACGAGGAAACCAATGAGCTTTATTTCACCAATAGACACCTGACATCCGGAGATCCTCGAGCAGATACGTGAGATTAGAGGTCCGAACCGTAAGAAATCAGGATCTCCCCATTTAGAGCAAAGTGGTAAAGTAAGATCGAGAGAGAAGAGCAGCAGCGTTGGGTCAGGGAAACATTTGAGAGCTGATGGTCACGTCACTCCCATAGGTCCTACAGAAGTTTGATTATTTCGTATCGATTTGATCCTACCGGCACCTCCTTACACGGCTGAATAATAATAAAGAAAAGTAAATAAATAAATAAATAATAATAAATAATAAAATATCACACAATCTGCTTGCTGTCTGTCATCTACAAGTTCTCGTACGAGTACGAGTGGTTCTAAGAAGAAAGTGTGGTGCTTCCATAGATTGAAGAAAACCTTCGACTCATTCGAGACGGAAGCAGTCGTGAGAGTCTCAGAGTCTCATGAGGTTCTTACTTGATTTGATAGATACCTTGCGATTTATGTCGTGACCTCACATCTAGAATTTCTCCATTACACCACATTATCACATGAAGAAATTACTCCAACAGGGTGATACATTATCCCCTTGAAATATTCAGCGCCATTCTTGAGAACGTAATGCAAGGACTGGAATGGAATAACACAGAAGTGAAATCTGATGACCGGCAGTTGCACCAACAGTGTTTCGCTGATGATATCATTCTTCTAACACCATAAATGAGTCAGATGGAAAAAGGCCGAAACGTGCCAAAGATCGTTTTTCAGTTGAACTGCAAAATACAACATTCATATGAAACAGATAGCCTGATGATGCACCACTTGCGCGTAACGGAACGAACGTATTCTAAACCCCCAGCTATGCACATCTATAAAGAGGTATGATACACGAATTAACTTCAGAATTAAGCATGCATAACATGATGTGGGGGTTTAACAGCATCGGAAATGTATTGAAGACCGAGAACTCACAGTCTCGTGTTCATCTCTTTAGTACCTTCGTTTTTCATACTTCCGGCTTCATTAACCTGGATCCTTCACAAACAGAAAGAAAGTGCAGCATCATTTGATGTCACGTAGGAAAGGTGGGCCTAAAGAAATCCCATCTAACGCAAGTGAAAAAGAGCGATCGAAGTCCTATCCAGTGCCAGAAATTGAAGGCGAAAGACGCTCTCACTTGCCGAGGAAAGTAAAATAAAGAGATACGTGATGCGTACAAACGGCAGCCTCTGAACAAAAGCTGCGAGGTACTGATTTCTACGAGATAGAAGGCGTACAACAAGAGGTTGAACTCCCCAGAATGCCCCACATAGATGCTGCTCGTGACCTTCGCGACATTAGAAGCCCATGAGCAAGTCACAGTGTATTAGAAACGAGGCAAAAATAAATTGAGGTGTTTCTTTATAATAGCGGGCTTATTGTAAATATGTGAATTATTGGCGTCCACTTGAGTAAATACAAGAACAAACAGACGTATGGTGCTAGTAATATAGCTTCACCTAGTTGTTCTTGAACATCCTTTTTCCACTTTAGAAATATCCTATAATTTTTGCAATGTCACTTACCCTTTGTGGTACAAAAAGTTTCTCTCTGCGACTATCATAACGAGTAAGAAAACCATCTATCTTGTTCGTTGAACATGTGGAAGGGACCGAAAAACAACTTTATCTAAGCACTGAAGTGAAAGGTAAAACATGCAGATGCTGAAATGAGTAAATGAAAGGTGAGAGTAGGCATAAGTACACAATGTATCAAATATAGGTTAGGAATGGAATACGTAGTTCCTATTTACAGATTGGCAGTGGGTCGCTGCTGGATTACTGCAAATTGAGGAACGCAACAATAGGAGAAGGATGCATAGTGAGCTGTTGCGAGTCCACAAAACCGTTACAAATTGCAAGTGAAAGCATGCTGTTCACATTATCTTTTCGTGATAATATGGAGCGATTTTACACAACTATACTGCTACAGACGGATGATGATGTGAAAGCGAAAAAAGAAAAGCTTTTTTGGATGGGAAGGGATACACATCTAAGAGATGTTTCTCTCTGGAACGCGAAGCTGTTCCCTGTTGCGAGAAGTAGACAGGAATCGCTACTTGAAACACTTGAAGTAATGGAAGGAACGGAGCTAAATAGTCGAAGAATTTCTATATCCGAGGCCGTAGCTAGGAGCGATATAGAGGATATGGTTACCTTCAGAAAAGCTTCAAGAGTCAGCTTCTTTCCTCCGCTTATCCATGATCCTTTGATGCAGTGATCGCGGTCGAGTTGATGCCATGCTTGTTATAGGGCTGTCGTTGTCAACCTCACAACCTCCACTCGTTTTTGGAGTGCTTTAATAAATGTTGGTTTGATTCTAGTTTCCAACTAAGGATTTTTCCTTTCTTGTTTCAAGTTTCCAGATTGTAGATTTGACTTTACAAAATCGTTCGAAGACTTGATTGAATAAACTCCTCGTATGAAATATTGTGGGAACCCGACACATCTCCATGTTTTAAAAAATCGCAGGGAACAGCGAGAGATGCAGAAGTTTAGTAAACTCATGCCAGACTTGTAACAGATCTACCAAATGAATGCAATATAAATTTAAAAAAATAGTCCCTAAGTTTACGACGCGCAGTCTTAGTTCCATCGAGAAGGTTGATGATATCAATAAAGCACTTATTTTAAAACCATCAGAAAAGTCTGCAGACTGTGTGACTCCACTAGAAAGCCATGAAAGGTTTGAGTTTCTTATTTCACTGCTACCACAGAGACCCACGCTGTCAATTAGTACGGCTGACAAATTTTACTTCGTGGTTATACAAACTGGAGCTACATTTGCAGCGTCTACTTTCAAACCCCCAATTGTGTTATCAGTTAGAGAAAAAATACTTGGTACTTTTAATTTCTTTTCAATATTGAGTTAATTTTTGGCAGTTATCCTACACTATCTCCGAGAAAAATTCTATCGTAGTTGAAAAATTAGATAAATTAGTGTAACAGCGAATCAGCACCAACAAATAGCACCAGAAAATAAAAACCGAGTGAGATGTCAAAAAGATTGGACCAAGAAGCATAGTAACAAATGCCAACTCTGACTAACATAAACAAGAAAGGAGGCAGCGTATCGACCATCAAGAGACGATTATGAAATATCTAACACTAATGGTATCTTAATGATGATTCACTTGAAGCCATTTTTCGGTATATTAACTACAAGAGTTGTAAGATATAGATATTGCTAATCATGGTTAGTCTCCTGGACCCCTACCCATGAACATAAGTGCGATAGGGAGAAGCAGGACCCTCCTCAGGTGAAGGGAGTCTAGTCCATGTGGTGCAGATCAAGTGATGAGGGTCTCCTTCCCAACCGTTCAAACGTGAAAGGGGTCCTTTTGCCAACCGTCTAAAAGTAAAGGGAACTTTCGCCCACAGTCCAAAGGTGAAGGATGTCGGAGCACCGATTCTTACTAGGGAGTCTAGTCTATCGCAATGCCAATGAACTTCTACTTGGTACACTCAGTTCGATTACAATTGTTCCACTTTTTAAACGATCACTATTTCAACGAAAACGTTATAATGTTGTTATTAAAACATCTTAATTATGTACGACTCCGATGTGAAAGCCAATGTGGAGAACAACTTTTGAATTAAGCAAATCCACACCCAACGCAGACTAGCAAATATGTGCACGCGCTGATCATTGAGTTTTCGCAAGCGAGTGCGTGAACCGAAAAATCACTTCCGTTCCGAAACGTATACGGATAAATTCAAGAATTGAAGCAGGTAATTGAAAGTAAATAGTTCCAAATGATTAAAAAAATTCAGGACTAAAAACAAGAGACGAGAAGGTCTCTGCTGCGTTGCAAAAAATCCCCAAAACTCTTCGGACAAGCCTCCAAAGTGAGGCATTGAGTAGGTGTGGTAAAGGCGCCCTGATAGTTTTTTAATGTATAATAAAACTAAGATGGAACTGGATAGAATGGCTCTATGTGACCGGAAGAGATAGTATTAGAACTCCTTTCCGATTTTTCTCTAGGATTTGACAACGCCGGAAGACAACAGGGAAATGCCAACCATCACACATACATGAGTTCACGCGGGCGTGTATAATATTCCTTCGATGATGTTGTTCAAAGGGAAGAAGCGATACATTACAAATAGAGGTTGTAGTTCCAGCATTACACCGCTGACACTGAGTTCAGAGTCACCGCGGCAAGGACGAGGCTAGTAAGTTGAGATCTGAGAATCATGCTGAGATCTTTGAAGCTTCTTTTCGGGGTAATTCAGGTGTAGAAAACGAATATAACACTAAACACTATAACATATCCTGAAATTTGAATTTGAACGCGGTTTCCTGAAACAAATTACGAAAGAATTCCAATTTCATTCATTCAGTAACGCTTTTTGGGCGACTCTCGGTTCGATTCTAAACATTTTCGAAAATTGTTCGAATTTTTTTATAAGTGTCACATAATCCAAACCCTTGAAGTTTTTCTATTTGAGAAAACTTATGTCAGTTACTAGAAGCAGCTTTGGCTGACTACGAGTGTTTTACAAAACCACTGACCGGTTTAACATATATACTGAATGGATACCGTAATTCGCTCTCAGCACGTGAAGTAACCCCAGAATTAATCCCGGTCGCCTCGAAAATTAAAGAAGAAATTGAAAAAGCAGAGAGTTACCTGTGAGACTTCTTTTTTTGAAAAGAATGTCTAGTATAACTTTGTTCGATTTGGAAAGGAATTTTGTCAACATTTTGCTGCTACTTGGGGTGGTCTTCACGAACGTAACATCCTTCTTGGGGAGAAGATAAGTTTTTGTAGTAATAGGTACACTTCTAAGTTCTGGGTTTGATACCAAAGGAAATCTTAAAGTCTTACCAGTATTACTCAATCAAAATAACCAGAAATATTGCCTATATAAAACATTAGTCGACCATAAACTTAACATCATAATAACAAGCTGATTGATTTGATCATTGATCCTTTACACATCCAATATCCTCATATCCTACTAACCAATGTTTCCAACTCCTAGTTTGCTCTTACACTGCTTTATAGTATATGAACTAGAGTTATTGTTAAGTTATTGTCGCACGAAACGAAACTAAGTGATCTCTGCATTTTGATAAAATTCTTAATCTCTGCCCTCCATATAGATTCGTCATCGGATGTAAACATTGAAGTTCAGGTTTCAGTCCCAAAAATAAATCGTCAGCAACAGTCAGAAGATAGATAAAAACCTCAGCTTAGAGAGCTTACCTAGTGATCTCAATAGGGGTTCTGTTTATATCAGCAGTTGGAGATCGTGGATCGATGGTGAGTACTCGTTTGCCGCTGGTTGGTGTACCAGAAAACAAATCCTGAAGAAACAGAATGACACCGAGTAATGCCTCTTGTCAACGCACTTCCTCCCAACAAAAACAAACCGCTGAATTCTCCTCAGAAACAATGGAGTAGTCCAATTTCGAAGATATCCATTGGCCCATTAGCTGACTGTGGATCTTAGGAGAAGGTCTCCTTTTAGACCACTATACTGTCGAGTTAAGAAGCTATACAGTCAAATGCTGTAATAAACGGTGAAAAAACCACTACCTTCAAACAACCACGGCGCGCACACCGCGAAAATGATTTTGAAGTGTTTTCAAATTTAAATTTCGCGCCCAATTCAGTATGTGCGGTGGAACGTCGTCGGATTTTTTTGCTCGTGAACATCGACGGTGAGTCCGGTTTGTGACGTCGCTGATCTGCGTAAGTTGATGACTCGGAATGTGCTGTGTTCGCTGTTTGTCACAAAGAATGATGGCAAGTATTTCGCAGAATCACTATCGATTGATTGCTGGATAATGGTCGTCCACAACATGTCACTACTTGCTCCTAGTATTTCAGTAGCAAGGAGCGCAAGATTATTTTCACATTCTTTTTTTCCTTGCACACTTTAGGATCAACTCTTACTTCATTTATTCTGCAGGGCATCTTGCTCATGCTGAGATTTCCATGACTTTCCTCTGCGAACTTACACATCTAGTCTTCGAAGGGAATCTTCCAGGCTCAGTCTTCGTGACCCTCGCTCTTTAATTTGATTTCCCTTGAAGCAAACGCTATTGTCGTAAATATCGTCTTAATGCTGTGACTAACGCAGTGGAATCATTGCACGGGTTTGGCAATAGGTGGTTTCCATCGATTTGCACGGCGTCGTTGTCTTTCTGAGGTTCTTTTTTTTTCGCCATTTTGGCCTGCATTTCTTTCCGCGTGAAAACGATTGACTTGAACATTTTATTCCTTCTCACATACCTCTCGGATTCCCTAAGGTATCCTCTATTATCGATCGCAGACCAATTATGAAATTATTTTTCAGCCGAGATGCCGAAGCGTGTGGTCTCCTTTGCCGACGACATAGCTTCTGGATCTGGAACCAGCAAACGGATAGCATTATCGAATGACGATGGTGATGAGTTTGATCTGCCGGAAGGTGATGAAAGGAGACCAGACCAACAAGTAATGTTTTGTTTCGTTCCGCCTTATATTACGATTTAGTATTATTTTTTTATTCCTTCTCCTTATTCTCATGATGATAAAGCAACAGTGAGTCTTTGCCATCTTGTGTTATACATCCAAAGTAGGATACCACAGTCTTACTAGGACTAGGATACCACAGTGGTATACCGTTTCAGATGTATGAATCTTATTTTACTGGATCTTACTGGGACCCTTCATGTTTCAGCTAGTTTTCCGGCTTCATAGAATCTCTCATATTTTATTAATATGGTCCATGTTGCTGTCAACAAAATAGGGATTTTTTAAACAACTCATTGGGGTTTTCATGATGCTATCTTGGAATCGGGAATCGGTGTCATGTGCAATAGATAACGGGGAAGCTCCATGGAAACATTGAGAAGAGTAACACTGAGTTTACAGCGATGAACAACGACCTTACTCTCCACTATGTGGCAACTTACTCGACTTTGGCTCCTTAAATGTCCGCAGCTCTGAGTAGATATTTTTTTGTCCAATCAGTTCATATGGATATTCGTGCCTCTCGTTTTGGATTTCAACCTAGTGAGCATCACGTTGTAAACAAGAATCTTGCTTCATCACAAAGCTGTCTTTTCTCTCCTCTTGCTTTCTTGTTGTGGTATCTACGAGATTCAGTCCATTTTATCATTTTCATCTTCAAACCTAAGTGTCGCTTAGTTGATTGACTATTTAGTTGGTCTTAAAAAGGCCATTAACGCAGGTTTCTTAGCTTTCAATAAAACCTTGTCTATTTGCTAGACAATTAAGGTCAACATATAACATCAAGGTTGTAGTGATCATTAGTTGCCTAAATGTATCAACACACTTCTGTCTTTTGTCTTAAGTTTTTTTCTTCTTGAGTTAAAAGTACTATGAGCAACACAATTCATCATAAGTGGCACTTCGCTCTTGTGGTGATTCCATTCACTATCTGGAACTCGTCCTTGTTCTTCATCCTTTTCGTTCTGCCTCTTACGGTTGCTCTTTTGTTAAACTCTTGCTAGGTTTTCGTTCATTCAAGGTTCTCCTTTAATAATAGGATAACCTATATGCCTACATACACATATACCTGGATACACCAGCGAAATCTTAACCTCTAAAAATCTTCAAATTTCACGTTTTGTTAGTTACCATGTGGCTTCAAAAAACCTACACTGAAATAACCTCATCAATTTTTCCCTCTCGGGAGACTATGTAGTTGGTGCCTTACACAATTTATGTCCGACTTTAGACCAATTAATTTCTTTATAGCCACCATTGCCTGCTATTTTTTATTCGAATTGTTCCGCGCACGGTGTATGAATCATTCTCCTGTACTGACTAACGATCCTGTTCCACTTAGTTGCTTGTTTTGCCTTAGTTTTTTTTTCACGTATCGTCTCTTACTTAATGAAGGAAATAGCAAACACACCTTTTATTCATTTATCGAAATCTCTTATTTCCCTTATTTTTTTGTCAATTATATTGCTGCATTCGAGCATCTATTTTCGAAACTACATATCGTAGTTGTGGAGTTGTTTTGTTTTCCGTCTATTTTACTTATCGTGTCGGTGGATAACTGCTTTCATATTGAAGTAGAGGCTTTATTTCTCGCCGCTTTTCAAGTTTGATGTATGAAACATATAAAGCCACCCATTTCAAAAGCATGCCTTAGTTTTCTTTTCAATTTTTTATATTAATGATTCTTGATATTGTCAAATTACAGAGTTCATTCTTGATTAAGTGTCGACGTTTGCAAATGAGTTGCAAATGCAATGACCAACAGTTATACTTTTTTCGTCCTTAATTCAAGATTTCACTTTCAATATCTGGTCACCGTTGTGTCTGCTATCGTGGTCAAGCAACTTTTGGCCCTTATAATTGGGACAAAATGGTATTTACACATGCATCACGAAAAAACATATTACGAAATAGAAAACATTTCGTCACAGTTGTAGGTAAAATAAAACAGTTTGACGGTGAAGTGCTCGAAGTTTATTGGAGTGGGTTGCTTTCCAAACTTCTTGCAAACTCAATAATGCTTTTCGGGATGGAATAGTTGCTTTAAATGCATCACCCCACGAATCTGAGGTGGCACGGATTTCAGGTGAAATATTCGTATACGGGATAGTAGATTATGGAGAGGGGGTGATTCCGTCCATTTCTTCCTAATTGCCGTAAAAAAATGGCCCGGAATGCGCTCTAATCGAACTTCCTGTAGAAAATAGCGCGCCGGAACGCCCGAAGCCGTATCTTCCGAGCCGTTTTTTACGGCAATTAAGAAGAAATGGACGGAATCACCCCCTCTCCATAATCTACTATCCTGTATACGAATACTCCACCTGAAATCCGTACCACCAGATTCGTGGGCTTTGAATTATGTCATTTGAGTCCGATCCTAGCCGAAGTTTCCTTTTAGTAGATTTTAATTCAACATCCAGTTTCGAACTGCTCTTATTGACGATCGTACGACTGTAACATTCACCCACTCCTATTTGCATCGAATTGAAAGCATCATCACAATGAAATTTTTCCTTTATAAGGCCATGTCGCAGGAGACCATAACCTTAATAAGATGTCAACCGATTTCTGCTTCGCACAATCACTCTATAGCTGTAGAAGTCAAACCCACTTTCATTTTTTGCCCAATATTGTCACTTCTTACGCTAGTTTGGAGAGTTTTGCGGCCTCAAGCTCTTAGAATCCTTCGAAAATGCAGTTATTGACCTTAGTTTTCATCGAACTTTTGTTTTCTTTTTTTTTTTAGCCTTTCTGTAAGTAATGCATCTTCGATTTTTGTGGATGAGATGGACTATTCTTTTCCATTCTTGCTTGTCCTTGTTCTTGTTCATCATTCATGCGATCATTCATGCGCCTATCGTAAAGTGAAGGTTCAAATGAATGTTCGTGGTCACATATCCGTTTGTACGTTGAGATGGAATTCTTTCCATCTACTCATACAATCAAACTGTCGAAAAAGTAAATGTGGAATATGGTTGTATCAGAGTGATTCAATTTGGTTTCAGGAAAATGAAGAAGAAGTGAAAAAGAAACATACCTTGGATAGCGATGAAGAAGAGGAAGATGATCACAAAAAGCTGGATATGAGAAAGGTTTGTTCTCTCCATTATCTCTCTCAAAATTTTTCTTTATTGCAACATTGTGGTTAAGGTAGAGGGCCAAGAAGATTCAACACTTGATTTCGACGGATCTACTAAAATCACTGCATTCAACATGAAGGAGGATCTAGAAGACGGTCATTTTGATGAAACTGGGAACTTTATTTTCGATAAGAAAGAGAAGGTCAGGTTTCGCTATTTTTCTAGAATCTAAAATGTTATTTTACTTCAGTTTCTTTTTGTTCAAGGAAATCAAAGACGCCTGGTTGGATGATATTGATTGGTCCACTGTGAAGGAGAAAGCTGGAGATCAGTGGGAACAAACAAATGTATCGTTTTCTCTGTATTAGTTTTCTCCACGTCTTTTGCTCTGCTCCTGCTTTTTACCGTTCTTTTCCGTGTTTTAAGGACGCGGACGATGATGGTGTTGCTCCTCCAACGTTAAATGATATTCGTCGAAAAGAGATCTTCACATCTCTAGTTTCGCTTATGAAACCGAACCACACTGTGGCTAAAACTCTCACCGATTTGAAAAAAGCTAAAGGCTCGTTACAGCACTTATTTGTTTTGATTCCACACGGTTGATAACCCCCTTTGCGTGTATTATTGGCTTCTCAAATGTTTTCTTTCGAAAGGGTTTTTCACCTTCTTTTTTTCAGTGCGTACATTTGTTTCAATTGAGCTATGGAAACCGCAGAGTATCTCCGAAATCCTGCAATTATTTTCAGGACTTTCTGCTGCAGAGGAGCGTAAGCTGCGATGGAAGGCTAAAAAAGAAGGCAAGACTATTAACGAAACAGACTCACAAAAAGACACAAGTATTATCAGTGGATTAGCAGACGAGCTTATCTCTGCCGGCCACGTAAGTTCGACATTTTTTTGTTTTGTTCCTTTGTTCCTGTTTTTTTTTAACTTGTCACCTTTTCTTCCTGAAAATTAAAATTTCTGGATATTCTGGTAAAGGGACGGAAATTCATGAGTTTTCAGTCCGGATTCATCTGCGTAGTACCTTTGTAGTTCTCATCAATTCGCCGATACTACTTTTTCCAGCTGAGAATAAAACAAAGTGCAAAGCTAGTGAGAGCTCCACAATGTGGTGTAACATTCGGTTTTGCGATAAATAACACAAGTATTTATCCAAAACATTTAGCGCTGTTGCATCTTGGTGCGAAAACCAATCATAATCTCTTCCATCAAATCTCATCCTCACGTCTGTTGCCAGTTGGATGCTTTTTTTGTTTTGAATTGAAGTCCCCTAGGCGTACAATATCGAACAACGCTAACTGTCCGAACAAGAAGCTATGCAGAGTAATATCATCAGTGTGATGTGATTTAATTTTTATGGTGGCGGTTCTGTCGGCTGAAAGCCCTTAGAAAAAGCTTTCGTATTTTCTTCTACTGTTTCGCTGCTATTAAATCGGAATTAAATTTAAAAAAATAAATTGAATCAATTAAAATAAAAATTAATTGTATTAAATTATTAATCCGGCTCGTTTTGCTTCAGTTTTTCAGTATTGGCGCGAGGCGCTGCTTTCAGCTTCGGGGTGCGAGGCGTTCGCGATTTCCAACTTTTTCAGGAATGTGTAAAAATCTGTAAAAAAGAATAGTGGAAAAACCTCAGCACAACATCACATTTTGAATGAATAAACTTCAGATGCTTGCTGAAACTGGAAGTTTGTTCGGTGTATCGTCCAGTGTTCCTTTGAAGAGTTCAATTATCACTGAAGCTACTTCAATAACAGCTATTTTTCATAGATTGTGGCAAGCTTTGATTGATGCGAAAATATGTGGGACAATTTTTAGTGGATGTGAGCCTTCAGCAGGAATCGGATCTTGTTAGATAGCATAGATGCGATAGCCGATGCTCCGACCCCCTTCAGTTCTGGTCGGTTGGCGGAGATACTTTCTTCACTTTTGGACTGTTGATCAAAGGATCCTCACCACCTGAGCTGGACCACATGAGCTAGTCCCCCTTCCCCTGAGGAGGTTCCAGCTTCTCTCTATCGCACCATTGTTAGAAAGGATACCTTTCAATCGCTTGATGTCGATAAAATGGTACTAGACTTGTCCAAAAGAACAAAGAAATATTTGATACAGAGGTGGCTTTCAGCCATTTTATATGTCGCAAATGTTTATGTTCATAAAACTCCTGGTTGCGACTTGAAGGTGTTGGCTCGTCTCAAAGGGGTTAATCAACGTCAAGTGTTTTATCTTTTATCCTTACCTGTTTTAAAAAATGTGCACGGATTTCCAGAACAACTGTTTTATTCATTTCAAGGAAGCGCTCTGAAAGAATATAGGTTGTTATTCGCCAACTGTGTGTTACACACGCTCCTAGCTGTTTTACCACCTGTGCAAATTACTGCAGTCATTTGCACTAGAAATTAGACTTGGGACGAAAATCGAACCTACCATGACGTTTCGCGCTACAACCTAACATTTTGTAATATTTTGAAGTAACGTTCAAAATCAATTCTTCTTAGGTGAATCATTGTTGCCCTAAAAATCTTTCCGTTCTTATTGTTCCACCGCTTGAGAAAAGTGTGCTTGGAAGTTAGCTAGCAGTTGATTCGGAAGATTTATTCTCTTAATTAATCTTAATCTCTTATCTTATTGTGACTTTTTTTTTTGTTCTAACGAAGCAACATTTCTTGTGAGAAGTTAGGTTTTCCGCAACAGTTGGGTGAAGGCGGTATCTAGTGATTTGTTTTTGAGAGAACTATTACCTTTTATTATCAAAGGCTTTAGATTGAAAAGGAAGTCAATTCGATTTCACATAATTGCGAATTATAGATGGACGTCTACGAGTGGACGCGAGAAAAATTTGAATTCTTGTTAAAGAAACTGGAAGGCTCAGCTGTGGACTCCCTCGATATGTTTTCAGATGAGCCAGGTGTCTACTTTTGATATTCTTTGCTCTATTGCACCCTTTTCTCTTTAGCAGGATTTCCAAGACTTTTAAATTTGCAGTAGTTTTGAGAATTCAGTGGTCTCTGTGTATGAGTGACATTATACTACACAGTTTCTGCTAACCAACCATCACGCGTCAAGTAGAAGATAGTCGTTTCAGCGAGTAACTCCTCTGCACCTACTGAATCAGAATCAATTTTGGACGAGGAAGAACAGAAATGGGAGTATAAGGACTCACAAACAAGCGAAATTCAGGTTCGCGCTCATTTTACGCAACATCTATCTCCAAGCACACATCAGCGGAAAAATTCTTCCCTTAAGGGACCATTTTCATCGTCTGAAATGGCAAGACGCCAGCAGAATGGAAAGCTATCAAGTAGTGGTCTTGCGAGGAAATGCGGCGCAGCTTCATTTAATCCCGTAGCTCGTATCGACTTCGATCTATATTGTTAACTGGTTACGCGTTATTCATTGTTTGTATCTTTTTATATGCAACGACTTCACTGTTTTGACCTTTTATACACATAGTTGTTTTTGATTTTTATTCCGTGTCGAGATCTCTTCATGACAACAAGCTCTTGTAATGAAATACTGTCGCCCTTTTGTGAGTAGTGGTGGTACAACCCAACCTATCTGCTGTGTTCTCCACCAAGAAGTTGATGATTATTATGTCTACTACTTTTTTTTAATGATTATTCACGGTTCGTTTGCAGCCCAATGGCTGGGTACGGTCCTCGGGACTACGATCATTTATTCAAATTGCTGATTATCGGTGACAGTGGTATGCGAATATTGCTATTTCTCTGAACTATTAATGACTGCTCTGAAAAGACCCATTGCAGGTGTTGGAAAGAGTAGTTTATTACTTCGATTTGCCGACAATGTGTTTTCTGGTGAGTCTTTTTTTTTGTATCGAATATTTTTATTCCAAGAGTAGCGGCCTATTTTTCTTTTGCTTCTTAGTGAGATTTTGTCATTTTGGATTTTCTCCACTCACACCACTTTTGTCTTTCGTTGTGCCTCCCTTTTACCTCTTTTTACACCTGCGTTTCCCGATTCCGGTGATTCTCGAGTGAAGTGAAGCGTTTAAAATAGCGGTTGTGTTTACCTCACCTTTGGTCAAAATTTGTAGTGTCCTGTGGCACTGGCCGTATCTAGTTTCCTCTTAGAACTATTATAAATCTCAAGTTGGAGCTTTTTTTTTATGCTTTCATTCATTCATCTGTAGCTCTTTTTACATTCTGCCTATGTGTTAATTTGTTCGATTTTTACATGTTCCTTTTCCTCTCATGAAATTCTGTTTTAGTTTATTCTCGTAAATTTACTGCTGTTTTGTTGATTTGCAAACTTTTGTTGGTTTTTTTTTTCTGGATTCTTTACAACCCCATAATACAAGTCTCCTCAACGTAAGCTGCTTTGACTTATACTGTGATACTTTCTTCTAATCTGTTACACACCTTAAAATTTCTGCACAGAATTTGGAACTATAGTTCTAAAGTTAGGACTATAGTTCTAGTCAATTTACTTTTTTATGATTGCTATTTCCCTTGAGATTTTGTGTCTTAGGCAGTTCGGTTTAACTGGCCAACTCTAATGGTCATTATCTGTTGGAAAACCCTTCGTCTAAAAAATTACACTGACGAATAGAGCAAATCCTTTGCCCTGTCATCGACGTGACTTGGTATATCTGCAATCTACTCCACAAATCTACTTCAAAATGCTGAAAATATTTAGTCCAAAATTATGTTCTTTACTTCTTTTGCGTCTGCTCTCGATCACCTTAGCCACTCTACCACTTATTAGATTTCTTTTTGAAATTGGCGTTCTAAAACTTGAAGAAACCGTTTTACTTCCATGTAATGTGGATTGTCAATTTGTTGGGTCGTCAATATTTCAGTCCTCGATACTACTACTCCTTGGATCTGTTTTATAGATTCACTTTATTTGGACTTCTGTAAGATTATTTTCGTATGTTTTTTCTTCGATTTTGTAAATATATTGATTAAAGGACGAATTACGACTACTTTGAAGTTGCAATCGGAGTTTTGCTGGTATTAGGATATTCTATAATTTTTGAGACAAGTGATGTAACCTAGCATCGCAATAATCTTGTGTATTTTTGAAGATTGTGACCTGTGTAGCCTTCTCCCTTCAAATGTTCCCAGCGGAATAGAAGTTCCACCCCGATTATTGTCACCAGCGCTACTATCAGGAATTGCTTCAAGCGATCTAAAAACGGTGGCATAGTTATCTTAGGCCCTACTTCATAAGTTGTAGCTAAGTTAGCTTTTCGAGTTCAGTAGTGCGTCTCTTCTCCTTTGAAGATGTGTACCACCAAGAAATGCTGTTAGAAATGTGTCGTATAAAGCAATAAGGCGCAAATGAAAAGGATGACGTTTTTTGGAAGTCGAAAGTCTACAAATGTTTGGTGGAGAAGCAAGAAGGATCTTTGAAGTGTCATTACGAGTGACAGAACCATAGATGCATAATCGTTTTTAGATAAACTTCCTTCTGTTTTGGTTTTGAAATCTGTAATCTTTTTCGTTAGTACTATTTATGCAATTAAATAGTGAATAGCAGTTTTTCATTTTATTTAGTTCTCTTAATTTTTGTTTCTCTGAGAGTCAGAAATGCGAATTTCGGCATAGAAATTAGTGTTTTCATTTCCAAGCCCATAATTTCTTTACAACAAAGAGGGGCAAGCGGACGAAAATCTGCTACTAAAGTGCACCAGAATTGTCTTCATTTTTCGTTTTCTTAATGTCACAGAGATGGAAAATGTCGACTTTTGTGTGTTATTTATTTATTTTTTATTATTTCAATCGAGTAGGTAAGTGTGGTATATCAGCGGAATTTTGAGATGGCGCTATATCAGAAAATGTGTAGCTTGCCACGGAACTTTTACAATCAACTATGGTTTCTAATCAACTATAGTTTCTCCTACCAGATAATCAGTGTTTAAATATGAACTTGAATTTCTCATTTGTTTTTGTTCCTTTTTACCCAATGAAATTTTTTTTTCTACGCCATACTGTAATTAATCTGTACTTTGGATTGGCTTCTGCAACATTTGAAGTAAAATTTTTGAAATGAATGAAATGAAACATTGGAAATGCGCAAGAACGGCACGTGATGACTCATCACTCCCTTCGCTTTAGTATGTCTGAAATCGGAGGCGTCTTTGTTTACTTTGGAGGAGTCCGCGTCCACCTTATCGCATCTATGGGCAGAACTACATCGTTATCAGTTATGAATGTGTTTGATGAACATTGGATCATCTAGCCACACAATGATGAGATAATGAAAATTTCTGAGAAATTGCAAGACAACTTACTGGATATCTCATTTCACATTTTGTGCTATATTTGCCGTGAGAGTTATTCACTGAAGCGACAACAATGCTTCCTCGCTTCCCATACCCATTACGCGTCATCTTCAGCCATCGGACCCTCTGCTCTAAGAGAGAATTAGGGTGGATGAGCTATTGTTCTTTCCACCCTATCTGATCTCGTCTCCTATTTTCGTGTTGTTACCGAAGTATTTTGTTTGCGCATAGTTCAAGAAACTTTAGTGTCAGACTCGCTAGCGAGAAATGGGTAAACAATTTCAAACACCTTTACCTCAAGCCATATCCGTCGGTGCTGCAGTTCTGTGGACTCTCCATTCAAACCAAAATTACCCAAGCCCAATACCTAAGTTGAGGAAAAACGATGGTTCAATTAAGATATTTCTTGCTTTCGTCGCGATAGCAGCTCAAAGCTTCCAGAACAAACTATTGTCCTCACCACTCTTACCAGACGAAGCAGTGGTACCGTCCAAAAATTGGACTAAACGCCTGGATCAGATTATCACTACCATTTTGCTGATAGCTGGGTATGACGTGTTTAACGATTTTGAGCGAGGTTTACAACGAATATGTTGACGGAGAAGAACTTTCCACTACACCTCAAATCTCCCTCATCGTGATGTGGAAGGGCCAACATAAATGGGTGACATCTGAGTAATCTCAGATAAGCCGACAACGTTATTTTCTCTGTGAATGACCAACACATTACGCTACAAGAAATGTGCAACAAAATCTGCCATCGGATTAAAGATAAATTTCTTGAAGACAGTAGTCACGATCAATTGAAAGATGGAAGAATATGTTCCGATTGGAAGTCGTTCTCCCGATTCCGAGCGTCCACCAGCAGAAAATTTCCAGTTCGAGCTTAGCATTACGATGGAATCTTCTCTCTTTACGGTGCTTTTTGTAGCACTGGCTGTGAAACCAGTGCTACAAAAAGCATGGGTCTCAAATCATTGCACACAAATAGTAAGACTGTTTAGCGCCGCCCTTCTCGTACACTGATCAAATACGCGTCTGAGAATTGCTAAAAGTATCCTGGAGTTCAAAGCGCTAGCAATTGGAAGAAAATATAATACGTGGGTGCAAAGGATTTGCTATTGGTGAATAAAAGCGATAAGCGAATCATGGCTCTGGAATTGGGAGTAACAATCTTGTCGACCGTGAACAGAATGGACAAGTGTTTGGAGAAGGATATATCCGGGTTGGAGGAACCAGGTTCATTGTCGCAATCTAAAACTATAGGTACGATAGTCGGAACCGGTACTTCGACCCCCTTCACATTTCACAGCTCTTGTTCTGCAATACATTAGTACTGCGTTCATCGATCCTAAGAAAGAAATCCTAAGAAATCGTGTGATTTTTGTTACAAGAACCAGTTTATCAATGTGCACTTCGTAAAACATGAAATAGATATCAAATTTGTGGTTCGTTATTGGTTTTTCGCAAAACGGCAATAAGGCGGTCCAGGCTTCTATGTGCTGTTTGCTTCGGACCATTTGAGCGAGGCGTGCACGTTTAATATTTTTGACGTATGTTCTTGAAACTCAAATACGAAAACTAAAATACTGTCATGAACCTGACGTGGTTCGGATACCTCAAGAAAAACGTGGTGTTCACGCTGTAGATTACGGAAACCCCCTAGTCGTCGTAAAAATGAGTGGGAACCGTCTTAGTTTCTATGAGGTACGTTGGAGTGTGCACGTTACGTTGTACACGTTCCGGTCCCCTTAATGACCTATTCATTGGTTTTACCTGATTAGGCTGGTTAGGAGACCTCACCAATTTTCGCCGTCTCGCTCGCCCGCGTCCACAACGGCGGTGCGTTGCAACTGATTTCGTAGGAAAGAAAGCCTTCTTCCTTGCCGCTTTTTACGCGATTAGAGGGAAATGGTGGAACCAGGTTCATTGTCGCAATCTAAAACTATAGGTACGATAGTCGGAGCCGGTACTTCGACCCCTTCACATTTGGACAGTTGACGAAAGGATTCCCTTCACTTTGGGAAGTTTGGGAAAAGAATTCTCATCACTTGAGCTGCACCCCATGAGCTAGACCCCCTCCATTTGAGGAGGATCCGGCTCCTCCCTATCGCGGCTATGTCTACAACCTGAGCTCTACGTTTTTCCTGAGCCTTCCGTACGACGTCATTTTCATGATATGCTGTTTTTAACACTTCAAAAAGCTTACACCACAAATGATTTGCTCTAGTTATTAGTTAGTGTTAGTTAGTTCGTGGCGACTCATAGCCAAAACACACATTTATAAACCTCAAACTATTCTTAATTGATTTCAAATGCAGTGAGGTATTCAAAGCCGATTGATGAATACCAAATACTTTATCCTTCGTGTGACGGCAGTTTAATGAACATACAAATCACCTTCTTCTTTTTACAGAGAATTATATAACGACTATTGGTGTTGACTTCAAAATACGAACGGTGGACGTTGATGGGCAACGGGTAAAACTGCAAATATGGGACACTGCAGGCCAAGAGCGCTTTAGGACAATCACATCAACGTAAGTGGTAATGTAGTGCTCTTTTGTGTTTGTTCGTTGTACCAAATCCCATCTTTGATCATGCCTCGTGATTGGGATGCGGACGGATGCAGTACATCATAACTATTAGTCGCGCACTGAATATAAAGCCGGCACTCGTCTGCCACCTCAACGCGAGCTTTCAAAAATCTGTAGATCCCAAACTTGTGTTGTTAAACTAGCGCTTTCGATGTTTTCCGCTCATTCTCTTCCAATAAAATTTTCCCTTTTATTCCAACAAGTCGAAATTCAGTGTGCAGTTAAATCTGCGCGACATTTGAACGTCAGATTACATCAGTTTTGGCTTCTGAAAAATTCGGGCGTTGAAGTCTCGTCGAGTGATGAGGAACAAGGGAAGGCGTAGAAGTCATGAAACATCTGAAACGATGATCAGATTTCTCCTTTCTTGACGTAAGGAATTGGAAGATTATTATTTGGGGACGACGCTGAAGGTAAGGATATCATCGGACGATCCTCTCCAGTAGTTCTTTTTAGATGTACTGTTATTCTATGAACAGTAAAGACTAGTTTTCACACGGGTTAGTTTGTTGATCATTTGAAGCGGAAATATCGACTAATTTATTTTTGAGTAGATTCTTTGTACGTCAGTCATTGAGGTTTTGGCACACACTTATAACTGGATGTTAGAATTGCCTGTTCCAAAAATATCGACTTTTCCGGTTTACTGGTTTTTGCGCACTTTCTGCTGAAGTTAGCTAAAATCTAGCTAGCAGGTTTTTTTTTGTGTAGGATGACTCTGAGCACTGTAATCAAACTGCCTGCAAAGTTTCATTGATTTATTGATTTTACCTCATGCCTCAGTAGGCCTAATGAAACCTCACTACAGAGGTTTCCACATGCACTAATTACAGATACAACACCTATTTATTGCAAATTTGTGATGCAGACACGATGCATTATTCTTTTTCAATCTTTTCAAGGTGCATATCGTAAAATTTGAGAAACTTGCTGCTACTTTTGTGCGAGGAGACTGTATTCGTGCAACCGTGCACGGCAGATTAGTTACAGCATAACCGGGAGCATGCAATATTTCTCCAGCATATACTGTACGATCTCTCGTCGTGAGAGGATCAATATTTAGGGTTCAGTTGGTTGGATTAGTAAATGACATGCGATGAAGTTTTATCTAAAAATCTAAGACGATTTAATATTAGTTAACAAATTATTAGTTTATGGGCAGCTTCTGTGATGTGACTGCTAAAGGGAAAGAAAACTCTCGAACTAGTTTGAATAATTTGTGGACTTCTATTATTTGATCACGCACTGCTTTCTCATCTGAGTACTTACTTATTATTACTCCCATAAAAAACGATTAAAAAATAGTGAGAAAAGTCGGTTTCTCACACTGGTATCACTGTTGCTGACGTTGTCCCATATTACCTAATCAAAATAGAAGTGTACTGCTTTTTTTCCTTTTTCTCCTTCTGTCGCTGCTCCATCGATGCTGGGCATCGTAGAGTACTTTTGAAAATGTCCTGGTTTTAGAGCTCTTTTCCTCGCAGACTGGGTCAGAGCTGTGAAGGGATGATAATCTGGCGGTACCAGGTCGGGATTTTGATTCGATCTGATGTGTATGGGATCATTTTGTTAACATATGACCCGCTCCTGCGAAATGTTTTCTTTCGAATAGTTTCGTCTCAGAAGCGAAGAAAGAACTTTTGTTTTGAATGATTCGGAAGTATGCACTACTCGAATAGTTTTCAAACATTTTATGCTATTGTCGAGACATTTTTCTAGCGGCCCTTTTCTTGATTTGCTGATTGTAAGAGCATTCCGAACATAGAATTTCCGCTGAACAAAAAAAAAGTGGTCAGAGACAGGGGTCAACATGAAAACTTAGATACATCTATCAGTTTCCTCAGACGACGTACCTGTTGTATATAGCATTGTAACGCATGCCAAATCTTCGGTAAATTTCGCGCCGTAGCCGTTTGGTCGAATTATTTTGGCTAACTTCGTTTGTATTCACTCCACGGAAGGCTTCTTCAAGTACAGCGGTTCTTAAAAAGCAGAACTGTACACAGGCTAAGCTCGGGTCGACTTCTGTTTTACCCACTGTTTTAAAAAAGTTGGAAATGATTTTTTCCCTGGATAATGAGGTAGTGGTTCTACTTCAGTACTTTTGACATCTACTGTGTCATCTGTTTACATACAGAACGATTCGATTTGCGTGCAGAGTATAACCATTATTATTTTATAAGTGTCATCATTTGGCATAACCAATTATTATCGTAACGTTTATTTCTAAGTCTTTCAAGTACACATTTCTCAATAAGGTATTCAAAACGAATCATACTCCCAGTTGTCCTTCTTCTCAGGTTCAGAGCGTAAGTAAATGATGTTTGGTAAACGCATGCCGATTCGTCGCTTCTCCATCGCTGTCGGTTTGTAGTGGAGCATATTAGGAAGTCGCATTCCTGAAATATGGATCTCCTTTGCGCTTCCGTCCTACACATTAACCTAGTAAAAGGCAAAAGTGTGGACGTTTCGCTACTAACTAAACAAATACAGAGTGATAGGATGAAGAGGTTGGTACATAACCTCAAAAACATACCTATCCTCCGCTTGTAGACATCCTCTGTTTGGCTGAATATCGGCAAAGATCCAATGAAAAGAAGAAACAAAATATACCAAAACCTCGGCATTTGTACCTGAACTGTTCATTTTAAGCTCTAAGAGAATCGACACAATAAAAATCTAACGGAATAGAAGAAGAAGGTTATGGTAGAGAATCATGGAATCATAGAAGCGTGGTAGAGAGAAAAGTAAAGATAAAGAGAGTTTTGAAAGGAGTTCCTTGAATATGGATCGAATTATTTTTGTAGAAACCAGTGATTGACAATATATTGGCTTATTTTCTTCTCAAGATACGTTTTTCCCTTAGTCAGGTTCGTTGAATCGTCTTTAGCTGAATCAGCATGCTCCTTGGAAGGGTTACAATTGCGAAAAAAATTACCGTAAGATTGTGAATGTTTTCTTTCCTGCTTAATTCTGACATATGTTACTTGATATTCACGCTAGGGAAAATTTTTTCCAAGTTAGTAAACGAAAAGTAATGAAATCTACTATACTAGAAAATTCCTCTACATCATAATAGTTTTAATATCGAATTCTAATAGTTGAATTTAAAGCATGTGAGGAAAGAAACGAATTTTCTTCTGTATGTACTTTTTTGTGGTGATTATTCTCACTAATGATTCTTTCATATAAGTACAAGAAACGACAAGTGGAGGGACTAACACGCATGTGTCCCAAAGCAAATGCAAGTCGGGTACAAATGGCCTATTTAAAACTATGCAAGGGGCGTCTGAGAAGTGGTGAGGAGCTGAAGTAAGGTCAAAAAGTTTCTCGGAGAAGCTTATGTTAGCGATGACCTTTTTAAAATGCAACAAAGAGTAACAATATTAGCAGCACTGGAGTTTTATCCTCATTTGTATGCTTAAAGCGAAATGCGGCGACTAAACGAAAATGAAGAACAGCGACTATCATCACATGCGTGTTGTGCAATAAGGAATGCTTCAGTTGGTATATTTGCGAGAATGCAGTGACTCGCCATAACTGTTGAGTTATCTCGTAATGGAACTTGTATAATGGGCTATTTTGATGGAATGGCTGGAACGCCTTTCTGAATCGAGCCACGAGAGTGAGCGTGTGTGTATCGAAGATCTACAGGAAATTTTAAAAATGCTTCGAAATTTTGTAAAAGGAATTCGCCACAGATCAAAGGAATGCGAAAAGAATAGCGGTTGAGTGCACAGGCTTTAAAACACATTCGTCTTTTGATGATTTCCATCGCCACAGAGCTTTTGCTAGTACTTGGAATTTACTACGATCTCAGGAGTGAAGTAAAGTTGACGCAAAAAAGACCAAAGCAACTTTCCGACGTTGTTTAGTAGTAGTAGGTTTTTTGTCGAAATATTGTTTCAACCACAAAGCTTATGATATTGGTGACTTGTATGCTTTTTGAAAATGTTTCAGTTGTGAATGCTTCCATACACGCAGCGTTTTGGCGGTGAGCACTGCGGTTTTCTGAACGATTTCCTGTCCTGAGCCTTGAAAATTACCAAATAACCTGATATTTTTTGTTTCATGCAGTAATAGAGAGGGTGCACCGCAGTCGGTAAGGGGTCCGCTGTGGTCTCACAGCCGACGGTTTGAAACCGCCGTGTTGCCACCCACCCCCTTCATCCCTCCGGGTTCGATCAATTGTCCTAGACTTGTCTGAGACGATGAAAACACTTAATTAATCGACCCGTCCTCGCAGAAGATTTTTGTAAGGCTGCACCCGTTCAAAAATTAAAAATTATCTAAAAATCCGCAGGTTAATTAAGTCCGTTGGTAAAGTTCTACACACTATTTGATACAGTATTTCTCGCTTTTACGATAGTATTCTTTCGGTTTTTAATTTTACTAATTCCCTGTTTTTTACGAAGCTTATAATGCAGTATGGAGTGGACGAAATGGAGCGTTTTCAACGCAATTCACCATTGTTCTTGTCTTCCCGCTTTGAAGATTGGAACATTGACCTCAAATATGATGAAATACTGTTTGGTCAAATGTTACGGATGGAAGAAAAACCTATCCTTTTTATTTTTTTTTCCAAAACGAAAAACCTCCAGCAAATTAATCAGAGGTATTCCTTCCATTAGGGGCTTTGTAGCGCAGTCGGTAAGGGGCTCCGCTATGGCTGCAGCGTGATCGATCATAGCTACGATTAAGCCCTAGTGCCAACTAAACATTTCATTGCTCTTTGCCTATGTTGATAAATTGGTACCAGACTTGTATGTGAAGACAAAAGCACTAACTTGATGCATCGGCTATCCCCACAAGTCATTCTGTAAGTCAGACACCCGTTCGAAAACGTCAAACGATTCTGAATCGATGTGGAAGCGGTGGGGGATCCTAAACGGATTGATTAGCGCCAGATCTTATACTTTTTGCAGTACAGTAATTTGCTTCATGGTGTATGACTCTGTGAAAATGCTAAGGGACGTTATTAGCCTATCAAAAACGAAAAACCTAGACGAAGAAGTTTCACATTTATTGGGAATAGTAAATAGTTTTTGTTTCTGCTCATGTTTCTTGCGACACTGTATTTCTTTACTAATGGATTAATGGATAAGCACACGTGGCATCCAAAAAGCCCGTGCAGATAAATGAAATTTCATTGGTTTTTTCTTTTTATTTATTTGTCTGAAAACACTCATAGGTGTGCCAAAAAACGGAAACAAGAAGGAACAGAGCTCGCTAGAGTTTCGCCTAAGTTTCATACAGTACCTAAGGTTTGCCCTTCATAGCACGTTGTGTGGTGGGTTGAGAAGTCATTCTCTTGCTACAGAATGTGAGAAATTCTCACGCGAGATCTTTTTCCCAAACCCAGAACGCTACAGTGGAGCAACGGTTATTAGATTTAGACCAACTTAACTCAGGGCGTAGGAGTCCGTGATGGCACAGGACGAACGGGTGGCGGACCTTTGAGCGGAAATGCTCACTAATTTTGCTATCCTAGAACGGCTAACCACTACTAAGAGAGAATAAGGACCAATCACAGGGACGAAATTGAAGAGCAGCACACCACAGAAGAATTCCAGCTATCTAGTATCATAAAAAGCAGCAAAATTAAAAAAGAAACTAAAGCTGTGAGCTAAAAACACGGATCAGCTCAATATCTCAATGCTTGTTGCGGTTGTTGTTCGAGAAGAAACTTGCTCTTAGTCTATGAGACAGTGAAATTTTAGTTTGAAATTCTCTCACACCTAGAATATTAATAGAATATTAAGGGCATTCAATTTTAATAGCCTCTTTCTGGATATCTTCGAGTTTGGACTAGACTTGACTTCAGCAGAAAGTAAATTAATTCAGCGTGCTCTTCCGCAGAAAAAGGGGTTGAACATAGATGAGAATTTTTGCCTGAGTTTAGACTAGTGCAAATTGGAGCTACCAGTCCTCCCAGTTGTTGGTCAGGAAACTCAGTACTTGCTTGTCTTTATCTTAACTTCCATTCGTAAGATACGAAAATCCAAAACTAAGTCGATGACTACTTGTATGTACTTCAAACTCCTTAGATTCAGAGCGTTAAGTTGAATTTTGTAGGAAGGAAGTGTTTCAGGATAAATTGGATTGGGAAAGCATCTACAATAAACCAGCCTAGCAAAGGTTAAACCTGTTTTGTAAAGAAGTATTGGTAGGCCAGCATACATTCCGTAAAAAAAAACCCTTAATATTATAATAAGAGACAAGAGCGTTTTTTTTTTGTGACCTAGTCAAAATGAGTGGAGAAGAAGAACGATTTGTTAGTTATTACCCGAAGAGCTCGAATTTGCTCTTGATATTGAATAGTTGTTGAGTTGCATGAGTAGCGGATTTGAGGAGCCTCTCCGAAATGCAACGCCACTGTTTTGGAAAGACTTGAAGGTAATTACTTGACCATGAGACCATTAGCTGGTTCGCTAGGGAAATTGGTGTTGGGAGCGGAAGTTTGTTCATTGCTCACAATATGCAAGGCATTTCTTTATTTAATAGTCAGCAAGATAAGGATCAAGATCAGCACAAATTTTTCTTGTGGATTGTTGCTCAAAAAATTCTCAACCTGGTAAAGATGTCGATTCTTTTGGTCAAATAGATTAATTATGTACAGAGGATAAGGAAGTGGACAGTTCCTCTTAAACTTCAACGAGAGAAATGGTGCCAAACTGTCGTACATCACTAGGCGAAAACGCCGACACATACCTGACTGGTACATGTCGGAGGCTTTCAGCCAGTCCAAACAAGCGAGATATTTCAGTAATTCGGAGCAGTTTACTACTGAAATCTGGCAAGGGTAAGTAGAAGGATTTTTCAGTGCTAAAGTCGAACTTGAAAACTAACAATATTAAAATCGGAAGTACCAAAATGGCGTTAAATTTCGATATCACTAACACTTGATCCGGAAGGAGGAAGGGGGTCGAGAATGGCATGTGGATGAGTGGGAGCTTCAATGTCTTGGACTGGATCACAACTTTCCATTATTTTGGAATCTCTTTGAAGCGTTCAGTTGTGGAGTTCATGTCAACATCAAAGACGAACAAAATTATGTGATCAGATTTTTTTAGGTACTACCGGGGAACTCATGGCGTAGTAGTTGTGTATGATGTAACAAATGGCGAATCGTTCAGCAATGTAAAACGATGGCTACATGAAATTGATGCGAACTGTGAAAGCGTTCAAAAGATTCTCGGTAATCGGTCACTACGTTCAGAGTTTCTTTATCCTCATGTGCTGAGCTTTTCTTTTACTGTAGCTCTTAACGTTTTACATGTTTAATGTATTATCCTCGGCTTCGAACAGTTTCTGGAGTGCGAACGAATGAATATTTTAGTGGGTAACAAGAACGAGGATCCTACGCGAAGAATCGTACTGGAAAGTGATGCACGGCAGTTCGCTGACACGATGCGTATAAAATTTTTCGAGACTTCCGCTAAAGAGAATAGCAACGTAGAAGAGGTTAGTGCTTTTGGAATTTATGAAGTCTCCGCCCAGACCAGTATTATGACGCGCGTTAATAAAAGCAGTTCGGAATATTGCGCTAAAGTTCGCTGCCTCTTAGCCCTGTTTTTTTTTTACAGGACGATCTTCAAGTTGTCCTTTGGAAGAATTTTTTTGAGTTCCAGTGACTCAGATGAACCAGATACCAGTTCTAAGGAATGAAAGTATCAAAAAATTATCATGTCCCCAAAAATTCTTTGCTGTATAGTGCCCCAGTTTAAAAAATTACACTAAGTTAACGGTAACGCCAGAAAAAGGAAATGAAACAAAGGGATCCTTAACACGCATTTATAGCATTTGTCTATACTAAGGTGAATTTTAGCATCTTTATGACTTATCCTGTGCCCAAAGTTGTATGTTCACCTTCTCTTGATGATTTTGGTCTCGGAAAAATTTCCTCCTTCCACCTCTATTCCCTGGAAAACGCACGTAGCGAAATGAATAGCAGTTCGTTAAGGGATCAAAGAAGTGGTCTGATCCCATTATTCTTCCATTATCGATGGTTTGTTTATGTTATAATAATGGTGGCGGCAGCGGCAGTGGACATAACGAGTTTTTAGCCTTTGCATTGGATTACGCTGATGACTCTAGCGGGCCAGCGACTAACCATGAATAATGACATTTTAGACGTACTCTTGAGAACTAAGACTTTTTTAAAGTATCTTGATGAGCTAGAAATGTGGAGCTTACGTGACTGTTAAAATTAAGCCAATTTTCCGCCCAAATAAGTGCATTCGACAATTTTTCGTTTTGATGAATATCCGTATATTCCGTTTAGAATTCATATGTTGTACCTAATGATGCTAGATATCATCGTGTGGAAATAGAAAAGTAGTTTCTTCTAGCAAAAAATTCTTCCGCAGTTTCTCTAGGAAAAGAATGGGAAAGTGGATTTGGAAAAACATGTATTTATTTCCGATGGAGCTCAGGTAGTTTTGTATTTTTAGTACAACATATGTTTATTGCAGATGTTTTCCTGTATAACGCGGCTGGTGCTGCATGCAAAATTAGCCAGCCCACAAGGAAAAGACGGCCGCGGGGAAGTGAAGTTGGCGTTGAACGATAGACAAAGAGAGAAGAAGAAATGCAAATGTGGTTAACGAGCGTAAATCCGTGTCGTCACTATGCTAGGACGTTTTCGTTGACGGCAGAAAATCTCTTGTAGGCCGAAATGGCTGAGTTATTCCGCTGATCTTTGCACTTCTTGAAGATCGTTTCTATTGTCTACCTGATTTTTATTGTGAGAAATAGTCCAAATTTTCCGTCAGTCCTCTTTTATTGAACACTCATTCCGCCTGTTCGATTAGGGGTGATACTAGCTAGGTGTATACTTGTCTTATGAAATACTAATTTTGACTAGTTTGTGGTCTCACTTTATGTGCCACGCTATGTTTTTCCCCCATAGTTTCATCGAACAAATCTAGAGCTTGTGATTCGACCCAATTTCGCCTCAGTTGCACTATTTCCATATAGCTGGTCTATTTCGCATAAAAACCTTCGCCTTCTTAGGTGCGCGAGTTCCCCTTTTCCTTATATGATCCAAGTGCAATCTTGAACCACTAATATGGTCTTTACAAGCGCACCGCTTCCAGTTTCGTCTGTTTATTGCAAATGTTGTCATTTTGATTTACTTCGATAAATATCTTTTATATTTGTTATGCCTTTCTTTTTTGTTCAAGTTAAATCTTGCATACTCACAATTTATCCCGAAAAGAAGAATTGATTTGAAATGATTCTATTCTGTGTTTGTTTTCACTTCCATTTCATCTTATTCTGCACACTATGTTGGGATTAATTTATATTTATATTCTGCTAAGCTATCAGCTATCTTTGTCAGCATGTTTGTCTTTATGTTTTCGTGCACAGGTGCAACAGTGCGCCCAATAGTGCATGACTTGCCCTTTGAACAATTCTTAAACAGTCATGTTTGCAAGTAGAAAGCGGTTTTCAGATTTATTGTGTAGTTTAGACTTCTTAATATTTTGACATCCTCGTAGTTTTTTCCAGAGCGGGTGTAGTGCAGTCAGAGGTCCGCTGTGGCCGGACTGTGGATAGTTCGAAGCCGCCCTGATGCCACTCAAATCTTTCATTTCTAAAGTGCCGATAAATTGAAACCTGACTTGTCTGGAAGGATAAGAACACTGATTTGATCTACTGGGCTGCCTCCGCAAGCCATCGTGTAGGCCAACATGCGTTCCAAAACCATAACGATCACGAATTTCAGTAAAAAGCGTTGGCGCATCCCAAGTAGATTGATACCCCAGAAATTTTTAGTTTACTATACCTAGTATTTCCCGTCTTGAGTTGATCATCCATAGTCTTCGATCCAAACTCGGCGAGAGACTGATCCTTGTGAAGCCTGGACCGGTGACTTTAACCGATGTCGTAAGGGGATTTTTCGTTGGAAGGGAAGCTGCGTAGATTTTTCTTGCAAAGAAAAAATTAGGTGCAGACATCTTGTTTTTACTACTTAACTACGTAATAGTTAATACTTATTACTTTCTCAACACTTATTACTTACTTAATAGTATTACACCCGCTTTTTAATGCATTGCTGATGCCTTTGTATAAATAAACAAGTAATGCTTAATCTGCCGGAGTAGCGCGCAATGATTACACTTCCTTTTTTCAATATTTGCCAGTCTGTGGTTCAAATAGCATGTGTTATTTGCACTTGAGTGTTATCCTTTCAGATGCCTCCCACTTTGTATGATCTTCCACCAGAAATGATCGTTCGGATATTGTGTGAGGTACTTATAATAACTATTGTTTTGTTGTAATATTACAACAGTTTCGCTTTGACTTGAGACTGTAGCTTGGCATAGATAACGAATGTATTATATATTGATGCCGACTTACTGGTAACTGTAAGATTCTTCACTTTTTTATACTAAAATACTACAAAAAAAGTACCAAAGTCGAGTCACAGGTCAAGTCGAAAGACAGAAAGTTTGGAACCCATCAAAACCGTTGAAAATGTCCAGAAGCGTATTCTTTTGTTCCATTTCTCAAGTATGTTCCGCCTTCCTGAATATGTTCAGCGCCGAACGTGTACACACGTTTGAGCGATGCCATATTGGGGAGGGCAGAGGGAAGAGGAAGTTTGTGTCAAGCAGGAAGCGTGCGTTGCGGTAGACGTCTCGTATTCACCGGGTCCGACACATTTGGCAACACACATTTTCGGAGTTTTGTTAAAATACAGTCAGCTTCGTGTTACGCGTTATAGCCGGTGACGCAATACGTCTTTGCTGCAGTGGGCGCTGCGTCGTCTCACCGCACACGACGAGTTAATCGAATTTTTTTTCTTGTTTTGGCAGTTTTCCTCGTTTCTTTTTTGAATAGTCGTGCATAAATAAGATTAGATGGTTTTATCAAACTCCTTTTCCTTTAGTTGTGTCTTTTGTGTTTCGTAGTTTATTGAGCGTTTCTTAGATTTTAGTTCGTAACAGTTGGATTTCTCTCCTGTTTTCGTGTAATTGTAGATAATCAAGACACTTCGTAGTTGCAAACCTAGGAAAATTATCCTTTTTGGTAGTTTAATAAGGTTCACGGTGGCCGGACGCTTCCTCAAAGATAATAAGGTTCACGGTGGCTGGACGTTTCCTCAAAGACTTTAGTTTGTAGGAAATGCTTTCGTCTCTCACTTTTCGTGTAAATATGCTCGATTAATGTTCTTTGCAGAAAAGATTTTGAAATTTTGCAACGACTACGATTATAAAAGCACGCAAAAGTATGAAACAGAAATTCGATAGACAGAATTTCTGCGAACTGAAATCTTAGAAGTGCCTCAGCAAATGATTTTGCTAAGGTTTTGTAGTCTCATTTATGCATTGTTTTACAAAATAGAGCTAAAAACTATCAATAACAAAAAAGAGGGACTGGTCGTGCTCAGTGGAGAAGGGTCGGTGACCGCTTCACCGAGCGTCACCTTGTTTCAGCATTATTGGTCCAAATGTACGTCGTTTACAAATATGGCGTAGAGTATAAACGTGTCTGAGGACTTTACTGTTGATGTTTTGATATCCATATTTGCGAAGTAAAGTATATCTAACACACTTCTTGAAGTTGGATAAGATCGGGTCAAAACGACATGAAGCTCGGTGCAATCGCGTCAGCGGCTGCGCTCGAAGCGTTGTGATGTAGCGTAGCGTTGCATCGACCGAGGGGGACCCTTGCTAGCATACTCATCGCTGCAGTTCGCAACCGCGCCGCTTCGAGCGTAAACGTGTGTGTATTTAGAAGCTGTGAGTGAAATGAGTCTAAATCGGCGAATGAAAAAAACTCGAGAACAAAACATAAACAAAAATCGACTTCAAATTTTTTTTCGTTTTAGCCACTGTTTCAGATGTTACGATTCACAGTCTTTATTTCCAGTGAAATCATCGTGTAGTAAAAATGAAATCATTATAATCATAGAAATATATACAGCTGAATTCACAGTGCTGGGCTCAGCACTACTGTTTTAGCAACTGATTGTTTTGCAACGTGTTCTCATCTGTCGCGAAGAAAAGGTCATCGCAAAAAGTAGTAATTGCGCTCATTTTCTAAGGAATTTTTCATGTTCCTATATTAAAAAAGAAGTTTTTGAGGCTCTATGACCCCATAATAAACCAACTTGTGCTTGTGATGATGAGATTCCACTTCTCCATCTTTCAAACGATTCTGAAGATAGGCACTAACTTCAAACAGGTCACATGTGGTAGGGCAAATATTAGTCTCCGACTTCGTTTGAGCTGTGTCTGCCTACAAAAATTCTGTGGAATTTTCACAAGAGGTCAAGTTTTTATGCGTGGTTTATACACAGTTAGATAAAACTTTGCATGAAATAAATAAAAGTAAAGTAAGTAAAACCAATGGAAAGGCTGCTGAGGAGGCCGGAACGCTTCAGTCCCTACGAGGCGCGTTCTAACGTACCTCATAGGAACTAGAGCTATTCCCACGCCGTTTTTTTAGGACAATTAGGAAGTGATGAGCGGAGCCACCGTAGATACTGTAATCTACAACCTCATCTTTAGCTTTTCCCGTTTTCCTTCACCACGTCAGATTCGTGGTATCCTTACTTCCTATTTTTCAGTGCGATATTCGAACGATAAGCCGATTGACTAGCGTCTGCAAATTTTTGCGGCTCATCATCGATGCACATCACAGCGTGCTTCCAAGGCGTCGTCTCAATTACGTAGCTGTATATTCCGCAAGTTCCTTAAAGGAATTACATTTTCTTACTTTTCTTACGCAAATCCGTTGTTATTGACCACCTTGATTATCTAGTGCTGAATATCTCTTTTTGGAATACCTGATATTACTATTGATTCATTTGATCTTTATATAATTTCGAATTTTACGTATTCTTTTACTGTTGAAAAGGGGATTGGGGGCACTCTACAATCATGCATAATTCATATTAAACGAAGATTTTAAAGCCAGCACTTGGAGGAAGAATTCTTAGAACTTTCACGTGTGCTGTGAGCAGCGTATTGAGTCGTTCAATGTGTGTTTCCGAAAAATATCGAGAAGAAAACGTTTTTGCGAGAACAGTGTTACCCGCACAGAACGAAACTGGGTTAGAAATTGTTCATACGATCCGTGGTCGACTTACTAAACTTGAATTTTGGTAATATCTTGGGGTTCGAAACCACTACAACCCATACAAGGTTTTTATAGTTTTATGAACTTCACATTGAAGCTAAAAGAATAATATTTGCTGAGGTATAAACATTATCATGCGATTTCAGGACAATGTTGTGATCGTGAGAAGTGCTACCCAACTTAGCGATAAGGAGAAACCACTCTGTATCTGTTCTCTTGAGCAAGGAGGGAAGCAGTTAGCATTCACGGACATTGATTTGTTCGCGATAGACATGGTGAGTACTGTTTCGGGCATTCGGGATCTTCTCTTCCTCGCTATCCACTACAATATATTCGTTACAAAGATATTGTTTTTTCTTACAGTTGACGCTAACTGATGAAAAAAGCTCATTATGGTCATCTTTTTTCCGCACCTTTCATACGAAAGTATCATCCCTACAATTCAAAGTCACCGTAGTTACGACGGTGGCACTCTTGGATGTTGTTGAAGCCTTGCGTCCTAAGTCGTTGACTATCGAGTTCGAAATGACAGAAGGTCCATTGAAAGTAACGCAACTCTGTTGCCATCGGGCCGTGCAGAAGGTAAGACCACATCCATCTCATCCGTATTTCATTCTTATTGTGTAATAATTGCTGATAACGTATTTGGTTGGAACAGTTTTTTTAAACTAGTTTGAAAACTCAAAGATCAGTGGCATAACGTTTTTTTTTATAAAAGATCCTTAAAAGTTATAAGGAAACGCTGTTACACTTGCTACTTCCACCGGTGAAATATCCCTTTGTTCTTTCCATAACATCAGGGAGATCAGACCAGTCGTTGAATGGAGTTTCAAAGCAATATAGATAGAAGTGCTGTTATAATGTGATATCCTAGAATGAATAAAATGTCTAGAAACCAATGTACCTACCACGCATTTGTTGGGAAAGTTTGAAAAAAGAGTTTGATAAGTCGAAGACCAGTGCTGCCACCTCTTTAGCTCTTAGTTAATTTTTCGTCATCTCACCAATAGCGACACTTCGTTAAAAGAATGTGGATCATCATAATTCCGCGTAGCATATTTAGCCTAGAATGAACGTCAACTGTTTAATATTGGGCCCTGAATCTTGAATGAACCTTAAAAGATGTGAAGAAACGCTACTATTAGTAAAATAATAGGTAGTCGTGTGCTGCAAGAGATGTCTTCACTACATACCTCGTATATATTTGCCTATTCGTGTAATTTTCATTTTCATCGATCACGTCAACCTCTTGCATCTTTTTTTAAAGGGTTTTACTTAGTAGTTTTTATAAAAAAGACAATATGAGATCAACTGTTACAATGGAAAAAAATAGAGCAATGTGAAGGTTCTTCCTAAATTTTGCTTTATCAAGAGTTAAATCTGTGAATGATTTAGCTCACTCTGGTCACAATATTCGTAACTCACAGCTCTCGATATACTGTAGAATACTGCGAGGTGCGGTGCATTTATCTCGAATGCTGAAAATGCTGGACCGCTTTAATATATCTTTTCTGCTAGGATTTTTCATTCAAAGAGGATCTGACTTACCGTAACTCAAGGGATATTATTCTCACAATCCCACCACCTACTCTTTATTCTTTCTAACTTTTCTGTTTTACCATGCTGTTTTGTATTTAATGTTGCCCAGCAGCCTTTTTTTCAGATCTCAACGCTGACTCTGCTCAATTCAAGTATCTACGATGAGTGTCTGGATGTAATTCGAATACCGACTATGTATCTGCACGGACGAACAGAAATAACTGCCTTTGGACTCAGACACTTGCTATCGGTAAACCATTCACCATTCATTAAGATGATGATAAGATAAATTCGTTTATTTTTTTAAATTCCTGTTTGAGACTAGTCGAAATTTTCCCTTTTTAAAGTGGAAAATTCTCAAATGGATATACGTAGATGTCTGGTTTTATGGTGCTCTCCATTTCACGAAACCTATTGTTTATGAAAGACCACGAATGACAGAATTTGAAAAACTTCATTGTCATTCAACCAAACCCGCCAGTAATCTATCTCGTTTTTCGTTCGAATTCTAGGGATTTCCCTTCGTTTAGGTCATTTTATCGCATCCTTTTCGCTTCAAATGGGGTACTGCGTGCTTTTGAAGAAAGAAAAGAGAAAAAGAAAGGAAGAACGTAATGTTTCTTAGCATTTTATCACGTGGAAATATCTATTGTTAAAGGAAGCGATTTTTTGAAAAAAAAAAACTCGATAGAGGAGTGTGCGTTGTTGGAAAGAAGTGCAGGGAACGGTATATTTATAAGTAGTGCACATAATCTCTCATATCTACTTCTTTTAGAAGGATTTGCTGAAAACGTTCGGGCGTTCTCTATAGCATGATTTCATTACCATATTATTTTTCACAATGCTTGCTTTTTTATATAGTTGCTACTATCTACTTTTTTTGAAATCCTTCTGGCCTAGGTGCTGGTTGATGTTCTCCAAGTGTTTCTTTTCAGAATATCGTTTTTTTATGTTCTCAAAATGTAATTGGTTTTTTCATGTTTTGTTTTGCTTTATTTCGGATGAATTCGTATTTCTCAGCAAATTAATAAGTGAATGAATCTTCGAATATTTCTCACTCAACTGATTTAGGAATGGCTTTTCGGGAAGCGAGTGATCGAACTGTACGAGATCACAGCAAGAGGATTCGTCTCACCATCGCATCTTTTTCACAACATTCCAGCCGAATGTGTGAAGGAGACTAATAAATGGCTTCTCCAAAGAGGAGAGGAAGTGCTCACAGTAACCGTTAGTGGTCATAAGGTCTGCATGGAATTACAATCGAACACTAGTGTCCGTTGTTGATATATTAAGTCACTTTCTAGAAAGTAGATAGGAATTTTAGTTATTCCAATATGGTTATTATCATATTTCGCGTATCATTTATACGCAATTAGTCTAAATTTCTTTTACAAATGTATATTTTTGTATCTACTCACCTCTTAAACTGGTTTTATTTGCGTGTATGCACTAATTGTCATTCCTCTATCATGTACAAAGATCTCGATGAAGTATTTTTATTTCAAATGGTTAGATGAAATATGGATTTGAATGGAGTTTTCCTCCATATTCTCTCAAGCATTTTGAATTTGACCACAAAGGATCCACTCCAAGTTGAATTATTTCTAAATTACAAATAACTCTTTGCTTAGGAAATCGTGAAGTTTAAAACCGTTCCAACTCCAACACCTACTCCATGTCTTTCTGCGATTCCTAATCCACAAGTAATGCTTATTTTTCCAGATTGAAAAATTAAGATCCTAGACTTAAGTAACCAACTGTCGAAAAACGAATAGAAAATTTAGTTTTTTTTTGACCTTTTTTTATTTTGAAGAGAATAGAGACTGATTTTTTGTTTTGTTTTTGCATCCCTACAACCAGAAAAACAGATTTTCAGCACTACCGACGATCTTCGCAGGAAATTCCGATGTTTTCGAATGTAGTGCACTTGGATTCGTTTGTAAAGAGCTTCGGAAGAAAAAATCAAAAACTTTATGGGGTCCCAAAATGGGTAGTCGTAATGGTTCTCAGCTTAATTTAGTGACAATTGCAATAAATATTGTCGTTTTGGGATAGGAAGCTCATTAAACTCATGCTGGAATGTCCAAGTTATAGCTTTTAGAGTCCTAAATACGGTTTATACACTTTTAGAATCTCCACTGATAAAATATCTTCGTCCCTTCAAGGATAAGAGTTCAACTACATTTTCGTCTGGATGAATGAATGAATGATGATCGATGAGAAAGAAGGGACTTCTGATGTAACATCTTCCTTCTGTAAGGTGACTACTACTAGGAAAATAGCTGAGTAAATGAAATCCCTGAAACGTTGCCTGATGGTCTTGATTATTTCAGGAATGGTTCAAGGACGCTCGTTCTGTCCTCGTTCTTGGTGATGGGAATTTCAGTTTCTGTCTTGCGGTCGCCGAAGCGGAGCCTAACCTCCTCATTACAGCAACGGTGCTGGATTCGGAAGCGGAATTCATGGCCCGTTACCCTTGTAATCCTAATGTAGAACTACTTCGACAACATAGTAATGTGAAGCTAATGTTTTCCATCGACGCTACCGCATTACCCGAGGAGTGGGCTGGTAAATTCCACTACATTGTGATGAATTTCCCACATCCGGGAGGAAAAACCAATCTCAGGAAAAGTCGGCACTTAGCCAGTGCAATTTTTCATGGAGTAAGTCGAATAATGACAGTGGAAACTGAGTTCTACCTTGCCTTAGCGCAAGGTCAAGCGGGTGTCCAGAACAATGTGGGGACAATATGGACGAGTTCTGCGCCAGCACATGAGCGGGACAGCTGGCAGGTGCTATACCTTGCTGCTGACGAAGGTTTGCTACTTGTGGATGCGTGCGCTTTCCCTGCCGGAGCTTTCGTAGGATACTCTTCTTCGGGATACAAATCTTCAGCGAGGGGATTCAACAACTCTAAAGGAGCGCAAAGGCTGCTGTTTCGGAAATCCCCAGTTCTTAGATCGTTACGTGAAGTTTCCTCCATTGGATGTGTCCACCGGGATTTCCACATATTTCGGCCATACTTCTTCCACGATGTTTCTTTCCTGTTTTCCAGAGATATTCAACAAGACGAAGAAATTGTCTTTGAAATGTTACGAAGTCTCACCGGCTCAGCAGTTATCAACATTGAAGAAATAAAAGCGCTCAGGTCCATGTGTCCTAGCCCATATCTACCGAATAGGATCTATCGTTTGACTTGGCAGGTCGTAGCTGTTGCCGTTGGAAAGCAATTATGTAACGACTTACAAGAGCAGCTCCGTAGCCAGATCCAAATCGCTATAAAGGATCGTGACCTACCTCTAATCCTCACTTGACACCGTGTTGTTGATTTTATGAAATTCAATAAACTGTTATTCATTTGGTACGTCTTCACAATCAAAATGTAGGTGCATTTACATTTGATAAAAAATTGATTTTTTTTAATGAACGGTAGGTGTGAACTAGCTTTTATAAGAGAAAAACATTTCTTTCTGGAAAGAAATTTCCCGTTTCATGTATGTACTGTCTTCGCTAATGTCCGGAAGTCGAAGTTGATCATGTGATAATTGTAGAGATAAGAAATAGGGTTCTGATCTTTTCTGTTTTCAAGTGAGTGAGCTACATAAGAAATATTTCTTAAAGGCAGCAAGCATATAACGATTTTGACGTAGTGCGGAAGGCTCAGCAAAAGCTCAGAGCTAAGGTTGTAGATCATGGAAACAAGCCTACTTCCGTCCATCTTTCCATAATCGATGTGAAAAACGGCGTGGGAAAGTGCGTTTGTTCCTACGAGATGGGTTAGAACACGTCCTCCTATACCCGCTCCGGTCCCCTCAGCAGGTTATACATTAGCTTATTTGAATATCCTGTTGAGGAGGCATAACTGATCTCCGTCGTGGACGCACTGATTTCGTAGGAAAGAACGGCTGTCACACCGTTCCTAACAACGACTGTGGTTTCCGCACAACGTCAAAATCGTGCTACGCTGCTTTTAATTAGTAAGATCTACTCAGAATAGGCAGTTCTCAATTTTCTGACACATTCAGTTATGTTGGTTGCACTGCTCTTCGACTACGGTATCTTTCTGTGCAGTAGGGGAACTCGTTAAAAATGTGAAAATGTGGTGACCATAGTAGGTCATGACTACAACTTGTGGGTCTTGCGAAAACTTGGATTTTTTGAAGGATTCCTGCGTTTTCATATGATATTTTCGGTTGAGGTCACCATAGCCATTGAGGTGTTCCAGAAAAGTGAGTCGTCCTTGCTTGAATGTGTTCTGAAAGTTAGCCCGATTCGAATTCGATGGGTCGTACTGTATATTACACAGTGTGAATATTTATGTCATACTGTATAAGACGCCTTTACAACACAAAAAGGCTGGACCCAAAAGGAGGTGGGAGGCTCGGGGCGCAAGCTGGACTATAGTGGTATTTTTACTTACTTTTAGTTGAGGATCTCATTAGTATTGAGCAGTACTAGTACCTCAGTGGTTTATAGAGAAGTTTTATGGAGAGACTAGGAGTAACGGTCGTTAGTACTCAAAAATAAAGTAAGAACTAAGGAAAAACACCATAGTGGTGCGCTAATTACCGGCAAATATATAATACTTTGTCTTGATTCTCGTGTTCTGAATGAGGTACATTGTCTTACTCTTATACTTGATCACCCCCCACACACTGTAAAGGATACACTGTAAAGTAGGCGCCAAGCATGTTCAGCCAGAAGACACGTTAGCTGCAAAGGACTCTCTCCCCTTTTAACGCATGCTCCTTTCCTCTGCCCTGGCTCAGGCGATATCGCATCACTTCCGCACAGTCAAAATCACATTCGGCGCCTATTGGAACTGCTAACGCCGTAGTCAGTGTTTCACCAGAACGAAAACGAGACGAGCACACTCTTTTAGTATCAACACGAACAGAATTAATTAAATTCCAGAGGTAGCCAAGCATCCGTCTAAGCAGCTTTCTTTTCGTACAATCAAGCCTTTCCTTCACCGCAGTCAGTGTTGCCCAAGTCTCCGATCTGTACGCCATGATGGGGCGAATTGGGATAAGTAGACTTGCAGCATGATTTCGTTAAAGGAGTTAAATGCAGAAATGGCGCAGGCGCAAATTAGCTTAATATCTTTCTCGTAGCTACCGTTGTTCTTTAGCATACAACCCAGGTAACCGAACTCATCGACGGGTTCGATCGGTTTTCCGTCAGCTCTGATTCCCGTTCGAAGTTTCGAGGAGACACACATCAGCTTGCATTTATCAGGGCAAAGTCGCAGTCAGTAGGCTGGAGATAAAGGATAAAGGATAAAGTTTCTGGCGTTAGTCAATCCGCTTGGGATGCGATCTCCGATCGATCGTGCAGGAAGCGGAACCTCTAGCCGCTACACTACACCCGCCCCAGGCTGGAGATATTTTCGATATATAGTTAACAACATGTTGTAACGTCACGCTACTAGAAGCGAATATTAATACCTCGTCGTCGTACTAGAGATCGGTCAAGGAGTACCCAGATGGTGCTAAAACGATGTCGACAGGACAGCGATCCACTGTTCTTCGCATGATGTCATTATAGTCGTTCCTCACAGCTACCGCGCAGCCACTGACTTTCCTTTCATCAGCATCGCAGCACTATATGTTCTAATTTTTGATGCCGATGTGGTGTCGATCTCTGATGCAGCGCAGCAAGCGGCACACAAGGATAGTGAGGTAGAAGAGAGATATAGCAGAAGTCTACAAACGGCGGTTTGTTGGAGTTCACTGGAGTTGTTGGAGGTTGTTGTCGAAGATTCCATGCTCCCTTCAGCCAGTCGACATCCCAAGTTATGGGGTTCGGCGATGTGCTGGACGACAGCACCTTTTTGGAATGTGTGGGAACCTTGCGCCATATGACTGTGAAGGTTATATAGCACGTACGTTCCACATGCGTACACTCGACTTCCTGATTGCGTTCAGTGAAGGCAGGGCCTCTACGAGAAGGTAGCAGTGAGACTTGTATACCGCTGTGGCATGCCACAACTTCTAACTTATAGTCTAAAAAATCTCTTTAGGAAGAAACGAGTTCATAAATTTCCAAGTCTTCTTTATGATTGTCCTAGCCACTGAACTCTTTTTTCGATGTTCTAAGAACGAGAAGATATCAGTTTGGTTTTTTTCTTCTTAAAGTCTAATTTTTTGCAACAAACAGATGTGCGTCAAATAAAGAAGATCTGTTCAACACGTTGATGAGAATGTCTAATGATGTTGTCGAACAATTTTTTGACCGTATGGAGGGAGAGTCTACACCATAAATCATGAAGGGAAATCAAATATTTCAACTGTCATGTAACTTTTTTTTGGACATTGTACGATGATGGTGTAGGACAGCTAGCGTGAGAAAAATATGCGCGTGCGATTCGAAGGAGTGAGTCAAAGAATGAAGAAATTTCAACAGAGGCTATATTTGTTTGAATCACGGATCAACACCTGCATTACAAGAGGCATTTGGCAGCGCATAGAGTGTTCCGCTATCTGCACCATTATGGAAATGCGAGTGATAGAAAACAACGAGCGATGAGATAAGGTCTAGGATGCGGTGAGTTGGCGGACAGCATGCTGGGCTTCTCAAATCTCGACTCCTCACCCGACGTCTTTAATCTCTCCCAACATCTGAACTGCTCCTATGAGGATTCCGCGCTCATTTACAACTACGACACAGCGAAATACAGAGTGTGTTAGTTGACAGTTCTAATTGAGAAAGCAGCGTAGCGATTCTATCCGGAAATCCTCTGGAAGAGGTTTCTCTCATGGAAATATAGAATCTAGCCGTTATTCGGTAGCTAGTCTTGTTTCCGCTTATCTCGTTTTCTACTGGCGATAACGATTTTAAGACGGATTAGAACACCCTTTTATCATTAACCATGAGACATTTTACGAAAAATCAGCTCCGAAGAAAACTTCCGAAGTTTCAGCTCGTCGATTTCGTTGTCCCGGTAATGACAATAGTCCTATCGGTGGTTGGGCTAATTATTAATGGAGTTTTTATATTTTTGACCATCACTGGAATTAGAGACAAGGTGCTACCGTTGAAGGTAAGTGACTCCTTCAAATTTTTTAGTCAGTCCTTCTGAACAATTTTACATTTCTAGGGTTATTCACTACTGTTAAATCGATCATTCACAGATGTGCTTACCTCTGTGCTCACATTAATTTTTGTTTCTCTTCATAAACTTGACCAAATCCCAGACCCAAAGGCTTATCCAGAGGTAGATTGGTTTTCCATGGCTTGTCGTATCCACAAAGTTCTTATCTGGAAACATTCAGAAATACCAGAACATGACTCTCGAGGAGTTGGACTACCTCATCCCTCATGGACGATCCATGTTCACTATGCTGCTCACGCTTAATTTCTGGGCTTCTGCTGGCTGCTATTCGGTGTTGGCTCTGTTCATGTTCCTTGCCGTTCGCCATCCAATTATTTACCGAGTAAAGATCACTTCAAAAAGAACGAGTAAGTCGTACGTATAATCCAGAAAATCCACAAAGAGTAGGCCGGTCGTTGGATTATTGATCTGATAGACACTTTTTAGGAATATGATCGGTATCTATTTCAGTCATTTTCTTATCGCATTAAAAAGTTTATGTGTTAGTTTGAGATGGTCTCAGTTTGCCTGCATTCGTGCATTTTTACGACTTTTATCGATGGATGGCGTCATTTGGTATTGATCGTACTTAAAAATTTATAACTTCAAGTCTTTTGAGGACCTGCATTTGTCTGTGATTTACGACACTATCCGATTCAGTCTTAGGCCTAAATACTAACAAGTATCGTATGTACTTGGTGATGTGAGTGTTTAAAGGCATCACCCCACGAATCTGAGGTGGCACGGATTTCAGTTGGAGTATTCGTACACGGGATAGTAGATTATGGAGAGGGGGTGATTCCATCCATTTCTTCCTAATTGCCGCAAAAAACGGTCAGGAAGATGCGGCGCGTGCACGAGGCTGGCGCGCTCCAATCGAACTCGTTGTGGAAAATAGCTCACCGGAACGCTCGAAGCCGCAACTTTCGGTCCGTTTTTTTACGCCAACTAGGAAGAAATGGACGGAATCACCCTCTTTTCCATAATCTACGATCCCGTATACGAATACTCCATCTGAAATCCGTACCACCTCAGATTCGTGGGGTGATGCCTTTAAGGATACTGTCTCCAATTCGTCCATATCGCTCAGATTCAATCTAATCCTTGTCAATCTCTGATTCTTTGAGCCTAAAATTACTTCTTGCGAATATGTGACTAGGCTTGGTCCTTACTTATTTTGAGATGTCAGGGTGGTAGGCATCGCAGGAAGATTTTGTTGGTTTCCTTGTTGCCCTTAATTAGTGCAATCCTCACCAATATTTTCTTACTTTTTTATTCCCTAAGTATCTTTAGCATGAGCTCTTATGAGAATAGAGCTCTGGACAGTGTATAAGATCGTTTTGTGCTTTTTTGGCATTATGTGATTGGTCTCACCAATTAATTTACATACAACTACATCCTCTTACTGTTATTTCCTCACCATCATATTCCATCAAGTCGTCCTGACGACATATTACATGCACCTCGAACTTATCGTACATATTATTTATTTGAACAGTTCTTGTGTGTCGCATTTGGTGGAATGGCATGCGGAACTTTCCTAACTAATGCGTTGACGTAAAAGACCACGCTAGTTGGGAGATAAGAGTATATAAAACTTGGTCTCAATCATATGCTTGGTCCACGTTAAAGGCAGCATACCAAGGATCTGTGGTGGTACGGATTTCAGGTGGACTATCCGTATACGGGGTCGTAGATTATGGAGATCGTGGTGGTTCCGCTCATCACTCCCTGAATCACTGCGAGTAGCCGGCCCTTGAATGCTGTTTTGTACCATGCCTTCTATTGCAGCGCGCCACCCTTGCACGCGTAGGGTCCCTTACTGCCTATCAGGGCAGTCCAAACTGATTTTCGACGAATCCCAGGGCGGAGGCGGCGCAAGGGATGGAGCGTTGCAATAGATGGCGTCGTACAAAACAGTATTCTGGAGGCGGCTGTTTGCAGTGATGCAGGGAGAGATGAGCGGAACTACGCCCGTCTCCATAAATTACGACCCCGTATACGGATACTGCACCTGAAATCCGCACCACCTCAGATCCGTGGTATGCTGCCTTTACCCATAGATGTAGCGTGAATTCATGCTCCAAATCCTTTCTGTTGCTACGTCGCTCATGATTTATAAAAAATCATCTCTCCTTCTCCCATCGCTGGATCCGTCGCTCTTTGTCCCAATTTATGAATGTATGTTATACAAGGAAGTAGATAGTGTCCTCTTCTGGGAGGATGTAGCGGAGTGGAAGGAGGGACTACTGCCTCTGCACAGTCGATGGTTCAACACTGGCCAAGAAAAGACAAACTAGTCATCCTTAACTGATCGATCAACTGTTTCCAAGGTTGCCTAGCATAGGGAGACTGACTGGATACTTCGGCCGAGTGCCGAAAATAATTACGTAGGCTGGGCACGCAATCATAAACCTGTACGATTCTGAGTTGAAGCCGAGTGCCTTGACGCATCCTGGAGAGAGGGGTTCATTAACGGCGGACGCTTTATTTTTCATCTTTTAATTTTTTTTCTATACCTAGATACCCACAAAGTTGTTTAACGAATCTGTGAGTCTCTTGCTCGCTCCCCGGAACGAATACCTGAACCTGCAATGATCACTGACTTTTTTGTTTCTAACCGTGGTCAATGATGAAAACGTGACTGTCCAACCAGTAAATCTTTCAGAAAAGTTAGAAGTCGGCGTAAACCATGTTGCAACGCGTTGACGCGACGCACTCTCTCTGGAAGTATGCACTGACATCTCTGCAGTATACTGGGAACTTTCCGTACCGTGATGAGATTTCTTTTTGTTTTTTAAAATTACTTTTCGTTATTATTTTGTACAATTCCGTATAAGTATGGTTACGTAGTGAGGTCATTTTCCAATCCTTTTTACTTCTGTTTACCCCTGGGCGGTTCAAAGATCTTAGTTTATAAGGGTCATGATACCTTGAAAAGCTTTTTTTTGCTTTTTCAAAGCTTCCTCTTTATTCCAGAAGGAAGAGTTCTCCAGACAAAAATTGCACAAATTCGATTTCTCTGCCACTGACAATATATCGCATGATTTCTGGGAATTTTTCTAAGCCATTGTTCAAGCAGAATTAAATTTGCATGATTGAAATATCATAAAACCTTCCTCTATTCTCTCAGAGATTATCTATAAATCGACGAGTGTGCTATGCCCTCGAGATATTTTCGTAATTCAAAGTCCAGCGCATTTCTTTTCCTTTCTTACTATACCCACTGACTTGCGGAAACCATTCTTCTATCCTTTATTTGAACATCCGAACATGGAAGAAGAGAAGTCTTGCAAGAATTTTTTACGATGTTCTGAGCAAATGTCGTGGGGCACTCATATCAGTAAAGGAACGTGCGAAAGTGACACGGCATGCCTAACTAGCCCCACAGCTACAGGAACCTGAAAATATGTAGGCATTTCGAATACTTTCAATTTTTTTCCCGTGATTTCAGTCATTATTGGATGTGTTGTATGGCTGATTGGTCTCGTCTATGCAGTTGTAGCTGTATGTATCTCATCGAACAATGCATTCAATATTTTCAACTCGGGTACTGATCTCATACAGGTGAGCGGTTCTCTCCCGATGTATTTTTATTTTTATTTCGAGAGATATTCTTGAGAGAAGGAAATCAAAAGAAAAAGAGGTTTTTTCCAGTGCATCCTCCAGGATGTACAGTCGGAGGTCAAAACGATATTAAGCACGGAATGTTGTGTAAGCGGCTGCGCTCGAAGCGGTGCGGTGGAGACAGCAGTTGGAATCGAGGTGAGACCATGGCGAACTGCAGAGATGGGTGGCGGGTAGCACTTATACGATCCCAACCGCTATGCTTCACCGCGTCACTTCGACCGCAGCCGTTTACGCAACTCTCTGTGCTTCATGTCGTTTTGACCCAACTATAAACTCAAATAAAAGTTGACACCAATTCTGATAACTTTGGTAGTTCAGGGCAAAAGCAAAATCGAATCATTGCAGCAGAGTTTAGAGGATGTTCGCTAGCAAACTCAAACACTACGCAGGAAATTTTGCCGCATTTCGAAGAGCGTCTCTTGCATTTTTTTGCGTGTTTTTTTGTCTTTAGACTCTCTCTATAAGACCGATGAACATAAAATCCAATAAATTAAAAAGTATCCTGTGTTAATGGCGCAGTTCTCGTTACTCTTGGCTTCTGTACGAAAAAAGGAGTTCCGCACATGTGTTACCGCTTATTTTGCTTCACCCAGAGTTTTAGTCGCGTCGAAACGACATGAAGCTTGGTGCAGTTGCGTAAGCGGTTGCGCTCAAAGCCGTGCGGTGGAGCGTAACGGTTACGATCGAGGGGAGCTTCATAGCACCACTTATCGTTGCACGTTGAGATGGTCCCACCTCGATTCCAGCCGGTAGCTTCATACTGCCCAGCGCAGCCGCTCACACAACCGCTCCGAGCTTCATTTCCTTTCGACCCGATTATAGCTGTATATAAATTGTAAAGAATAGCTATATGCATGTAGTTATTATAGATTTGTTGTGTATTCTAAATTGGATGCCGTTAGAATAGTTGAATGTTGTACAGTTGGATCACGAACGTTGAAACGAAAAATTTCCCATTGAACAAATAATAGTGTTACTGGATCCCAGCGTTCCGCGGAATCGACGATATTGTGATCTCTAATTTATAATATGGAAATCAGGGTGTAAAATACGAGTATGTGGGTATTCACGCTCAATTCCCTCTAATCGTCCTTGAAAACGGCGTAAGAAACGGCTTGTGGAGGCGGCGCATTCACTAGAAGGGCCCGTTATGACGTATCGTAGAAGTTTCTCACGCTGCTTTACAGGATTGCTAGGGGAACTGGGCGTGAACACACTAATATTCGTAATTCACTCTTTATTGTCCATGATATATCACAACGTCGCCAATTTGGTGATACGTTGACACCGTGACGTGACATGGGCCGTGTTTCAGCAACCCATACGTCCGCCGCGAGAGAATTCATGAACAGTCATGGTTTTGCGTCCTTCAAATGATTTTTTAAAACTCGCCAATTAGTCAGTTCATTTCGGTTGCACCTATGTTCACCTCCGCGAGGAGGTAGCGCAGATCGTCGACACTTAAATCTTTTCCGAAACTCTGTAAAAAAAAACAATTTTGTTAACACTTTTCAGTGGTCTGTTAGCTCAGAGGATTTTGTACTATCGATCTCCAACCTAGTGATTGTAATAATCGCCTTAATAATCGGCACCTCCTCGTACATCTTCATTATTGTTTACCTTTGGAGAGCACGACGTACAAGAGGTAGGTACATAATTCTGTGTTCTACGGTGTTTATTGATGAGCTTAAGAAGATTTTTATTTCTAAACTAGTTAAGCAACGTGTGCAAATTTCGGCCGTTCAGGGGATGCCAGCCAACATTTGATGTCAATCGTGAGGATGGCTCTCAACGTTTCCGCTTTCGCTATCTCTTGTATCGTTATGGCCGGATTCGTGTCAATCCCACTTATCCTCAAAGGTCAAATCGACGATCTCAACGATGAGCTGATCGAAGTAGGTGGCTAAAGCTATCCCACCGTTCCTGCTAACTTTAAAAAAGTGCTAATTTTGCACATTTACTGTACACTTTTCATACAATATCCCATATCTCCCATATCCACCATGGTTGCCATTCATTGCTGTTGTTAAAGGCAGCATACCACGAATATGAGGTGGTGGAGGAATCCGCGGGAAAAGCTTGGAGTTGTAGATTGCGGAATCAGGGGTGGTTCCGCTCAACTCGTCCTAATCGTCTTAAAAAACGGCGTGGGAATCGCTTTAGTTTGATTTTCTTAGTTCCTACAAGAAACATTGGAACACTCCTCTATGTATATGTTCTGGTCCTCTCAGTAACATATTCAGTGGCTTTCGACAGCTGCGCAACTAGATGCGGCGCGTGTACAAGAATAGCGGGTTGCAAGTGAAATCGTCGTAAAAAAAAAAGTTTCCCAGGCCGTTTTTTTTACTAGGATTAGGGAGAGAGGAGAGGAACCACCCCTGATCCCGCAATCTACGATCCCGTATAGAGTTTGTCCATTGTGAATCCATACCAAGTCAGACTCGTCGAGTGCTGCGTTAAAGATAGATAATCCTATAGAAGGGTCTGCGCGACAACACTTCAAATCCACTCGGGTCAGTTGAGAGGGTGAAAATCAATTATTAATCATTATATTTTATTGTATTACTGTTTTATTATTCTATATTATTTGTATTTGTATTATATATATATATATATGTACTTTATTTATATTATTATTCACTATTTTATTATCATTTTGTGAAGAGTTGCCAGAAAACTAACAGTAAAGGCGCTTTTTTATCCCTCTGGTTTTCTCCGTCACGTGGGACTAAGGTGATTTTCATTGCCCTGCAACGGTTCCCGTTAGGATGTCATCGTTGTAAATAGGTTCAGGCCTCTAACGCAACAGCTTGGGCAACTGTAGCCAGCTTCAATGTATCTTAAAGGCATCACCCTACGAATCTGGGGTGGTACGGATTTCTGGTGGAGTATTCGTTTACGGGATCGTAGATTAAGGAAAGGGAGTGATTCCGTCCATTTCTTCCTAATTGCCGTAAAAAAGAGGGAGATACGGCTTCGGGCGCTCCGGCGCGCTATTTTCTACAAGGGGCTCGATTGGAGCGCGCCAACCTTATTTACGCGCCGTATCTTCCGGGTCGTTTTGTACGGCAATTAGGAAGAAATGGACGGAATCACACCCCTCTCCATAATCAACGATCCCCCATACGAATACTCCACCTGAAATCTGTACCACCTCAGATTCGTGGGGTGATGCCTTTAAGCAACTTCAGGTCATCCTGACCCTACCGCTGTATCGGTATTCTAAACAAATGTTTTCTCATGAAAAGCAAAACCAATAGTTCCTCCTGCTCCTATATTGTCCTGAATATACATATAATAATGCAAAACGACAAGCGCAAACATTTTTCTATTGTCACAAACAAACCTCCTATCAAAATAAAAAATTGCATGCTCAGAGAATGGATCCGTAGGATTTTACCAAGTAAAACCGACCTTACCTTTTTCTGCAGTAGCATTTGAAATGAACTCGGAGTTTCTTGCTGAATCCTCTTTTAGCTCTTTTCCTCAGTTCTTGCTACAAAGACACCAATTCCGTGATCGTTGGTTTCCTTCGTAAATCTCTTTAAGAAAATCACACTGCAAAATGAAAGTAGTCAATTTATTGGCTTTCTTTGTAAGGCTCCTGTCCTCAATTGCCGATTTTTTTTAGATTCGCGATGCGCTCGTTTGCATTTTCACACTTACACGTTTCCAATCGAAGGTATTTACGTTTTCTCGCACGGCTACAACGCGTTCGCTACAGAGGATTAGCCTCCACTCTTTGATACACCTCCCTTATGCCTCATCTACACTCAAGTTGACCCAGTAGGCGTAGCGTAGGCTGTGTAGACGTTGTCGCGCACGTCTCATTTTTAACGAATAAGTGCAGTGGTGAGCGATTGTCTCGACCTCACTTTCGGTTTCACTGTAAAGGCAGTGTTCAGGAGGAATTTGTGTGTGCAGAGCGCAGCGTTGCTTCCAAATTTTTCATCCTAACCCGTTGTCTCCTAAACAGAGGCGAACACTACTGCCCGCCTTCGCCGATCGATGGGACGAAAACAAATACGCCAATGGCATCGTTACTAATGAGAAACAAGCTACAACTACAACAACGAAGTAATCCTTGTCATGCAACCTGCTCCAAAAATAGAGAAAGACTGCTGAAATAAATAAAAACGAAAAAAATGGGACCCATGGAGGATATCAGCGCCATCTTTATCGAATAATGGTATCGTCGTCCGACGGGTGCAAGGTAGCAGTTCCCTCGACCTGTGAGGAGATAACACATCAGACCGATGTAATAAGTTTGGCGACGGCTGTCTCTTCATCGTTAGCGTCAACAAAGTCCATGAAGGGCTTAAAATTTGCGTCCATTATTTATAACAACCAGGAAAATTTTGCAAATTTCTGTTTTTTTTCTCCATAAGCGCATCACACTTTCATAATTGCGTAACGAAAAACAATTAATAGAGATAGGCAGATTAGAATAGATTTCGTTGTGCTGACCGCATTTCAGCCAAACTAGTTCAGGATTTAAACTCATCAGCATTTTATGAGTTTTTAAGGAAATCCCCTCTCCAATGATTTGCCAAAAAAACAGTTTTAGCAAGATCTCTCTTAGACTAATTGAAATCAGTGATCACATCACATCACAAATTGATTTTCTAATTCCAACTTTAGAAAAAAAATCATCTTTCAAGATTTCCTTGTTTGTCTTCCTCTACCTGCTTTAGGTTTCTTCTGAGAATATTTTATCCAGTGCTGTTGGAGAGGAGAGTTAGAAAAGTGGATCACGTCATTATCTGCCTTTGCACTTGCGCCCTTTAAAGAGAATAGAAAAAATTCAGGAAAATGTTCCATTCCTTTAGTAGAGATTATTCTAGAAAAAATTATTAAATTTAATAAAATGAAAAAGCGGTTATTTGCTGACTTTCTTTTTTTGTTTTGCTCACATCAACGCTAATAACAGAAGGCCATAAAAAAGAAGGAACATTCCTACATCGTATTTCCAGAATTCAACATGTGAAACGGTGGTAGGTGCGTATAAACTCGGATTCCACATGGCTCAATGGACAACGGCAGCGATGACGGGATGGCAGCTGAGAATGATCGTCGATCCTCTCGCTAATCTCTTTCTCGATACAAGGTTAGTCACAGAGTTCCATTCCTGGTCCAAAAAAACGTTGTGGTGATTCTATAAGCCCTCTTTTTTTGATTTCGTGAATGAGTTGGTTGTGGCGGATGAGAGAAAAAAGGATAGCATAAGAGTCTGTTGGGAATTAGCACGGATACTACAAAGAAGAACCCAAGCTCCATATCAGATACAGCGGAAATGTAGTCGGTTCAAATTCGGTGGAGTTGCTATAAGCGCTGCGCCTAAGGCGTCGCGGTGGAGCTAGCGGGTGGCGTCGCAGTTGGACCATCGCTTGAAGCGATGGAACATAGTTAAGATAGAGGCGTGCCTTTCCTCGCGCCATTCATCGCTGAAGTTCGCGATGGTCCCACTTCGACCCCACCCGCTAGCTCCACCGCGACACCTATAGCGGAGCCGCTTACGCAACTGTACCGAGCTTCACGTCGTTTTGACCCGACTAGAATCTCGCCAATTCATGTAGCAATAAGTACTGTTAGTACAAGGTCGCCACCAAATGCGTCCAACCGTGTGGCGCGACGCGTTTGCCGGAACGCTGCTTGTCTTTCGACAAGAACACGATCTCGTCACGAAAGGATACGCATCGCTCTCACTCGCTTGAACGGAACACGACACACTATGAACAGTGGGCGAAATCCAGGTATTATTGGGGTTCGGACTGATTCTTTTCTGTGCTTGAAAGCTTCCTCGAAATTGTTGTATCACCCATCAGCTGCACTGTCACTTGTCACGTTGTGCTTCGAATTGCTCGAACCAGCGCAACAGCTGTTCTATTCGTGTCGAACACACGCAAAAGTTGCCCAGAGACTATTCATTTCGCAAGAAACCAGAAGAGCATTAAATTTCCCATCGGTAGACCTCTTGAATAAATCTGACAACTGGGTCGGCTAAGCTTATTTGTCGTGAGTTTAATATCGCGTGAAAACCAGTCGCTGGCGGATCTCTTTCAACGATTGTCGCTGAAACACATCGTGTGTTCAGCAAATTTTGTTTAGCAAATGCGGGAGGGTCTCTGACCTTCAGTCGGTGACGTAGTGGTGATCTTCGGATCTTCTTCCTATTTCGCGTGAAATGGGATACTCATAGCACCACTATTCCGATGAAACGTTCGTTTAGTGACGTATTCTTCATATTCCCCGTCTTTTTTTTCAAAATTAATTGCGCAGCATAGTAGCAATACTGTTACATACACTACAAATATGAATTTCGACTAGGTGTATTTTTTCGTATTTTCTTGTAGGAACCTTGCCGAACTTATCCAGGTTTTTGTTCCTGTAACACTTTTTTAAGAACGTTTTCAGAATTTTCTGAAGAAATAAACATCTTAGTCGAAAATGCTCTCAGTTTTTGGTGTTAGAAGAGGGAAGAAAGTGGTAAAACTCTTTTTTTCCACATTATCACCCTAACTTTGTTTTCTTCGTTTAGGTTCAATCGATTGCGTAAACAGATGTGTTGTCCTCCAATGCCATCGTTCCATCCGAATTTTTCGCTGAGGTCAATTCATTTCCGGACTTTTCGATGCGATTTACATTGATTAAGGATAAAGGAAAAAGCGTACGGCGTTGAACAATTCCTTTGGAATTCTCCATTTATACTTTAACTCCGCACTTACACGTTCGACTTCAATTCAGAATAGTCTGAGGTTTTTTTTTCTTTAAATGCATCACCCCACGAATCTGAGATGGCAAGGATTTCAGGTGGAGTATTCGTATACAGGATTGCAGATTATGAAGAGGGGGGAGAGGGGGAGAGAAAGAAGGGGGGGGGGGGGGTTATTTCCTCCATTCCTTTCTAATTGCCGTAAAAATGGCCCGGAAGATGCGGCGCGCTCTAGTCGAACTCCTTGTGGAAAATAGTGCGCCAGAATGCCCAAAGCCGTATCTTCCGGGCCGTTTTTGACAGCAATTAGGGAGAAATGGACGGAATCACCCCCTCTCCATAATCTACTATACCGTATACGAATACTCCACTTGAAATCCGTACCACCTCAGATTCGTAGAGTGATGCCTTTAAAGTGAACGTGTGTGTACTCGTACAATGATTTGCTGAGGGTGTTTTTATTCTCCCACACAAATTTGCTAACAATTTATCAACCCCTGAGGGGTAAAGGTCTGGTTTCCACTGCGCAGTTTCGAACCATCGTTTGTGTAGTCGCAGCAGAACCTCTTAGCGACTGCGCTACATCCACCTCAACTGATAGCGATCATAGCGAAAGGCCCGAAAATGCGTCCGACATTTACATTTCCATGTGTTGGTACAGAACTTTACTAGTGAAAACAACAGCTGTTCACCACGGATTCAGTGATACCTGCATACTTGCTTTTTCTCTGACTCATCCTTATGTCAACTTATCAACTCAATTCACCTTATTGCGGGAGTTAGAAGTGATTCTGACCTGACTCCCTCTATCATAGCCAACTACGTTCCACATTCATCTCGCCACTAAACTTCCCCATATTGTAGTATAATCGCGTCTGTTGTGCGTTTTTTCGATAATTGCTCCTGCACGAGTCAATAATCACCATATACGTGCAATCGCATGACTGCCTTCCATGTCAATAATTGAATTCGTTCGTTTCAGATCTCAGGAACATGGAATGGATTTTCTTCGCAAATGCGCTGAACTGAATGTTATGCCGACTTCGCTTATGAGTACAAGTACAGTTTCGTTTTAGAGACTAATTTATCTTCAATCATCAATTTCACGTACTCCAGACGGTCACTACTTCCGATTTCGATCTCCAACTGTCGATACTACAGCGGCCAGCAAGAGTAAACCGCCACAACGAGTGAACCACCTTCGATTCGATCAACGGGTTCTTTAGCAGTTGATGACTGTAGTTCGAAGTCAGGTAGCCGATAGTGAAATTTTCCATAATCGTCTCATCTCAGTTTTTAGAATACGTGATTGTGAGCGCAGCGGTTCCGCAACGATCTCTCAGGAAACATCGTTAAGATCATCTGTAACAAAAATCAAGGTCAAGGACGTATACCAAAGATGTGCGTGTTGCGTAACCTATAGGCATTCTTTCACATAATAGTATTACGATATTGAAGATAATCACAATAAAGTGTTTCAAACATAGACAACTACGAAAAAGAACTACGTCAGAGGTGAGATTGCACGATCTTATATGTAGATAAGAGAAACAGTTTATTATGAAAAAGAAAACGATAAATCTGCAGATAAAAACCAGCATGAAAAATCACAGAATTAGAGAAATACAGAAAAACCCGATCTAGAGAAAAATAGAGTCTAACATGTTTCAGTGATAAAGCATGTAACAACAGAGTAATCCTCGTTAACAGAAGTGAAAGTGAAAGAGGCAAGGGAGAGTAGTAACGACATCTCTGTTGCAAGGCCAACACGGATCATGTAAGTGAAAAACAGGTCTATATACCTTTTTTCTGGAAGCGTTGGTTCTTATAAGCAGATAAACAGCGAGAGAACAGCTTTTGTTGAATGCTCCAAACTAGTGTGAGATTCGATTTTATGGGCCACCGTTACTGAGCACCTTCATTAATCTGCCTACAAGTTTTTTTGCACCAAATTAACCGTTTTGAGAACTGAAGTAATATGTAGCACCGGGACTTACGGGTAAAAAGTGATAAGTGCTTCTTATCGTAGCCGATGAGAATGATTGCAAAGTGAGAAGGAAGTGGCAGACCACTACAACAAAGCTTACGATACTTAGAGAACACTTTTAAATCCTTTGTGACACTCGCTTTTCAAGCAGTTTGGCAAAATCCAGAAAAACCTAAAGTAAATTTGCCCATTTTCAAAACCTCGTCAAAGACTGCCACACCCTCAGAAGGCATAAAAGTGGTCTTCTACATGAGACAAGAGAACAAATCATTTTAGAAATTGATAGCATCAAGTACAAGTTCCTGAGTAGAAAAAAAAGCTTGAAATGGGTAATCAGCACAGCAAGTTGAGACAATTCTGCATGTGGACGTGGACAAGTTCTTATGCTTTTATCACCGGATTCCCGGGGGCTTGCAGTACGGTGTCCACGTCATATCGCAATACAAGCTTACATCAATTACGTGGACAGATACATCTCCGTAATTCCGAAACCGTCGTGAAGTAATATTATACCTTACATTATTAAGACCCGACACCTAAAATGTGAATACTGTTAGCTTATTCAAGTAAAGAAATTCTGAAACTTACGTAGTCTCTCTTCCTCTTTATAGCCTTTTGATCCTTCGTAACAACAGCATAATCACGTTTTCGCTGAACACCATGAATGTGACGAAAAGTATTCGAACGATTCGTAGAGAGATTCTCAACCCTTGTTAGATTCAAATTACCATCCCTTAAATGAATATGTTTGCAAATTGAAGTTGTACAAGTGCTCCGGGAAGAAGATTAGTTACCTTATTCTCAGGTAAAACTCGTCATCCTCGAGCCCCCAACCCCAGTACTTGTTGGACATTCCATTGAGAGACTTATAATCACTCATAGTTAACATAAGCACACCTCCTATGAATTTGGAATAATTGTATCTAAAAATAGCACCATCAAGCATCTGATTATGCAAAAAAAAGACTCGAAAACAAAAAGTAAGAGTAGTCTCACTTCGGATGGTACTGTGGAGCAGAAATATGCCTAACAGTTCCTTCGCCAGGAAAACTATAACTAATTTGTGGATTGAGTGGGAGTAGATCAACATCATGCATAACCATGTAGTCACATCCCACTCGATCGGACTCAAGCCAACCAACCTGAAATACAATCCAATACATTCAGGACTTCAAGGTCTTTGCCAAGAACCGATAAGACGCGTAACTTACATTGATAAGTGAAGCTCGATTGAAACGGTATTTATCCGTCTGATTCATTACCAAAATGTAATGATCAACCATTTGTTTATGCAAGAATTTGGTCATATATGGAGCAAATTCTGACAACTCCGCATCTCGATCGCGAAATGGTACTGCAAACAACGAATAGCCATATAAATGAAACGAGCTAATATAAATCATTAGCAGAAATTAATGTTTTTTCTAATGACTACGGCCCGATCCCTCCAGATTTTGCGCTTAATAGCTATGCACAAGCCCAAGAAACGAATAAACACGCGATATCGATTGTGTAAACATTGGCCATTTAATTCCTGGATTGGTAATAAAAAGAAAAACGGTACAAACGTGAAAATGAGGAAAATAGACTTTTAACTTTTCCAGATAGACTATTCAGGTCGATGTAACTCCGTGAAAACACCAAACACTCCAACGGCACAAAAACACTTACTTCAAAATACGAAGAATTTAAAACAGTACGAAGTTACAGTGCTAATCTAGCTATCTTTCCAAATCTTAGTAGCTTTAGCCCCAAATTTCTTGGCTACTGATGTTTAAGCTCTGGATTGAGGAACCCGACGTTAGAGGTTTAGTTTAGGTTTAATAGCTTTAGCCTGAACTGTGAAGCTTCAGCCTGCGACCAATCGCTTCAGCTAAGGCCTCCGTTTAAGTTAGTGAGACTTAGTTAGTTAGACTCTTAAACCTGAACTTGAGTTATGACCTTGCCCATTTTCACTACAAACAGAATAATATCATACCATTTTCAGCTACTGCTTTATTTTGAAGAAATCATAACATTCAGAACTTCAGAGTATCTCACATCAATCACGACAAATAAGCTCTTAGAGCCGCTTTGTAGGTGTCTCTTCTGTTTCATTCTCCTTGATACGACACTTCTGCAGTGAATCGTAAATGGAACACGCTATCTCTCTAGGGAGACGCACATGGAATGAACTGATAGTAGTAAAAGTTGAAGGTTGTGGATACCCTTACATGATTTACAGTGGCACCACTCAGTCAAGGATCAAGATCCAACATATGAAAACATTAAGGAGGAAGTAAAAGGAAAGGAATGGTTTTGTCGTGATGACTAGTGACCCATACTTCCTATCTGAGAAGTTAGAGAAAAAGTAAAGGGAACAAACCCACCAATAACGCAAAGCTTATGCGGACGAGGGGTGACCGGTACCTCAACATATACATCTCTAAAATATGAACATAAGAATAAGCACCAGTGATGAGTGGAATCGTGCTTCACGTACTCATCGGTCAGAGAATCACTGAGATTGATCACAAGATATACAAAAACCACAACATTAACGACTAAAACAGGAATAATCACACGCCGCCACAGTCGTATTCTACACATGCAGAATCTGTCTGAAAGAAATAGAGCTGTTAAAGATAATGAATAAAATGCAAACAAGCGACGTTAGAATGAGACGAATATTCGCGACGACCCTTGCGATGCAGCATCTCGAGTTTGTACCTGCGCTTTTGGCATTGAATCAAGAATAAGTCCGAGAGCAAAACGGAAAGATAGGGACAGGTTTGGAACTTCTGTCCAGAACTGCAGGAACTTCGGCTTCGAAAGCGAAGTTGGAGTGCGACGACGAATCAGTGGTGAGTTCCGCAATCCCCCTCGGTGCGCTGCATCTGACGATCTTCTCGTGCTACCGTATTGCTCTTCGGTTTTCGGTCAGTGTCGCACTCGCACAGGACAAGTCAGTCGATGTGATCCTCGTTGCCGGTGATGTTGCTGTGCGTCTTGTTCATCGTTCTTCTCCTTGTCCTCTTGTTTTTCACTTTTTGCATGGTTAGTATCCACCTTTCTGCGTCGTGCCCCTATCCACGGCCTCTTTATCGATTTCCCGTCCGTCGATACTTGCGTGCAGGCATCTGTGGGCTACTGCACTCATTATATCCCTGGCCCTTTCGATATGCTTCTTCGACGCTCGCAAAAAACCGCAATTCGTCGCTTTACCTTCTCTGTTCTTGAGAGTTTTGCCTGTCATTGTCATGTGAGAATATCCATTAAGATGCCTGCCCAGAAATGTTTGTGGGCAATAACTTTGTGAGAATGACGCGATTCGCATTAGTTGCACATCGATTACTCGTCTCATGTATGGAGCGGTTTCCAATTTGTTCAGCTAGCAAAAACTCTGCTGCAATCTAGTGTTCACCGTACGGTGTTCTTGTTATTTAGGACCACATCTTTCATACAAATTCGCGTTTTAAACAATGGTGCGTTTTTGTGAATGTTAATTGTTGTAAATTGTATGGATCTTCAATTTCTTCCATATTCACGACCATATTGTTTTTCTTAGTAATAACTTTAGTTTATGAAAGAATATAGATGTAAATTCATGGCTTTTCTAAATTTAAATCTCTGAAGGTCGAAGTTAATTATCCAAGCTCGTATCAAAAAAGGGTGTTAGGACCTCTTTTGGGTCCCCACGTTCTCATGGAGACCGTGGCGCTCTACTTTCTTTTTTGTGGTACGCGGTGTTCTTTTGCATTTTAAGCGTGGAAGATCTCTCACTACCTCTACCACTCTCTCTACCAGAAAAAAAGAATGACTAAAGAACATTTTCATCTTATGGAGAAAATTCTATTCTTCTCTGTGCTTCAGGATATATCTTCTTTCTCAGCGTATTCGTGTTATCGTTTAGTTCAGCGATTCGCGGTTATGTTAGCGTTTTGCAGGAGATGTCGGCTGGGGGTGCTAGTCCTGAACTCATAGCCGCCGAGCAGGCTATGTACGCACCATTCTTCGGGACACTTGGAGTGACCAGCGCTATGATGTTCACCGCCGCTGGTTCTGCTTACGGTACCGCAAAATCCGGCACTGGAATCGCATCAATGGCAGTCGCTAGGCCGGATCTAGTAATGAAAGCTATCATTCCTGTCGTCATGGCTGGTATCGTTGCCATTTACGGACTTGTCGTGGCCGTTATCGTATCCGGGAAAGTCACAGCTGCTGGACCCGAGTATACAGTGAACCAAGGTTTTGCACAGTTCGGCGGAGGTCTTGTATGTGGCCTTTGTGGACTCGGGGCTGGTTATGCTATTGGAATTGCTGGAGATGCGGGAGTGAGAGCCCTCTCACAACAGCCGCGCATCTTCGTCGGTATGATTCTTATGTTAATTTTCGCTGAAGTCCTTGGCCTGTATGGTATGATTGTCGCGTTAATCATGGGCGCCACGTAATCCTCTTCTTCGAATCGTATGTATTATTTGATGTCCATAGTCATTCCTTTTTTTTGGATTGTTATGCTAGTTTACGATAGCCTTTACCGGTTTTTACAGTGTGTATAATAAATATATCGCTCTCGTTTTTTTTCTCCATTTCTTTCAAGCGTTCATGACGCCGCCTTCAAGGTGTACTTTAATTCCGTTCGATTTTTAGATCCACTTTCTCACGTAATACGACTTTTCTTTAGTGTTTACGTCTCTAGATATAGTATCTAGTACTTACAGGATGTCGTACGACCTCGCAACTGCCGAACAGCCTGCGTATGCACCTTTTTTCGGGTACATGGGTGCCGCCTCAGCCCAGGTAAGAAGAGCAATCAATTTTTAACTACTAGTACAAAAGGGGTTTCCAACAAAACTGTCGCTGGGATTGTAGTCGCACTATCATGGTCATAAGGTAAGTGGTTGAGAATAGAAACTAAAGGTTGCTCGGCTGTAAATCTTAAATTAACAAGTCAAATAATTGGTGACATTAACTGAGTTCTTAATACTATCACTAAAACATCAATCATGACTGTTGACGTACATGTTTGATTTTCTCCGACCTAAGTTTGAAGAGTCTTGGGGTAAAGTGTCGTGGGAGAGAGAGAGGGGCACTCGGTGGCAACCTTATTCTCCAAAGCTCTAACTTACTTTTTCCCTTAGTAACTTAAGTTTACATGTCGTAGATCCTCTGAAACTAATGCTTAGGCCTTAGGCCCCCGAATGATTTGATTATTTACTTCGAGAAATAAGGGCGCCGCTGAGTGCCCCCCCTCCCCTCCCCAAAACGACACTCTACCCGAACTTGAAGTTGATGTCACGAGCATCAGACGAACCAGTTCTAACTTTTGGCTAAAAATCACGAGCTGTAGCTGTGTAGCTGTTTCGACTTTTAAATTTTTTGTTTGTTTTTCAGGGATATATAAACAATAGTTGTATAATATAGTCGTCTCACAATGTGCTCAACCAGTTAGATGCCCAACACTGTTGCAATACACACTCTTTGTTGGCTTGAGACACACTCCTCTTACCTGCTCCTGTCGCCGCTCCATCTCCCGGTTGAATGCGTTCGGTTGAGGCTGCATTTCAATCTTCCTGTTACGTGCACTGTGGTTCTGCTTACGGGTGTTAATAATAATATTAAACAGACTAGATAAATGAGGGATTTGGCTAACCTGACTAGTGCAGTCACAATAGGCTCAATGACGTAGTCATCAAAAGGCATATGTTGCGAAATGCTATTAGTTTTTTTTTTCAATCTCAATAATGCAGTTTTCTTTCACTTGCAGATTTTCACCGTTCTGGGAGCCGCCTATGGCACAGCCAAGTCAGCTGTTGGCATTTGCTCAATGGGAGTGATGCGACCAGAGCTGATCATGAAGTCTGTAATTCCAGTCATTATGGCTGGTATTATTGGTATTTACGGGCTGGTCGTGGCTATGGTATTGAAAGGAAAAGTCAGCGCAGCTAGTGAGGGCTATAATCTCAACAAGGGATTCGCTCACTTGGCGGCGGGTCTCACTTGTGGATTGTGCGGTCTTGGAGCAGGATACGCTATCGGAATCGTCGGTGACGCTGGAGTGCGAGGAACAGCCCAACAACCTCGCCTTTTCGTAGGAATGATCCTCATTCTTATTTTCTCTGAGGTGAATTCCACTTTTTCCTTTTCGTTACAACATTTTGAAGTTTGGTGGTTCAGGTACTTGGTCTCTACGGTATGATTGTCGCTCTCATTCTTGGAACATCATAAATACGGTCTGGTGGAAGTGTTAGGAGTTTCCTAGACTTTCGGAAGCCTTTGTCGTCGTTGCTGAGATATTCCTGTGTTGCTAACGTTTTTGAGATGTCTTTGTGTTGCTAATCTTTTTTCACTTTCTTTTATTTTTCCTGAAATGATTGAATTGAATGCCAGTTCGGACTCTAGTTTTAAGTCTGCGGCATTTGCCGAAATTCTTCTCACGCACAGAATTGCTATACATATTTTACGGAACTTGTAAACAGTGTTAGTGACGTATGAACAGTGATATAGACTTATATAATATTAACACGTATTATAAACTTGCTATCCGAAAGTTTTATTCAAATGCGAATAAATTGATTACCTTCCTTCATATGTCCAATGATGGAAGTCTAGCAGCATGTTCGGTCAAGTCCACCTCATGAGGTTATTTGTTCAAAAACCGAACATTACAGCACATATCTAATTCAGCTCGCTTTGTGAGGTAATTGTGATGGAATTCGCATATAATCCAACTACTTCTTTGGTTTAAAGATGGAGTTTTTTTTTTTCAAAAATTTATAGGAAAGTCGTAGTAGTGCTAGAGAGTAAGAGAGTTCACTCGAAGAGTTGAAGTGGTTTTTGGAGTACTTCTTGGCAAAATGGAGGATTATTAAACTTGTTTCTTATCATCGAAGAACTCAATAGAGCATACTCGTGTCGTTTTTGAAATGAAATGTCTTCTTCCGATTCGCATCCGTTTATCACCAGTGCGGATGTGTTCGGTACATATCAGATTATGTTTTGTGTCGAAGGGAATTGAGTTAGAGGAAGGTTAGAGATTCAGGAATGGATAATTCCCGATAATTTCGGTGACACTTTCCTACTCCAAAACACAAAAGCCAAAGTCAAGAGTTATACCTACGAAATTGATTAGTTCCACACATGGTCATCATTGGTATCACAATCACCATTACGTTTTAATATTCAAATCTTTTAGAACGTAGAGAGAATCAAACGTCAGGTTCCTAACATTAGTTAGTCATAATACTTTCATGGTGAAAACAGTTACTGAACTACAGCTTGACGCTTAAGATATGTTCATGGTGTTTTTCCTTTAAATATCACATACATATAGTTGGATCAAAACGAATGAAACACGGACAGTTGCATAAGCGGCTAGTCTCGAAACGGAGTGGTGGTAGTGGTTAGAATCGCGGAAGGATCCTTATTACCGCCACCCATCTCTGCTGTTCACCACGGTCCCACCTCGATTCCAACCGCTGTCTCCACCTCACTGCTTCGAGCGCAGCAGCTTGCGCAATTGTGCGTTCTTCTTGTCGTTTTGATCCTATTATATGTAGTAGAGTCATAACGACATGAAGCACGGTGCAGTTGCCTAAGCGGCTGCGCTTGAAGCGGTGCGGTGGAGCGTGGCAGTTAGGATCGAAGGGAACCTTGCTAGCAGCATTCTTCGCTGCAATTCGCGATGGTCGCACTTCGATTCCAAGCGCTTTCTCGACCGCACCTCATCGAGCTCAGCTGCTCATGCAACTACATCGCGCTTCATATCGTTTCAACTCGACTACACGTATGTCGCATGGTGCCAAATATTTCGGTACTATGGATCCAGTTTTACGAGACATCGGAGACTATACGGTATCTTCTGGGACGTGATCAGAGCTACTGGATGCGTCTTATTCGGTGTCGACAAGCTTTTTGAAGCCTTTTTTTGCATCCTCCCAAGTCGTGTCCGTTGGTTGTTTCTTCAAAGGGGTAATTCATGCTTGTTGTAGATGTATGTATATGATGATGTATGTAGATCGCAGTTTTATTTTTGGATGCAAAAACTTACTGAAAAACGAATGAAAATTCGGAAGGAGTGTCCTTCTATCAACTATTCTTGTTTATTCCTTTTGGGCTTAAATTTCACTGCTTCATTTTATTCGAGTGCTGCGGCACGTTGCAAGTCAATAATTCTCGCGATAAAATCTTTGATGGGTGGTTTCCTTGTGTTAATCTGACACTGGAGACCGTCTGATAATTCCACGGTTACTGTGTTATTATTTCTGTTCGAAATTTGGCTTGATGCATTCACATTTCATCCTCTGTGTTATTGTATTTTAAGGCGAACAATAGAGCTGGAGCAATGTTGCAACAATGAATAACAGCAACACAACAACATCACCCAGCTATAACCAACAGAGTAAGATCATGGAGGAAGTAATGATGTCCGGAAACATTCCGATTCCTGCACCAGGCCGAACGGGTTTGTTTGAATTCTTCAAGCCGCTTTCGAGAGTAGAGATTTTTGTGGCTAGATTCTTTTCAATGTGCTGCACATATCTCATCAATTATTAGCGTTGCTATCGATTGGGACACTAATCTTGTTTTATGACAAAAACCCCTAGGGACCTGCAGTTGAAGGATTTCGAGTAGAAGGATTTACGTAGAAAGAAGATTTTGTGTTGTGTTTTAGTTAGCTCCCACATATTTCCTCCCATTGAAAATTGAAGAAGAACGCTGCTGCATCTTAATTTTTCCGATTTTTTTTTTGCATACAGGAATAAAAGTCGTTGAGATAATGCATTGATTGCATTACCTCGCATTATCGATACAAATGGGTTCAGATAAAGAACGTTTTTGAGAAAAAAATGCTCTTGAATGCTTCGTGCCTTATGTTTCGCCGTTACTTAACAAATTGAAGCAGTTGCAAATTGTATCAGTATTTACCGTTTTGGTGTGTTTGTTGTGAATCGGGATCATTCAGGAATGATGGGTGGGGGTGGTGGCGTTGTTCCTCCTGCATTGTTGGATGAGTCACGAGTTCCTCGATTTTACCGTGATGCGATCGTGGCATGTGGTGCTACTCAGGTTCATATGCTTCCACATACGGCTTTGGGTCAGTTTTTTTCTTATGATATAATGGACGATACTTCACAATTCTTTATCTTGCCACATCCTTGTGCAAAGACATGGATCATTTCATTTAATTCTATTCTTTATTTGATTGATTGACATTTTTTGCGTTGAGTAAACTATCGTAAATTTATGTTTTTTTTCTTGCAGTCTATAACATGATGGTTACGTCAGGGTTACCTCGACCAGTCCTTTCATATATATGGTCAGCTGTGAATCGAACATTGCCCGGTCAGTTGACCCGCCCAGAATTCTTTTCCTGTTTAGCTCTTATTGCGTTAGCCCAGGTTCGTCTCATCAAGTTTTGTTCCTCACTATTCTTTTTATGACTTATTTCTTTCAGAAAGGAGAATCGCTGGCCGCACTCTCTACGATGCCTTCGCTCCCAATTCCCTTTCTTCAGTCTGTACAGCTACCTGCAGCGCAGCCGCTCTCTGCTCCTGTTGTAAACGTAGCGAAACCATCGTCGTAAGATCCTCTTTTTGCAGAACTTTTGGTACAAGATTTAAAGATTTTGTAACGACAATGATGCGGGATGAATGAATGTAGAGACGTGCGGAATATACCGAACTGGGCATTCAACGTCGTCTTTTTCTTGTCTTTAGTTTATGCAGATAAGAGGAAACGATAACTGGTGAAAAGAAAAATGTAGCAAAAGTAGCCGAAAGGTTGTACACAACAGTAAAATGAATCGCCAGGAATATATTCTCTTTGTTACTTGTGAAGTTACGTAGATAGCCTTTTTAGAATGTTTTCATCCTTTCGAGATGGATAATTCGGATCGATTTTCAGGAACGGTGTGAAAATGGCAATATAATTGTCATTGGAATACGTTATAACGTAATAAATAACGCTTTGGTTTTTTAGTACGTATCAATGTATTTTACGAACAATCTGTTTTTTTTGCTAGGTGTCAACATATTAAGGCAAGTATGCGGCAGTTTCATTTAGAAAATATCTAGTGAATACTGATTTATCTGGAAAAATATGTGTATTTGGTGCTGAGGTACCTTTGGTTTTCAACTTTTTACGTCGGTCACCAAACAGATACACAAAAGAAAGTTAGCTGACGAAAGCAAAACAAGCTCTCGATTTCATAATCCAATTCCTTTCGAAATTTTCGAAGAATATAGAGACCTCTATGAATTCTCTGCGCACAGTCGCCACATCGTGCCTAATCACTTTTTGTCAACATCTCTCATCTCCTCATCCGTAAATATTGAGTGCTCCTGCTTCAGGGCTCCTACAGCGAAGGAACAACGTCATTCGTCCTCGTTTATTCCTACATCGTTGCTACTAGGACGAAGGAATAATAAAAAGAAAGAAGTGGATCTGATTGGGGAAGCGATACCACCACCTCCAATGTCCTCGCCACAATCAGCACCGATATCTCCAGGGGAATCAGCAGCAGCACAGCCAACAAGCACTCTTGGTCAGCTGTGTTTCGTTTATTGCAGTGAAAAGATTTAATGAATATTCATTTCTCTCATAGGTCCACCAACGAACAATCCACTTCTTTCTAATTCTTCTCGGCCATCGGCACTCAACGACCTGTGCAGCATTGACTGGTCCTCCGTGGCCCCTACGCAAGCTACAGTTCCTCACGAGCCTAGCTTGTCGACTACTGACTCTTCGAAGAGCGAGGAAGATGGTGCAGTTTCTTTGAAAATCTCGTTTCTGACAATGGCCATTGGCATTTTAGCCTCAACAGCTACTCACTTCTCGATGAGCTGCTCGACGGCGTCAGACATCAACGGAACGGTTATTTCCTCCGTTGTCTCAGCTGAATTAACAGAATGCTGGAAAAAGATTATATCAGCTGCTGTCGAAATTTTTGAAGTGAAAGACTTTCTAATATTAATCTTTATTTTTGCTCCTGTAATCTCCATTATTTCAAATCTTTAGGCGGCTAATAATTTACTGGGTTCCGCTACGGAACCGGTGCTGAAGGAAATTGCACAGACTGAACGAGGTGATGGATATCTGAGGTTAGCTATTTTATTGTGAAGTTTCGCATAATGGTCTCTTTATACCGAAATTGAGGGACCGATTTGATTTCGTAGCTACAGTACATGTACCAACTGTTAGAATTTTTATAAGCAACCGATGAAGCTTTCTCTATTAGATGAATTTTTTCTGATCGCAAGCATCTGCTCAGAAGTGTTTAGAATGGGGTAAAATCGCGATTTCTCACAAATCTGGTGCACATAAATTCCGAATGAGATCGAGAGCTAGTTCATATTTACATTTGACACTTTTGATTATCCTCTTCACTAGAACGCATAAGCGTGACCATTTATATATTTTCTTGGCAGTTATTTTCCCTCAGTGTTGACTTTTCAGATGCAAAAACAGTTCTTACTGCTGACTTCCAGCAATTCCGCGAATTAGTGACCATGCCACACGCTCTTTTTTGATTACGCTTTTAATTATGCATTGGGTGTTTTTTTTTTTTGGAACCTTTACTTACATTGTTTTCACCTGTTTCAGCGATTTATTGCATGACTTCCTATTCTGCTACACTTTTCTCTTGAACGATAAGAATGAATAAAGTGCACCACGTTGACCAATTCCTTTGGGGATGCACCCACGGGTGTCTTCAATTCATTTCCAATTTATCGACCTAGAAGGAATGCACGGCTTTGTTGGCCCAAAGACGGCTTCAGACCGTCGACACTCGAACCTTTTGCTGACTATGTTACATATGCCCCATGTCTTTCTTTACCCATATACGCATATAATTTAGATGCCTTAATCGCTTGTACTTCGTGGTTTGTCGAGTAGAACGGTCGGCAGGAGTTGATTTGCCACAGACATGCCTCGACGACATCGCGAAGTGTGGGAAGATATGGAAGCGACTAAGCTGTTACATTGAGGGTCCGCACGAAGAGGATGATTGCGGTGACAAAGCTGACAAGTCAGTTAGCTAAGTGCCTTGTCTCTTTTGGTGTCTACCCTTTTTTTAAATTTACATATTTTGATGTAATATGCTTCGAAGTTGAAGTTAACGTTATGATCCTCCGTTTAGGAAATGTGCAATCTGCTACCAACCGGTGTCAAATGCAGTGTATTTCGGGGGCCAAACGTACCACTCGGAATGCGCTAATCTTTGGGTGAATGATGTGAATGCTCTGTTGCCTAATATGCATCTCGTTTCCTAAACAATATGTAACATGAAAGTTGTGTTCTTTTGAGAGATGTACCACGCTGAATAAGTAAACATTGCTTTATAAGGCTTAACGATTCATGTGTATGTTTTTATTTAGCACATCTCAATTCAATCTTCTCTGAAGCCGCATCCACTTACTAAATAGCTGATTTGCATTTGTATGAAGCTTCTTTTCCTTCTTTACTTTTGAACCTTCACTTTTAACTGCTTGCTCATTTTTTTAAAATAAGAGCAACCTTCACGTATAGCTTTCTTTACTGTATTTTGCAATGTATACATTTTCTTTGCATGAATGGGTGTTCTTATTCAGCTTACTGCTTCACTAGTCTGTTCCTGCGCGGATTCGAAATGATAACTCTTCATAGCTTTGCTTCTTTGTGTAAAGGCTGCTGAGTTCTTCTTAAATCAGGGGATGTTGCCCTAGAACGTCTCATTCAGTACATTGTCAAATAGGATTGTGCTTATTTTGTGTTTTGCTAGTCCGCAATGGTGTTTTCTTCTTCGAGGTATAATATATAGGGTTTTTGTCAATGAGTTTGATTTTCTATGAGAATTTTCTGCGTTCACTTGTATCCGTTTCTCCATGAATGTTATTCAAAGTGGAAATTTGTAGTCATTGTAGGGATGGGTTATTGTGTTCAAACAGGACAAGTGGTACAATATTTCAATGGAGATTCATAGACGAGACCGATGGAAACTTTTCTTTCGATATTTCACGTAAAGTTCTTGCGAACAATAACTAATAGTCCGAATAGGAAGCTGGAAAGTGGAAATGCCAAGTGGAAGGTGCCATGACGAACTAAAATCCGAACATGTGATTTTACCTGCTTAAATACCGTACTATTCGCACGAAGGCTGTGGTCAAATATTTAAAAATTTCAGTGAGAAGGTAGAGTTTGATGCATTCATCGAAATGGATTGTTTCTGAAATATGCTCGCGGACACGTGGTAATGCAAGTACTTTTATTGGTGACAAGAGAGGATGCTACATAAGAACGTGCTTAGTCCGTGTGTGTGTGTATGTGTGTGTGTGTGTGTGTGTATGTGTGTGTATGTGTGTGTATGTGTGTGTATGTGTGTGTATGTGTGTGTATGTGTGTGTGTATGTATGTATGTATGTATGTATGTATGTGTGTGTATGTGTGTGTATGTGTGTGTATGTGTGTGTGTGTGTATGTATGTGTGTGTATGTGTGTGTATGTGTGTGTATGTGTGTGTGTATGTGTGTGTGTGTGTATGTATGTGTATGTATGTGTGTGTATGTGTGTGTATGTGTGTGTATGTGTGTGTATGTGTGTGTATGTGTGTGTATGTGTGTGTGTGTGTGTGTGTATGTGTGTGTATGTGTGTGTATGTATGTATGTATGTATGTATGTATGTATGTATGTGTGTGTGTGTGTGTGTATAATTCCAAATTTGCAAACGAACGTGCTTTATAACAACGGGCTTATTCTGTCTTGTGTGCGTGTGTCACTCACGAAATTCCAAAAGGAGGGTTAAACGGATCTCTCGGCGTCGGCTTGGGGCGCCAGCGCCAGAAAGGTATAAAATGGGATGACACCGAGTCCAACTGCGCTTGCTTAAAGGCATCATCCCACGAATTTGGAGTGGTACGGAGTTCCGGTGGAGTATTCCTATATCGGGTCGCAGATTATGAATACAGGGGTAGTTCCGCACATCTCTCCCTGCATCACTGCAAAAATACGGGTTCGGAATGCGGTTCCTTACGACGTCCTCTATTGCAACGCGCACCCTCGCGCCCCGCCCCCTCCTGCAATTCGTTGAGAATCCATCCGGACGCCGGATAGGCAATTCATTTCAGTGATGCATGGAGAGATGAGCGGAACCACCTCTGCATTCATAACCTACGACCTGATATAGGTATAAGAGGACCAAAGGATAGAGTTTCTGGCGTTAATCAATCCGCTTGGGATGCGCCCTCACGTTCACTTCAATTCACAATCGATTGTTTACGAACGTGTAACTGGCCTATACTTGCGACTTGCGGTGGCTAGCCGATGTGTTAAGTCAGTATTCTTATTTTTCCAGACAAGTCTACTAATGACAACTGATAGAAAAAAATGTACCAATTTATCGACCCCGGAGGGTCGAAAGGTTTGGTGAGCACTAGGGCGGATTCGAACCTTCGATCGATCGTGGAGTAAGCGGAACCTTTAACCGCTACACTACACAATGTGATGGTTCTAAAGAAATATAGATCATTGATAAGAAAAAAAAACAATTCTAATTTTACAGAAAATGTCACCGCTGCTAGTTTTTACTGGTCGGTGAAGGCAAGCGAAGCGAATGCTACAAAAATTCGCAAGTCCGGCTTTCATTCGTCTTTTGACGTTCAGACTGGTGGTAGACAATAAGAGAGAATGTAGGAGAAATGTAAGATGAAATGTTAAAGAGGCAAAAAGAAAGCTATGCGCAGTTCTGTTACCGGCCAAATAACACAATGAACTCAGACCACATTGCGTTCTTTGACCCATCATTTGACCATCTCGGGGAGCCTAAATAGTGCAATCTGCACAAAGACGACGATGGAAGTAGCCGCCATATCAAACACAGGTATTTTTTTCCACGTTTGCTGCACCTGGTGGTGCATTTTAGATATAATTTCTGATATATGTAATAAATACAGGCAAATACTATAGGAACGATGACAGAATTGGATCGATATCGATACGCCTGCTGAGTTCAACACACTGATCATGTCCTAATTCATCCATTTTTCTATACTACCTTCTCCATACTGTTCATCCATGATTCCAATGTTTATACGATTGCTTGGGGCTTTAATGTGGGAGGGGGGGGAATTTTTCTTTTCGTGACAACACCCGTACGGTTACGCTTGCAGATGATTCTTTTAAACGTTATACAAAAATCTAACTGACTCTCTTATTTACTGGCTAGCCCGACTCGGTGATGTTTGAGTTGTTTGTGCAAACTAAAGTGACTCATTTGCCTGTCAGCCGGTGTCAGCCGACAGACGAAGGTCGAATTGCCGTAAGGGGTCGGCGAAGGTCGATCTAAAGGCGGCGTATCACGATACTGACGTAATCGGAGAATCCGTGAGGAAATATAGAGTTCGGGGTGCAGATTACGAGTATGAGCGTGGCTTCACTCAATTCCCCTAATTTTCCTGAAAAACGGCATGGAAACCACTTTTGTTCTTACGAGGTGCGCTAGAAAGTGCCACCTTTCTACACACTCCGCTCCTCTCCCCAGCAGTCTATTTATTTGTTTTACCTGAATAAGTTGATGAGGACAAATTGTTGATCTTCGATCGATCGCTGATGGACGCCGAGCGCACAGAAGGGTAAAGCGTTTTTACGTGCCTCGTAAGGACAGACGCAGCTTCCCACGCTGTTTTTTCAGAACTACTAGAGGAACAGATCCATAGTATTAATTTAGACCTTAAACTCTATATTTTTCATGAATTTCCCAACTACGTTAGTTTCTTGATACTCTGCCTTTAATTGTATGTGCAAACAATAAAAATCATACACAAAAGACTAGGATTTTTTTATTTCAGAAATTTTCGTAGTCCGAGTTGCAAAGGGAGGGAGGGAGGGGTGGGCTTAGTGAAGTGAGTTTTGCCGGTCATCTTAGTTTCTTCATAATGGTTTAAACATTTTTCGAAATGCAAGAAAAGGCTTATGCGTACCAAGTGCACTGACGACTTCTTGGGTGGCCTTCAGAAGAACAGTAACAAAAATATTCAAGTGGAAGGTGTCATGAGTTGTCAACGAGGGGTGAAGGCTACAGTTCTATTTACTTATTCAGTTTTTTATTTTTCGGATTACCGTATTCCAACAACTCACACATGTATTATATATTTTTATATATTTATATATAAGAATGTACTTATTTTATTTTATTTATATATTTTTTAAATTTCTTGTTTCAAAAATCCACAGGTTGCATTCTAGTTAATTACTACTTGTGGGGGTATCTGAATCTCAAGTAGCCAATGTTTCAAGTGTAACTCCGTTGCCTCAGCTTTCAATGATATTGTCGTAGGATTTTTGATTGGTACGTGAGATTTATGTCATTGTTGTTGGTGATTCGAATGAACTAAAGTTTCTTTTTCTGTTTCTTTTCTAGAAGTTTCTATACAGTATAAAAGTCTTTTCGCGTAATGGACACAACGATATGTGTTTATGTGTTATTTTTCCAGAACATTATTGGAATATTTTATACTAATCAGAAAAAAAAACTATGAAGGTGAGTTCAAGCACATAAAAAAGTAATTTTATTAGATCGTCACATAACATATACTTAGTCAACGTTTGCGATCCGTTTGTTTGACAACAACGATTTTTTGAGGAATAATTTACAACGACAGGTGACACTACCGTTGAACAATTACGCACAATCACAAAACAAAAAAATCAATGCGTCATCAGAAATCAGTTGATATTTACACTAGCAAAGATACTAATAAAAATACTAGCATAAATTGGATGAATATGGATAAGTATCTCGTACCATTAACCACTAATTGTTAGTGTTTTCTCGTCGGTGTCACGGGGCTTTTCGGTGTTTCCAAGAATCTCCTCTTGAGCCTTATCCACAACATCTTCGGCTTTAGTTAAAGCACTTGTAACAGTGGATCCTATTCGTGATACGAGATCAGAGGCTCCCGATGTTATTTCGGCGGTCTTCTTTCCTACTTCCTCACGGACGTTATCGACAGTTTTTTCTACAGTTTTTTGTGCGTCTTTTACAGTTGTGTCAATGTTAGTTTCGGTCGCTGTCTTCACGTCTTTCGCAAATTCTTTGAGATCTTTTGCAACGTCCGCCGAGACATCTTCAACCTTTTTGAGGATCTCATTTGTCCTTGTTTTGACAACCTTCTCAAGTTTCTCTGTTCCATCCTTGTCGATCACAATCTCCTTGTCCGGCGTCGCTTCCGTTAGTTCCGAAACGACAATCTGAAAGAACATATTTGAATGGCTGGTGATTCGTCCCACTTTTCTCCCGTTTCAAAAAAGACAGCGACGCGCAGTACCCTTTGACAAATTACACGTACAACGTCTCTTCGTGGGAATGCATTGCTCGAACGTTTTCCTCGTGTAATCCTACGAATTTCCTATGAAGAATGAAATTTACCTGATCTTTCATGCCTCGCACTATGTGTTCTTGAGCAGTAGCGCTTTCTTCCTCATGGAGATTATGAGGAACCCGCTCGGTGCTACGTACCTCCGAAGCGAGTTCTGAAATCTTCCGGAGTTGAGCTGAACTAGATGACCTCAAAATCGAAACAAAGGGCAGCATTTGCACGGACCAGTGCTAAAATCATTTTCGTTGTCATTGTTGAAATTTCTTCAGAAATCGAAAGTTTTGAAGTGCATAAAGGGAACGAAAATTCGTTTTATGGGTACTTTATAGACCTTGGAAGTGTTATTCTACATGAAACGTTGCCGAACGTTCTCAACTCACAATTGAGGTTGAGGCAGAACAAAGAGGAGTGGGAGTGCGTGCATCAAGGAGGAAAAGAATACGCGTTGCGGCTGCGTCGCGCGCCAATGCGGTTGAACATATTCGGCTGCGACTATATGTCATCTGCAGCAGGGTCAAAATGTCCTACAAAGCCTGGTGCAATCGCGTAATCGGTTGCGTTGGCGGTGGGACGCTCGCTTGCTTCAACCATACTTCAGAAATGAGTAAGGTCCCACCGCGCCACTTCGAGCGCAACCACTTACCGCAGTCGATAGAAGCTTAAAGTCGTTAGGACCAGTCCATACGTATTGTTATCATACTCCTAGAAGGAGGCACGTGACTGAATCGGTCGCAAAAGAAGAACCATTGAAGAGAACTGTTCTCACTCAAAGTAAGGGTAGGGTTGGAATGTAGTCATCAATCCAATTGTCAACTAATTCGTCCAGAAAAGTAGTAAGATCAAAAAGAGAAGGAAAATTGTACTTATTTTTAATTAATTATAGGTTGATCGACTGCTCAGCGATCTCAGCGACAGAAGTACGCTTCCAATTAAAAACTTCTAGAGATCCCCAGCATGCATGTCGGCATGAAATGCATTCATCAGCTGGCAACGATCACCATTCTTGGTGAAAAATGAAAATAGTGGCTTAAAAGGGGCACACATGCTGCGCTTGGAATAATAACGTAACTTCACGAGCATTTTTCTCAGATAGCACACTAAAGAATCGGAGTTCGTGTGGTAAATGGAGCGCAGAGGTCCCGTTTTCCCTCACGCAGCTTGCAAAATCACCTTGATTACGTAAATGGTGACGATCTCGTGAGAAATGGCGCAAATGCCGAACCATATCTACGCCTGTACCATTCCCAAGGTCGCATTTTTTAATTCATGGACATTATAATATTTGTTTCGGAATATTTCAGTTCTTTAACGCTACGGTAAATAATCTTTAACGCTAAGACTGGATGTTATAGTCTGGTCAAAATGACATGAAGTTTAGTGCAGCGTGAACGGTCGGGCGTATTCGAAGCGGAGCGGTGGAACGAACGGTTCTTATCGATTTGGGACCCTGGCTAGCTTCACTCAGCTCGATCCTCCGATCCAAGTCACCCCAGCAGCCACCTCAACCACACTGCTCGCTCAAAGGTTTTTTTGGAAATACCTGACTTTGAAAATTAAGAACTCCCTGAGGATTCACAGGCTACACTTATCCTTAGATCCTAAATCCACCTACGTTTCTCGCAACTTCGACTTCATTCAAGAAGAAAGTTAACATCAAAAGCGCGATACTAAAGCGATAATTCCGAATAAGCGCCTCCTGAATCTCACGCAAGCATAAATCCCTGTGACCTCAGGCGGTGTGACATACGAAAGTGAAGTGATGAAAAGTGTTATAAAAGCGTGGAAAACGTCCCGTTCCAAAAAAAAGTTCGATCAACCAAAAAACAAAAATGTTCCAAAAATCGCACGAAGAAGAACGATTTTGAGCTGTTTTTGGAGAAGCGTTTGGTCCTGAACTGGTCCCGACCGGAGACATTCGTCGAAATTCCCGGATAGCAGAATTAGTCAGTTATAAAGGTCAGAATCTTGAGAATGACTCGGAGAACCGAAAAAGGTTAAACAGTAACAATGTAAATTCGATTTACTAAAGAAAAGAAATGGGAATGCGTATAATGGAGGAGTAAATGTATGCGAACGATGTAGTTAGTTTTCATTTCTTCGTCCAGAAAAGTAGTGAGATCAAAAAGAAAAGGAAAATTGTTCTTATGTTAGACATGAAGTCGGATGTGAGAAAGCACGAAGAGGAAACTCTCACCAAAAAGTGACCTAAAATGTGGAAGGATTTCGTCAAAAACAAAACAACTAAGTCAGAATTATTTGAATTATCTCATTTAATATCAATTGCAGTCAATGCTAAATTGGCCACATAGAAATAAATCCCTGTTTTCAGAGCTGAAGCGAAAAGCTGCAGATCTTCCTGTTTACATCATTAGGCAATTCTTAGTCGAATGGAGAACAAAAAACAAAGCAAAAATACAAAAAAGGACGAACCGGATGCGTGCGTGTATTGTGGAGGCTCGTCCATCTTAGCCGATTTGCTCATCTCGTTTGTTTTCGACTTTTCTAGAATCGATTTCACCATTATTTATAGTATTATAGACGTTGTAAACAACATAGATTGGGAGCGTTCAGGAATGAGCAGCCAAATGGGCCGCACATTCGGAGGGTCCCCAAGGGTGGCTGATGGTGGTTGTCAAAAATGGAGTGGAGGAACGGCGGCGGCACTTCATTGCGACATATTACGCGAGAATAAGCGGCGTTATGTCAAGCTCGAAAACTTCAAGGACACTCGCGCAGCTCGGAACGGAGCGATGGAGCGTTCGCCTGGTCCCCCAAGGATTTCGCTAGGATGTTCTTCACTTAGAAAGTTTAGCAGCCGAATGGCTCGACGTATCTCTTCAGTTTACTCGGTCCTTTGGAGCACTGCACAAAATATCTAGCGAATCGATCATGGATGGTGTCAAGCGCAAGAAATTGGGGAGAAGCTAAAAATCGCTAGAAAACTATTTTTACTTGATTATTTTAATAAATGTGTAACTTCTAGCCATAAAATATGCTGAAAATTTACCGATTTTAACCGTTGAGTTCACTTTCCCATTCATTTTCTTTTCTTGTTCCTGTTTCTTCTTTGTTGCTGCTGCGGCTGCTGCTTTTTTCTTCCGCAGATCTGCGATGAACTCTTCTCTATCCTGAATTGTAACTGTTGTTGGTAAAATCAGCCGAAAAGGGGGTGAAAAACTTCACAATATGATCTAGGCTGCGATTTACGTTAGACGTGGCGAGGAATTAATTCCTCGATGACTATGAGGAATTTTAAAGCTTTTGCGGAGTTTGGGATTAGAATTCCTAGCAGATTTTTGTATACAATACTCTGTTGCACCAACAAACAACACCTGTTCTATGGAGATCTCTGGAAATGCAACAGAACGCTTAATTAATTTATAGGACTGTTTCGAGAGAGAAAAAAAATGTTGAATTTCAAATGGCAACTATGAAATGAGAATAAAAATGGACAGAACAAGAAAATGTGGATGAAGAGGACTTTGTGCTGCGAAAAAGAAGCAATTCCCTCAAATACTAAGGGCAGTGGTAGTTTTGAGATCTACACATTTGTTTTTCATAAGAATATTTCACGAGAGAAGCTCCAGCTCCACCCGAAATACATTTCAAATGATACCTGAACAAAATCGGGTTCCGACGAAACGTCTTCATCCAGTCGTTTCGATGGTGTCGCTGGTGCTGCTGGCCTTTGGATTGGTTGAGGGGCTTAAAATTAGGAAAACTGAATTATAAAGCCAAAATTAAAATTAATTAAATTAAAAAAAAACTTGGTGACATCAGTTAAATGACATCAACTAACAATTTTATTTAACTGACAGCTGAGTCATCCTCATATCGATAGCACATTGCATTTTTAGAAATTCTGTGTTTTCGATGAATTCTGGTGTAGTTGAAGTTTAAGTAATGTTCTTCTGTGTAGATGGGCATGGAAATTCCGAAAAAAATACTGTGTTGCTTCCAGAACAGCTTCTCCTATGCAATTGTACGTCTGGTGATGAAAACGCGGTTTTCAGTCCGGATTTTAGGCGAAAAATGCCTCCTCAACAACGAAGTCGATCTGGTTTTTAGTCGAAAGTGGTGGTTTCATCAAATTTTGAACATTTCCGAAACTTTGGAACTATAGAACTGTGATTGGTATGAAAATGTTCACAACTACCTCCCTTATGTTTTAAACATTTTATTCATGCCAAAAATCATGTATCCTTAGGGCGCAATTATCCGGGAACTAACCGTGCTAGTATGTAGCCACAGGTTATATTTTCAGAAAATTTTTTAGCAATAGATTCTGCGATTTTTACGAGAGCTCAATCGGTAGAGCACACCCTCACAAATCGCCCAGATATAATGATAGAGATCAAATTGAGGCGAGTTATGAAGAAAAAAAAAACGAAAAAAAAACGCGGATTCGCGTTTTTTTCTTTTTTTGGCGAAGAATTACCGTGCCTGCTGTACTATAATTTATGCATTGTTGGGCTAATCCGTTCTATTTTGCTTAGCAGCCTGACATTTCGATGATGAGAGGGGGCGATTCAGTCCATTTCTTCCTAATTGCCGTAAAAAACGGCCAGGAAGATGCGGCGCCGCACATGGCTGGCGCGCTCCAATCGAACTCCTTGTAGAAAATAGTGCACCGGAACGCCTGAAGCCGTATCTTCCGGGCCGTTTTCTACGGCAATTAGGAAGAAACGAACGGAATCACCCTCCTTCCCATAATCTACAACCCCGTACCACTCCAGATTCGTGGGGTGACGCCTCTAAATCTTCTCAGAGGACCGAAATGTTCTTCTACTTGCAAGTTTAACTAAACTCTTCGTTTCGGCTAAGTCACTATCACCATCACAATTTCAAAAAAAAAAAACTTTTGAATGAGCGAGTGCAACCAACTTTCAATCACACTGTACTCACTGAAAAATTGTATTTTTTTTTGTTGAGCTGATTTTAATTTATGTTCATTCGGCTCTTAACTCTTTTGCGTTCTCTCCTCTGAGAGATGATTTCGGTGTTTTGTGAGCAAGAAAAAAATTAGTTACATGTCAATCGTAATTGTCAGTCTTTTCGTTATAAGTTCTAGTTGGAGTAGAATCCAAACTTTCTTCTTCCATTCTTTTCCACAGAAAAATCCTCGAAAAAAAGAAAAACAATTTGCTAAACGAAGACATTTGATTTTGCCTCTGAACAAAGAAAAGATGTAAGGGGAGAAAAAATTGAAGTAGAGATTTCTGTAAGAAGCAAGAAGAAAATGCAAAGTTTACCAGGTTTAGACCTATTGAAGTGTGAAGCCTAGCAAAATCTCCAGTTTGCGCCTGAAAATGCTCTGAAAAGCGTTCACGGGAAAAAAGTGGCGACTGCCGGATCACAGCAGACGTCATTGCAAGCCCCATGCTGTGTTCCACACTTGAATGCACGCGCAATTCCTGTTTCTTGGACTTATCGCATTAAAATTCCCGGAAAATGTGTTGCAAAATTCTAAGGGGAACAAATGGATTTCTGATGGCTAAACATGAAGAGTTCTTAAATGGTTGCGTCCATAACATTATTCTCTGCGTGGCGCTGCTTGAAAAATCCTCGAAACTACTCAGACGAGCCGCTTCTCCTTAATATGTTTGAGGGATGTTGATGCAATGTTCCTTTGACTACTGAGAAAACGACAAACACTTCAGAATATTTTCTAAGTGATGACTAAATGGCAGAACAATCGTGCACTTCCGGGAAAAGATGAGCAAAAAAAAACTTTTAAGGGGTAAGACGGGATTACCAGCCACTAGGGCTGCGGACATTGGGAAATATTGATTTGCATAGGGTGCACCTGAGAAGTTGCCAGGCTGAATTTCTCTAATTATTGATCGAGGCTAAATACGAATTCTTATAATTGATAGCTTTTTTAAAAGCACCACACAACGAAACTGATCTCTTCAATGAAAATATAGGGTTAGAGTGAAGACCGTGAGGTGGAGAACAACTCCCAATCTCCAGTAATTGTCCAACTAACGGCGTGGGAAACTGGCCTGGGGATCGAATTTCCCTACGAAACACTTAGTGACACCAATCGCCACATTTAGACTTCCTTGAGTATAGCGCGATCGTGGTTTGCGGAAGCGATGCACCGCAGCTACCTGAGCAGAGGATTCTGAACAGCGGGAGTCTCTTTCCAGTTTCTCTCTCCTCCCCCGCCCCTTCGACAGATACGCAGTAGACATCTGCGTGGTGGGACCCCACGGATAGAATCCACCCACTTACTGCTATACAGCAATGTTCTCGTGGATCGGTTATGCGTATTTGAAAACTGCGCTGCCGTGTACGTAACCGATTACGCGTTGGGCAAAATAAATTGAAATATTTTAGCTTAACTGCGCAGTAAAAATAACTGGGCGTATATTGTCATATTTCGTTTACTTAATGCATTTACCTATTTTTTTTTAGAATTGAGTTAAGAGGCAAAAATTCTTTTGCCATCTCAGATTCTGATTTTCACAATTTTCGTGAAAATAGATTTTCTCATACCAGTGGTGCTTCGTTTATGTACGGGAGTGACGAATTCCGGTGATGTGGTGCTTTTTTTCGGTGATTTTGCATCGTAGACTCTCTGCGCTGTGGATATTGCGGTCATGTGAGCGAGATCCCGCGGTGTCGACGAACCAAACGCCCAATGTCTAGCATCCGTCGAGCCTGAAATCAATTGATTCGCTTGGAAAACTAGTGTACTCTGGATTTATGTGTCAGGCAGAGTGCAAAACTGAGTGGAACAATTTATCTCAAAATATTTTTTCCACCGTTCGTTCTCCATCTCCAGGATTTGAGTCGTTGTAAATGAGTCTCACGAGAGCCCAAGTGCCGGTATATAGCATTTTCTCACTAGAAATTCAATGTATTCCTAGTTTCTTTCAGGAAAAAAGCTACCTGGTATTTCTAGTAGAATAGTGGACTGGGACTTTCTGGGAACTCTTTTCTTTGGTAGACTCAGTTTACGAATTACACTAGCACAAATTATAGGTACTGTGCACTGCGTACAATGTGCGTACTTACGTACTGCCTAGAATAGTGCGACGAAGATGTGGCTTAATTGTCTCATCAACGAAGGTGAGATTTATGTAGACGGTAGCGACCGTTACGGTAACTCTTATGTAACATTCATTAGCAATAATAAACAACAAACGACTAGTACTAAAGAAAGGAGTATAGAGAGTGCTTGATTTAATTGATCTCTTGATCCTCTTGATTTCATTAATCCCTTCAGGATGTTCTCGTATCCCCTAAGGGAGGTTCGGAACCAATTTATCGACCATAAAGGTAGAATGAAAAACTTGGCTCAGCTAACTTGCTTCGTTTCGAACCGATCGACCGAGCAGAAGGCGCGTAACTTTTTTTTCACTGCACTAAATCTGTCCATCTAGTCATAATTAACAGTAAAATTACTAATTATATTGAGATGCGCATGATTATCCCTCAGCAAAGGAATGGACCTTCTTATCTCTTTTCCATTCTTTTCAACCAATAATTCCCCCTCCAGCCTTCTGAAAATCCCTTGAAGGTGAGGTTTATAACGCTATCTTTCATGCCTTTGATCCAGTAAGGAATTCATAGATTGGCGTGGAGAGCGACAAAAAACGTAAAGAGCCACCTACGTGCACATGGTAGTCCTGGCAACTGAACCTAAATTCCATGTTATATGAGACGGCGGGATTATGGTAAGTGGAATCGCATTGAATTCTTGACAAAGTTAAAGAGAAAAAAAATGAAAACCACAACTATGTGTTTTTCTAGTGAGCTCACAGAACTTCTGCGACTACACCGTGCGGATAAACGGATTCAAAGCAGATTCTTTTCTCCTAAGTAAATTTTTTTTTCGATCTGGATGAGCAGAAATTATTTTCCCGGAGTTTTTTTTTTCTGAAACAAGGCACAGTTCTATGGTTAATGCTTGGCAACTCTGGATTCTCTAGAGTCTTTAAGTCGGCCTCCCACTCACCCCAAAAGTGAGTTCTTTAGGAATTTGAAATTCTGGAAAGTCTTAAAAATATAGTAGTTTTGAAGCGAACAACATAATGAACATAGATGACCGTTGGTCAGGTGAGAGCTGAAAAGAGAGCCGTTTAGAGGATTTATTTTGTTTTCTTTAGAATTACAAGAGTCATTTGGCTTTGGCATTTTTGGAGAAGGGAAGTTCGAGAATTTTCAATAATTTCCACTAGAGAAGATTGAGAGCCATTATGTAATAAGTATTGTGGATTAGTGTATCGTATGAGAGCGCTGAATATCTGCAGGAAATAGAGGACATTTTGCAGAGGGCCTGGACTGAAGGACTAGTGCATATTTTCATAGGGTTCGAATTCGAGTACAGCAGTTGAAATGCTTTAAGAAATGGTATTTATTTTATATACTTTAAGTCAGTTGTTCTTCAAAATTTCATAATTTATATTTACTTATTTATTCAATACTGCGGAGCAGCATTATAAATCACTTGAACATTCAAAAAGACACCTAACGCGCTACCAATCACGTCAGATACGTTTTTTCTATGGAAGCATAGCGCTGCTGTAATCCTTTGAGGCATCCAAGAAAAATGACAAACGGCGCGCAAGCAGAATGAGGACTAGTCGCCGCGTATTCGGTTGTGGTTGTTAACTCAGCGCAGTTAATCTTTCGGTGGTGAACTGAGTTGTGAGCAGGATGAGATTAGCGACCTCACCTAACCTGTATGGTCAGCTTTTTCCACAAAGTCTCAGTGTTCCTCGATTAGGTCACTCAAAGTGATAGAGGATAAGGTTTAGTGCAACGTTCTGTCACAAAATAACGTCATCCGTGGATTTTTGTGGCTCCTCCCCTTTCTGCTCTCCTAATGCAGCACATTCTTCTTCCGTTAGGAAAAAAAAAACAACTGAATTCCTCAACTCTTCAACGATACCTAATCTGTTTCTTAGCCTTCGATTACTCCTATTTTGAAACTCAAATCTTGTGATTGAGAGGTTATTTTGCGAATAGGCACTCCAAGAAAAAACGTGAATTTTTGGCAACGAGTGCATTTTTCGCTGTCTTTCTGGATATGTGGAGGTCGTTTCATAGCACGTAATGTTTGAGTGCTTGCGGGGAAGCAAACGTTTCCGGTATTTGCTCTACATATCCGCGCTTTACGATTTTACTCCCTCCCGGGTTTTGGGGGAACTTTTATGGTCTTAGAGACGCTTTCCAAGCTCTTGTATCTGAATTAAAGCGATGACAACTTCTCACGAACATTGCTTCAAGAACGTTGCACTCTGTCAATAGAAACGCTCCTCAACCAGATCCATGAAACAATGATTAACTGAAAGAACTCCAGACTGACATATCGAAGAAGCATTACTGAAAGATGGATAGACACTGCTTGGGAAAGGAAAAGAAAAAGTCGTGCGCGACGGATTGCGGCCCTCCCTAACCAACGCTAACGAATGCGCAAAGCGGATTTGTAGTTGCCTTGAAAAAAGAACGAAAAATGCACATAAGGCAAAATCTCTGAGTGTACTTCTTGCCTCCAAAGCCGTTGTGATGTTATAAATTTTACTCCGGGGATTCACTTCTTCGAAGCACGACGGATTCCTTCGGATGGCAGTCGAGACGATAGTGTATTGCTTAGATGAACTAACGAGAAGAAAACTGACATCGAGAAGAACTTCTTAGGTTCGAACTAAACTAAAATGAAAAAAATTGAATGAATGATTATGAAAGTGGTGTTTATTGACAGATATCAGGGATGGATGTTAATAATGTTATTAAGGGCGGGGCACTGTTTGCGAAAAATTAATTTTTATCAACGTCTGCAGAGAAACGAGTAACGGTAGGAAGATGCCACTGCTTTAGCAGCAAGTATTGCTTGATCATATGTGTTGATGTAGAAAGAAATTCACTTCGCAATTCATAATTAATTTGAATTATTTAAAAGCATCACGAATCTGAGGTGGTGCAGATTTCAGGTGGAGTATTCGTATACGGCATAATAGATTATGGAGAGGGAGTGATTCCGTCCATTTCTTCCTAATTGCCATAAAAAACGGCCCGGAAGATGCGGCGCATGCACAAGGCTGGCGCGCTCCAATCGAACTCCCTGTGGAAAATAGTGCGCCGGAACGCAGGAAGACGTATCTTCCGGGCCGTTTTTTACAGCAATTAGGGAAAAATGGACGGAATCACCCTTTTCCATAATCTACTATCCCGTATAAGAATACTGCACCTAAAATCGGTACCACCTCAGATTCATGGGGTGATGCCTTTAAATTGGCTAGAAATAGGTGTTTGAGCCGTGTCATGTGGTCAAGTGAACGAAGTGAATCTGCCACATGCGACCACGAGTGACCGTAATCCCAAGCTCCTGATGCGAATTAAAAATTGGATACAGTAAAGGTAAACTGTGGAGTTGATTACACATGTGCAGCCTCAGCAACGAAATGTGTGGGACAAACTTGGGACCAGCCGAAGGTCTTCATCCTCAGATACGAGTCTGGCACTAATTTGTCGGTACAGGATGGATGAAAGGGATGTTCGAGTGGTTTTGAACACTCGCTGCGCAGATCCAGCGTGTATTATTCAGGCCACGTGTATTTCTATTTCATATATGTATGTGTGTACCTATTATCATTATAGTCATTATTTTCCTTTGAAATCGTATTGCATGGCGTGGTTTTCTCGACTATAGTAGGTTCCACACCATTCCATTCCAACCGCTATCCCACCTCGATTCCAAGCACAGTCGCTTACGAACTGCACAGCGTTTCATGTTGTTTTAACCCGACTACACATCTATCCGGATTCGACAACGCACAGTTGGAATACTGTTTCTAGTACAGTAATTTCGTCCACTAATACTAGAAACTGTCTGGTACATAGTGGACCGTGTAAGTATTTGGGAATAGTTGTGTAAGCTACCTAGAACCATGTCTCCAAGGTGAGGGGAAGAGTGTGATGAGATGCAGATAACCTCAAAAACCTCGAACTATTTCAGGCCTTCGATAAAAACGAGTTTGTCGAAACGTCAAACGACAAATAAAATTTCACCAAAATCTGGTCGATAAAACGCTGAAAAAAAATAGATGCAGACAATGTAGTTGCATCTGTTGTCATTGATTTCAAGATTAGGGAATATGACGGCAATTTTTCAAAAATTAGATTTCAAAATATCGGATATTGTGCAGGGATTGCGGTTACGACTCCATGTTCCTGCTGCTACCTCGTCCCCGTGGAATGGGCCAATCGAAGACGCGTAGCGGTTGAATGCCCGGTTGAACATAGTGCGGTCGAGAATAAACGGTAAAAACGGATAGATGGTCGTTCGTAAGATAATGGAAGCCTATGGGCACTATCAACATCGTATCCCTCATTTAAAAAAAAGAACAGGAAAGAAGAGCGCCCGTTGTTTGCGCAGAGTCCCTCAGATTATTTCAAGCTACTCTTTCGAACTTGAGCCAAGAACTGAGGGTTATGGTTCTTTGCTGTCATCTTGTCATCTGGTTCTTCGCTGTCATCCTGTACCATCTTCATTTCGACGAACTATAGGGTAATGATTGACGTTTCCTTTCTTAGCTATCCTTTAGAGCGGATGGACGATATAATCTGCTTCATTACATGGAGAAGAATTATTATTACATACTACTGTTATGTAGGGCGGGTGTAGTGTAGCGGTTAGAGGTTCCGCTTCCTGCATGATCGATCGGAGGTTCGAATCCGCTCTAGTGCTCACCAAGCCTTTCATCCCTCCGAGGTCGATAAATTGGCACCAGACGTGTCCGGGAGGATAAAAACACTGACTTGGCACATCGGCTAGCCCCCGCAAGCCATTGTTTGGGCCAGTTACACGTTCGTAAACCTCAAACGATTCTGAATTGAAGTGAACGTGGGGGCGCATCCCAAGCGGATTGATTAACGCCAGACACTTTATTACTGTTATGCATGTGTACACATATTATATTTATTTTATTATTTCCTACTATATTACATTGTTATAAAATAATATAGATATATTACTGTATTACCATTATTACAGGGCGAGTGTAGTGCACTCGGTAAGAGCTTTCGCTGTGGTTTCATGGTCGATCAATAATTCGAAATCGCTCTAGTGCGAGCCAAGGCCTTCCATCCTTTCGGGGTTGATAAATATGAGCCAGACTCTTCTGGGAGGACAAAAAAAAACACACTGACCGGACGTATCGGCCAGTCCCACAGGTCATTCTAGAGGCTAGACGCACGTTCGTGAATCACAAACGATTCTGAATTGAAGTGAACGTGGGGGCGCATCCCAAACGGATTGATTAATACCAGACATTTTCTCCTACACCCACCCTACATAACAGTAGTATGTAATAATAATCATTTAACATTATTATTATATTGTTAGTGCAAAAAAATCGTTCAGTACTGCATACACCAGAGCCGATAACTTGGTAGGCCCAATCTTTCAAGAGACCGTGGAGTTTTTAGCAGCACAGATCCGTTGAGTCACGATGGCACACAATTCCCGGATCCAACGCGAGAAGAGGATGTTACGAGCTGATGTTATGGAACAGAGAGCGACGAATGAAGTGATTCCAGGCGACGCGCTTCGGCGAAGATCCCGTGGATTGTGTCAGGCAATAGCATCACCTTACTGATTAAATTATTAGAGTATTTGCTCTATTCGCAGCCAGGAAAACGAGTTAGGTATCAACTTGCACCGAATTCACTTCTTCTACTCCGTATCCCTTCAAGGATTAGCAACTGTTTAGAAAACATAGCAGAAAGGTGCCTCCTCGAAGCGTCGGTTTCTCAGTTGCCCTCAGTTGATAGCACGTAATTTTCTGCACACAATGTCCCCTAACAACATTATTGCGCACCTTCTATTTAGACTGGAAGGGCTGTCTCTAATCGATTCAGCACCAGAAACGAGTGACGAACATTTTTACGGACATCATAGAACATCCCACACGAACCAATTCTATTTCTTCTGGATCTCGTTGTTGAAAAGGTAAATCAAAAGCCAGAGAGGGAAAGATTCCAAATAAGGCAGAGAATATTTGTTGTCTCAAAAATGACACAAAATGTGCGGAGTAACAGATTTTCGAGGAATTTCTCCTAGTGTGACAACATGTCAGAAGATCCCGAAAAAATATGAGAGAAATGATGGACAACTCCCATAAAAAGCTGTTTATTTACTACTTCAGCTTCCCATATGTTTGTCTTTTTCCTAAGGGAATCCAGAACGAGCCACCGCTATAATGGGACCTGCAAGTCTCTCCTTTAAAAAAAGCGTTTAAATTTGTTTGCGACCACTTTCAAATGGATCTGCGTCACACGCACACAAAAGCAATTTCCATAATGATTGTCATGCCAAGGATAAAAGCGAAAAAAATATGAAAAGCTGTGTAAACAACACAAAAGCAGTGAGCGATTTAACATGTTTTACTTTGAAGCACCGTTCCCCGCTGACCGGGCGGTCCTGAAACGTTTTTGAAAAAAAAAATAAAGCAGAAAAGGTTTACTGTGGTGATAGTTGATTTAATTCGCATTCCATCATAGGAGAATGTGTACGTAGCTACAGAAAAAATGTGAAAAAAAGTACGTGATTATGAGTTTTTGAAGACTTCTTTGAGAAGTCCTGACCTTTATCTCCTTTTTTATCCTTTTTTTCTAGTTCTACGCAGTTCTCAGTTCTTAAACTAATATTATTAATTTTAGAATGAGTGGAAGAAAATATTCAATTTCCCGCTGGGGCTCCGTCAATTTCCACCAATTTAAATCCAGAGAGAAATTCTCAATTTCAGTTTCTTTTTTCTTACTGAAATATACGCAGGCCGTTCTAGGTTGCTCCAAGAAAATAAGATAAGAATAACATTATAAATCGCCTATTCGCTAAAGTGGGCTCGGAGAGAAATTGGCAGATATATTTAGTAAGCATGTCGACGCATATCCGTCGGGACTGAAATACTATGGATATGAGATATTCTGGACCGGAACTCAAGGGCCTCATTGTCGAGAAGTGGTGGGTATGGGAATAGCTCACTCTATGTCCAGTTTTTTACTCCTTTTTTGTCAGAATGGATGTAGGGCAGTCGGTAAGAGGATAGTAGGTTCATCCTCCGATCGATCGTAGGTTCGAGTCTGCCTTAGTCCCAACCAGGCTTTCATCTCCACGGGGTCAATAAATTGTTGCCAGACTTGTTTGGGATGATTAAAAAAACACTGACCGGACTCATCGTCGTGGGCGAATCCTCATAGGAATTGATCACGCTCTGCACTTTATCTTTTTATGCCATTTTTTAGCGGAGTACTTTTTACATATTTATATTTATTTTATTCTTGTTAAAATCCCCAGAAAGTCCTATGGATCTGTGCCTTTCAATGCGTCCCTTCGTGGAGCTGTTAGTTGACGCTGGAGGCAAAGATTTCGCACGCCTACTAGGTTTTTTCAGCTCACGTTAGAAGATCGTAATCCAATCCACAAAATTCCAGCAACATCCATTCTCATGGTGTTGTACTTTCATCGTTTTTATTTGAGATATCGACGCTCACGAGGTCTCAGTCACACTTTCTTCGGTGGGATAGTAGTATTCAGCAATTACGAGTATCTTTTTCAGGATATGTGTGTCGCAGCGCACGCATAGACGCGCGCAGCGTGCAGTCTCCTACCGTGGAATCAATTTGCTTTGCACGTTCATTGAGCAAGTGTAAGTCATCACATCGCGGAGCACTTATTAATAGGGGACAAGAAAAAGGGATTAAGAATTTCCTCATTTAGTGAAAGCGAAGACAAAACCAATAAATCCCGCTACTTTTTGTTTAGTGGGAGAGTTTAATCCAACACAGATCCAACGTCATCCATCCCTCACGGAACTGCTGGAGCCAGAAAGTGCTGACCATAAGTTGGAGAAAGCCTGTGAGGTTGCTAAGAAACACATCAAGTGCTAGAAATGGAGGACAAATAAGGATTAAGAAAGAATTTCGTTTCTCAGCACTGCATTATTTTTCGAGTGAACACAAAACTCAACATTTTACGCGAATTTTTTTTTGAAGAAGAAGGCGGATTTATTAGTGTATCAACAATGTTCAGTTAGTACTATTTTTTTTCATTTATCTTATTGAGTTGATGTTAGTTGATTATTTATCTTTTCGTTTATCTTTATTAGTCCCACTATTGTCGATAATTTTGATAGAAAAAACGAACGTGTGGAGAAGAAAAATACTGAAAACTAGTTTATCATTATATTATCAAATATATAAACAAATACAAATTTGTAATGCTTCTTTTCACCGGGAAAATTGAACACTTCCTTTGCAGCGAAATCCCAATAGAAATTTTACTATCTTTGAGTGCAAAAAATTTCAAAAATTGAATGAAATGAATCTTTTTTCTCTGGGGGAAATTGACGATTTTTTAAACATTCATACTTTCTAAAACTTTCTTACTTTTGTATTTACGATTTACTGTATTTACGATGTCATTTTATTGATAATCATCAGTCAGTCGTCAGAAACAGGTTTCCATTTCATTTTCATGCCTGGAATTTTTCCTCAATGACAGATTGGTTCCGTAAATATATGCTTTTTATGATTTCTAAAAAAATCCTGCGAGTTTTGGAGTCTCTTGGTGATCTCTGGATCTAAAATCCCTGGAAAGAATGTCAGAAAACAGGGAATGCATGAATTTGATAGCGAGAACTTCAGAAACTTGGGGCATATTAGTTTGGAATTTTTTTTTGACAGGATTCCGGTTCTTTTTTCTTCCGGTTTCTATGGTAGCAAATGCGTATCTACTATCGCTGAGCGTGAAATCTATGTACGTGTATTTCGGCACAGTTTTTGAGCATTGTAACTTTGAAAAATCGTAATACGAAATTGTTATACGTTATATTTGAAAACAGGTGTTATATAAATGAACAACACGCGGAAGATGTGTTATAGAAAGGTTGGTGGAATTTGTGGGAAAAGAAGAAGAAAGCTGAAAAGATCCTGAAAGCAAGCTGAAAAGCCTTAAGAAAGTTTTTTGTCCAAAATTTCACGGAAATTTAATTGTCGCAGCTATGCTCAGTCAAACATGCATTTCATTGTTTTTTTTTAAACAGATCGATTAATCAATAATTTTTGTTAAACCAGCAAATCCAAAGCCAGACATTGAAAAAAGCAATTTTAACAAGTAGATGCACACAACAATAAAAACTTAAGCCAGAAATTAGTTAACGAAAAATTAGAACTTAGCATAAAGCAATTAGTTTTGCTCAGAATGTTTCTGGGAACATTCATAAATTTTACCTTGGTTTTTTTCATGGCCGATATATTTTCAACCTAATTGGTAGCGCTGAAAAAAATTCTAATTTTGTTGGAGTGATAGTTCACATACGTATGACGTTCAGGAAGTGTATGTACTAAATATCATTTTGTGCATTTATAGTGGCATCGTAATTTTGAAAAAAAAACCCTTTGAAGTAGACAATTTTTAGTGTTCGTTAAGTTCGTTAAGGTTTGAGTGAGTTATCCATACGCGCGAAACATCCCCGTGCGTAACATCCCTGTGTGCTCAATACAATTGCCTCTTCTAATCTCGTCTTCAATTAAAATAATGATGATGATGGCTTTGTGGAAGAGTGAAGATTATCCGACACAACGTCAAATGAGAAATAAATGGACAAAAACAACAATGTACTTATAAATAATCAAAAAAAGTTGGAGGATTTCCCGGCAGAAGCTTACCTTCCCTAGTAAGTGATCTTGCCTTCTCCATGTACTCTCTGAGTCCCGGCCCTTCTCTAGTGATCCGCACTTTTGCGTCATAGCTACGGAATTTGGTTGGAATCTGAAGTGAAAGAATCCGTTAAGCCTTTCTTCTATACCAGGATCATTGTGTTCGAGCAATCTTTCCCATTTTTCTCTTTCTCTAATGTAGTACTGATCATCGAGCTCCGCGGCCGGATTTTCTTTATGGTTATGAGGTTTACGGAAGTATAGCGCATTCGAACGCATACAATTATTCAAAGTGCGGAAGGTATCGCATATGTCATCCGCAGAAACGGTAAGTTTTATTGGGTACTTCCATCAAAAAACGTCTATTGAAGATTTTTTGCATGTAATGCGCAGCTGTGTGGATAACTATCCGACTACTACGCCCTAGAACAACAAACGTCGAGCTCATTGTAATTCGAAATGGGGCCAGATTAATCCACTTGGAGTGGCTAGTGAATGCTGGTCGGAGGTAGTAACTAAAAGTCAAAATGAGCCTCCGGGGAGCAGTCGCGAGCGCGGATCGCCTGCTGTAAATTAGGCGCACACGCACGGCGCCGGATTACGTTGGGCGCCCGGGACGAGTTCTCAGCGAATTTCTGCCAATAACACAGAGCCTACCTTATTCATATGACTAAGATCTCTTGGGGTGCTCGAGCCGAACACGAAATGACGTCCATTCGCCTGACGTTCTTTCAGACGTTCTCGTCCACGTGATGAGGCCATTTCTTCGGGGGGAAAGTCCGGACGAGTTCACTGGACTCAGGGGAGGCAATCACTTTGAGTTGAATAACAACGAAGTGCATGTTAATCGACATGGCTACGAGCGAATAATGGAATTAGAGAAGAGCTAATGCACCAAAATAGTGTTCAAAGAAAATCCAGGAATGCATCGATTCACAAAGGATGTATGGCAAGTTTCGATAAACTTTTCAGGAACCTATAGACATGAATAAAGTAGACAATTCGCTTCCTGCGACTCTTCCTGTAGGGATAATCCATTTCAAACCTCTTTTTTCACATTACAAGTGATTTTTTTCATTAAATTCCCATGAAATCCCACAATAAAAGTGAAAAGATTACATATGACAAAAAATCCATTTATTTTCTCTATTAATTCCTATAACCTAGAACTAACGGGAATTGTGGATAGTAATGAAAGCGGAGTAGACATCTATTGGTTGACCACAATGCAACTGCTTCAAATGATTGAAGCTCGGAACTCCTTTAATTCCTTATGCTTTGAGGTTGGCGAGGAGATGGAGAGAAATTATTCCCCATAGATCCGAAGATAATCATCAACGAGCACCCGAATTCCTCAAAACATTGGTCAAAACACGCTTGTCGTTTGACGTTGCTCCTATCGGAAAATGGCAGGGAAATGACTTCAGTAAAGAGAAGAAACGAAAAGAAAAGAAGAGGAAAGAAAAGAAGAAAGATAATTATTAAATAATTGAAGAACAAGTAATATAACAAGAAAAAAATGGTGTGAATCTAATATTAGACGGAAGTTAGTATACAGTTTTTGGTTTTCCAAAAACATTTCATATTCATATGTGATATATGAATATGACATATTCATATATCACATTTCATATTTTACCGTAACAAAGTAATAATCAGTCCACGTTATGATTTATATGCATAAAGTTAGAAAGAGCTTCTTTTCTTGGATTTTTACTGTGAGAAATAATGAAATAAAAAGAGAGGTAAGCAACTAGGGAGCTGGAGGATCTCCAGATGAGGATTGCACGGGAAATGCATGATACGAATACTTTGAGATAACTGCACTTCTATTGTGAAGAGGCAAATAGTCCTTTGAAATCAGTTAGAGCCTAGTATTTTAAAATTTACAACAAAACATAAGAAAAGCGTTGAAGAAACTGGCTCGGTACGAATTTCAATTTAATTTCCCGTCACTGTTTCACACACAGTTTTGCACTACAGATTTCGTGTAACATTAGTCCAGGAATAGATTATGTATGCCAGATGACGACGATAACGACGTTGACCTTCGCCAATGTTCCCTAAGTGGAAAATGAGAGCAACACAAGTACTTTTAGCGAACCTACGTATTACTTTCTTTTCAATTTTCAATTCAATTGCGTAAAAAATGCGAAACTGCCAACAAAATGCAAATAGGGCGGTTCATCTCGTTTTGATGAGAAACTTTCACTTTCACCCTCATTCATTCGATTCGAGCGAGCTTTCTGTCTACTAAAGAATCGAAAATGTGATTGCACGAGTGTGGCGGGGAAAAATTCTGCGAAAATAAGCCTTCCTAGTCTTCTAGAAAGAAAGTCTTCTGTAACTAAACGTTGACAATCTAAATATAATTGACCGCAATATATGGTCCATGATACCACTTACAATATATAGTATTGTATAGTATAGTTTTGCTGAAATACTGTAGTAGGTGTCATGGGCACTTGAGATTTTTTGACATGAACGGCCCTTTGGGATTGATCTATTGACTTTTCAAAATCAAGTTTCTGTTAAAATTCGTAAAACATATAGTGGAAGGGTTTTTCCTGAATTTCATGGAATATTCCACAGATCTTGGGAATTAGATTAAATTAGAATAGATTTGTCTAATTGAAAAGTGCAAAGAGTTTTGCAACAAATAGAAAATGGAAAGGAAATGCAGAAGTAACAGCTATTTCGGTTTTAATTTCTAGAACAAATATGAGATTTCTTTCAAAAATTAATTTTTAAATACCTTACGCCCCTTAAATAGTATTAAAAAATGCTCATATTATGGAAATCATAAGGTTGAACGAACAATTGATTGAAATGAGATTTTTCCCTTCCGAAAACCATAAAGGTGCTCCCCTCAACTTATGGAGACCTGACAGAAATCTTTCTTTAAAGATAAGCCATATTTGTGGATGAACGCGGAGGACATGAAAGTCGCGGCAACCCACTGTATGTCAACAAAAACCCCGCAGGGCTTTTGGAGCCGCGCGCCATTCAGCACCAGCAATGGCTTTGTGCTGCTCTAATTGCCGAAACAGAATAGTCGTTTACTTCCGTCGTTTGTGCTGTTCGATCGAAAGAGTACGGGGAGAAAAAACTGAAGAGGTAAAGAAACTCAATTTCCTCACCTCTTCACGTTCGTGGAATAAATTAGTTTCTTTGCTTATTCATGAATCCACCGAATTATTAGGTGAAATTTGTTATGTTTCCGAGATTTTTCAGAATTTATAGGAACGCGAATGTCTTCAAACCTATTAAGTTAATTTAATTTAATTTAGAATTATAACAATTGGATTTGGGGCTACAAGCTAATCAACCTAACAATTTTTAACTAATGATTATTTATTTTTAATTATTTCCAGGGATATTGGCTAGGTATAGAGGTTTCGGAGCATTGTTTCTTGCTAGCAAACAAAAGGTTATCCTTCTAAATAGTTACGACGCAATCTTTAATGTAATCCTAAAATCATAAGCTAATAATCTTATTGGTTTATTTAAGGATGCCTCAACTCCTATAAACTAATGAGAAAAATCTGTGTACTACGACTGAAGATCTGAAAAACGTCAGAATTTTCTTTTAGTAACTGAGATTAAGGAGAGATTCATGGAAAAGTAAACCGCTTATGTACCGGTTCCACAAAAGTGTGCATCACCTTTTAATATGACATTTTCAAATTTGAAAGGCACTGAAAATCTTTTTGTTGTGCTTTTTAAAAGCAGACATTGGAATGTCACCGCTACAGCAAGCAAATTTTTTGAATTTTTTTAAAAAGTGGGTTTTTCTTAAAGCCTATTTCATAGAGCGACAGTGATAAATGTGCATAATTTGCATGGACTCGAAACCGTCTCTGCAGCTATTTGATCCTTTGAATATGAAGTATGAATTGAAATCAATTCTCTAGGGCCCGAAGAAAATGGATTTCACTCTGTTTGCCGCTGAAATTCTTTTTACGACTCTTTTTTTCCCTTCATTTAAAATCTCATCATACCTCGACGATGCATACATTTATTGATTTTATTTATCCGTTTTAATTTTCAAGGAGAGCTACTAAAATGATACGAGTCCTTCTTTGAAATACTGTTGATTTAAATTCACTTTTTATAAGTTTCTCAATCCATAGCGGATGTTTGCTTTGAATGCTGTTTTTCTTCATTTTGTTCTCTTTTTCCCGCATTGATTAATTTTCAATAAGAGACTAACCAGGGGTGATATGGAAATGCACGCCCGGTACGCTAATAAATGTCCCCTTACTGTGAAGGCCTGTCCTACAGTGGATATTTAAACGTTCCTCATCTTAGGAAATACATACAACACAGCTGTTAAAGGGAACAGAACGGTTTTGAGAATTTCCACTACGAGCCGCACTACGTTTTCGAAAGTGCCGTATTGATACTACGGCATTTTGCTGTTTTATATTACTTTATTATTTTGTTATATTATTTCCTGTTCTCATTATTTTATATTTTGTTATTATCTATTATTATTTTATATTATTTTTTTATTTTATTATTATTATTCATCAGAATATTATTTGCTATTATTTTTCGATTACAGGTCAAGATAGAAAGAGAACAAGAATACCGGAAGTAGGGTGTTAGATGAACGAACCTACAGGCCTCAACCATCACTGACTACTGGTTGTAGTGTTTCTGAATGAACAAAAAGTTTAAGTCGGAAATATATGCGTTCGCAACAGACGTTTTGTATAAATTCTCGAATTGGATCACTTGACAAAATTTGTTATTTACTTCTGGAAAAGACTAATGAAAGCCGAACACCAAATTCTGAAAAAAATAATCCAAAATGCTTCACAAAAATGTTCTCTTATAAGCCTACCATTCGTTTTAGGAGAAAAAGAAAATGATTTGCAAACGTAAATTGCATCAACGGTAGCGATCTAACCTCCTGATTTTCTTGAGATTTATTTTCTTTCTAAATGTTCCTAAAAAATCATTTAAACTACTATCATTGGTTTCTTGGATTCCAGGTCAAGAGCGTTTTAGTGAGCAAAATATCTGAAAAGTGCGAAATTTGGATCCAAACGTAGCGTTTACTTTTGTAGCATAATATCTAGTTAATAATTGTATTAAAGATTACTATTATTATCTCTAAAATATATGAAAACATTGAAAATAAATGTTAATTCACTGTAGTGAATAAAATCAACGTGGAAATATTTCTGCAATGTATTCGCAGAAATGAAATAATAAACTTGAAGATAGAACAACAATTTGACACCAGTTTCTCACCACCTTAAATGAAATTAGTGAACTTTTTCACCGCTTACCTGCTTTGAACTTTTCCCATAGTTTTCCTGTGTTTTCTCACAGGGCAATGTGACACAAGTATTACTGTATTAAGGCTGCGGTTTAAACACTAATACTACTAATTGATATGTTAATACAGTGTAATTTTATTATTTTCTCGGTGACATAAAAGGAAATTATTGCTTGGATATCGAATTACTCGGATGTAATGAGTGGGAAACGAGAGAAATTTACGATGACGAATGTAAGCAGTCTTCCATCCAGAAGACGTTTGTTTTTTTTTCTCCAAAGAGTGAACGTGACATTTTTTCAAAGCTATTCTTATGAAATTGAAGCAAATTTCATGCAGTTCAAAATGGAAAGTTGAAACATGTAAAAATTGATCAATGGTAATACGAGAAGAATTAGGAAACATGAGATGAATTGTATTTGAGAAAAAAAAGGTTCGCTAACCTTTATGGGACTCTTATAGATGGAGACGTTTACGAAAGCACTTACGGAGAAGCGGGCAAATAATGACTGTCTGGTACGTTAACGTATGTGAATTATTTGTCGTCGTCCGTCCGGAAGGAAATGTGCCGCTTCAAAACGGCGGTTGCTAAGCGTGGTACCGTAATTAAATGGTACCATGGAATTCTTTCGAAAAGTCTCCACTATAACCGATCTGCGCAAGCATACGCAGGCAGGGCAGCAAATCGACCTTGAAAGACTTTGCACTTCATAATTGGGACATCTTATATGTAGTCGTCGCCAAAAATGTTCAACCGGATCGACGCGACGCCTCTGCCGCAACGCATGCTCATTTTCTGCTCGAAAGTCACCTCATTACCACATTCGAAGATGCCGCGTTCATTCGGTTGAACATATTCGGCGATGACTACGCATTTCTTGAATAAACATGTCGCTTTTCACCTATTTTACCTTTTTTCGCTATTTTTTTTTTATTTGTATTTGCAGGCATATGAGAAAAGAGGTATTACAAAAAGCTACTATTTTCCACTGTCGTGTATCTGTGTTAGCAAAAATCAGGAAAATATAATCAGGAAAAAGAAATATATATAAAGAACGCTTACTCCATAGAAAAAAAAACTTTTTGAATGAAATGCAGCGCATTTTATGTCTGACTTTCAGAGGAGATTATTAGATTTTCGAGAAATGTAAGTCAGCCTCGTAACAGGAACTTCAAATTATGGGTGGTTTCCTTGAACCTAGTTCTTTTGATCCTGGTTTTGAGTTAATAGAAAAATGAGCAACGACTGCTCATTGTGGTTCATATCGCTTCAAATTAAAGACATTACCCCACGAATCTGAGGTGGTACGACTTTCAGGTGGAGTATTCGTATGTCGGATCGTAGATTATGGAGAGGAGGGTGATTCCGTTCATTTCTTCCTAATTGCCGTAAAAAAACTGCCCGGAAGATACGGCTTCGGGCGTTCCGGCGCGCTATTTTCTACAAGGAGTTCGACGGGAGCGCGCCAACCTTGTGCGGCGCCGCATCTTCCGGGCCGTTTTTTACGGCAATTAGAAAGAAGTGGACGGAATCACCGACCTCTCCATGATCTAAGATCCCGCATACGAATACTCCACCTGAAATCCGTACCACCTCAGATTCGTGGGGTGATGCCTTTAAAGACAGTTCAACACAATCCCAACTCGGTACTAGTTTAGAGGTAGTGGAAGTAAGGCAAATGTTTCAAGATGTGACGATTTTCATGGGAAAAAAAATTTTGAACAAAAATTTCTGATAGCAAACAGTGGGGCCGGAAACAATTACAGGCACTCTTCATTTACTCCTTCCTCCCCTTCTTACTATTGTGTTTATCGAGCATCTACTAAGATATTGAAGTGCAGATAGTGGCGTGTTATCCTGGAAAATATTCTTTGACATTTTGAGAAGGATTTCATGCGGAAAGAACACAAAAACAGTCAACGATGTTTGGAAAAAAATCGATCCATTGAGCTTTGTTAAGAACAAAAAGGTACTTCTTCAATGGGAAAAAATCATTTTTCATGATTAGTATTAAACAAAAGTTTTGATATTCTTTCCGTATTACAACTGTGAAAATTCAAAAAAAAAAGAATAATGATGGTTTGAGCGAAATTCGAGTAAATTTTACCAGAATACTCCTGCACTACTGAATAAACAGCAAATAGATACTGTGGTTACTGTTGAGGCCACGATGACTGGCAGGTGAGGTGTAATTTCGACTCTGAGATGGCCAATGCATAATAAAATACGATTATGGAGTCGAAATAGAAGCGCAATCCCGTTCGGGGACAGAAATCCTTGAATTCAACGATCTTTGTAATGTCTTTAAGGAGCCTGCAACAATAGCAGGGAATGAGAAATTAAGGTCATTCGTAAGCCGTATAAAAGTCATTGCGTGGTAACTACAGTAATGATCTGACAGTACGCAGGGCAGGGTCAACGTGGTGGTCTGCAAAAGGTACAGTGTGGTAACGTTACTATACATCTACACGTATGTATTTAATTGTATTTTTGCATGAGTAAGCAGAATTCAATTTGTATGTGGTAAAAAAAAACGCGAAATACGAAGGTATAACGAATGACGTTTAAAATATTCTGAGCTAAGCAGTGAAGAGGAACTAAAGAACGCACAGCGGCGGTGATAGTGGTACCAGCACTGAAAGTTCACCCCTCAGCTCGTGTTGCTTTTGACTCAAAAATAATTATAAAATAAAAAATCTGATTTCTTAGAAAGAGCAAAGATTGCAGCAGTCCTGGGAAGTGAAGGTGAAGCTGAGGGTCCGCAGTGATCCTACGCACCGAGCGGTTGAGATCAGATGAATATACGAAGTGGTTTGATTTCCATGAGATCTGCGTGGTCTCTAAGACTAGCGTGACTGCGAAATGGAAAAGGGGCGTGTCGTTGCTCCGGCCAGTCATCCAAGACTAGCATAGAGAGCGACTGAAATCTATATTGTTGTGTTCGCTCTCGGGGCACCGATTTGGAAAACGGCCCGGAAGGCGACACTCGCCCCGCTCGGCCGCCTTTCCTTTGCGCAGTGGAAAGCAGTGGAGCCAGTCGTTCTCCTCTTTCGCTCCAGAGTGAAAGTGGACATTAAGAGCCACTTACTTTGTGAAGAACAACAGAAATGTAGGAAACGCATCGACTTTTTGGTTGAGGTAATGCGTTTGTGGTTGTGTTGAGAGCAAATTGCTGCTCTCGGGCTCATTTCAGAGGTCTCATGTTACCTCTCGATGAGGATCTTAGCGCCACGTGTTAAATTATAAAATATTCATTCACGAAAACGAGGAGAACGCTCTGAAATTTAACTAAATGCACTCCCATTTGAATCCAAACATTGTAGGGATTTCTGTGAAATTGCATTTTGTCACTCAAAATTATTTACAGGTTTCCTTATCAATATTGGTAGAGATTTTTTTTAGCTTTTTTTTCAAATGATAGAGGTAAGAAGTGTCTAAAATTGCATAGTGTACGTAACAAAAAAAAAGAATTCCTGTAAAACATGAACACCCAGGAAATTTAATTGTTAATAAGGTGCTAAATATCTTTCGACATGTGTATTGCCATTTTTTTCAAAAACTTAATTATACTAATGAGGTCCATGTGTTACTAAAATCGAAAGGAAATCGATGCATGGGAGAATGTGTATCGCAAGATTGTCCTTTTGCGGAAGGGAACACTTTTGAAGTGCTGCTGTTAGTGAATTGCCGGAAGGAGTGCAGTGCTTTGAATTTTGTGCATCAATTCCATATTGATTAAAATCGAATAAAAGAAAATCAATCAAAGGAATGTTTCAAAAAGGTTGCGATTTGATTACGTGAGCAAACTCCCTCTCAAGCATTATAAGGTTTTTTCTTATCTCAAACATAATAAAATGTCATCATATTACTAAATTCTCGAGATAGTGCATATACAAAAATTATGCCAATTAAAAGAATTATATTGTCTATGATCATGCTAATCACAACTATTGCAGCACACATTAAGATCCTGGAGGGAAAACTCTTCCGAGCGAAAATTCTTTTTCTCGAGAAGATTATGTGTAAGAAGGTATAACTCAGTTCCATCATAAAGGAATCTTTTCAGGATATTAAATTCCTCAACAAGAATAAGCATGCATATAATTACGGCCTGATCCTAACAAGTCTTTATTTCTGACCATTTGAGAACGAAGTGAGGAAAGTTAAAATCGTGAGAAAAGTAATGAACAGTGTCCAGATTTCCCTTGGATCCCGTAAATTAAGTTCTGATATTTCTCATAAAGAAAATATGTGCAATTATCGGCGTACAAATCCCTATGTGAACGCCAAGGGAGGACTTCACGTTAAAACTACAGTATGACGGTGGTACATAATTGTATTATATCAGTGATGCCGTAAAATAAATTATATGTGACGACAAACGGAAAGTGCACAACTGGTGCGGCATCGGGAAAACCAAGATGGTAAATCGAGTGCAGAAAAGTGAGATTTTTGGCGTTGATCGATCTGTTTAGGACACACCAACATCTTCGGCGTCAATTCAGAATCGTGAAGGTCTGTGAACGTATATGCGTCCTATACAATAATTCGAGAAGGTCAGCAAATGTATTAAATTAGTATATTTATCCTCACAGAGGGTTCTTCTAACTATTTACCGTCTCTAATGGGATGAATTGCTTTGTTGGCTTGGGGCGATTTTGAACCATCAACGATGTTGACGCTGTGGTAACCTTTTACCACTGTGTTCCAGCCGCTACGTAAAAAATCAGAAGAAGAAACCTTTCATAAGAATTCTTCTGCGTTGATCTGGTTGAAAACGTGATTGCAGAAAGTTGAATACTGGTTCTGTCAGAAACTATGGTGACTCCGTATTTTTTCAGTATTTTCCTCAAATGAAACAAGTAATAATTGAAATTATTCGTTTATTTTTTATTTATCTACTTACAATTTATTACCTATTCATTTGCTCTATTTTTGTTTATTCACATTTGATAATTGATTCAATTTTCCGGTAAATAATCCTTCCTTTTCTAACCCGGCAGATTTTCGAACATTCATTCTAAGCACATTGATTTGGACCTTGTCTTAATTCGATGTTCAGGAAGTTTATTTTATGTGCGTAGCAGACGATCGGCCGACAACAATTTCGCTTCGCCCTACTAAAGACACTCTTGAGACGTTTATCAAAGAATTGGCGAAGATTTCTTCTCCAAAGCTTCCCAGAAAGAATCGCTTTTTAGACGAACTATATTCGCAAGAAACCGAAAAAGTCCAGAAAAAACTAAAATGTTCAGTTTCTGGTGGATGCTCGGTTTTATTAAAAAGTTCTTTTTTTATCGTCTCTTGCAAAAACCAATTCTAAAAAGCGATAAGTTCTTAAAGATGTTTCTAACCTTCATTGGCGAAAACCTTAGTGATGGTAATTTATTTTTGACAGGTATTAATTTTTGCTGCTGGTGAATTGATCGGTTCGCCTACGATCAATTCCTATCAAATGAAATCGATAGCTTTGTAGATCATCACTCTCGATGGCACTCTGGAAAAAAGTTCAAAGTGCGTTGATAGAGATGAAAAATTCCTCGAAAATTCTCAAGAGTTGCTTTTAATTTCCGCCATACATTTTAGTCGATCTTTTATTTATTTCTTTAAAAAAAAAACTAAAAGAGGCTTTTCAAGTTGGGTTGGATGTCGTAACGCTCCGTTTTCTCCATTGCAACGCTTTCGTCGTCTTGAACGAGAGCCCACGATGTACACAAAACCTATAGAGGTTTTTTTGAGAAGTTGTTTAGTAGGGAGAAGATGTGAGACATATGTAGGACGTATGCAGATCTGAAATACTGTGCAATATGATTTATTGGAAATAGCTGACGCCAGTCTTCACGGCTCCACTGTAATTGCCTCCGGTTCGCGCCTTGGCAAAAGAACATCGAGTTTCCGCCTTTGCGAACGGAAGTGAGATCGGCGGTCGTGTTTTGCACGTAGAGCTTCCGGAGCGGACCAAACAGCAAGTCTCCTATGGATTGTATGGATATTGGAGTTGTGCGGCGTCGTGTGGATGCATTATTTAATTCACCGCCAACTTCAACTACTAGACAGGACAAATTGTTTCGCGGCTAATTCTAGGTGTTTAGCATCTTGTAGGTTTAATACGGATAATGAATAAGGTAGCGATGATCCCTTAGAAATGCTCCATCGCGTTCAACTTCGAATCAGAAATCAATTATTAACTTCAACCATAAATCAGATCAGTTTATGAAAGCCTATGTGGTCTACACAATAACTTGCGCCGCCCAGTCCATGTATCCAGTCAGTGTCAGTCAAGTTTTATCCGGTTCCAGTTGATCAACCCTGGATTAAAGGATTCATCGGCTTTAACCGATGTTGAGCCATCGAGTCATCGCAGACGTACTGGAAACCACCTACCGTTGCGCTCTATCTGTCCCAATTTTTGGTATTAAATGGTATTAAATTCAAATACAATTGAATTTCATGGACTTCCAGAAGGATCGACATGCATATGTAATCCATGTACCTACTAATCGAGAGAACAACTGTTAGAAAATCGCTATTCAAGCCTACCTCGACGTTAGTTACGAGCCAATAGGGGAAGGCAAGATCAATAAGGGTAGTTCAGAAACACAAAAATTATTCATACTGCTGTCACATGTTGAATTCCACATCTGCACGCTTTGCTTTAATTGGAAACGGCAACATTTTCACGATATTATCCAAAGATGGTTAGATTTCTTTCTTACAGCTTAAAAACTAGCTTATTATAAACAGTTTATAGTAAAGGACAAAGAGAAAAACAAGACGAAGCGGAAAGGGTTGCAAAAATGTTAGGTTGAAAACCGCTAGTGGGGGGGGGGGGGAATGGAATCGAGGAAGAGAGTTATGAAGTGGTTAAATAGCCTCGGGCGCTCCATTTTTCTAAATCCCCGAAGGAGTTTATTGATAAATTGATGCAAGGTCACAGAAACCTGACACGGTGCTAGATTGGTACTTGGGTGATACAGAATTTTGCCCGGTCGGTCGTTCCGCCATGTCCTGGCACTTGTTGCAAGGAGGAACAAAGCAGAAAAGAGAACAGAGGGAGGAGTAGGATTTGGACCCCATCGCTAAACGGGACAAACGCTGCTGAAGAAGACACTGTTTTCCCACTTTCTTTACCTCTTAATTCGCTTTCGAATTTCTTCTTTACATTGACTCACTGCTACTGTTTTTCTAATACCATCTCATTCTCTTCATTTCGCTCATCATTCTATCTCTTATTACTTTTCCACCGTCACTTACTTATTTTCATAAATTTTCTCTTTCATTGTGGTGTTCATCCATCTAAGAGTTCTTTTTTTCACTAATAGGCTTTTTCTATGTTTGACTTAATTTCTGAACGCGCATTACCTTCATTAGCGTTTATGCTAGGTAGCCAACGCAAGAGGTCAACGGAATCATCGGACCCTGGGAAATACAGCAAAGCATGCAGCAAACAAAATTTTCTACTATGATTTCTCTTTCCTAAATCCGGTTAAAAGTGCAAATGTTTTTCTATTGAAATCGATCGTTAACACCTTGAAGAAAACACTGCAGTTCAAATACCATTTTCATAATATATCTCACATTTTTTTACTCTTGATGTCGCACTTTTTATTTATAAATTAACTTGGAAATTAAACCAATTAATAATTAATTTACCTCAGAATTAATTTTAAATTAATGTTATATTGTTGAAGTTTTCAAGAACTCAACCACTGTCAAAATCGTTTTCTTCAGTTGTGAATTAAAGAACGAGGGAAATATTGGTGATTTTTGGAACAACGCCAGAAGAATCCAATATGCGTGGTTTGATGCGTGCTCCGAATTTCCTAAGGCGATTCATTGCTACGTAGATGCCCGTAATGTTCTCCAATTTCAGTCGCACATCTACTGGAATTTGGCCTCAAAGGCTCTTATGTAAACACTTGGAAAGATGCCAAAAATGCTAGGAGAATAATAGAAGCTTTTTCTGAGATTCCAACTCTTCTTCCGTGCATATCTCTAGTGAACCTGCGTTGTTAGGTGGATAAAAAGGAAAATAAAATATAATAAGGTGCGATAAGTTATGAAAGAGTACAGAACACATACACAAAAAATGAGATGAAGTTAGGTGCGAAACCACGTTCGTAGGTTTTTTTTTTGCATATAGTACACAACACTTCCTAATCTAACTTAATTTTAGTAGCAATAATAATTTCTTATCGATTATCAAGTTGAGGCAAGAGCCAAGATTGTTAACACAGTTCGTAGGAGCGGAACGATTCTACCACCAACATCACCGCAACGCAGCTACTTAGGCTCTGACGCAGCCGACAACGCCGAAACGTTAGCCGTAATAAAGGGCACTAACAGTCTTGACTCTTGCTTCAATTTGATAATCGGCAAGTTGCAATCCTTATGTTAAGATTGAAGTCGAACTTTTACGCCTTTGAATTATTTCTTAGATGAAATCTCATATTCCAATAACTTGATAACTGTAGTTTTTCCAAAGTGTTGAGCAAATTCATTGTTCAAGATAACAATAAATTTAAATCACGGATCTCTAACTAAAGAGAGTCGAGTAGTCGCGAGGGTACTTGGCGCGTCGCCAGTTGGCGGATAGGGCTAACCGGTGAACCACCTTCGATCTTGTAGAGTAGATGGTCTGAGAAGTAGGTGGTTTCAGAGACTCTGTTTCTGCCCGGATTGATCCAAACTGTAGGACTTGTAGGATTTGAGGTCTGCAGTACGCTACTATTGGAAGCTGTCGTTTAAGATCTGATGATGGAAGCCAGGAAGATTAAGTACGACGCAATCGGACTGACCGAGACGAGACGACTCAATGCCGTTTATGAAACTGGAGAATAACTGTGCTTAGGAATATACGACTGCAGAGGAGCTAGTGGATTTCGTGTTCTCGTCAACACAAGCAAGAAAAAAAGATCGATTTTTTTTGAACAACTTACGACCCGATTCGGACATCTTTGGATAAGAAGATGTGGTTCATCGCGAGCTCTGATCATTCTTTCCTCGAAACTAAAGCTGCGAAGGAAAAGAAGTCGAAGCTCTCTATAAGCAACTAGAGAAGTTCTATAGAGTAAATAATTTCTTGCACAAGGTCACTGTTAGGGATTTTAAAGCCAAAATTGGTCCCAGAAGAACGCCTGAGGAAATTCACATTAGGACTCACGCCCTACAGTGGAATGAGCAGAGGGAGAGGCTTCCCGAGTTCATCATGAGGACTAAGACCACCCATGGAAAGTCGCAATTCCAGAAACCCTCCTCTATACACTGGACATGGGAGTCACTTGATGAAGGGTACCGTAATGAAATTGGCGACATCGTCGTCAGTAAGAGGTTCTACCTGACGGATATCGCTGTTGTGCCAAAGTCCTTTACGGGATCGGACCATAGCTTCCTCCGATTGTCTATAACATAGAGCGAAGAGAAAGCCGCATAATTCAGAGAACAAGTCCCAGAACTATGCAGGAAAGCTCAGAGATCTAAAACCACCAGGAGACACCTGTCTCTGGAAACCCTCGAGCTAATACGAAAGCATGAAGGGGCGCGAACCGCAGTGAACCAAGAACCCATGTTCGAGTTCGCAAGGTTTTCAGAGAGGGATAACAGAGGACCTTATAGAGAGAGTACCAGAAGTGGTGCCTGAAGCTGGAGAGGAGAAAAAGGGCATCAGCTATGATTGTCGAGGCCTCGCCAATCGCAACCGTCCACTTTCATCTTCACCATCTGAAGGAAGATGGGCATGTCATTCCTGAGGTTCTGCTGTCCGAAGAACGACGTTCTGTCGGTAAGAAATAGTAAATCATCTGTTGTTGACAGAGTAAAATCTGAGTATCTGACGACTCTTCCGCCAGTTCTTATCAACACACTGGAAAGACTTTTTACACGTCACTTTTCGGAAAGCACCAGAAGACCAGCAAGACCGTGTTCTTGTATGAGAAGGGAGGTCCATATAACATCTGTCGCCCAATCTGCTTACCACCCGTCATCTACAAACTCTTTACGAGGATGAAGTTTGAGCAAACAAGATTGAATGAACATTGGATGAACATGTCACAAGAAAGGAAAATTCCAAACGGGATTCACCACGATTGATCACATACACATTGTTTTATATTCAAGTAGGTATCTCGAAATTACAAGCTGAAATTTGGTTTCTTTTCTTCAGCGACGCTTTGAGCAACATAGACAATTTAAAAAAAGCACAAATATTTCATTTAAATTCCAGTTCTAAATTAAACATTTGTGAATAACGTTATTTTTTCGTACAGTGTATACATCCATCCTTCACTTAAGAGAATTCTAATCTATTCTATAAATCTTTTCAGCAGCCGTAAACCAGCCTTCATACTCAGCAGTTTCTGGTGTGATGTCGTTGTTGAAGTGTCCTGAAAATTCTTCTTCGGTAATATTTTTGTATCTCTCGAACAAGAAATTGGGCAAAATATGAATGTGTGCGACCTGCATCGTTATGACTGGAGTAGCAATGAGTGTGGTGCATTCTTAGTCCAAATCCAGGATCATAGGAATTAATCACTGAAGCGCATATCAAAGGAGCACTTAGATTGAATATTTGCAGCCATTGGTCTAAAAAATATTTCCTTCAATAAAATCATTTTCTTGAAAAGCAAAGAGACCGAATCATACCGACCAAACTCTTCCCTTGATCTGAACGACTTGTCTGGAAAGTCAGGAGCAATGTGCACAGAAGCGTTTCCCCGAAGAAGTGCAAATATTCCAGCTAGTGAGACGCAGCTTAACAAAGAGTACCTTCGTTGTTACTCAACCTTGAAAAGAACATAAAACTATGAGAGGAAGTTTCTTCTAACTCCAGCACCTTATCACTTTTCGCGTCAAGGAAAGTAATAATCATTCTTGTTTCTAACCTTTGTCCGTAATGGCGAGCCAGGCTCTCTTGTATGCATTGAGGAAAACTTTCCTTTCCGACCCGCTGCGAACATTTAATATGAACTGAAAAATTTTTAAAAAAAATTAAGTGTTGTTTTCCTGAAATGAATTTGGCTAATGATTTTTTCAATGTCTAACAAATAAATACAAATGTCTGCTAGACCTTAAGATATTTTTTGTAGAACTGAGAAGGAAGATAATACTATATTTAATGCAATAATCGAATAGTTCCTTTTTTGTGGATTTCTATGCTAATATGCATATCGTTGTTTTGTCCTCTTTTAAAAGTTTGCCGTTAGATCTACTAGTTCGCCTCTATCGATAACCCCAAAAAATAAATATGATCTTTATCGTGTTTGTTAGTTGGGATAGCTGATTAGAAACCGACTAGAAAAACTAGAACGTGAATAATTGCTAACATTTTTATAAAATGTGGTAGAAAAAATTTACGAGGTGTTCGAAGGATTCCTTAGACATAACCCTTTCAGTGGTTAAGAATATGAATCCACAGCTTCCAGAGAATAAAGGATCCTATCCTGCTAGAACTCACCTACTTCCCCCGGACCTGGCTGTGCCGATACGCCAAGATCTCCCATCACAATAAACTTTGAAGATTCTATTGTTTTTGTAATATACGGGGTAGAATGGTTGTCGACCAATATGGTTATTTTGGAAGCTACCTAAATTTTCAGTAACTAGCATAACTGCTAATCCAGAATTACTTTTTAATTAGATTTTTTATGGTACGAAAGAATCACTGACCAAAAAATGTGTTCTTCTGACGAAAACAATAATCTGAACTTGAATTAACTAACTAATTAAATTAAATTAATTAACTAACTTGAATTTGCTTCAAGATTTTTCCACGGATCATTTGTCTTGTAACTTGCTTTTAGTTACGACTTTTTGTCGATATTTTACTGTTCATTATTGATTATTTGATACTCGCCTTGTTTTCGGAGAAATTCGCGTCTGCAACCAATTCACCATTTTTGCCCGCCACTTTTGGTGGACATCCCCCGGCTCCAAATACGAAGGCATTGGGTGCTTCACATTTCTTACAGACATCCTAAACTTTAAATAATCAGGAATTTTCTTCTAAAACGTTCAATTTTCAATTTCTCAAGAGATATTGCTTGAGATCTTCAGCAAATGCTTTCGTTTTCGAGTGGTTTTTACCTTGAGGTCATACATTTTCTCTCTGTTAGGACACGGATACAGATTATCGAGACTCCCTACTGCAGCAACTGAAAATTTCCGACCGAAACCGTTCGATGTCATGTGAAATGGAGCGGCTGTGAGGTCTGGAATGTTCTAGAGCTTTGTAAAATTCAATAAATAAAATTCATTTAAAACTCAATAAATTGAATAATTCAATAAAATTTTTCAACAATACAATATTAGCACTCCGAGTAACTTTCTATTTTTCCTAATGAATCTTTTTCTTTTCCTAATAAGAGCCTACCCTTCACCTACTTTTTCGACTAAATGTTCTTGATATATATATATATATATATATATATAAGGGTAAAGTGGCGTTATGGCGTTAATCAATCCGCTTAGGCCACCGCGTTCTCTTCAATTCACAATCGTTTGAACCTTACGAATGCGTGTCTAGCTTATAAAATGACTTCCAAAGAATAGGTGGTGTATCAAGTCAGTGTTTGAATCCTTCCAGACGAATCTGATACCGATTTATGGACCCCTGAACGATGAAAGCTTTGGTTGGCACTGGGGTGATTTCGTACCAACTATCGATCGCGCGGTCACAACGAAACATCTTACCGCCTGCATCCGTCACATGTACGTATACATCTCCACAAAAACCATGAAGCCCACACGCCGCGCTGCTCGCTCCGCTCGTCTTAAAGGCAGCATACCACAAATCTGAGGTGGTACGGATATCAGGTGGAGTATCCGTATACGGGGTGGCAGATTATAGAGACGGGAGTAGTTCCGCTCCTCTCTCTGCATCACTGCAAACAGCCGCCTCCAGAATGCTGCTTTTTACGACGCCATCCATTGCAACGCCCCACCCCTTGCGCCGCCTCCATCCAGCGATTCGTCGAAAATCAATTCGGACTGCCCCGATAGGCAGAAAGGGACGCTACGCGTGCAAGGGTGGCGCGCTGCAATAGAAGGCATCGTACAAAACAGCATTCGGGGGCCGGTTGCTTGCAGTGATTCAGGAAGAGATGAGCGGAACCACCCAGTCTCCATAATCTACGATCCCGTATACGGATACTCCACCTGAAATCCGTACCACCCCAGATTCGTGGTATGCTGCCCTTAAGTGATGAGCAGATGTTTCAAGTATATTTCCTTTCCGTGAACATCCTGCAGGTCATAATTGTTGTTGTTATAAACAGCATCTTACTAAAGAAGTGCTTTACTTTGTTTTTTTTTTATTTTCCCATCTTTTATTTCATCTGGATTTACGCTATAGCATGCGATCTGTCGCACCTACTTCGCAAACCTCTCCGGCGCTGACCCACCAATCTAACTCCTGGGTTATTCTCATTTCATTCTGACCTTGGTGCTCTGTTCGAAACCATACGATACATTTCACAGTTTTCTGATGCCGCAGCCGCATCTATCTGATTTTGTTGGACCCAGCTCTCTGCTTTTGCATTTCTTACCCTATTTGGAAGACACTACATCGATCTTACTGCTTTTTGACGTCGGCGCTCCTACTTAACTGTGCTGCTGCTACGGAGGAATTTCGTTCCGTAGAGAGACACACTTGACAGACTATGCCTGTTATTATACAACAGTTGTTCTGTATATTTTATACACGAAACCTAACGAATAAGCCGACTTTGAACAAACTCTGGACAGACGCCGTGGAAAAGTGCGCGGATTGTTTTCGCGAAACAAAATTGATTGCCGGTTGTCTCCACCTTGGTAACTCGAGCATAACTTGTTTAAAGGCATCATCCCACGAATCTGGAGTGGTGCGGATTTCCGGTGGAGCATTCGTATACAGTATCGTATTATTGAGAGAAGGGTGATTTCGTCCATTTCTTCCTAATTGCTGTAAAAAATGACCCGGAAGATATGGCTTCGAGCGTTATTTCCCACTTCGGCGCACTATTTCCCACAAGGAATTCGATTGGAGCGCGCCAGCTTTGTGCCTGCGCGCATCTTCCGCGCCTTTTTTTACGGCAATTAGGAAGAAATGGACGGAATCACACTTCTCTCCATATTCTACTATCCCGTATAAGAATACTCCATCTGAAATCCCACTACCTCAGATTTGTGGTATGCTGCCTTTAAAGTTCCTAACCTTGCCAACAATGATAATAGCCAATGTTGATGTCTATAATGACCACTTCCTCTGAAAATTTCGATTTTGCCGACTTCTTGACTTCACTCACTTCTTACTTCACATGGTAACACTTTGTCGAAAACTAATATTGAAGTTTTCGGGATATGCTGATCACGCGTATGACATCGCTATACTATGAAATGACGCGCTTAGACGTTTGCGTTGCGGTGTGCGTTTTTGCCTGTATATCAAGAAATACCAAACACGAGGCGAGACGAGACGAGAAGGGTCCAACGGCGTCGAATTGGTTCGCTTGCGCCAGAATGCGGTAAAACGAGGTGAGATGAGTCTAACGGCGTCGGGAATAGAAACGCTACGAAGGAGTTTATCACCCAATAACTCCATGTTGATGTGGCAAGAAGTGAATGAGACGTTGTGCACAGTTTCATAGCCACTGCACATCTTGCGTTACACCGCTATGACTCCTCCGCGTGCCTACTTCCTTGCTCGTTTGCCTCCGGTTGGTAATATGCCTTCTTCAGAAGGTGGAAACACGTATGCAAACGGCTGCTTACATATCAGCTAACAACTCAAGTGACCCGGTGCAGAACCTTATCTTTATCCGTATCAGATGATGATGTTTCACGTTATTCTGTGCTAATTGTTGAAGAAAAACAGTAGGAAAACTTATACTTCGAATATACTTTTCAAATTGTGGCGGTATTGAAGGAACATATGTGTAAAATCAAGATTGAATGTTCACCAAATGTAGAACTGATACGTTCAGGAAGAAAACTATGAAATCTATCATCTATGGCAAATTTCTAGAAGAAAACGAACAAAGCGAGAAAAAAAAACCCGATATTTTTAACGGAAAATGCCAGTACTTTTAATTTTTATTTATCAGTGAAGGTGAACGTTCAGACTGGTTGACGTAAATATTGTTCTATCATTTTGATGGCCACTAATTCACTTCTTTCTGGACACAGTAAAGCTTATTGGAGTTCGGGATACTTAAGATCACGGGTACGACTGCATCTCTAATGCTATATTTAAGTTTAATTTCATAAATAGTCTTAACGTTATATTTTCTTGATTCTGTACAAGAAACACTTTCAGACACTGTATTGTGCTCACGAATTTTCACGATGGTTCTTTTTTCACAAGCAGGGCTACAGTAAGCGACTTCTTTGTTGGTAAAATTAGAACGGTTTGCCTTTGACGCTTCTGCGACCGATAAAAGGTAAAATCCGTCCTGCCATATAGACATTTAGGAATTATTTTACAAATAAGAACCTGGACATGTGGCCACCTCTACTTGAACATTCCTGAAATTCTTCCACAATGCAGTTTCGATCACTGATCTGAGCTCACAGTTTGAAGGCTTGAGAGTATTAATGATAAAGGTTCTCCATGACATCTGAAACATAGTACTGCACACTGTGTGTGTACCATCAGGCGTAAACATTACAATGGTTTATGAAAGGGAGCGTATGCGCGTGATGCCGCTTCCAGTAATCGAGGGAAAGGCATTTGGAACACAAGCGCATCGAATGCAAGCTCCAAAATCGGAGACCGTAACCCGTCATAATTAGGCGTCAGATATATTGCCATACTTGTGCATTGGCACGTGTCAGGCAGACAAAAAATATAAGAAAAACAAGAAAAAATATAAGCTACATTAGAATCAGAACAATCTCATTTGTGTACATGTATGTATACAAAAGGGGGGCAAATGTAGTTGGAAGGGCACTCAGTGGCACCCTTATTTCTCGATGTTCTTACTTTTTTCTGCAAACACACTAAACAACTAAAAACAACTAACCTCAGTGTATTCTTAGGAGTTAGGCAGAGGTGTAAATCAAAATCAAGAAACATTATTCCTAGTGTCGTAAGTGTGTGCGTGGTACGTGACAACGGCACATCAACCAATATATCACACGCCAATTCTCACGGTCACGGTGTCTGGTTTTGGACAGTGCTTCGTAATTCTTCGTGTACAAGAGTACTGCATGCTTGATCCCGCTTCCTGAGATGCATCACCCCACAAATTTGGGGTGGCACGGGTTCCAGGTGGGTTATGCGTATGCTGAGTCGTAGATTGTGGGGGAGAGGGTGATTCCGTCCGTTTCTCCCTGTATCAGTGGAAACGGGCGACTCCGCAATGCTGTTTCTTATGACGGCTTATGTTGCAATGCGCAACGTTTGCGCACCGCACAACCCCGCCCCGCTTGCGATCTACGAATACCCATTCGGAAGAGTCGCGGGCGGTGGGCGGCGCAAGAGTGGCGCGCTGCAAAAGAGGCCGTCGTAAGAAACGGCGTTTCGGGGTCGTCCGTTTACACTGATGCAGGGAGAGATGAACGGAATCACCCTCTTTCCCACAATCTACGACCCCGTGTAGGCATTACCCGCCAGAAACCGGTAGCAGTCCAGATTCGTGGGGTGATGCTTTTAACGATGCGACCTATTACAGTTCGTGGAAGACAGCCTCTGCCGTTCATTTGGGTTATGATAGTCGAGTCGCCGAAGTTGAACTGCGACAGAATTGCGCGCATTCTATCGAGTAATAAGTGCCGTCGCTGGGTGCGGCCAAGGCTGTTTCTCGCATCTTTTTCAGGATTATCAGCATGATCAGGCTCACATCACGAACTACATTCTTACCACTATTTATTCGCGGAGGGGCCTGGTCTAATATCGTCAATCTATTAATGGGCAGCTTTCAACTGTAGTAGGATCAAAACGACAAGCGAGCACGGCGCCGTTGCGTGAGCGGTCGCGCTCGAGGCGGCGCGGCAGAGATAGCGCTTGGAGTCGTGGTGGGACCGTCGCGAACTGCGGCAATGAATGCTGGTAACAGCGGCTCCTCACTCGATCCGTGCTTCATGTTGTTTTTACTCTACCACGGTGTTTTATTGCTGGCGAGGCCGCGATTCAAAGTTTTTTTTTTCATTATCGATCACTAAAGAACAAGACGGCCGTACACAAATTCATTGAGAAATGGGATAACTTTGTCAACAGTTCCACGGAAAATAGAAATGTGCACCATAGAAAACTTGGTGCATTACTTCCTAAACAACGCAACACTACTTTAAAAGAATTGTTTTTTTATACTAAAGAGGAAAGAATAATTAGCAGATAACTCATTCTCTAGTCTTAAACATACATTAGTTCTTTAGGAAATTTTCTGGAGGAGTTACATCATTCTCCTCCAAAGGGATCCACGAGTGTGGTATTTTTTAGAATAAAACACACATTTTTGCTGAACATAGTGATTTTAATAAATAACTGTAAGGTCAGAAATGTCTTAAACTCACAATATAATTTTGCTATTCGACTGATTAGTGACAAGAGCAAGTAAAAATGAAAATGATAAGCTGTCGGCACACTTCAGCCTTATGTATAGTCGGGTCAACACGACATGAAGCACGGCGTAGTTGCGTAAGCGGTTGCACTCGAAGAGGTGCGGTCGAGAAAGCGGTTGGAATCGAGGCGGGACCAACGCGAAATGCATCGATGAGTGGTGCTAGTGAGGGTCCCACTCGGTCCTAACCGCCTACGATCCGCCGCTTCGAGCACAACCGCATACACAACTGCGCCGTGTTTCATGGCGTTTTGATCATGCTATACAAAGTCTTCGTGGATCTATATACTTGACAAAGGGGTTCGCTCGATTTTCGTATACGAGGGGAAAAATAAACGCATTATTTGTGGAACTACACAAAGTATTAGCAAAGTAAGCACGATCCTACAGTGATTTTCATCGTACCTTCATCAGTACACAGACAAATCCGAAAATAATTAATGCACTGAAAACATTTCTTAGAAAAGCTATAGCTAATTCCCATTTTTCATTAACGGTTCATTTCATATCCGCACAAACATTTCCAATAGTCACAGAGAAACCATCACTGAGTTCAGTTCCATTCGAAAGTTCCATAATATACTTCACAATCTCAGGCTGGATACGATTTATTGGGGAACAATGTTTAGGTGGGAGATAGACAAGCGTATAGGGTTCGACCGTATCGGCGCCAACGCCGGGAGGACTGAGGACATTGGTCACGAGGTGATGCGCTTCGACATGGGTAAAATCAATCCGAAATCGGTGTAGTTCCAAAGCGGATACGTTCGAATCGGTGCAGTGGAGCTAACGGTGGGGATCGAAACGGGACCATCGCTCGGACCATAACCTCACTCGGATTCCAGCGATGAATGGGGTTAGTCAGAATTGCCCGTGAAGCCAACCACTTCGCTCCACCGTATTGGCTCGTAGGCAGTCGCTCAAGTGTAACTGCATCGAGTTCACGTCGTTTTGACGCCACCATATATTTGACGGGAAAGGGCCAGCGTCGCCTCATTCTCTGTCCCCTGTCGAGATGAATCGTAGATCAAAAAGGGCTGATCGGCCCTGCTCTTCGGTTGTGACACCCATCCGAGTTACAGTTGCAGTTACAAATGGTCTGAGTGCCTACGACTTCGTTTCTGTGTAAGAGTTCCTAGCAACAACATAATTCGTATCAGCGAGATCTCGTTTACTGAAATAAATCCAACAATGAGGTTTGTGAACAGTATGCCAAAAATCAAATGCGAATACAAACGAAAATACAAAGTTACGCGAAAACTAGGGATGTGCTTTCCACCACAGTGGGCTCAGAGTTCGGATGATCTCATAAACATCCAGCATGGTACATGGAAGAACAGCAATGATGAAACACTTTTAGATCTTGAGTCCAATGCGGAGGAATGCACTACCCCAGCACAACAGTCACAGATGAGGTAATCGGGTAAATCATTCCAGAGAGAGAGAGAAAAAAAAAACATCGAAGAAAAAAATTTCAAAAGTGTCGTCGGTGACGTTAACCTCGACCACAATTTCCGTTACGTGTTCGATTGACACGAGATTTCGAGGTGAACGACACTGACAACTTCTGATCAGAATCGTAATGTGAACACATGATAAACACAAAATCGATTAGTGTAAGAAATGAAGCTGCCCAGTACCAGTTTGAATGTCAGTCACGGAAAAAAATACGGAAAAATTGTGCTGCGTTCGTGAGAAATGGCCACATTTTCTCGACTAACATTTGAACTGACACCGTACAAGTGCTTATGTACAACGCTAAACATAAAGAGACGACGATCAACCTGAAAAACCGCTTTGCACGTGGTGTACGTTAACGAATAATACAAGTATTACAAAGAAAAAAGTATTGCAAAATCGATTTTGACGAGAACGTATTAAGCGCCGCCCATTCCACCTTACTTTCCCGGGGATGTTTTTTTTTTGCTGGACACCATGAAAATTCGACTGCCAATTCTGGAAAACGCTGGAATGGTGCTGAGCTCAACGCGTTCTCAGAGTGTTGCTTGATGCATCGAGCAGTTCGTGGTATTTTATACTTCGGCGGATGAAACGCCATCATATACCACGCCCGACCCTCATTCTGTTAAATTTTTGACCCTTTCCCAAACTGCTTTACGCATCAAGATCAGTAGGAAAACAATCCGTGAATTTCTTACGTGAGAACACTCGAGAATCGCTAGCGATTGAAAATTGTAAAGTGGAGAAAATACGGTAGGTTACGGTTACAGGGTTACACCACGCCAAACAACAAAAATCTCACTTATCTCACTAACTATTCCATCTATTCGTATACGCTACTCACTATTTCATGTAATTCCAATAAACAACATGCAAAATCCCGAATCACATCAGAAATTCAGTGGTTTTCTAGTCGATCGACGAATTAACAACTGGTTACATTGCTATTTACAACTGTACGCAGAAATCGAACTCTCATGCTTTCTTTGCACGCGGCGCCTTTTTCTTGGACGGTCCACGTTTCTTCTGTACACTCGGCACGGCCACCGTGCCGGCTTTCTTTGAAGTCGCAGAACGTTTCTTCACGGTCTTCCCAGGCTGAAAGTTATTTTATGAGTGAAAACAATAGATGCTGCTGGCCATTGCAAAAATAACCTTCGCTTTTCCTGATTGTTTATTTGCTGCAAGTTTCTTCTTAACAATAGTTTTCTTGACAGCAGGTTTGATTTTTGCTTCTTTTTTCTCGACTACATCTTTTCCCTTAACAACCTTCTTGGCGGGACGTCTGATCTTCTTAGCGTTCCTCGCGGATGTGGCCAACTTGAAGCTTCCTGATGCTCCACTGCCTTTTGTCTGAATTGCGAAGATGAAGTAGAAACGAAAACTGGTATTCAGTCCTAAACAGCTGCAATAGAATTCGCCTCAACAATTCCATTCAGAGTGTTCCTATTGTTTCCAGCACATTCACAACCACATACTAATCATACCCCTATTATTACATGCCATCATCTCTCAACATTCCCGTACTTTTTTTGCGAGGATCGTAGAAGAGAATGTTCGAGGAAATTTTTTAGATGCAGGATTCTTTCCAGGAGCAGATGAGGTTAAGGGCGTAGGCTGTAGTATCGCAGCGATAACACGAAAACCCCCAAGAAAGAAACTCAAGAGTCGGAGGCCAGAGGAACGCCGAAAGCCTCAGTCCTTCCGACAGCACAACCTTTTGCACTCACAGATCGACGGGGAGAAAGCGCGGGAAGTGCATTCTATTACCTCTAATCGATATCGATTTTTTAGTTCCTATACAACCAAAATGAAGTGTTACGAAGACAAACTCGGCATTTGCGCTGATTTGTCGGAGGAAAAGGTTTCTCTATCCATGAAGCACGATAAGGTTTCATGCAGCCCATCTTTTTCTTAGAAATCTTTGCTTAGCAACCAGTGTAAATCGAATTGACGTAGTTTTCAATATTAGACGAGGGTTTAAGAAAAGAAACCAGGAACAACAAGGAGTGTGTAATAAACCTGGCTCGATCTATCATTTACTGCTCTCTACCTCCGTCAGAGTCACCCCTTCAAAAAAAAAAAAAATAGGATTGCACTCACTTTGATACACTTTTTCTGGGTAGTACCTTATATTTTCATTTTCCTCTAACTGTATAGATCCACTGTTTTTCTCTTGTTCTCGCCTCACTTGTTCTTGCAAGGGATTTGAGGGATGGGGGACGCAAATAAACTCCTCCTACGTTTTGTACCTGTTCGATGAGTCCGCCCTTAGTGTGTTTCTTGAGCGCAGAGCAGAGATGCGAGTTGATCTGAAGCAATATGTGAGACGAGCGACGTCCAAGCGCTACTTACTCCTTCAAACCTTCGGCAGATGCTCCCCGAGCTGATAATGTTGCGCCAAGTACTTCAATATGGCCGATTTGCTGGCCCCATTTCCCTCATTCAGAGCCAAAACAGCGCCCTGAAAATGAAATGTTGTGGATGTTTCTGTATGGTACCTATATCAAAGCTTAATTTAGTCGAACTAGAGAAAACTGAAGAAATAGAAAGAGAAGAGGTGACTGCTCACCTTGATCATCGTTAGATAAGTGGGATGATGAGGAGCAGATACTGGATTCTTCTTATTCAAAACTTTCTTAGCTTCTTTGTCGAGTTTCTTGAATTCAATTCGCCTTTCGCTCGCCTCCAACATTCCGTCCATGTTCATTGCTGCTTGGATCATTCTGGAATAAAAACTAGCTACAGTGAAAGGTTTTGGGTAACAGGCAAAGTCATATAATCTTCATGTGACCGCAAATTAACGACGAGACAAAAAAAGTCGAACAATGAACGATAAGAACTAGTAGAATCCAACGAAAGGATGGTTGTAAAGAGAAGGTCGGAACGTCGAATGTTCTCCTTTCGAGCGTGGAAATGAATGCACTGAAAAATTCGAAGAAGAGCCTAGCGAAGCGATGCCAAAAGCAAATACTCTGACGAAAATACTGATCAAAGAATGAATTCACCGGAACATTACGGTGACTAGAATCCTACTAGAAACAATGAACAGTAAATTTACCGTGTAATTCGAGTGCAGAGCGGAAAACATGAAGGCATGTAGGAAAATCTGCGCAGGGTCGTTCATCTGGATCTACAAATACGCCACGATAGAAGACCAAACATCACGCATTCTCGAATAACAAGCGCCAGCGCTCGCTATGAGTTTCCCGCTGCAGTCGGCGGCTCGGAAACAACATCCAGCAAAAAAAAAAGAGAAAGAGAAGTGGCGCAAAAAAGCATAGAGCAAAAGAAATGAAATGAAATTGAGCTTAATTATGTCTGACTGAAAAAGATCGCCTTACACTCTCATATATTCTGACACATCCGTTAAGTATTTCCATAAACCTACTGGAACACTTTTTCTACTTCTTTTATTTGATTTTTTTTTACTTATGAGAAACAACATCTCAGGAGTATTCCACTTTCAACTAAGACAGTGCCCGTCCACTAAGCGATTATTTCCAACTTGACCACAAAATAAGCATGTGAATACGTATCTATGGAGGCACATGATTAAATCCCAATCCCAAAGGACTGAGCAGGTTTCGAAAAGTTTCGAAAAGAAATGAAATCAGCTCCATTCCAGCAATTCCATGATCAGCTGAGATCGAGAAAGAAATTTGAAGCGAAAATAGAATTATTACAACGTGAAGGGTCGTGGCTCCGAGATCTCCCCTCGGTCCCGCTACGACTAAGTAAAAATATTTAAAATATCTGAAAAATTGAAGCCTCCATACATGTAGACTTCAGCGGAGCGCTCAACATATGAACAAGGCAGCATGTGACGGCGCCACCCTCGGTTCGAAGCAATCGAAAAACATCATGTGAGGGGAGGGTGTGTTTACCGCTGGAGCCACCACGCGGCACCCCCTTGGCATGCAGCCAATTCCACCTCCTCCCACAGGAGACTCAGAGTTGTTGTGCTGTTAGAGGGGTTTTTTATGGGTTCTCCAAAGAATAATGTGATAGATCTGGAAGTTAGGTGGTTAAATAGAAATAAGGAGAGGAAATCAGCGGGTGGTAACAGCCCCGTAAGGCGTTGTTACACAACAACCAAAAGAAGCGAGAATAGGCAACGTAGACGAATAGAAACCGGAGAGGCTGCCTTTTTTCTATTGGGATGGAGCAGCAATTTAGTAGGTCTATGGAACTAACAACCAAATGAACTCTTTACGGATATCTTAAAATATGTGAGAGTTTAGTAAGGCGATCTTTTTTAGTCAGACATAATTAAGCTCTATTTTACTTCATTTCTTCTGCTCTATGTTCTTTTTTTTGCGCCACTTCTCTTTCTCCTTTTTTTGCTGGATGTTCTGGAGCAGCATAAAGACAAAAATAGCCGACAATTTGAGAGAATCTTTTATTTTTACGCGTTCATCTGATGCGCAAAATTGGGCAAAATTTGATTTTCAAACGAAATTGAAGTGGTTTTTCCCCATGATCATAGCCTAATTATAACCTACGTGGTACAATCTTAAGGTTCTCGTTTCTTGGAATAACGAAATCGATTCGCTCTGCTAATTATTATAAATTCTTATAGTTTTTACCTTTCAGGTAACTTTTAAGTTTTAGGAACCTTTTAGGTCGTTAAGCCTAATTTTTCTAGCACTGGCTCTGGCTAGTGGAGTATCGGACTTTGCTTTGGTCTTCTTCCGAACAGCAGAATATCGCAACATTTGAAGATATTGGACAAGTATAGCGCAGCGTGAAGAGGTTATTACATGGTTTGAACGGTCGCTAGTTCGAAACCGCTTTATGCCAACCAAAATTTTTATCCTATCGGAACCGATAAATTGCCATCATAGTTGTCTGAAGGACTGAATACTTGATACTACATCGACTGGGGGCCCGCAAGTCATTGAGGGGCCGCTTACGCACTCATGAACCTCAATTCTGAGCTGAAGTCGAGCATGTTGGTCCATATCGGAAAGGAGAGAGGAATACTAGACACATAATATGAATACAATACATAATACATAGTATGAATGCAAGACAACAGAATAGTTGATTCATAAAAAAAAACGGAGATATTGTTCAATAGATCACAAAAGCATATTTTATTTGCAATTGATACGGAAGAGCTACTCCAGACTTAAAGTAATTTTCTCGAAACACACTACAATACACCGCATGTCGTCGAAAGTGAGCAAGTGAGAATGTGATGCGATAAGCATGATTAAGTATGCGAAATCACTACATCAGCAACGCGTTGGCCGCGATGGCTAATAGAAATAATGACATTCTCGTTCGTCGCGACTGAGACGTGGCTGCTTCTCGACACGTTGCCTTCGATGTCGGCACATGGACATAATCATACAGCAGCACAGTACAAACACTAACATCGACAGCGGGACGAAGAGGAAAATCCTGAAATTAGTGAAGATAAAGTTTGGTGCTGAGATGAGCACTTTTCGGTTGATTCGCTGAAAATACAAAAAATAAACGAACGTATTCGTAGAAATTTTCAGTAAAAAAATAAAACAAAACAGTAAATTTGAGAAGTGAAAGTGCTATATGTAATCGTGGACTTTTTTCTTCTATTCGGACTTCTTATAAAAAAAAGTTTTTAAAGTTTCTGTCGTTAATCAATCCGCTTGGGATGCGCCCCACTTCAATTCAGAATCGTTTGATGTTTACGAACGTGTAACTGGCCTATACAATGACTTGCGGTGTCTAGCCGATGTGTCAAGTCAGTGTTTTTATCCTCCCAGGCGGATCCGGTACCAATTTATCGACCCCAGAGGGATGAGGGGCTTGGTGAGCACCAGGGCGGATTCGAACCTGCGGTCGATCGTGCAGGAAGAGAAACCTCTAACCGCTACACTACACCCGCCCTTTAGACTTCTTATAAGCACAAAATTTATGTAAATCCCGGAATAACTGTTGCAAGAAAGGTTCAGAAGAGATTAGGAAGACCTCCTACTATAGAAACTATACAGTTAAAAAAAGTATTTTCCAAGGGGTTCCATGAAAAACTGCAAAAAATTGTTGTGACAGGAAGAATAAGCGTACTATAGGGGTGTCAAAACACCTTCATATTTGGTTTTTGTATGCGATTAAGAATTACTGTGAATTCGATGTGGTATTGACCGAGCAAAACCCGATTCACGTAGCACGGTAGGAAAACTACTATAAATTACTACTTTGTACCGTTTTGGGAATCGTGAAGAACCGATAGCCTTCAAAAGTTCTTCATACCATCTCACCTTTTCCTATAAAGTTACTGATTATTCTTTTTTCTGAATGTTATTTCAAACGTTCAAAATGTTTGTGACCTAAATACCTTCCTGACCAATGTATTCCTTATTTAATGAAGTTATTGATAAACTGTCAAATAGAGAACAATTTTTTGTTGACAAAAGGCTTCGACCATCGAAGCCGACCCTTTCGACAAAAACGATATTGACATAAAAACGTGTGACTGTTACTGTAGTTTTCAATTTAAAGGACATTCAACATTTTTTGAAAAGCACAAACTTCTTGCCACAGAGACTCGAACATTTACCCACAGTTCACAATAAAATACTGGTGTTATTAATACTTTTTCGTTTAAAAATGTGAGTAGAAGTCGGAAAATAAAAAGGCAAAGAAAGCACTTTGATAGTTCAAGCATTCTCTTGGATTTTCCACCTATCTCTACATGAATGCGGATAGTGGCATCTCACCAACTACTTTTTTTATCGAGTTCTTACATTTATTTTCGATTTCAGATGCGCCAGTTGTATTAAACATGTGTAAGGACATGATTGATTGATTCACAAGTTCTGCATATCAAAGACAACTCGATAAAAAGAATAGGGAGGCTACTAGCACGTTAGGTTGTGGGATAATTCATTACCTTTTTTTTTACAAATTTAAGAATGCTAATAGAAGTAAAGAGCAAAGTGTTGCATATCATTGGATAGGTAATATTTCTTGAAGGATAAAGGAATAAAGTGTCTGGCGTTAACTAATCCGCTTGGGATCCGCCAGCTTCAATTCAGGATAGTTAAGTGGTTCACGTACGCGTGCTAGCCTATACAATGACTTGCGGTGGCTAGCCGATGTGTCAAGTCAGTGTTTTTTTCCTCCCAGACAAGTCTGGTACCAATTTATCGACCCCGTAGGGATGAAAGGCTTGGTTGGCTCTAGGGCGGTTTCGATCCATCGAACCTCTCACTACATTGCGCTACGCTATACAGTAGGATTGCTAGTCCTTCGACAGAAGACGTTACGTACGGCGTCTCGTACTTGGGAATATCTCTTATGTCCATGACTTATTAATTTCCTCGGCTCTTCCCTTCCTAGTTCATTAACATGGAGTATCAAGCGAGCATTTTCAACCCCCCGTCTGCTACCTGTTGAAGCCGAGATTAGTGCTGTGTATGGAGGACGAAAAATACTTTGGAAGTGTCGAATGCCGGTTTATCTACGCGCTACAAAGGGAATAAATTTTGACTTTAAAGACGCATCGCATACCAGTCGATCAGTTGTCGTAAGTTGAAGGGTTGGATCGACAATTTTTTGATTTTTCGAAACAAAAACACTGATGTAAATTAATATTAATCAGTGGTATAATCTTCGCTGTTGTTCTATCAATCTGTTCCTACGTCTTTTTTCATATTATTTTTTTTTCATATTTTCGTTGCCACATACTGTTTCTTATTATGTCTCCTCTTTCTTTCCAACATTTTCTGTCATCTTTTCAAAGGCTTTATGGCTTCATGGTTGTTCTCCGAGTGCAGCATAAATCTTACAAGAAGCCTTAACGTGACGTTAGCTGCTTCAACACCTCGATTTAATGCAAAAAGCAAAAATGTCGAAAATAATCCGTTTTGTCCACTTAATACTCTATTTTAACGATCTAAAAGAAGAAGGATAAATAAAGAACTAATAGGTCGGGACAAAACTGTCGCGCAGACAGAGAAAATCTCTATTAAATGGTGTATAAAGTCTATTTTTTCTTTATGTGGTCAATTTTGAGATTGAATAGAGCGACCCACAAATTATCCCTGAACCAATCTTGCTGAGGTTAACTTTTAGTTAGTTTTTGACGGTTAATTTATTATAATTTGTGAATATATCATGATCAAGAATAGCTCTTATTATAAAGTATTAAGGGTAACGTTTTACCATTCCTTTCAAATCCCTTAATTTTACTTCTATCAAAGGGGAAAAAGAAAATTAAAAAAATCCATAAATCCTCAAATAGTCTCGTCACATCCGAATCTGGTCACTCAGCGCCATGATCCCTTAGGCTGACCAGCTACGAGCCATACTCTCAAATAGGTTTGCACTCCACATATTGAAACTATGATTCATTCGGAGAGCTACGTTTTGGCGCCGTCAACCGTGAAATGATTCCACACCAATCCTAACAGGATGTCATGGACGAGTTCGCCGATGTGAACAAACATATGCAAGTCACGTATTCTACAGTTGAAGTAGACATAACGCATACATACATAGTTCTTAGAGCAGCTTTCAATGTTTCTAATAGCTCGCATTTAGTGATGAGCGGTCCATCAACGTGATCGGAAAAAAGGTCCAGATGTATATGAGTTCATAAGCGTATGCCGCGTAATTTCTCGAATGTTCTGCTTTTTCTTTTCCTTACTGACAACATTCTAACATCATAAGAGGAGGGAATATTTAAAAAGACCAGAAATCTAATAGTTCCTAAGAAAATCAAAAATTTGCTAACAATACTGAAGCCTGAGCTTGTTTTAGTTTTCAGAGATAGATAGAGAAAATGGGAAAAAAGAATGAATGAAAGAGAGAGAGAAAGAAAGGAAGGGAGAGAGGAAAAAAAGTATTGTCTCTATTTATTATTTCAGAACTCATTGCATAACTATTATCTTTTGTTTTTTTTTTAGCTTAAGGAATTATGCCTTGTAGTTTAAAATGCAGTAATGCAGCCTCGTAAAATTGACCGAATACGAAACTTAGTCAGTGGCAGATGCTTTAAATTTTTATTTTTTTTGCGTGGTAAAAGTCCATGTTCCATTTCTTTGCGGTTCCCTCTTCGTAGTTTTTCTTTACACAAACAAAGGTCATTAATAAGCCAATTCTAAATTAGGTGTGTATTAGCGTTAGTAGATTTGAATAAATTGGAAATTCTTTCCGAGAAATTTGTTATTATGTAAGGGTTTAAAGCATATAAATGTATATCGCATGCAGATTGAGACGATTCTATCTAGATTACTTACTATTTTACTTACTACTACTTATTATTCAATTAAATAATAATATATTATACATAGGCGCTTTCCACGGTTGTTCACATATTTTAAAGCACTTCACGCTTGGCTGCCTCAACTTGACGTGCACAGCTCCGAGCTACGAACACACCCACGCATAGAGAAAGCCAGATAACCGTTCAATGGATTTCTCAACGATGTAGAAAACGCTACGCTAAATATGAAATTTTGAGAGTAATTAAAGAGAAGACTTAAATTTTACCTCAGAAGTACAGTTTGAAATGAAAAAAACCTGCGAGAATTTTTAAGAAAATGTTATCATTTATTGTACTTTTTTATCATATATTGTGTATACTTCATATTATATTTATGTTATATTATTTATTATTATTTACTTTATATTATTATTATTTACTTTACATTATACTATATTATATTTATATTTTATGTTATATTTTTTATTGTGTTATATTTTGTTATCAATCGGTTGTTATTTTGTGGAGAAGAAAATTCGAAACCTGTTTTTCTGTGGAAAAAGGTATTTTTATTTCTGTGCTGTCCTTTCTCGTAGTTGACCAACATTAGATTACTTGAAAATAAACTTTAAAAAATAAAAAATAGTGCTTTAAACTTCAGGTAATTAATAATCACAAGTGGCCAACACTAATTTCATTGAACTAGGTGTTCTTAAATAATTAGATCCAATTACTGAGGCTAAATAGTATTTTCTTTCACTATTTAAACTCCTTGAGCAGTTTTTTTTTTCAAAACTATTTGTTAGCTAAATAATTCAGTAAATGATTTTCCTGCAAATTCCGGATTGACATTTCCAGCTTCTGGCCTTTACGAGTGGTCATTTCGCTTTTTCGACTGTGTTTTCCTTCTAAGACCACCGCTGAAAGGAGAATATGCATGTAGGTCGCTTCTCCTGGTTTTAAGAACAAACAATGTTCAGCTTGGACATTGTTTTTTTTTACGAATAAATAAAACAGGATGCTTGTGTGTATTCCCGAAAATGCTCCATGCTGCATAGTTCCAAAGAAAGAATACGTAGAGAAATGTAGTAGTAAAGAATAGTAAAGTGGCTAAAAACTTAGATCAAATTTTTAAAAAGGTACAAAATTTAGAGTCGATATCTCTATTGGGTATTTTTTTAAAATTTCACTAGTCGTCCATTCCTGGATTCAAAAGAAAACGAGGGTATCCCTTTTTAGCTTCTTCAAAATAATTCCGTGGTGACAACCTATTGTTTATCCATGTAATTTTTCTCAATTTCAATTCCTATATGTTCTTTCATTTTCCCACTATTTTTAAACCTCAAAATCATCGTGTTTTCTGAATTAACGGCAGCCACAAGTGTAAGATTTAACGAGTAAAAAACTATATCGCAGATTTTCAGTTGTTCATTAAGGTATTTCTGTTGTCGGGCCGCCACAAGCGATCGCTGGCCACTTCGATCACCCCGAAATTCCCAAATATGCACCCACCAGATAAGTAGTGATCCAAAAAAAACCGCATCCTCGATAAATATGCAAATTTTTATTTAAATTTTTCATTTTGCTAACATCGACTAAGTTTTTCTGATTTCAAGAAATCACATGAACAAATATTAGAAAGGATCCAGTCCCTAGTCTTCAGTTTATTTTTATTTGTAATCTTTTCCTTGTTTACTTGGGCCATGTAAGACGATGCAAAATTTGAATGAATCCCCGAAAGATTGAATAGATTCCAGAACTTTCTTCAGGTGGTCAATTTCCAAGAATTCAAGAAAAATCGAGTACTTCCTTTAGCCGCACCGTTATCCAGAACAATCAGTGTCTTCAATGTTTGATCATCCGAACGGAAATTTTCTCACGAAGGTCCCCCGTCATGTAACGAAATATGGAACGTTATTTCCGCAAAGCCGGCTTAGTCCACCAGAAAATCTTAGTGCACTTTATTCCTCACAAAGAAGCCTTGCCTGGAATGATCATGAGAAAATCCTGATTTTGAGTTTAATAATAAGCATGAGCCCAAAAAAGTTAGACAAAGGAGTACATAAAAAAGAAATAGTAATAGCAATAATAGTAGCAACAGAGAAATAGGAAAGGTGAACGAAATTCTAAAAAATCGAGTTGATTAATTCTAATTTATTTTTGTTTCATTTACTTTTTTATTATTTATTTATCATGCTACATAATAACGCGAACGCGCTTAGTCCGTGTGTGTGTGTGTGTGTGTGTGTGTGTGTGTGTGTGTGTGTGTGTGTGTGTGTGTGTGTGTGTGTGTGTGTGTGTGTGTGTGTGTGTGTGTGTGTGTGTGTGTGTGTGTGTGTGTGTGTGTGTGTGTGTGTGTGTGTGTGTGTGTGTGTCACGAAAATACTCCATAATAATGCAAAACTCTGCATAGGTGAGGTGCCGAACAATGGCAATGCACCTGATAGGTGAGCACTCTACCTCTTTACCATTGTCCAAAGCCACATTGAAATGTATGTTGTCTTTGACAAGGCAAGTTACCCTCTCATAGAGGGTGAGGGTGAATAAACTTTTTTGTGAATGTATAATCCCAAATTTGCAAACTATCATGCTGTATAATAACGAGCTTATTCTGTCACGTGTGTGCGTCTGTGTATGTGTGTGTCTCAGTCAAGAAATCCCAAAAAAAAGAGGAGACGGAAACCATGGCGTCCGTTTGGTGCGCTGGAGTCCCAACGCGGTAAAATTGGGTCAGACGGGTCCTACGGGGTCGAATTCGTGCCCCGGAGGCAGATAGCTGTAAAATGGGGTGGGACGGGTCCCACGGGGTCAGAATGGTGCCAGGAAGCTATAGAGTGGGGAGAAATGGGTTCCACTGTGTTTCTACGGTTCCTTCGGATATCTACTTCCCAGCACGTCTTCCTAACGCTGCTAGCATCCTTTTTTCAAAAGGAGGAAACACACGTGCGAACGGCTGCTAAAATACAATACATATTAGCCAACAGTTTACGCGATCTAACGTGGAACGTTATTTTTGTCACTACGATAGTGATATTCACGTCTACGTGTTAGTACATCATTCTTTGCTAATAGCTGAAAACGGAGAAAACTCGAACTCTTTCAAATGATGTTTCCAAATTGTGGAGGTTTGAGAGAAACATATTCTCCAAATATAGGACTGAGCGCTTAGAGAAAATCTTTCATCTATGCTCAAATTTTCGGGTTAAAAAAACTGAAGGAAGTTTTGATAGAAAAAAACAATTCTAATTTTACAAAAATGTTGCTACTGTTATTTCTCATTAATCGATGAAGGCGAGCGAAGCGAACAACAACAAAGCCTGAATTCCGGCGTTAGCCGGACGTTCAGGCTGGTTCTCTTATAGAGTTCCATCACTTCCCATCGGAAGACGAAGTAAAGCATGAGCTTCGAAAGTTGTAGAGCGATTTGAAAACGTTAAAGCTGAAGTAGTTCGGTAAGAAAAAATTCGATGGGAAAAGCATCCGACTGTTTAAAAAAATTATAGAACTTCATACTATATAACACGTCCGCTACAATTATATTACTGTTGTAACTAGTGCAACTATTATTCCAATAATTGGTTTGTTTTTTTTTTCAAATGACAAAACATCATATTATATAATAAAGACTAGTATAATTATATTACTGTTACAAGTAATAAAATTATTAATCTAATGATTAGTCCATGTGCGTTTGTCTGCAGTTTTACAGAGATGATCTAAAGGAGCGAGTGCCACTCCAGCTGGATGATTTCCTCTCGCGATGGATCTTATTTGTCTCGGTGCGCCGCGCGAAAAAATTGGATAGAGAGTGCAGTAAAATGGGATGAGATTGGGCCCAGGGCGTTCTATCGGTGCCTCGGTATGCCTGAAGCGGAAATAAGGGGTGGTACGTGTCCCACGGTATTAAGTTGGCGCGTCAACGCCCAAAAGCAGAAAGAGGTGGTGAGACGAGTTCCACGCCGTCAGATTGGTGGCACTGATCCAAGAAAGCAGAACGGTGAGGTGAGATGGGTCCTACGGCGTCAGATTGCTACGCCGGGTCCATAAATCAGTAAAATGGGCTGAGACAGGTCTCATGGTGTCGGAACAGTGCACCGGTGGCAGAAGGCATTAGGATGGAGCGGAACGGGTCGTGTGGCGTCAGATTGGTGGCCGACCTCAGAAGGCGGTAATAGTGGGGTTAGTGGAGCACAGGTGTCGCCGCATAATGATTCCACACAAATTAGTTCAAAAAAAGCAAATGAAACTTCAACAACTGTCTTATGTCGGTGACACCTGCGGGCTTGGTGTTCCACCTACGATGCAAGCGTCCGTATATCTACTCCCTCCTACCTTCCTCCCGTCGCGTTTGCAATTTTTTCTTTCTTTTTCGAAAATAAGACAGACTCATGCAGGTGCCGCACAATAGTTCCAAATGAATTAGTTAAAAAGTAGTGTTTAAGTAGTAACTAGCGATCAACGCGATCTGTTATGAAATCCTGGAAAAATGAGATCCTTACCAGTTTATGATGTTCACGTCATTTTATGTTAATATTCGTTGTTGTGGTGAAAAGGAATGGAGACATTTGCCTTACATATCGAAAAATGTTCAAATCATTGTGGTAGCAAGGAAACATAAATGTGAAATCAAATCCGAATATTGTTTAATTCAAATGCAGTACGGACAGTTTTGAGGAAAGAGCGCAAGACCTTCTATCCACAATGACATTTCTTTAGAGAAAAATAAGAACCAGAAAGGATGTTTAATCCCAGAAAAAGTTTTGACACTGCGCAGACAACGCTTTTATTTTCAATTCTACAGATCAGTTAAGGAGACCGAGGCGAGCACCAAATAAAGCATGAAAGTCCACAGTTAACCCATTTTAAAGCTGATAAAAACTGAGAAATGCCAAAAACCCGATACATATGCAAATACATGAACCACTTCCACCTTTTAATGGCATCCCGTACGTCTTTCTTATAGCAGGAGATTTTTTAAGTATTCCTTAGTATTCCTTTTCTCCTTGACATTAAGTAGTACTGTTTTTTTGCGGAAATGAAAAATTAAATAGAAATGCACTAACAGTAGCTCATATCGAACGCGTCGACAGCAAAGATCAGATTCTCCGCAGCATTCGTAGTAGGAGATGAAGTCGGCGGGAGGGCATCTCCTGAAAGAAACGTGAATTTTTCTCTGATTCGAGAGTTCCTATTGCTAATTAATTTAATTTTAATGTTAATTTTAATGTTGATAATGCAAATTTTTATGTTAATTTAATTTAATTTAATTTTAATTACTGAACAATTATAGAAGTGTGTAAAGCATGTGCATATTCACCTTGGAGCTGGTCGAGGACTATCGAAGTACCAATTTTTGTAGCAGATGACGTCATTATAAAGTGAATAAGTCAATTTGACGAATAGACACAACAATGCACAAGCGAATGCATGCATTGGATGAGCGGTGAAGAAGGAGGATCGTATTCAGGACGCGCCTTGTTCAAATAACGAATAGCCACACACAACGAAGGCGGGGCGCGTCGACGGGGATGAATGTCGTGTACGGCACTGATTCATCTGGAGTGTAAGCGGGCCCCAGTGCACGGCTAACCATAAACATGCGTGCCTGAAATGCAGGGGAAATGAAACCTAGGATGTTGCAAGCAGCGCTACAAGAGTTTTACTTCAGTTCACCAAGTGATTTCGAAGCGATCGCTAACAGAATTTCCACAAAATGATTATTAAACGTGTTTCGCGGTGTTTTTCAAAGAATGTTACTCAATGTCTTGATGTTTTTGCTTTTTATTTAGGGCAATTACGGACTGCGAAGACTGTACACAACAAACTGCTATGAGGTATTCGGTTGATGTTCGAATCAGTGCACTGCTTGTACATACGGCAGCTTTCACCGACGGTCACGGTTTTGGCCCTATTCTTCCATAGAATTAACGTTTTCCCTTGACGTGAGCACATAGTTAATCATTCAATATTTTTCTTTTATTCCACTTTTTCCTTTTTTTTTGAATTTTCCAAAATTCCAACTTTTCCTTATTTTCTTAAAATTTTTTCAAATTTGTCAAATTGCCCTTAAATTAGCTTTTTTCGAGACATTTTTTTAAGTCACGTATTGTGATAAACTATCATTGTGATAGCTCCGGATACGTTCAGTATGTTTTGCCAAACGTAATTCTATCATACGAGATTTCTCGCCTACGATTCTGAGTACCATTCCACTTCAGACCCACAACTCCTATCAGGGTGGCATCTCCTTGATAATGTCATGGCGGAATCTGTGACAGCGGAAATCTATGACATATTTTTTTTCTTTTCCTTGATTTCGGTTTTAATCCTTGATTTTTAGTTTTTGTTGTTCTTTAGAAAAATTAGGTACAAAGCGAGGACTTGGTAGTTGTGAAAAATTAAAGCTAAAAGGTCTCAAAGGAATTGGTCCGAGTCTATCGTAACAAATTTGAAGGTGGTGGAGAGTATGTATGGATTCAAGAAGTCTACTGGCTGTTCAGAACATCCAGAGGAAACGATGAGTGAAACATAGCAAAAGTAGATTGGGATTCCGCTAAAACCGCAGGAGCAATGCATAAGTAGGGTTTTCTTTCTTCCATGGTGGTTTCGCATGCTTTATTTGATTCGCAGAGATCAAATCGACAAAAAATGAAGGCTAGTTCTTGTCTTACAGAATTCCATGTCGATGAAAGTGCTTAATTCGAAGAAGAGCTCTAAACGTGAACTATTGAGGGGAAAGGCAGCGTTCTCAGAGTTTAAGAGCGTCATATGATTTAGCTTATCAAGCACATAATATGCGTAAAGTGTTTGGTATTTTATAGCATGGATCTTCAGCGGTGGATTTAACGGCGTGATTTGGAAAACCATCACACAGGAAGACAACAATGACGTTCATCTACAAAGATGCGCTTTACTAAAACGTATTTAATGGCTGCTACTATTTCTTTTTGTAAAAATACAACAACGATTTTCCAACATTTATGCAAAAACAGCGCAAGTAAACGAAGACGGCAGCTCGCGCAGCTCTTGCACGAATTTCGACTCGCCCTGTTCTTAGAGTCAGAAGGAAGTTGAAGGTACTGTGATCTTTCCACAAATAAGGTAGGAGGTGTAGTCCACGAGTATGAGCGCGATCATCGCGATCTCCTAATCTCTCCTCATCATCCACAAAAAACGACGGGGAAAGTGGCGTTTTTGTACCGATTTTTCCTACGAAGCACCTAGTAACGTATCACATCTGCGAGCACAAAAATAAGTGCAACACTTGGGAGCGAGCGGTACAATCAATAGATAGCTGGAACTGGCCCTAACTGCTGTTGGCACACGCTGCACGTGCGCCCGTGGCCGCAGACGTGACACGTTGCTTGGCGCTTTGTGGAGGGATTCGGTGCGACTCTCACGCTGCCTTTCTGGATATTCAGGGAGGATTGAGCGTGATCTCTATCATATTCGTGAATTAGACCCCTAATCGTCTATTCGTGGTGAGAACCCAACACCTTTAATTTTGTGGTATACTGTTCCTAATTTCTTAAAGGCTGCGAATTTCTTAGCGCGCACGCGGCAGAGGGTCATAAGCCTCTGCATCCTTGAGAATTACTCGATTGCTTAGTGTCATACTCTCAGTCACTAAAGTATGGTGTAACTGGTCTTTCTCTAGCAGTTCCGACCAATGAAGAAAACGCTCCGGTTTAATTGCCTAACTTTAAGGTACTCATACGTTGGAATGTTGTCTTGAGTGTCTGTAATTGCACACTTTGTCTCGACATGACGTTGCTGTAATACACAGTTCATGTTTATGACGAAAGAGCAGGAACAGGTATGTGGTCGAGTATGCTGGTTTAGTTACACAAGTTTGAGACACAGCCACTGTGACTTTACAAGGGGATTTGAGTCCGATGGGAATGTGAAGAAACGGAAAAGTTACTGTATCATACCATAGTACGATAATGCATAAAGTGGACATCGACTCGATTTTTCGCATCCTGCCGGGTCCTCTTTCTTTGTGTGTTGGGAACGGTAAAGAGACCACGGTGGATTCCTCCCGAATGGTTCCGAGACACTAAGTGTTCAGACGTTATGCCGGGAGATACGCCGGGATCCTCTATTCCCCAACAAACACAAAAGGTGGACAGAATGCCTGGATTGTGTGTTGGCCGCTTGTTCGTTTATGCTAGCAGTCTTGGACGATTTCTCGTATTGTATTACATTACACCTATTATTATTTGTATTTATATTTATTACTTGTTATTATTGTTAGTATTATTACTATTTTGTTACTGTTTGTAAGCTGTGTTCTTCGTAATTCTTCAATCCGCACATACCTATGTCATGCGCAGAAGCGAGTTTGGGTTTCTTGTCGATCCTTTTTCTCAGCAGTCCCGCAATTATTGTGAAAGCTTCGATTTATGCTTTTTTAATGGTCAGTAAATTCTCACTTTATGCCCACTTTCATAATAAAACTTGAGAAGTAGGTAAGAGCATAAGTAAAGGAAAAGGTTCACCATCGACTGCGACGGGAAATTTGCTGTCAGGCTGTCTTTTTTGGCACGCCTAGATAGCCGTTTCCGAGAAAAGAGCACCTTTTTGTTAAACTCAAAGTGTTTTAATGCAACAAACCCACTACTGACCTATTTTCTTTAGCACAACGATGAATTTGATTTAGCCCCAACAGGTCTACAAGGTTTGGTGCTTTTGAGATTTTGGAGGTTGAACTTATATTTTTGAGGCTTAATATATAAAAAGTAATAGTAATATTAGTAGAGTAATGCAGTTTATTTTGGTCTTTTCCGAGAAGCAGAATATTGTTCCTACAGAACATAACGGTGCAGCGATGTAGAGATGAATTCCGCTGCGACTGCACGGTCGATGGTTCGAAACCCTGACAAGACCTGACCCTAACGACAAGCGTCTCACCTTTCATAAGTTGGTGACTGATTTGTCTGGGAGGAAAGAGGAGGATAAATGCACTAACCAGATACGTTGGTTAGCTCCTTTAACTTATTTTCATAGACTAAGTACTCGTTCACTGAAGTCAAACGATTCTGAATTTCTTGTGGCAATCATGAATAGATATAAATAGATGACCCTAATCCTAGACGCATCCTAAATGCATCGGCTAACTCCGGCACTTTATCCAGTGGTGGAATTCAGAAAAAAAGGTAGTTGAAGAGTTCCTTAAATTAAGACTTCTCGATTTGTTCCATTGAGAACTACTCTTTCTGTAAGTAGTAGTAGTTTGTTAGTTCAACGAGGTCCTTTTGAACAAATTTTTCCAATGACCGAAATGTTGCAGACGCTAACTGTTGGATCCGTTAGGCTATTGTCCGGTACCGTTCTGTGAGCAGCTACGGTTTGCAGTTCTGGCCTTCACCTTCTTTGGGATGACCTTCCTTTGGGATCCAAGCAACTTTTCTGCCTCTCCCATCGAAAAATGAAAATTCGGTTGTCATAGCATTGCTCATTTTTACGTCGTTTTACTATTTCCTTTGAATCGATCGTAAATAAATAAGCAAAATGAAACGAGAATATCGTATCTCTTCATATTCACGAACCAGCGCGAGGAAGTGGCTTAGTCGACCTCTAATGCTGGTAATATCATTTCTTGCATAAGCACTAACGCAAGAAAACAAACTGAACAACCAATTTACGGAATAAATCCATAATTTATCCTAAAAATTCGATACGTTTGAAAGTTTCCTGGCATATTTAGAAGTTGTGATCATTGTGTGTCTGTGAAAAGCTGAGTTACAGATTTCCAGCTCAAATGAAGTAAAAATAAATGAGTAGTTATAATCTACAATCTACGATACACACGATATTTGAAATAAGCGCTCTCAAACTCCGGCGGGCACGTTTTGTTGCATTCCATAAATTCTAAATGCTCAATTTGCAGCGAAAATGCAACAATGATAATAAAATTTACGTAAGCCGAGAAAACACCTCTGAAAGCTACGTTTAAGCAGTTCTGGAGAGTAATAATTTTAGATGTTAACAGAAAATTTAAAAAAAGCTTGATCTTCATCCATTAAAAGTATGTGTTTTGTAGCAAAAGAAGAATGTGAACAATCCCCCTCCTAGCTATTTCGTCGGCGATTCCGGCGTCTTAATCGACGAGTGCCGGAAGATAAAGGAGGTCGATTGTTATCTAAACCATAACTAATCGAGAGCATTAATGTCGGACGGAGGATGATTCTTAGATGTTCTCGGGAAGTTCTACCGGTGCTGTACATTGTGTTGTTCATGGATGAAAACACTTTGATCCTGTAGCAAAAGCGAATACCAGCCAAAGTTTAGTTTGAATGGTTTTGAAATATATAGCTTTAGAGGAAATTGTATAGATAAATAAAATAGATAAATAAAATTAGGTAGATAAATTTGATACCCATTTTATGCTTAAATCATGGTCAACATTTCACACCACTCCATTATTTTACAAATAAGGGGATATGGTTTTGTTCAGCCTTCTTTCGCTGTATATTGTTTGTTTGGAATATAACGATAACATTGGCACTGTATTTAGAGTTTAAAGTCGACAAAAAGGATTTAAATCAACACAATGTTTACATTGGGTACATGGATTAAATCCTTTTCTCCGCTGCTTCTTGCTCAACTCATATTTTCTGAAGTTGCGATTAACATTGGTTTATGCCTATCGAACTTTTTCTAGCATACCCCGTAAATTTGCCTCAAACTTTGCTGTGTGACATTTTGTTTTTCATTGAACCCATAAGTAATGCAGCGTATGCCGAACTTCTCTAAAATTCGAACGGCACATTCCACTAATTGTTTGGGAAGTGCGTGTACATGGTGATTTACATTTTTATTCTGCCGCAGGTTGATCCTCGTGGTGACCTGACACGTGCAATCAAGCAGCAACTTTAAATGGGGATAGTGTGCCAGAGTAATCGAGAGGAATTCTTCTTTGCTATTCATTTTTGAGCTCTTGGCGTGAACATAAAGCGGTTCCAGGAAGAAATTCGAGCTTCATGCGCCGAAATCATGATCATAACGTCGGACCAGGTTCCGTTGTGACACCACACCTTATGCTCACCTGATGCCGTGACATCCAGATGCTCCCCTCCAAAACACCTAATCTGACCGCTTCGTCGATGAATTTGTCGCCGCGTTCCATACAGGAACCAAACCTAAACAACACTTAAGCCTTACAATCATCTTCCTTGTTACACTACCAAACTTACAAACCGTTCCAATGCATGTACGGGCACATATGGCACACATAGCAAATGAAGCTTTGTTTAAAGGGATCACCCCACGAATCTGGAGTGGTACGTATTTCAGGTGGAGTATTCGTATACAGGATTGTAGATTATGGAGAGGGGGTGATTCCGTCCATTTCTTCCTAATTGCCGTAAAAAACGGCCCGGAAGATGCGGCGCGTGCACAAGGCTGGCGCGCTCCAATCGAACTCGTTGTGGAAAATAGCGCGCCGGAACGCTCGAAGCCGTATCTTCCGGGCCGTTTTTTTTACGGCAATTAGGAAGAAATGGACGGAATCACCCCCTCTCCATAATCACCTATCCCGTATACGAGTACTCCACCTGAAATCCGTCCCACCTCAGATTCGTGGGGTGATGCCTTTAAAGGTCACTAAACCTGAGGATCAATCGATATATGGGGAAGAACTCTATTAGTTCACTTAAGGACGCACTCTAAAAAAACACGTGAGATCTTCAACTCTTCAAATTACCTGCAGATAGAAATTAGTTGGCCGACTTACAGATATCCAACACACAAATACAAGGTTTTGTTTTTCTTGCTAGATTTTTCTAGGATGAGTGGGGCAAATCAAGCATATTTTAAGGAATTCCAAGCTAACTGGCGTCGTCGGTAAAGTTAAAGAATTTGACAAATATAACTATTAGTCGAGTATAATACCGCTACTAACTTCTGTCCCAAGGTCCGTCGCAAACTGTCAGAATCCTTGGAAATGGGTAAAATTAAATTTTGAAAATACCAAAGCAAATGAACTGCTGATTTCATGGTGTGTATAGAAGAAGAAAAAATCTGCGGTTCATGGTTGTTTGTTGTCTCATCTCTTAAAAACTGAAATGGAGGCAAACTTGAAAAAAAAAATCATATTTATTAGACTCGGTCATCATTCATTGTCAAAGGTATCGCACTTTAATAAAATCACATTTGGCACTGATAACACACTCACGAAAATGAAGTGAAATTTTTTTCTTTCCAATCAATACGAAATCAAGCACGACGTAAGGCAGGCAGTGATCACAACTCTATATATTTTGTCTAGCTTAGCGTTCAGCAAAAACAGAGAGAAAAACCCGAGGGTCCAGAAACTATAAAAATCTGCAAGAATTTCCCATTTCTCGTTCTCTTACATGATAATACATGTATGCATGGCAAGAAAAAAGTCGAACTTGTGTCCGACGGAAAAAAAAGAAAATCCGAACGAAGGACCTCATAGATCGGAGTCCGAAGTCGGCACGAACTACTGTAGAGATTATCACATTGTCATTACGTCATTTATTTAATAGACGGGAGTTCGTCCATTCCCCTCGTGCTTGATCTTCATATTCTCGAAAGCCTCGTAGTCGACTGGAGGTGTATCCGGTCGGGAAACCTAAACAACTGGCAGTTAGTTGACCTTAGAAAGATGTTGCACAGAATTGTTTTGAAAAAAAATGAGTGTTTCTAGGTCATTGGTAGAGATGCATGGTCAGTCGAGATCTTGAGGCAAGCAATAGTTCAGCTGAACTCGGCACTTTTCATCGGTTAGGAGCAGAGATAACTCTTCCCACAAAATATGTGGAAGTGACAATAATACCTATGGTCATTCTAATTCTTCTTCTATTCTTCTATTGTTCTATTCTTCTTCTAAATAATACCTATGGTCATTCTAAGCCAGGATTTTAATTTTTTTCTTAAGATCCTTCCTTCGGATAAACAGCAAAAACAGCATTTGCTTACTTCTTTTCAAATTTTACTTTACTGTTTTTACTTTACTTATTTGAAACACCTATAGGTGTGCCATAAAACAAAAATATCAAATAACATCATCAAGCAACTTGAAATGAAATTTGATTTTGATTGATTGAAATTGTAAGCTTGAAATTGATTGAAATTTTTGAAATTTTGAGCTAGACAGAGAGCTTGGTATTCTTCTGCACTAAGGAAATTTCTAGCTTTTTTTCTGTTTCCTAGATTTTCCAAAAGGTTAACCAGCAATTTTTATGACTGAATTTCTTCGTCGAGTCATTATTCGCCTCATTGAAGCCATCGCTCTACAAAATCTCATTGTGTCGCCGTGACCGAACGCGTTCTCCCGCATTAAAGCGACGCGTACGCGTTGGAAACGTTCGAGAAATGCCTCGGAAAATGAAATGCCGCCGCTTTCCTCTTCGAGGATTCATCGGACATCGAATTCAGGTCCGTTGATAGCACCGCCAGAGCACCAGGAACCGCTTTCATCGCGGAAGCGTCGCGTCAGTCCGACTGACTTCCTCTGGGCGGCGACTGTAGCCTATATTTTAAAAACTCCACTCCAAATTTTAGTCTTCAAATACAGCAGAATATTTTAAAAATAATTCTCAAATAAAAAGTTTCCTAATTTGCTAAGTAACAGAAACGCTTAAGATGGAAAAATTTCATAACGAACAATTTCCTCTGGAATAGAAGGGGATTGGAATCCAGTCATATCATTGTTCTATCAACTATTATTCAAATTTCATAATTATAATTATTATTAAACGGTGTTTCGAAACAGTGTTTCACACTGTTTCGAAACTCATCGAGGTATCATGAGAGTACAAGATGCCGCTCTGTCTCACCTTCATCGACTTGAAAAAGGCCTTCGACTCAGTTGAGACGGAAGCGGTCGTGGAAGCCTTGGACAACCAAGGCGTCCCTACTCAGTACATAAAGGTACTTCGAGAGTTGTACAGTAACTTCACGACCGAAATTTCGCCATTCTACAAGAACATCATCATTGACGTGAAGAGGGGGGTCCGACAGGGTGATACAATTTCACCCAAAATATTCACAGCCACCCTCGAGAACGCAATGCGAAAGTTGGAATGGGACGACATGGGAGTGAAGGTTGATGGTCGGCAGCTACACCATTTGCGCTTTGCTGATGACATCGTACTGATAACACCTAGCATCAGCCAAGCGGAACGAATGCTGACCGAATTCGACGAAACATGTGGATGCATCGGTCTTCAGCTGAATCTACAAAAGACGATGTTCATGCGGAACGGATGGGTCTCGGATGCCCCATTCACGCTCAACGGAACGAACATATCCGAATGCACCAGCTACGTTTATCTGGGTCGGGAACTAAACATGATGAACGACCTGACCCCCGAGCTGGGCAGGAGGAGACGAGCGGCTTGGGGAGCGTACAAGAGCATCGAGGATGTAGTGAAGAAGACCAGGAACACCCGGCTCCGTGCTCTTCAACACCACCGTTCTTCCTGCTTTGACCTATGCTTCGGAAACCTGGGCATTTCGCAAGCAGGAAGAAAACGCGGTGAGCGTCATTGAACGCGCAATTGAGAGAGTGATGCTAGGAGTATCCCGTTTCACGCAAGTGAGGGACGGGATTCGAAGTTCTCTCCTACGTCAGCGATCGAAGATTAGAGACGCCGCCGCGTTTGCCAAGGAAAGTAAAATAAGGTGGGCCGGACACGTGATGCGCTTTGATGACAACCGTTGGACCAGAGCCGTGAGCGACTGGGTTCCCCGCGATATTAAGCGCACTACAGGAAGACCGCCGACCCGATGGTCAGATTTCTTCACGAAGTCCTTCAAAGAAAAATATGATGCTCTTCGTGTCCCACGCGAAAGGAGGAACCACTGGGCTACTCTGGCACGCGATCGGGACAAATGGAAGAATTACTGGCGCCCGCTCGACCAGTTCGAAGATCAACGGGAGTCAAGGTGATCAAGGTGAATTATTATTAACTACAATTATGTAAGTAACGCAGAATTAACATTCCTAGTAAGAGAACTAGGAGGGAATCAGAAGTGGATTTTCCAGAAATGTGAAGAGAAATTTTACAAACAGTACGAAGTCAACATTGACCACAACCTCTCACCTTCACAAAAAAAACGGAATCCAAAAAGTTGGGAGTGGTCATTTTACTACTATTCGATAGCTACACGCCCCCACGAGATTTCGCTACAACAACTCCAACATCAATGTGACAGCAGCGCACTGAGCAGTCACACTTTCAAATGAGTGGCTGAATCAAAGAACGAAAAGACCGAAAAAGTAGTCCAAACGGATGAAAAGCATCATTTTCGCTCCAACAACTGTTGTGGTACATCGTATACAATTTTAGTATCCATCATTCTTTTGAATCCTGCATTCTTTTTCAATCTGCTGTTAGACCCGAAACCGAAAAATGTAGGGGTTAGCAAAAAAAAAGTTCTGGGATAGCAAAAAAAAAGTTTGGCAAAGAAAATACCGGAAAAGTAGTTTCTATAAACCACAAAAATAACTTCATTTTTTGTGTCAGGTTTCTTCGTGGTGAAAACTACCCGATTTTTTTTCAATTTTTTATCTTCATCTACTATTAATTACTATTATTTTATTTTGTCTATTATTTACAGTTACTTATATCTTTATCTTTATTTATTATTGTTCATTTTTTTATCTTTGAAGTCTTGGTATCAGGTAGCTTTAGCAAATCACATCCTTTATAGCAACTGGATCCTATAACTTAGATTATAACCATAATTTTTTCGGAAAGTTGATTCAGTAAACGCGGTGGAAATTTGCCGCTGTGTCTTGAACTGAAAAATGCTTCAAAAATCTCGTAATCAACTTACTGTAGCCTCAACAGTTTGCGTGGCGAGTTCGGCACTGCCGTTCCTGTTAAGTGTGGTGTTGTTTGTCTCTTTTGCCGCATTAGACCTGCAGAAATGTACCGTTTGCCAGAAATCGATTTCAAAAGAAAAAGCTGAACTGAAACGACATACCTCAATGTGCCGCCGAAGGCTTTTTCGTTTAGATGAGGTTTTCTGTAGATCCCCGCCTCGTATTGTTCCCAAACTGAAGAAGAATCTTGTCGAGAATTCATACTATCCTGAAATCACATCAGCAAATTTTTCCCAATCAACAAAACGTTTAGTGGAAATCCACAACCTTCTTCAGCGTCCTTCTTTTGTATGTGTCATAGTAGGACTCATAGTGATCTGTGGAATAGTTAGCAGGTTGATAGGATGCTTCAGGAGGGCCAGCATGTGATCCTGGCATGTAGACCGGTTCCTCATATGCACTTCGTCGAGGTATAGTACCGTATATGGATTCCGGCCCGGTGATGATCGGTCCTTCGCCAGGACTCGCAGGACGGAACGGAGGCATCATGAAGTGAGGAGGTGGAGGAGGCATAAAGTAGCCTCTGGGTGCGAATGGAGGAGGCATCAAAGGATACATGTGTGGAGGTGGCGGTGGCATCCGAACTCCTGGTGGTAACCGCATAGGTGGAGGCAACATGTGTGGTGGTGGCGGATGAGGAGGGAATGCACCGCGGAAGAGGTGTGGTGGTGGTGGTGGTGGAGGTGGTGGCGGAAATCCCATCATAGGATGAGGTGGCATCGGGAAAGGCATCCGAGCTCCCGGTGGAGGCACTGGAGCTGCGTAGAGGCGAGGGTCCGCGTACGCCAGATCCGCTTCGGAACCTGCCCGACGTGGCGCTTCTGCGAAAGGCACCAGAGCCGTACGTACCGCACCTGAAAGACACATCTTGCACAGTGCAGTGCGGATTGATTGACGTGAAATGAACGAACCGCGCCCTTTCAGACGCTTCTTTTTTGAAACTGAAGTAACTGATGATGAATTGCTACTGACGCCAGTTAGTCATCCAGTGAATTGTGACCTCAGGAATTCTTATTGATTACTCATTTATTTTACTATTATTGATGGATCTTTTGTATATCCAGTTGGAGATCTAAAATTTATTTATAGTGTTCTCATTCCCTTACGGGGAGTTCCCTTACGAGTAATTAATTACGAGGTAACGAGTGAGAATTCGCTCGAATTGTTGTGTTTTGTTCAAGCAACTACAAAGTAGCACAAATTAAAGAGCACAATGTCGAGTGACGGGGAAAACTCTGTTTTTCAGGCTATTTTAATTCTCGCAAAAGTTTATACAAAGTCCTACAGATCATATATAATTCATAAATGTCTCTTCTTTTGTAGGAATGATGCAAAAAAAAAAATTAAGGGAATTCCAGAAAACTAAAGGAATGGTACGTAGAGAAATTATAGGAATTATTGAAGGGGAAGGGAGATGAAAAATAAGAGGAACCAGTCATATATTATGAGGAATGAATATAATTAAAATGAAATAATAACGAAAAAGCACCAAAGGTGTTTTTAGACTATTTTGACTTTTGTGTGCGTATTATTTATGTTGTTGTTTATTATTTTATTTAAGAAACGCAAATTTTCTACCACATCTGTACTTATAATGCAATAATTAAGAAGACATAGTGCGCGTTAACACGCTTTACCAGCATTTTTATGGAATTATGCCGGTTTATGTGATTGAATTGCACTTCTGTTACCAGCGAAGACGATAAACGGCCAGAATCAGGAAATGCACAAGAAATTTACTCGCATGCTATACATAGGAGACAATTTTGTGTTAGATATGTAGATTCTATGAAAAGCAAAAGCTAGAGGAGAAAAACGCTGACATGATGCAAAAATTTTACTTTTCACTATCTTAGAATCTTTTAAAATAGCCGTTAATTTCTGGTTACCGTAAGAAAATCTTTTCTTAAACAGGTATTCTCACAAGGAACATCGTACATTACACCGGGCCACGGTTTCAACTATCATTAAGTTAATTAATATTTGGTTGAAGTTACTTTCGGTCATTTTTCATTTATTAATTTACTTTGCTTATATTTTCCCTACACAGTAGAAAAGTTTCTTCTTGTTTCCTATCATACTTGCTCCTCCTGTAATTCTATTGATAGATTCGCCGTATCAAATGCAGGGAAGGTCAGCGGTATCAAATCCATGAACGGTTCGCACGAGTTCAACTCATTCATTTTTCCGAAAGCGCACGCACAACAACCTTTTTCAGTTTTGACCTCATTACGGTGGGGATACATTCCCGATGTTTCTTCTCTCGTTAATCAAAACTCATCCACGGTAATTCTAACGATACTCTTTTACTTGTGGCGAACCTTTAAACAATTAGGACAATGTCTTGACATTATCATCGATTCGTCCCACTGCCCTGCGTACGTTTGAGTTCTCATAGTACCCGTCCTCGTAGGCTACGAACGCACCTTTTGCGTAGGTGCGTTGTAGATGTTGTCTACGCGAAGGCCTTGACCGACGTCATATCAGCTGTCTTCACAACCGCTAGCGCTCGATAAATCTATCAAAAGTTCGCTAAGAAGGCATATAGGGCCAATGACCTGACCTCAGCTAAGTACCAAGTGACTTTGAGGCGAGATGAGATCAGATGAGATGAGGCATAGGAGAAGAAGAGACAACGGAAGTCGTTTAATCACCTGTCTCACTGGCTGCTCTTTTCCCTCCTCTGACGAGGCTACTACTAATGCTTACGCTGTCGTATTCGCCATCCTGCTGGCGTCGTTCCCAACCCTGAAAAAAAAAACGGAGGACTGGTTTAGTTGAAGTATTTTTGAAAAGACAAATGACATTTTTTGTAGCTTCCTTCATGTTATTTTCGTAGAAACTACGCCGAAAAAAGGAGGATAGGAAAGTAACTTGTTTTCTGCACTTTTTTAAAACCAACTGCGCTGAGACACGTGAATGTACTTCAAACAAAGTAGTTTGTCAAAATATTGCGGAGTATTGTAGGTATGATAGAACTAAGAAGCGATCCAGAAGAAAGGGAAGAAAATAGAAAATGAAACACGTATAGACACAATGGATTAACAAAACTACAGTGAATTAAATCTCAAAAAATTGTTAGAAAATCTTGGAAAGGCCTGGACATGAAAGATGTTGTGGTGTGAAAAATGGTAAGAGGAACGGACTGATCGCGGTTCCACTGAACAAAAGCGCTGTAACAACCGTTCGCAAAATTGGACAAAAGTCTCGATCACTAAAAAATTTCCCATTGACTCAAGTTGTTTCTTACAGGACAATTTGCAATTAAAGTCAGTGTTCACGGAAACTTTCAGCTTTGGGCTCTTTCTGGTAGCAGAAACGAAGTGGGAATAGCTCGAAAAATGTGACATACTCGCCACAAGCTCGCAACGAAGAAGAGCTTTCAGGAGATTTCGCATGCCTCAATTTTTCCGACGAAGCACCTCTTTTCACACCTACGATTGGTGAAGTCCACTTCAAACCGCTTTCACTTCATTACTTGTGCAAATGTAATAACTTGCCATGGTTCTACTCGGTATTTTCATCTGGATTCTAACTCTTGGACTTATGGGTATTACTTTTCTCACTGCAGTTTTTGTGAACTATGTTCTAAGTCGTGCTTGGCAGTGAATAAAACGCTCATCAAAAATTCAGGTGGAGAACGTCTTTAAATCCGGAAATACTGATTCTGTGTGGCAGCTTACAGGATCAGAACCAAGTTCATCTAAGTTCACCAAGTCAGAGAAAGAAGAAAGAAAAAAAAAGAAAGTAAGAATTCACCAAGTCTTAGTCTCATCGACTTGCAGGATCCAACGACCCTTGGCGTTACTAGCTTTGGTAATGAAAGAATATTTAGTGAATTCCAGCTCTGTATGATCAAATTAGGACGAAAAAGGCTAACTACAAAACTAAAAGTGATGGAGAACTTAAGAAACGAGTATTTGTTACATATGATGCTCCTACTTAGTGCCGAAATGAATAAAAGAGAAAGGAACGTACGATCCCAAAAACTTAGGGAAACGAATTATTCACTAACACCTCAGTATGTTCCTGAATCCACTAGCTTTTTTGTCTTTTCTCTGGTTAGGCTACCAATAGAACATCTGTACTTTACTCTGTTCTTACCTTAGGCGCTCGATCCACTTGATCTTCGCCCTCAACGGAGTTGTTCTCTTCGCTTTGTGGACTACCCGGCGACCGTTCTCCTGTAGATCCTTCCTGAAAAATCGATCTTTATCACCTCAAATCCTCGAGGCAAGAAGCCATCAAAATCGACCTTGATAGCCTTTAATCCAGGCACTTTCTCGTCCATTTTGAGGTAGATCGAGTCCGCGTAAGCATGAAAACAGCATCGAACAAGCGCATTTGCCGCCTTGTTGTTCGTACAAATGAAACCATGACATTCAAGCACCTAAATTGATTCGATTAATCTATCAAAAAAGAAAAAAAAAACTAATTCTGGACTCATTAGTGTTGAACTCTTTCCTGAACGATGTGTGGCATAGTGCCTATTCTCATTAATGAAAAGAATTCTAGCACTAAAATGATTATGTCACTTAACTCTCGGAAATACCTCAGAAAAAGGGAGTATAAATGATTCGAGCAAATCAATGAGAAGGTTTCAGTTTTTTATGCTCTCGTGTAGTTTACGTGTTTAAGATTTGTTAGCTGAAACAGTTGAGCTAGATATACGTTATAACCATCAGAATGTGTACAAAAAAAAATTAAAACCCATGTTGACGCTTTAAGCAAACATTAAATGCGTTACTTGTTGAGTCAGAAACAACCCAAAAATATAAGAGAAAAGTATGGTTCAATATTTATTATTGGAACTTTCAATCGAATTTGTTTCTAACTACAATAGAATTCACTACACTCAGATAGAAAAGTCAGTGGTACTTTTCTTTATGGTAACAAAATGGTTAGATTGGGTGAAGCGCAGTTGGTAGGAGCAGTTGTGACTGCACGATCGATCGATGGTCCGAAACTGCCCTAGAGCCAACCAAGCCTTTCATCCCTCTGGGATTAATAAATTGGTGTCAGACGAGTCAGGGACGATAAAAACACTGACTTGACACATCGGCTAGCCCCGCAATGTATTATTAGTGCGTTCATAAACCTCATCGAAGTCAAAAGCATAGACGCATCCCAAGCGGATTGACAGACGTTTCATCCTTGATCGAAATGCTTTGTTCGGCAAGTTGGGAGCGCTCCCCTCCCCCACTTACGGACGCACATTCAACGCTCATTTTGTTCAACTGGGTGAGCGTGACGCCTCTGCTGCACAGCGACTTTTTTCTGTACGATACACACCGTCCCTCTTCGCTCTGCTCAGCCGCTATCGAAAGCGCGTGGCGGTCACCCAGTTGAACACAATCGGCGCCAACTATAAACGCTATTGCTTCGACGAAGAAATGTCGAAAATTCGAAACAAATCATGGCAAAGCTCAAGAGCAGAATTTTTCGCTCCTAGAGTTCAGTTCACGGGAACTGAGAAATTCGAAAAATATTACTAGTTTACTCTAGCTAAAATTCTAAAGGCATTCTGGAAAGGGACCAAGAAACTTCTACTATTAAAAGTTACCGAACGCTGATTTCCGATTATCTCTTCTTTAGTGACATCATTGCTGCTACTTCTACTAATACTACTAATTTGACTCTTTTAAAAAACATAACTTCGTTATATTAGTCGTTTTCTATGAACAATAAACCATTTCATGAGGTTAATTATTTTCGGCCAATAGTTTACCTCAGGTCTGATATGTAAGTAATTGGACATATCATATGCACATGCAAATATCCTCTATGATAGTTTTTTTTTCGCAGTGTTTTCGAGAATTTTTCTTCTCGCCAATGTACGGGCAACGAACCATGGAACAACCTACCTTGACTCCAGTGGTTCTTCTCATGATCGCCGCAAAAATCGGCGGATGTGGCGAGTCTGGAATGTTGGCAAAAGGCGAGTCAAGCGGAAGAAATCGTTCTCCACCTCCTGCAAAACGCACGACGATTAATCCTATGCGGTAGATGCTGAATCGTTAAGTTCAGTTAATCGACCTTCAACCGCATATCCGGTAACATTCACGTATCGGACAGCAGCGCAATAGTGCAACGTGTTGATAGGAAAGAAGGCCGTCTCGCTCTTTTTATCCCCTTCAATGTACTCGAGTAGAATACCATTGGACCAGACGGACAACCTGTAACAGCTTGAGTTTACATTTCGGATGCTTCCACAGCATTCTCAAGGTATCGTGTGCTCACCATGAATCGATACCCCGAGTTTCTGGGGTGTCCTCTACTGGATAACGTTCCCTTAACGGTTGTTGTATACCCTGTAGACCATCCTTAGTGATAGTTGGAACTGATGATCCTATGTACAGTACTCGGCACCGACAGAGCGGTAGGACCATCTGTAACAAATTGCGTTGGAGTGTGCGAGAAACAACTTCGAGAGAGAGAGGGATGAAACGGAGACAAAAAAAATTATGTCGCAACGAAATTCCAGAAGCGACGCAGCAAATTTGATTGATTGCGCTGTTTTTTTTTGCTAGGATGATAAGTGATGACGAAGGTGGCGGGGCACAAACTCCTTCGCTCGATTCTGTTTCTAGAGCAATTTTTCTTGATTCTAGACCGCTGGGGAAAGCAGAAAAGAAGTTGTGGAAGGAATCTATGAAGTACGTGAACCTGAAAAAGGGCAGGACAGTTAGACGAAAACTAGGCGTTTCAAATATAAAAGATTTTTCAGTTCCTTGGACATTTTTCTGGAGCAAAAAAGAAGGAGAATCTGCAGGCTAGGTCAAAATATACGGGAAGATTTTTTGATAATATCAGTTTCCACAGAATTGACATGCATATAGTCGGAACCACATGTGTTCAACCATTTGAACGCGACGCGTCCGCAGCTAGCGTTTCCCGTCGAACACATGCGATTGTACCGATGACATCAGTGTTTGCAAATGATAAGTTGGTGATTAAAACACTAGTTTGTGGTAACATTACCGTATTCCTGACGATTACCGTAATCAACAAATCTGTTCAATATACTAGAGTTATATAGTTACTAGAATTAGAGAATTTACAAGACTATCATAAAAACGAGAGAAATTATCAAATATGTGTTACCAAAAGGAGTAGCACGGGTGTGTGGATGAGAGAGGCGACTGCGAGGGATCAGCTGGTTTAGTCGCACTTTCACGTAACCAGCTTTTGTCTTTTAGCGCATCTACACATGCTATAGTGCAGATACTGCTATATAAAAGCTGTTACATGAAATTGCACACTACATTCAGCTAAACACTTCTGTACATTGAGGAAAAAACACTTTCAACGAGTTTCAGAAGACGACTTCTTCAAAAGAGGAATTTACGTTGAAAACACGCAACATGAATGAGTGGATAAGCTGCCAAAATGGGCTGGAAAAACTACTTGGAACCTGAAAGATATTTCAGAAAAAGCATTGGCAAGTGACCAACCCCCATTTGCGTTTAGATGATGATCCAGAACTACCGAAAATACCGTGATCTAAAGTGATTATCACCAGAGATGTAACTTCGAAAGGACAACCTGCAGTGCGTACAAAGTATTTTGAGATACCTACGAAGTCGAGAGAGAAGAATCGGAAGAACATCCACACTCTCTTCTAGTTCCTTCTACAAAACAGCAAAGCTGAAGAAATTTGATTTTCTCAACCTCGACAAGATGAATCCTAAGGTTTCTTCTATATTTACCACTCGAATACGTGTCTACTGCTTTTGGCCGTGAATCCAACATCTACTAGGAGTTAATACAGGTTCTCTATACGGAGAACACGGTCAGATCAGTATTTGATCCACAATTGGGACTATCACCATTTAAATGCTTGTATTTACAGTATGCATATGGTGAGGAGGGGAGCCCGGTGCCCAAATGAGGTCCAAATATGGGGAAAAGGCACTGAAAATGAGCACCGCGATAGTAGTGTGGTTAATGAAGATCGCAATTAAAGCCTAATCGAACCATTGATCTTCAAAAAAATCCACAAGAGCATATTCTGGGTGTTTATTCACTCACAGCATAACCATTCGTGGCAATGTGAAGAGGGGAGAGGAGGGGGTGACCGCACGTCTCCTTTGCTCACCCGCCTGCCATGATCCTACCCCCTAACCGCGGTAAGTCAAAGGTGGAATGCGACCATATCCTAAACGAAGAAGAGTATTCTTTCCAATACCACTGCTTAGTCTGAAAGTCCCTGCTCTCTGCAATTCCCAAAAACTGGGCAAACACGCGCCTGAGATGAGCTACAAGGAAACTAGCACGCACAGATTTATGCCGCTATCCGTGAAAATCAAAAATAATTTCCAGGTATATCCTCATTCCGTTACCCTAGCCTACCATTAGTTATCGTTAGCCTAAGCTCTGCATCTTACGCTTGTGTTTGTCGCGTCAGGTCCTAACTTCTTACAAGTTTTCCTCAGTGTAAAACTGCAAACCGATTCATGCTGACTTAGGGGACGTTTCCCGGAATGGAGTGTCCATAGAAAAACTAAAGCTTCTAAAACCTAAACGTTGAGATATAAACAGAGAAAATGTTAGGAGCATTTCGAGCTTTTATTTTATCTTTTTATGAAATCTGAAATGTTCATAAACGATAGCAAGACTATTTGTGTAGGAGTCTCCAAACATAGTCAACCTACAGGTTTGAGAATAATTGAAAACGGCTTATCGCAGATTCCACAAGATTTTCTCAAAGCTCTATTCCGTTTTTGGTCAAATCCCAGAAGAAAAATTAGTCTGGATAGGAAGGAACATCAATCAGATGCGGGATGGTAAGAAGATAGCAAGCAGAGAAACGACAGAACTGATCAACCATGACAAAATACTGGTAAGTCAAAGGGTAAACAATGTCATGAATGTGTATAATGTGATTAAAGTTTGAAGAGTGCTCGTGATTCGTTCACCTAACAACACCTCATTCAACCAGTTGCTAGCAAGAGAATTCATGACTTTGAAGTGGAAGAATGCGGCGAAGAACTCAACCCGATGATGACATCTCGTTTTCGCCGCCACTGCCCCCCTCCGCTCTCAGCTGGTTTCCCAATAACAGTGTCTAAACGAGGGAATCACGTCAATGTGTTCGCGCCTACTGAGTTTCCAACTGGTAATGCGCAACAAACCACCATTCAATTCATTCCATGAACTCTATCGTCGATCGTAGTGGGCAAAAAGCCGCTGATAGTGCTGGTTGAGTGGGAAAGAGACGCTGATAAACCAGACAAGATACTTATTTGATGTTGCAAAAACAAGTGACGCAAACTAGTTGTATGTGATCCGAATGAGTGTAGGAACACAGGCGTCGGCGTTGTGGGTGCACCCTGTCGGGGAACGAGGAGCAGGAGGCAAATGAAGATGCGTCGCCAGCGCGTCGACACTGAACCCATTCGACGATCAAAGAAAGGTTGGAACGCGGCAGGCTTTTTCGTGTGGAAAGATTATCGAAGAAATTGCATTATGGTTTGATAAATAAACGAGATTTGAATTGGGGAACGACCAGGCCAGGAATTGGGAAGAAGTGAAGTTGGCCGAATGGAGCAGGTAGAGGAAATAGGAAAGACTTCGTTACAAAGAACACAGAAACGAGGAAAAAGAAGGTGGAAGCAAAAAAGAATCTGAAATAGAGAGCATGTGTTAAGGTCGGGAACACGTGTCTTCCAAGCCTGATTATGAAAAATAAAGTTGAGAGTAATGAAAGAAAAACGTGAAGTAGTTTAAAAAAATGTTTGAAATTGTATTCTGAAAGCAGCAAAGATAGAGAAAGAAGAAGGCCAGGTGAGCTTGAAGCATCAGGACCTTCCAGAAAAAAAAGCAGGAGGAAGATTTGGAAGCTGAAAAGATTGAAATGAAGAAAAGTAAGGACGTTGGGAAAGAACGTGGACCAGTGAAACTTCAGCTTAGAAAACCCGGAGAGAGGAATTTTCTGTGGTGAGGAGAGGTGTGTACAAAACAGACATCAGAGTATGAGCAAATTTCGAAATCGGAAAATCTCATTGATGAGAGGTTCATTCCTGAAATTCAAGTTTCTTTCAGAATATTTGCACAAGTAAGCGGAAATCGATGCCAATCGGCTGTTTTCCATCGGCGTGACGGTAATTGACGATCAATAGCGGCTGGAAAACCTGTTGGAACTAACTGGTAGGGATGTCAAGACGGCAACGGAAATACGAAAGAGAAATGGTCTAAAACATCGACGAGGGTTTCTGTTCCATGCGAAAACTGATTTCAGATATTTTTTTTCTGCTGCGAACCTCAAATGGAAGGATGTGAGTTCAGTCAAGCAAGGTTTCGGTGGGGAAATGCTGTCACTCATTCATCACACTCTCTTTCCATCACACGGTGATGAAAAGGAGTGAAAGGCGATGGAAAAGTTAACAATATGTAGCGAAAGTTCTCTGAACAATAGACGCTATAGATAGTGAGGAATGGGGGAAAGGTGAAGGTGGATGTGGGGGCGCTCGGTCGCTAAAGGGGCGCGTCCTTGGCCTATTACCATGCGCTGTCTCTGTGTGTGTCTGTGTGGATTATAAACGTTGTCATCGCCTCTCGTAAGGTGTTCGTAAGATGTTCGTAAGGTACGGCAGTGCGTCATTTAACTGGTCACTCAATTGGACAACAGGGGACAACAGGGCAATATGTTCGCGGTCTTCAAAGTAAACCTACCGAATGAAGGTTGCAGTGGAAAATTTTTTACGTTCACTAAGAGTGCTGAACTAAACATTCACTGAAAAGGAGATAATGAAAAGAGTGAGGAATTTCTCTTACGAAGAAATGGAGCAGATGAAAGCAACTTAAGGGATTTTCAAACCGAACGCGTAGTTTCCTAACAGTTCTTCTTAAATCCTAGAAACCCAACCGAAAGTTCCGTTATTTTTCGCACACATTTTGTTCGCATAACCCCCTCCCCCCTCTACGACCTTTAAACGTGCCCATCCCTACTTAGTTGATCGCAAAACTCCGATAGTAGTTATCTCGTTCAGGAATGCAAGAAATCCAGAACAAACGTATCTACGGTGGTTTTCGGGAGCGAGGATTCAGGAATGTGCGATAGTCCTGTTTATGACGAGATATACATAATTATGTCTATTATCAATACTGCATGGTCGTTGCAAACCCTATACAACAGTGTATAATCACAGCAGCGGCCGTTTCCGGTTTATCTGTGTAAGCGCTGATCTTAATATCGCTTGTACTATAAATTTCAATCTTAGAAGGATGAGGTTAAGCGGGATCATTTTTCCGTCAGTCAAAGTACAGAAATTGCCAAGCCAGATCCCTTCCTTCCGTGTTTTTTTTTAATTTTATCCGAGTTTAGCAGGGACCGAGAGATCTTTGATACCCTACCTTGAATTGCTAGTCTTGGGAAACCGATAAAATAAAAATATGCCTATAAAAAACTTTTATAAATAAAAAATGAGGAACAAAGTTTGTATTCTCATACTGTTGTTAATTTGACAGCAGTAGAAATTTGTTGAAAATGTGGATGTATGGAGTAATTAGGACTGTATATTCTTAATATATTATAAAAACAAAGATACAGGCTAACATGGGAAAAATGTGGATCGTTTCGCCTATTTCTAGACAATCCACTTTTTAGATCAGCCTCACTTTAGGTTCTTTAGAAGAGAAGATGGTCAATCTGAGAAAAAAAAAACAAAATATGTTTTATTAGAATAAGAAAAATGGAAATCTGTGAATAACAAAAAAAAAATAATAAATGGAACGAGAAAAAAAAACTGTTGCTAAGCCAGGTATTCATGTGCTTTTTTTCTGTGGAATCTATCACAACAGTTCAATTTTGGTTAGTTTGCTTGAGATTTAGATCAGGATCCATGGATCTTTATTGACAGCTGATGTTTCGTTGTTACCTACCCTTTGCAGGAGCTTGGATCAATCCGACAACTGAACTATCCTCTCATAGTCCCAGTCTTACCTATTTACAAAAATTACTCAAACTTTAGTATTTGTTCCCTGATCGCGCGTAATTCTATCTAACGATGCTACTTGTTACGAAAAATGTGAGACTGCCTAGAAATAGTGCTGAGCAAGAAGTAAGCACATGTGCATTCACGAAAAGTTCACGTAGCTGGTCTCCGTCGACTAATCATCCATATAAAAGTATAGAAACAATTAGAAATTTCTCTCGTGGCGTTAGTGGTTCCAGCTCACTAACCATGTCCAAGGTTACTGTAAAAGGCTAACAGCGTTAGCCGCACATGAGGGCCAATAAGAAATGAAAGAATTTCAGGTGAAAAACTGAAACAGAAGACGGAGAGGCGACAACAAGGAAAGAATTCAGGAGAATCGCTAAGCTGTCGGAGAGAATTAGTGGATTACTCGACGGAATCCGTAAAAGATTCCCCAATAGAACAGCGGCAGCGGAGACTTACGGAGGATCGCCGCACCGATATCGACGAGATGAATTGGAACACCTAGCGACGACAATTAGCACGCAGATGCACTTCCTTCGAAGAGAAAAAAGAATGTCAGTTCACAACGAGGAAACTACTCATTTAAGAAGTCGAAACGGGGTCGTACTCAGTAGTAGCTGAGGTCAGAACTTCTACGGGTGCTACGACCGTAAAGTGGCATAATTCGTGGCTACGAGAAGTCGTTGTGGCGATTCAGTTGACCTAATGATCACCGTCAGGTCGAATTTGAAGCTGAGCTGACAGTACTGACGGAAAAGCGTCGTTGGGTTCAGCACCAAGCAAAAGCTGCATAGCGTGTATCCTGTTCCAGCACATTATGAAGGCCAACGAACCGCATAGGATGACTTCATAAAAGAGACGGCGACGAGACCTGATTAAATCTTAAAGCCTCAATATGCTGACGGGATGGCGCACGACGACTGGAACGGGACAGTGCTGGGCGCATCGTCAAGCGGTCAAGTTCTAGCACTTAGACAACGAACAAACGTCGCTAAAACATTGTCGGAGGCCCTACAAAGTGGAGATCTGAGGATATTACGCCATAATGACACAAGCTCATGAATCATAGAAACAAAAAAGGGAACTGCGTTACACCGAGAAAGCAGCAAAAAATAGACTTTGCACGGTGCAAACAGAAGCAGAAATCAGATCGATGGGAAACTGTGGTAGTAATTTTATACATTCGTTTCTTTTTTTAGTTTATTTTATAAAGATTCATTCACTAGCATCTCATTCGCGTTCTACTTCATCCTAAATTCATTTAAGGATCAATTCGGAGTTTCTACTCTGTTCAAGCCCGTTCTCCATGTAATCCTCTCAATTCTAGGTATCAGTTTTTTTTTTACTTTCATTCGGTTTTCTTGCGAATTCAATCAATATAGGGATATGAGACAAATAAGTGTTAACATCGTTGAGTCCCTGGGCACAGAATTGTCAGGATAATTTCCCAGGTTAGCAGCTGCTAGAAAAGGTCATACGTGTTCATTCCCACGCCTCTATTGTTTCGGCTGCTGGACTTGCATTGTTTGCATCGATTTGATGAGGGCAGCAACGTTGTAACATTGGACATTAACATCACAAGAAGAATTTGATTTCACAAGACTATATCAAGATCATCTCGACTACATTTCGTACTGTAGGACTAGTTTTCAGTAACTTTCTTATTCGTAGTCAACTCAGGTTCAAGTTAGTTCGACTGACATCGAGTTGTTTATTCTTTTTTTTTCAGATAATAAGAAAGGCAAAAATAAAATAAACGATGATAAAAATGACTATAATAGAACAAATATTTTTAAATTTTCAAAATAGTATGCAAAAAAGTATTCCCATTGGATATATTTCCACTATTTATTCATTGGATTAAGACAACATTATGGTAGGCTCAGCTGAGATTAGATTATAATCAGACGAATAAGTCAATAAATTAATATATAAAGACAAAACTATTCTTACTGGTTACAGTTGCAGTTGTCGATAGGTTGCATTTCTCAAATAGAATACAAGTACAACTTCCCAAAAAGTTGAGAAATTCAGGTTTTCTTCTTTGAGCATATGTCAATAATGTCATATGATTGAACTTTGCTGCAGATATATTTTAGGGGGCAAATATGTATTCCTACAGGATTTAGCAGGGAACCTCCTATTTAGCACCTCCCTGAGCCCAAGGGCCTCACGAATATTCTACGTACTGTAGATAGATGTAGGTTTAAAGAGACAAAGAATCCTTGCAAAAAATCTTTGTGCCTGCTCTGAAGAGCTCAAGTGAAACATCGTAGGTAGAAAGGAAAGGTACAAGCTTTAGAAAAATTTTCTCTCCAGTAGGTCTGAGTTTTGTAAACGTGTTGATTATGGGATTTCACGCAGGACATGGGTGCATGATGTGGCAGAAGCGGACACAAATTGCAAAAAGAAAGAGAAAAGAAAGAAAGAAAGAAAAGAAATAAGAAATAGATAAGAAAGCGAAGAAGGAATCACAATGTATCATAAGAAATAATATGCACACAAAATAAATAAATGATAACAATAATATTTTATATGGCACAGTTTAGAACTGACATTTGAAGCACCACGACTTTACAATGAACGTGAGAAAATTTGGCAACTTGACCGGAATCCTTACTTAAATAAAATGAACGTAATGAAAAAAGCAGAGAAAGTGAGTTTTCGCCTATCGAACAGAATAGTTCTCCATTTTAAAGAATTTCCTCAAATATTCAGTGGCAAAACGGGCTGTGAAGAAGGAGCAGGCGACTCGTCGCACCGTCGTCCTAGAAGTTGAAAACTGGGCAAAACTTGCGCAGCGTAAGAGCTGTCCCCATTGAACTGTGTCGACGTGGAATAAGTTCCTCCATTGAACTACTTTGTGCACGAAGTATCACAATAAGAGAAATCGTTCAAAATTTTCATGGAAAAGAACCCATCCTTGATCAGTAATCGAACTTATCGTAGCAACCTAAGCCTTTTGCGGAGTTGACCTTGTCGGAAGTATTTTTGTTTATATTTTTAAAGGAGATCACTCATGATCGGATAATAGCCACGACTTTACAATGTGCGAAAGTGCGAAAAATGGGGAATTCTTATTTAAATGGAGATTCAGCCCGAGTAAGCAACATTTTACTTTTACTTTTATCAACTCTCAATTTTAAGTGCTCAGAAGTTTTGAAAGCTAGTAACAATGTATCGTCAAAACTTCCGTATGGATATCTGAAAGTACTCATCGAGTCCAATACAACAAGTAGAAGTTTTAGAGTAAGTAGAAATTTTCCAACTTTGCTTGCTTGAATGGCAAATACTTTGAAATTGGTTCACCAGAGTGAGGTGAGGGAGTAAAGCCAAAAAAATAGACTCTAACAAACTGGGAGCATTTATCGGATATAATTCACCAGCGCAAAAATTCTTCCTCATCTTTCAACTTTTCCGCTGAAAAAACCTGTTTCTACAAATTTTTTACGAAAAGATTTTTTGTATATCCCAGAGTTCCTCAGATTCTTCCTGTTTAAGAAATTTGGACACTCATGTTTTCAAAAAAAAAACATGCAGAATGCCGTGGTCATGAGTATAAAGGAAGCCGTGAAACTGTGCAAAATCACGTGGTAGCCGTAAGAAGAGTGGTCTATGCAATTACCTGCGTTGCGGAGGGGAACAATTGAAACTGGAAACCGTTCAAACGATTCCTCCATGAAAGGAATGCACGTTGTACAAACATTTCTTACGACACTTCATCGCAGCATCCGATGACTTAATGGACAAAGGATAGACGAGAAGAAGCGGTCCGGAAGAAGATCATCATTGGAATACTGACGACTTGATTTTTTCCTCTACCGCAGAACAGCAAATTTGCAAAATTCAGCACTATTTCCTGATATCCCAATGCGTAATCTTCCAAATTTCATGTATCCGGCACGTACTTTAGGACCTAGGAATTAGGATTTTATATTTGTAGAAAAACTCTCGCAAAATTCCTGCTCATCATAGTTGCACCTTACTGAACCTGTGCCGGTACTATTATTATTTTCTCACCAATGCTCCTGATTTTTAGCTGAGAGAATTCTAAAATTATATTACCTCCATCCCTTCTTTTCGCCAGCTTATTATTCTTCAAACAGGATTTGATGTCAAATACAATGCAAACCGCTAGAGCCGTTTTAATGCTTAGCCTGGAATATATAGCACAATCTACGCTTAGAAATGATGTAATTTTTGCAACATTATCCTCGCTGCGATCATTGCACAGTTTTTAGAAAAATTAAGACGCTGTCAACGTTTGGCCCAGTCATACTGTCTGACGCACGGACAGTATAATCAGGTCATAATGGGCTGCAGCTCGGTGCCCTTGCGTAAGCGGTTGCGCTCGAAGCAACGCCTGGGACCTAGCGGCGATCAGGTCGAGGTCGTAGTGTTAAGCCGTTTCATAATTAATTTCATATGATGAGCAAGGAATACAACTTTGTACGACAAACGAAAGGGGAAGGGGTGCTTGTAGATCCTTTGCGAGGCGCGAGCTCCTGGGTTGTTTCGCGAGGTCGCGCCACGTCGACATGAAGTCGCTTTTGTACGCATTTACTGTTGCCTGAGACATTTACTCGCTACTTTACTAAGAACTCTAAATCTACTAAGTAGTTAATAAACTAGCGCTACTTTACTAAGTACTTTAGATCTACTTCGAATCTAATCTGCTTTAGATCTAATCTAACTTATTTGAAATCTGCTTGAAAAAAAGACATATGGGCGACGGCGACGTTTGTTCCTACGAGGTACGTTGGAACAAATGCCTTTGTACGCTTTCTGGTTCCCGTTCTGGTTCTGGCAGCCTATTCACGATTATTCGCATAAATGATTTTCGACGGCTCATTCGTGAACTTAGTAGTTTGCACAAGGGTGGTGCAACTTTTGCAATCGCGCGAGGCCACTCCTGTTTCCGTAGTCTCCAACCCGAACTCCACCTTTTCCACTGAAGCATCCGTACTACGTCACTACATGCGCAGGTCGAACAAGGACCCTTGCAAGTTCTTCTTCTACACTGCACTTCGCGAAGTCCCACCTCGAACCCCAACAGCTTTCTCCAACGCGCCGGTTCCGAGCAGCTGCTTATGAAACTGCACCCTGTTTTGACCCTACAATATGTAATCACACCAAGTTGGTTTCGTTAGTTTTGTAGCTTTTTTCACTTTCACTCTGTCTCCGCAAATCTGAATCCGTAGAATCCCGACTTTTGCCCCATTTTTTTTGCGTAGTTGGGCACGATTAGGATTACTTTATTGTCGTAGGAAAATACATTTTCGTTAATTTAATCGTTTCTTCCATTGCTAATACGCCTCCTTAAAGACTTTAAGTTAGCTTTTGCCCTATCTTTCTGTGTAATTGTAACTTCTGATTAATTAATCCTGTGTAATAAGGATTGCAAACACATGCGCATTTCATCTACATACTGCATTTGTAATGGTTTAACGCATATGTAAGGATCATCTAGCATCAGATGACTGCATAAGTCCATGTTCGATCCAAAGACAAACTTCAAGGTATAGGTCAAACGCAAAAAAGTTCAATTAGTCAACGATATGTACTGTTCTCTACAATTTTCTTCCAAGCATCTACAAAGTAGTCGATTCCATGTTTAAAAAAAGAGATTAGTTTGTCTGATTTATTCTTGACCACTAAGAAATCTCTTTAGTTGTGTTCCTAGGATTCCCTCCCCCCACCATCATTAAGGCACCCACAAAATCGTCGTCAATGCTAGAAATTTTCCAAAGGGTAATCTCCATTTCAAAATCTGCCAAAATTTGTTTTTAACAATCCAGAAAGCAGGAGCAAGATCCAAATAAACGTCAAAAGTGTTTTTTGTGCACTACCAACACCCTCGGTTTCTGAAGTTGGTAACCACAAATGCAGTTTTTCATAATCCATTTGGAGGAAATTCTCTAAAACACAACTCGACTTATTTGAACGAGGAGTCTGATCGCTCGGCTGCTCTCAAACTCTCAAACTTTCCACTGTGCTTGCTTTACTTTTACAAATGTTCTTGCTGATGCAATGCATTTCTATTTGCCGAACTCTGAATCAGTAGGTTTCCTATCAAAATTTCCTTTGACAATTCAAAAACTGCATTATATCGCATCAACAACTCGCAAAACAATAAAAAAAAGCAGAAAGAAAGAAAATAGTATTTGGAAGTATTTATTCTTTCAATAAATGCTGGTCGTTTTATCTGAAATGGAAGCTGTCATCGTCGTCGGCTTTCCACGAGTTTGGAAAGTCGTAGAAACTCTCGCAAATGAACTAGAATAATCTTCGTTATTAACTTTTGTCCTTTACGTTTATGTTATATTTATTATTGCTACTTATTGTTTATGTTTCTTTTATGTTTTAGAAAGGCCCGAAGAGCGATTGCACGTGATCAACTCCATTTCACTCACTTTTTCTTAATTTGGTATGTCTCTCGAAGTATATGAGAGAAACTGGACTTCCTTCTAGAGAGAAGCTCATAAAGAAAAGTGGGAACCTACTTAATGCTGCAGAATAAAATAAATCATGCGATCACAATTTCGGTACCTTGTCATCGCACTTATTTTCCTCGTGAAAAGTATGCACATCCAAATCGAAGCCCAATAAAAGAATTAGGGACCTGCTCAGCGCTGTATCTTAAAGGCATCACCCCACGAATCTGAGGTGGTTCGGATTTCAGGTGGAGTATTCGTATACGGAGTCGTAGACTATGGAGAGGAGAGTGATTCCGTCCACTTCTTCCTAATTGCCGTAAAAAACGGCCCGGAAGATACGGCTTCGAGCGTTTTGGCGCACCATTTTGTACAAGAGGTTCGATTGGAGCGCGCCAGTCTTGTGCGGCGCTGCATCTTCCGGGCCGTTTTTTTACGGCAATTAGCAAGAAATGGACGGAATCACCTCCCTCTCCGTAGTCTCTCATCCCGTATACGAATACTCCACCTGAAATCTGCACCACTTCGGATTCGTGGGGTGATGCCTTTAAAATATATTATGCGAAAACGACATCGACATCTGGTCATCTCGTTCATTTTCTTCAGGAAAATTTGTACTTCACAGCTTTTTGATGTCTTGTTATTATCACTCTTTTTTCATGTCGGAACATGTTTCTAAAAGCAAGAGTAAGAGTAGGACTTTCTCAACGAAAAATCCAACAAGAGAAATTGATAATGTTGAAAGAATGGTAAAGTTCTCAGTTTTGTGCTGATACCACTTTTTTTACATTGCATAATGCCTTTCAAACCATCTACGAGCAGTCTTTTTCCAATGGAAAATATTGCAAAAGAAAATGAGAACTTACTTGTTGCTTTGCAGTACAGTACATTATGCGATCAGATGCGATCTCCATGCCTGTCCATCTCACTCATTTTGCTTAGGAAAATGTGTGCTCTGCAGCTTTCTGATATACTAATCATCCGTCCTTTTCAATGTGCCCTACACATATTCACTTTTCTGCAGTTGAATATGCCGTATGATCACAGTCGGGTTCTTGTCGTTGTACTCATTATTCTTGTGCGAAATTGACGTCGTCTTCAAATAAGGATCCGAAGTATTCGACAGCAAAGAGAAATTTCCTATTCTTCTTTTCATTGCAGTTATATTGTCAGCTATTTTTAACTTTACATTACATTACATTTTCACATTGCATTTTACAGAGCTTTTTTCTTCAAAACTTCGTTGTACACTATATTTTTCACTGATGCATGCGGTGTATGGGCCTTAAGTCTGAAGTTCTTACAAGGAAGAATGTCACGTAGAACACGTGACGAATCGTTTTGTGGCAAATACACCCCCACCTTGTTGGAGGAGTTGTCCTTGCGCTTCATTGGTAGTCATCGCAAAATCAAAGACGTACGGGGCAGTCGTCTATCCCATTAGTTGTCAATCCTAGTTAGTTTATTTGGCTTCCACGAATAAAATAACATCCAAACGCAGAGCGTCCCAAAGTCTGTACTTTCATCGAGCGCGTCCAGCGACCGTTCAGAACGTCCAGATTGCGCAAAAGCATGATGACAGCAATTTTCTTTAGTCGGTGCTCATGAATTCCTGTGGCGGGGGTCAACGCTCTTGTATAATGTACACGCGCATCTTCTGGATCGGATGTGCATAGTCGCTAGAAAGCGTCTCGTCTTTGTAAGGGCCACAATTGCCCCTTTCTAAAGCCTGCACTAGTAATCTCGCCAAAAAAATCTCAGTTACTGTACTTTTTTGACACCCGGATTTCAAGAAATCTATGTTTCGTCTTCGTTCGTTGCCATTGCGTATGTCCAAGAGGAAGGTCGCCCATTCAAATTCAGCTTCTCGAGCTCTCATACAGGTTGTGGTGCGAGAAGTAAGTGTTTGCTAACAAAATAATAAAACCACTGGGTTTTGCTTTAGGCATTATTTATTTATTCATTTGTTCCTTACATCGTAATCCATGTGTCTACGAATGGAGTATACAATGAGCAAATAGCACAAATAACACCAGCAAAATAATAGCGATGAGTACATACATAGGTTGCTGAATACAAGTGAAGAAACCTTTAATTGCTTGCTTGCTTAAGGAATCTGTTAACAGCTTTCTTAAATACTGAAAGCTTAGTGGGCGTGGGTTTTTTTCTGACATAATTGAGTAGTCCAAGCCAGCTCTGTTAACGAAAAAGTGTTGTCTCACTGAAGACCTAGAGAAAGTAAACTTTACCTTAAATGTAGGGCCACGTGTTATCGATATTTTAAAAGAGAAAAAATCAGAGATTTTCAGACTAGTGTAACCATAAAGAGTTTTATGAACCATGATAAGATCGTTCCTCCTTCTTCACAATGGAAGAGGTTCTAAATCAAACAGTCTATTTCTGAGTGATGCACATGGTATTGCATTATAATCAATTACACAGGATCTGATCTGATTTATTGACAAAACAACACAGGCAAGAACATTGCATTTCAATAATTCATGAACAGAAAATTGCAGGTGAGATGTTCTGTCCGTTTCCGCTAATGCATTGTTGATGTTGGTGATGGTTGTTGCTTTTCCCAGCAGATATGTGATGATTTGAGTGGTTTGTTGAGGCATTCATTTTCTTCAATTCATTCGAGGTTCGAGGCTGCCCTCGTACGTAAGATGTAATGATGAAGCCGGGCGTAAATAAGCACGTGACTTGGGGTATCCTCATGTGGATAGCTCAGAAATTCACGCCGAACTTCCAATAACGACTCGCTACTTCTATCAAAGCAGTCATACGCGAATACACGTTGCTGCAGTGTTTACGGCTCTGTGATAAAAGAAGGAAGTGAAATGTTATGAGGCGTAGAATAAGCTACAACACGCTACGATCGCACGTTCCTCCTGTTCTGATGCCCGAGTAATATGCATTTCCATAACACCTGCTACCCACTCAATATCCTGTTCTCAATATCAATATCCTGTTAACCTGAAGCCGGTGAATCTTGAAAAGTGATTGTAAAACGAAATTTGTTACTGATGAGTTGACACAGTCATCTCGTTCTCCGCACTCCACTGTGCAAAATTTGTCGGAACTCGGCTCCAATGATGAATAACATACCCCCGAATGGCCTGTCGTTCTATATTACATGACATCATGTAGCAAACATTCGACAGCTTCAAGGGTGCATTTGGAGCCATTGCAATCTTATCCCGTATGAAAATTTTGATGGTCATAAGTTCTCGTGCTTCCTCTTGTTGGCGCTTCGTCAGAGGTGTGCGATGTCCATCGACCATTTGACTGGAACAACGGGAAGTGAAAGTACTTGTCTCACATGAAACATGACGTATTCGACCAAATCTCTTCCAAGCAGTATCATCATCTGATCGGCGACGTTGAAATAGGCGTCAACAATCCTTTCTGCAGCTAGTCCTCTGTTGATGTAATCATCAGCCACCGTTGCCAAAAACTCAATCATTTGGTCCTCGGCGTTTGCGACTTCACAGTAAGAGACCAAGGTAGCAAAAAAGACGTAAGATTAATGCTTTCTGAAACTGTGCATCTTTGCCAATACTCTATAGCAGATGACATCATGAACGAATCCGGAATTCTTCGCTGGTTCAGAAAGCCCTTCGTAAGCTGATCCATCCACAGTCCTGTATCTCGTGGTGAAACTGTGTACATCTGTTCAATTTCTTTGCCCGCTCTTGATCGAGGTCAACACTCGTAACATGGAGTAGAAGAATGCTCGGGGATCTGGTAGAGGTAGGGTAGAAGTAGAGTAGAAGCAATAGGAGGAAAGAGGTCACAAGCATCAATTTTCATTTTGAAAGACGTCACTCGTTCGTCGTCTTCTCACAGAGCTGATTTAGGTTCAAATGAGTAGTGACCGTTGTGGGGCGGTTTTTGGCACGATCGAAAAATTATCGATCTTGTCCAGCAATGAACTGCACAGTTCGACACTTAGGCAAATGAATTGTACGCCAGTATACCGTGTGGTTCTTCTCTTGCATGGAAAAGACAAAACCTCTGCAAAAAGACTGGAGTGGTCTTTTTCAATGCTGATCCTCAATCGTGTCCTTTTTACTCGTATATGTATTTCACCGCAGAAATCGTACCACAGCGGAACTTAATAAGTAGGTACATATTAGCTGGCACTATCCACTCATGCAAACTATGCTGAAGTGACGTTAACGTGTGATCCTCAAAGCAAATGTTGGTCCTACTAAACCTCCAAAAATCTTTTGAGAGGAAAGAATGTGTTATTCAATGTGGTGGTAAACCCAAGAAATTTGGCTAACAGGAAAAGTGCACTACCACTGCGCTGTATCTGCAAAACAAACACAAGAACAAAGCGGACATAAATCCTCCATTCAAAACTTTCACTAGGCATTGAAAATTAGCTGCGGCCGCTGTAGTCTTTACACTAGCACAAGCATTCGCATATCACGGGTAGCCCTAGCATTCTCACCTTACCGGAACGCCTGCTGTTGTTGTTTTGCTTCCTTTAGTCCTCGCTGGCTGCTCGTTTGTGGTCTATCAGGCGAAGAGAATACAAGAGCGGCTCAGACCGCGCAATTATGGAGTATATCTGAAGGATAACAAATTGCCACAAATGCTATAGATTCGTGCTTCACCTTTCGTAGCGTCGTACATAATGGAGGACTGATATCGTGTTTCAACATGGGAGAATATGCGATGTGACTATGTGTTTTTCAAAATGTTTTCAATTGAGCATACACGTCAATCAAGTTTACACATGTATGCACAAAAGCATGTTATCTTCGTTGGCTACTATCGTTTTGAAAAAAAAAATTACGCCATTTACGACACAATCCCTTCTCAGCTGCTCACAGGTAATTACAATCCCTATTACCCTCTTAGAAGAATTTCGGCGAATCCTCAAAAGCAGTGGAAGCCACATCCAGACTTCTCATTGAGGGCAAATCTCTGACACCAACTTCCCAAACGTATAAAAGAGCGGAGAGAATCAAAAACACTGAATCATATCTTTTTTCTGTTGTCATGCTCTCTGCTCTAAACAGTAGTAGGCGACTTTGCTACTATATCACACCACTTATTTATCCATCCCTCTCACTTTCTCCCCTTATGTAAAAGTGTCACCCCGAAACAGAAGGTGCCTTTCACCACATTGTTATGCCCTGTCCGTTTTCGAACAAGCGAATACTACATGTCTTCGGATACAAGACACAGACCTCCACTGGTTTGAGAGCAAGTACTAGATACAGTCTTCTTAACATCTAAAAATAAGGCAAAGAGCATCAAAAAACATTAAATTATATCTTATCCTTTTAAACCTCCTCCCAGTTTTGCAGAATTTCGACAGGTGCGAATTCGCTACTTTTTTACGTCGTCTGATACTAAGTCACACCCCCAAGTTGAAAGGGTTTGCCAAACTGGAAAGGACCGCATCTAAATACAGTTGCACATTGCGTCCCATGGACGTGACAATCATTATGTTGGGGGATGTCCGCTCCGGGAACAGCCATCTTTATCTGCAAGCCACCGAGTCGAATCCATTTTCAAGATAGAGTGCAGTCGAAGTAGAGTCACTACCTAACTATCCACTCTTCGTCACGCTACAACAGTCGATCTGGAGTACCAATCAAGACGGGCGAAGTAATCATCAATTGTAGACATGAAGTTGTTGTCGTGACCTCCCTATCCTCGCTGTTTTACTCGTAGATGTACAATGGACTATGATGATCATTATTTGTGATTATCAATATTTGTGGTTATCAATATCAATATTTGTGATTTTGATATACTCCTCGCGTTGGCCCATGTGATAAACTGGTCCACGTAATGACTTGTGAGGGCTAGGTGATGTGTCAAGTCAGTGTTTTTACTCTCCTAGACAAGTTTGGTACCAAATTATCGAAGGCCTTGGTGGGCACCAGGGCGGATTCGAACCTCCGGTCGATCGTGTGAACAGCAGAACCTCCTACCGACTGCGCAACACCGAACTCTGTTGAGACTCGATACAGGAGGTTATGGCACATTGAGTCTTATCGGCAAGACTGACCAACTCTCACACACTTTGATGTCAAACAAACGGTCTAAGATTGTGTGAACAATCTGCGTCAATTCTGCATAATTGTCCAGTTTTGACGCATTCGTTCCTGGTAATCATTTTATCGAGAGGGCAATCTGAATTAGTTCGACATTGCCGCACAGTACAAAGTACAATTAGGTATCATCCAGAGATAGAAACTACACATATTTGCAATTTTTAGGTATTATGAAAAGAAGAAAGAGGGGAATGGGTACAATTTCCTGTTCCGTAGTGCGAAGAAGTATATTGAAGTACGGGAGATAGAGAAAAGAGGGATATAGATGAATTTGAGAGACATGGAAAATTGCGCAACATGGCATATTTCTTATTCTAATGCTCTAATCATTGTCAGCATCTAACTTTCAGGCAAATCTTGGAACTTTTTTCAAGCGAAAGCGTTAAGCGCTGCGCGTTGCGCAGTGTCCCTAACATATATGGATCTCTCTTTTAGTCTTTCTCTTTTCTACTTTATAAATTTTACCGTCGATAGAGAACGGTTCAGTTTCAACAAGCCTTTCATAGATAGGCTTCGGGATAGACTAGTTACACGTCCATGAACCTCAAACCTTCGATTTTGAATCGAAGAAGTGGTGGCGTATCCCAAGCGGATTGATTGACGCCAGGCAATTTATCCTTTATCCTCCACTAAAATGCGATACGACTTCAACGATTTCAGTTTTTCGCTGAAACAGAGATGCCAAATGGCGAAGGCCCCAATGGTTTCAACGCATTCACGACCAAGCGGTTTTTTGCGTAACTGTCGCATGGGACCACGTACATTTTTTGTTGTGCGCGGAGTATCTGGCTACATTGCCGGACAATGTCCCAGAAAACGGATTTTTTTCAACTTTTGAGAAAATGGTGAAGTGTTAAGTGATAAATTTATAATACTGAAATGAGAATCTAGTTGAAGATTTTAAAAGTTTTTGGAAGTTTAGAAAGATACGGAGACTTAAAAGTTATCGATGTCCATGGAATGTTCGATGTTGTTCAAGACTCCAAATTCCGATAACTACAAATAGCCAAAGGATTTCAAGATTAGCACTCAACTTTCCATCCAATAGTTAATGTCCTACAACAAAGACGTTGCTAAACTGAAGAGTGGTTTCGATGAGTTACCGGTGATGAAGAAGAACCCTTCGCTGATGACGAAGCTGTTGTTCAAAAGTTGGTTGTGTCTGCAGAATCAGAGTCATCCGAGGATGATGATGATTATGATGAGAGTTGCGACGATGAAGAAGAAACGAGGGCTGCGGATGTTTTCATCCACTACACTGCTCTGTCTAAGTTACATCTGCTTGGATTGCTTCCAAACAAGCCACAAATCCCGTTCTACTTCAAAGGTTTTGTTGTTGCGTGCTACAGATTTACTTTCGCCGGAATGCGGCTCTCATATAGATGTCCAGGGCTCTGAGAGGCCTATCAACTAATTTCTCCTCTTCCTGAATGAAGAGTTACTGAGCCTCACAACGATACAGACTTCGGAAGATGATGAAGAAGAACAAAGACTGGACAGAGACTACCGCCTATGAACTCAGACACTTCATGGGCATCTGTCTGTATTTGGGCACTGTCCTTTTGCCAAAGCTTTGCGACTACTGGTCCACAGATCCTATTCACCCAGATTCTCGGGCAAAGAGATCTAAGTCGATTGAAAGAGAAAATCTCGGGAGCAAGCAACAAGAACAGTACCAAAGCTGTTACTGTAGGCTGGCCGATCAACATGGACGCCAGCATGCCAAAACCTATGCCAGGAAGTCCAGAACTCAATGTTATGTCTGTCAAAGCCTCATCTGCTTGATTTGAATTTCGAAAGGGCAAAACATCTTGTTCTACTCCACAGGTTTCATTGTTGTGTTATATTGTTTGATATGTATGAAAGTATGAATAAAACAATAACCAACAAAGATCTTTGTGGACCATGTCAGCTGTAGATACTGACGAGCTCACTGACTCATATTATACTATTAAACATTTGATGACTACATTTGATGATGATGATTTTTATGATGTTGTTCACCAACATCGTCGGACATTGTCCCACTCGGCAAAAAACGTGTCCGATAATGCCGTCGGATATTCTCCTCAATGGGTTCATGGAGTCAACTGCTTGCGAAATGAGATTCATTACAAATTTAATCATGACCGTCATCATCATTCAGAGTACACACATTATTCACTAAGTACTGCACAATATTTGAGCAGATCTCAATAATCAAAATACAGCCACAACACTCAGCTCTCGCTACAGTACCGGAAAGCTACCCGAGTTTTAAAATCTTTGTTTCCACAGAATGGCGCATGAAAAGCTACATAGTCCTAACGATAAGTTTTCCATTGGCTTTATCGTTTTCTTTGCTCTTCGGGCACCTCTATGATCTTGGTTTGTAGGGACCCATGGTCTCTTCCATTTTTTGCGTGATCGGCATTTCTTGTGGTGGTACAGTTATGTGGTAAATTCTCAAAACCGGTTGTAGAAGGAGGCTGACTGCGCACAGCTTCAGAAAAAGTGAAGCAATAATAAAACTTCTTCATAAAGACTTTATTCGACGAGCGCCCGAAAACTATGGTTTATGTGAAGCCGCCGAAAAAAACTCTTTATTATCGATTACTTTATCGACTCATTTAGGGAGCTCCAGCCACAGTAACACGAAGTAACACGCGTGGCTGGAGCTCCGAGGGAGGACAAATTGGTGATACAACTCGCGACAGCTCCTCCTGCCGCTACTGAAGCGCAAGCGGCGTTTGCTTCAGTGACGCCGCTCGGCAATATTACCATCAACCTCAGCGCCACCTAAATGAGTCGATAAAGTAATCGGTAATAAAGAGTTTTTTCGGCGGCTTCACAAAAACTTCTTCAATTTGAAGTCTTTGAGGAAATGTCTTGGAATCAGAAGAAAATATTGGACAGGCGAAAAAAGGATTTTCCTTCTATCATGACTATGGAGGATTCTAATCGCAGATAATTTCACAAAAAAAATTGACAGAAATTGAATTTCCACAAGCTTAGATCTTAGGAGCGCCATAGGAGCGAAAAAAGAATGGTAAAAAAAAACATTGCAATTGTTAAAAATACGTAATCTTATTTATTCACTACTACACGAGAAAAAATTATGAAAAATCATAAAAAGCAGGAAGAAAATGGGTTCGGGGAGCTTTTCGCTGTGTAGGGAACTGAGTGCACGCCTTCACCGAGGACGCTTCGCGTTGCGTCACCTTGCTACAACTCGTCTTTTAGAAATTGCCCGTACAGCCGACTGTACCTGCAAAAAAAAAATTTAAATTAACTTCCATTCTTAAAAGTGCAAGTGGTTTGTGGGAATGAGTGGGCGACTATGTCATGTCGTTGTTTTTAATCTTCATAACTCAAGGTCATAGATAAACTCGAAAGAGTTCAGTATAACTTTACCAGGAAACTCATGATCGGGTCCTGTGGAGTTGATTATAATGCAATACCTAGTGCATCACCCAGAAATAGACTGTTTGATTTAGAACCTCTTTCACTGGGAAGAAGGAGGAACCATGGTTCATAAAATTCTCTATGGTTACACTAGTCTGAAAATATCTGATTTCTTCTTTTTTTTAAATCGTGGCTCTACATTTAAGATTAACTTTACTTTCCCCATGTCTTCAGTGGGACAACACTTTTTGTTAACAGAGCTGGCTCGGACTACTCAATTATGTCCAAAAAAATACCCACATCCGCTAAACTTTCAATAACAAACAAGTAACTAGAGGTTTCTCCGCTTGTATTCAGTAACCTATGTGTGTACTCATCGCTATTATTTTGCTGGTGGTATTTGTGCTATTCGATCATTGTATACTCCATTCGTAAACACATGTATTGCCATGTAAAGAATAAATAAATAAATGTCGTCGGTTTTTCGGTGCTCGACCAGAGTATTACATTAATGTGCACAACACTTTTTCACTCGAAATCTGATTGTAAGTTTTTATTTGAAATTTTCACAACGAAGATGTCATCAGAGAGCACTTGTTTGGTGGCACAGAGAATGCATCGACTAAGTCCTTCGAGGATATCTTTACTAGATAATACATGGCTGGACATTAACAACGACATAACACAAGCCCGTCCAAATTTCTTTTGGCTTATTTTTCGGAGAGAACCGCCCTTTGACATCCCGTGGGAGTATACAGAAGAAGTAGCACACACTACGCCTACGCATAGTGTAAGAATTACTATGTGGTCTGAACAACACCAGGATGGAGACGTGGGAATGCGCCAGTTGGCGAGTCCTTTCGGACTTTCGGTGCTTTATTGTCATAACCGCTTCTCTTCTTCTGCATGTGCAATGTTCTCGTGTTTAAAATTTTGTTCAAGTTCTGTGTGCAGAAAATATTTTCTCTCGAGATTCAACCTCCTACTAGACTGTTTCAAAAAGAAGTTCTTTCTCGTATTGACACTCAAATTTAAAAAAAAAATTTAACTCAAATTTAAAATTGGATAAAATTATGAGAAAACCCACAGTCTGAACATCAAGGTACCCGGAGCTATTTGGAAATTCTGCAAATGAAAACTACTTTTAGTTACTTTTCTGATTTGAAGATAACAGCTCCTCCTTGTATAAATTTACATTAGATCATCCTACAACAATTTTTCTATTTGATATATGTTAAGGAAATTGACAATTCAATGAATATAAAATTATTAATATTATTTTATGTGATTGTTAATTATTAATTATTAATACACGGTTGATCAATTTTGATTTTGTTATAAGTTGATTTTTGATTTTATAGATCATCCTACAATCTTCTTCGATTCTAAAAGAAGAAACTTCTGTCGGAAATTCTTGGAGAATTCACGGGATGAAGTTGGAATTGCAATTGGAATTTATGTCCGAATTTCTTTCTGTAACCATCTCCTTTCGAACATTTCTTGATCTGTTTAGACTAAACTTTGCGCAAAGGCCCATCAGAATCAAACACAAATTGTGGAGCACTTTTTCGAACCATTCCTCCGTCTATCGCTACTTCAAAATTCTTTGATTCCCCGGAAGATGAAAAGTTCCAGGATTGTAATGTGCAAGCGATATGTTCGTTTTCAGCAGAAAGAGGTGCAAAGAGTTGACAAAGAATTGGTTTTCATAAGATATCGAGTTACAAACCAGGAGGCATAAAGTTGCTGAACAAAAAAACTAACGGAATCTTTGACGAAAATTGTAATGTACACCTTTCATGAGCACAAGGGCTAACGACAAACCTCAAAAATTTCGCAAGCGTTGGAGATCAGGATCTAATCTTGGTCGATTATAGTTTTCTTTAATCTCACAGAATATCTCGGGAAATTCCTCTCACTCACCTTACGCTGATTTTCTTTCCTTCCCTGTCTCATTGCTTTCTTTCCTAAGCAAGCGTAGTGTTTATTTGCAGCGCCCACTCCATAGGACCCATTCGAAAACCACTGGTTGCGGAGATCTTGTGTGTTGCTGTTTGTTTGCTCACTTTTTCGCTCTCAGTTTGGGGATTGTACGAATTACGAGCTGAGACTGTCACTTAAGCAAAGCTGCGCTAGATAGTTTCCTCCTCGAGTGATGTTGCACCTGCTTCCTCTCTTCTTTTAGTTAGTTAATAAATATATGTCCGCCCAAAGTCATCTTACACCTTAATTGAAATTGTATGTTCTATTTGTCCCATCACCTCGATCACCTTGACTCTTGACTTGAAAATCGAGCTGGTCGACCGGGCGCCAGTAATTTTTCCACTTGTCCCGATCGTGTGCTAGTGTAGCCCAATGGTTTTTCCTTTAGCGTGGGACATAAGAAGCATCTAATTCTTCTAAGGACTTGAAAACTACAGGAATGCCACGATATCTGCCCCATAGGCATTGAAAAGTTTTCCTCATTCAACTTTTAAACTGTTAGAATCTTAAGCAGTTTTAGGCAGCAGTGCACATTTCTCGCCACAGGAGATCACAATCAGTTCCACCTAATCCAGAAAAAGACGTCAGAAGCAGCCTTGGCTGCACCTGCGCGATCCCGCATTTCTGAGCTTTTAGTGTGGATCTAGAACGCATCCAAACGCTTGCGCGCCGCACTACGATACGACGATGGCCAGGGGCTTCTTGAAAGCATTGAACAGTTCGGTTTCGTTCTGAAGTCGCACCCTTTTGTTACCTCAATTCTTGGTGTCACGCGATTTTCTTCTGCCAATAAATACTTCCTTCTTACCTTCTTTAATACAAAACGGTCTAGCCGTCTCTTCAATGTAGTCGTCGCCGCATTCTTAACAGAAAATCAAATAAACATTATAAGGGAACATACACCATTGTTTTCCGGGGAGGCTTTGGAATCCGACTTAATAGAGATATGGTCGCACCAGGAGTTGCGCACAAGTCTCTGCTCAGCATTTTTAGGAAAAGGTCTACGATCGCTACAGATTCCTGGATTGGCTGATCCTAGACAGCGCCGAGCAGCCGCGTTAACTCATCAGAAATAAAAGGTACGGTAGCTACACGTCACAGGATTTTGTACAGTCATTTTCTTCCTTATCGAAACAGGCTTCGAGCGGTTCATGAGCCTAAGATTGCTCTAAGAAACTGTAGGATTGCAAACAATTCCGTGCGACTAGCTATCTGCACCCAGTCCTGAATGGCATTGCTAGCCTCGTCGGAAAGAAAAAATGTTCAAAAATGATATTTCCTCTAAACCGTGCGCTTATACAATCATTTTCTTTGTTAGCTTAACAGACTGTACAGTACTCTGCAGTGTTGCTGAGATCATTATACGATTGTGTACGAGTCGTGCAGGAATTCTACGAGGATTGCCGCAGAGGCTCTGAAGACAGCGAAGGCACCATCCAGAACCGCGACTTATAACAGCCTTGTTTGCTGCTCTAGTTGAAATGCAACGGCTTTTCATTGGAAAGGAAAGAAGAAGTAGCCGATAAAACTAGCGTAAATGTACTTCTAACATCAATATGTGTTATACAGGATCCGGCTGAACTCGTCCACCTCTTTTTAGTTTTATTACCTTGAATGTGATCCTCAGAAGGTGCTTTCATCAATACGACGAAAGAGTGCTTGATGAATGCCTGTTTCGTACTTTATGATGACGTTCGCAGGCAAAAATGAGTCCACAAAATCCATTTTTCGCTTGACCGTTCATGGCTGTTGAAGGGGCATTTTTGAATCGAGCGTTCGGGAGTATTTTTTAAAACTGGGGTGACTTATGGGTGGGTTGGATAACAACGGGTAAATGCCGAGTTTTTCTGAAGGTTGAGTCGACTGGTTAAAGCCGAGAGCATTTTGCAAATATCTTCCTCGTGCGGCATGCTCTAACAGCAGCACAAAAACATCGAGAAGTAAGACTTCTCCTGGAGATGGAGATTTACCAGCAATTTATCTCCATACATCACAACATCCGTCTACTTGTTATGAAGGTAGGGAAGGTAGAAAAAAAAGTTGTTTCTGAAAAGAAAAATATGAAGATGAACTTGTCCACTTTCTCACAGACTTTGTGTTGTTCTTTCGTGCACGGTGCTGTAGAATTTGTTTGTGTAGAATTCGTTCTAAACTATATCTATCCAAACTTTTTCGACTTCATATTTCTTTCTGTCGCTACTTGAAAATTTATTTGTTCCAGGACTTATTTATTAAAAAATAGCTGTTTTTCCCGCTGAACTCATAACATATTCAAGGATAGCAAGATAAGATACCAATACAAAGCGGATCGTCTCCATTTCACATCGGATTCCGGACGTCAGCGACTGCTCCTCTCTGTTTGTACTCTCCTTGTTTGTACTCTCCGCATTGCCAATTTCTTCGCATAAAAACACATAAAACAGCATATGGTACATAAAAAAACATATGCGTACTGAAAAGTAAACAACATTTTGCTGAATGAGTCTCTACGCTACACTTCCTTTCGCTATAACAATGACAATAAGTTGGCTCACCGTTCTCGCTGCACCGAGAAGAGATCCGTTCAATTTCCAAGTATTTTCCTTCCAATTGCGGCTGCTGAAAATGGATAGACACGTAAGTTTTACTGAATAAAGCAAACTGCAAAGAATTCTGTAAATCTGTTGTAATTCTGGTTTCAAACGATTCCGACGATTTTTTTTATACCACAAATATTGGAACGCTATACGAGGAGCGTTAATCTAAGGTTGGATCTCAGACACCATCCACAATGAAGAGTTCCAGGTATCGTGGAGGACATTTTAAAAGATAAATCTCAAAAATCATTTCAAAGAAAAATTCCACAGATGCACAAATGAAAACAAAACAAAACAAATGTAAAGGGTTTCGACAAAGCCGCAAATGGTTTTCAAAACATTCACTGATTTCAATTGCACATTCGCTTCCTTTGGTCCCTCTCCGGGAATCGTAGAACTGCTCTCAAGAAAAATACGCAATCGTTTGCTGACCGCATCAACACCACAGCGTACTGTATTGTCTGTTGCACTTACAAAGAAAGTGATTGTATGAGCATGAAATCTCATTTTTGATCTGCCATTCAGCATTGTGTGGTGACAGCCAGATCTCAAAGGATTTGTGGTAATCGTAGAGTTCTTGAGAGCAATTTTAGCAAGAGGCTCATGTTCCCGTGGATTCCTCGAAGTCTGCTTGGATAACGAAGAAGGTGACTACACAAACTCCTGTGTTGTTTGTCTAATTTCCTGTAAGGAATGCGATGATGAGACAGACAGACTCGGAGAGACAGCTAAATACTCAACAAGCCTTTCATCCCTCCGGGGTCGATAAATTGGTACCAGACTTGTCTGGGAGGATAAAAGCACTGACTTGACACATCGGCTAGCCACCGCAAGTCATTGTACAGGCCAGTTACACGTTCGTAAACCTCAGATTCTGAATTGAAGTGAACGTGGGGGCGCATCCCAAGCGGATTGATTAACGCCACAAACTTTATCCTTTATCCTTTAATTACCGGTCTGGAACAATTCGAAATGAATAAACTAGCAAAATAAAACAATATTGATGAGAAACTTTTGGAAAATTTCCAAACTAATCCTAACCTACAATTAACGTTTTTTGAAAGTCAACCCAGAAGCAGTGAACAAAAAGAATGTTAGTGAGAGTTCAAAGAGAAACTAAACGTCCTCAAAGGAGAGCGGTAAGGACTGATATGGATCGTAAGACCGAAGATGGTGAGAGTTCTGGTGGATACAGGTGAAGGAAATCGTCAACATCATGAAATTTACGAACATGCTGGATCAACGAGGAGAAGATATCATTTGTTTGTTTTATTTTTTGAATCTAAATTGAAAAAAAGCATTTCCAATTGCATCATTAGAGTTTTACCCTCGGGCCAAAACATGAATCCTTTGTGAATGACAACGATTACGGCATGAAGGAAACAATTGGCCTCCGGCGAATGAGCCTGTTATCAGCTTCAGCAACAACACCGACCGGGATGTGTAGAAGATTTGGTCGGGTTTTAGATTTCACATCACCTACGAGAGAGAGCCTGAATGTTTATCACCATGGAATTTTAACTTCGAAAACAACATTTCAGATGTTTCAAAAGTTGCTACAAACAGTTAACCTCGAAAGAACAAACAAAATATTTCCTACTTTTTTTTATCACCTAGGTTCCGGTCCCTAAACATTCGGTAAAAAGATGAAACATTGGACAGGAATTGATTTGAAGCGGTGACGGACATCACCCTATCCGAGTCAAAGAGTGGTGTAAGAAACTGCACAGCACGGGAAAGGGTAAAAGTCTGTGATCAACTCCTGAAAAAAGTTTTTGAAACCGCCTTGTCCATTGTCTCCAGCGACAGAGGATAATGTTAATAATCCCCGTGCTATTCAAATGAGGGATCCTAGAAGGTACATATCTGTAAAAGGTCGTATCCTTGATTCTTGTCGAACAGTGGGAAATCCAAACGCTCGAATTCTTTGAATTTCTAAAATTAGAATTATATTGTATTCGATTGAAACCATACGATATCGATTCCCGGCATAGCTGTCATTTGAGGAAAGTAAATGATGGTAGAGGAACAGTTCATCTACTCAGTCTAATTGCTAGTACTGTCACGTTTCCTGGAAGTGATTATATCTAACTTCTAGAAAAGGATAAGGCAAAATTTTTTCTCATAATTTGAAGAATTGGCTCTCAATTGAAAACTTTCCACTCAACACCTGCACTTTTATTGTGTGTATAGCGCATTGTTGAATTCTGCAAATGTTTGGTTTTAGAAAAAGGTGTAAACCTTAAGCGCTTCTTTTTTTTGAAATTTATTCTCTTTGTTTTTCTTTTGAAAAAATCTCTATTTTTCCACATCTCAAAATTCAGTAATCTTTCTCTTGAAGTAACTGTTGACTGTCTCTTAAAAATGTAATGGAATGAGTAGATCATTTTATAAAACCTCATGTGTGACTATGCACCATACCACCGAACATTCACAAAATTCGCAACTGTTTTGCCCTTTTCGATGCTTTAGTCCAAAAAAAGCAAAAAGAATCCAAAGTTGAATGTGTTTGCCCAGCTGGAAGCCAGCTGGAAGTGCGTTTTTTTTTTCTAAAGGGAAGGCAGTGAAACTAAAACAGTGGATGCAGCTTTGTGTACTTTACAATCTCATCGAATTATATTATTTGCAAAGTCTAGGGGAAATTTCCATGTCATCACCTCTAAAATCTCAGGAACCTTCCGTTATCCCGGAAAACGTTGTCCTCTTCTGATGGAATATTAACTTCCCCGGAAAATTCCTCCTTCCAGTAAAGAAATGCATGCACTGGAGAAATATTCAGCTCTTATCATCACTTGGCATCTTTGAAGAGTCTCAGGCACTTCGGGTTCTTTTTGTAGGTTTATGTACCCACATGGTGCTTACACTGAGTAACGTCTCAAGAACATGGAAAAAACCATGTTCATATATTCATATCCAGAATATCGTTTTCCTCGCACGCAATGCCGCCTGTCGGTCCCGACGCCACATCACGAGTTAATTATACTCGTTTAGTACTATGTTACAATTACAATATTGACATTCCAAGAAATCCTTCAAAGGAGTGGATTTGACTTTTAATACTACTTTATTTTACTTTGTAGTACTTTAAGAATTTTGAAAAAGTGACTTAAAGGCAGCATACCACGAATCTGGGGTGGTACTGATTTCAGGTGGAGTGTCCATATACGGAGTCGTAGATTATGGAGATCGGGGTGGTTTCGCTCATCTCTCCCTGAATCCTTGCGAACAGCCGCCTCCAGAATGCTGTTTTGTACGATCCCTTCTATTGCAGCGCGCCACCCTTGCACGCGTAGGGTCCCTTGCAGCCTATCGTGGCACTCCGAATTGATTTTCGACGAATCGCAGGTCGAAGGCGGCGCAAGGGGCGGGGCATTGCAATAGAATGGCGTCGTACAAAACAGCATTCTGGGGCCGGTTGCTTGCAGTGATTCAGGAAGAGATGAGCGGAACTACGCCCGTCTCCATAAATTACGACCCCGTATACGGATACTCCACCTGAAATCTGCACGACCTCAGACTCGTGGTATGCTGCCTTTAAGGAGATGTCCTTTCACGATCTTTGGTCTCGAAACAGTTCGGAAGCGAATAGCTGTTGATCATGCGCAGACATGGATGACCCGTGTCGTGCGTGTCTATCTTTCTTTTTTCTGTTTTTGTTTTTATGTACGTGGAATCAGTGAACGAGCGAATAAACGACTGGTCGAACGAATGAGTCGATTCTTCGATGACTTCTTAATGGAGCAAATACTGAAATTGTTCTTCCTCTTTACTGTGGTCAACGCTTTGGCATCATCATTTTCCGAATAAATGAATAGGTGAATGAATAAATGAATCAGAGAGTGAATCAATGAATGATCAAGGATGAATGACTGGTCGAAGATAAACTGAGGAAATCCCTTCTAATATCCGAAAGAGTAAAATTTAGCGATTTTATAGTAGTCATTAGCTTCTGGCAACGATTAACAGCATTTTAACGCAGTGCGATTTCCTCTTCTGTCAGGGACGTCGACGTCATTAACGATCTAAAGAAGTGCTCGCCGACCTCCCTTTGCAGATTTACATGTGCTTCCTTTCGCAGTCTTTTTCTAGGAATAATGGCGTCTCCGTAAAGGTGTGTTAGTCCAAAATGAGGACAACATCAGGTGTCCAGTCACCATGGTGTTTTAACCAGCTGTATATTGGTTTTTTATTTGAGCAGTACTTGTTCTTGACCGGGATGTATTCGAATTGTATTGTATGGATTCCTTTCCGAGAAGCAAACGGACGCGTTACATTGCCCATTCCTGTTGCTCACATTTCATATCAACATCAAAATTACTAAGAAAAATAACGAATAGACAGAGCTACAGTTTTAGGAAATCCACTCTTTTTCTTCTTTAGATCTGTTTCTCAATTTTTCCTGAAATCTCTTTAGTGAAACGAATTTGAAAGAGTGCTAATTAAATGACTTAACAACGCGGACATCTGAAAAAAAAGATAATTTGCCAAGTTGAGACTACGCCATCTTTTTTCCAAGATTACTTAAATAAAATGTGGTGAATTAAAAATCTATTTTGAAGGAACAAAGAAATATAATGTAATCACTTAACTTATCTTATTCATTTCAATAAAACTAATCAAACGACTTAGTTGACTATAAATCAAATTTCATGGTTGGAATCGCCTTTGAAAAGCTTGTTCTCTCCTGTAGACTACACATTTCACATGCTTGTCGACGACCAAATGCTGAAGGCAGTCATCAGAGACGGTCCGCCTAAACCAACACGAGAGGTTGACCAAGAACTAGGCGCTGACCATTCAGCAGTCGTCCGCCATTTGGGAAAAAATTGAAAAAATTGGAAAAAAAAGCTGAAAAGTTGAAAAAGTTGAACAAGTGGGTGCCGCATGAACTGTGCAAGTCCCAAAGAAACCGCCGTCTTGAGATCTGCTCAACGCTTCTGTTGCACAGAAAAAACCATCCATTTCACGACAGTTACGTTTTTGTTGTTACATGACATGAGAAATGGGTCCTTTACGACAACAGGAAGCGTCCTGCTCAATGCATGGACAAGGGTGAAGCTCCCAATCACTTCCCGAAGCCAAAAACGCACCCGAAGAAGACCATGGTGACTGTGTGGTGGTGTGCCACAGGTGCAATCCACTTCAGCTTTATGAAAAATGGCGAGGCCATCACCGCAGAGAAGTACTGCAAAGAACTGGAAGAAATACGTGGAAAAACTCCAACTTCCTTGCCTGGCGTTATTGAACAGAAAGGGCCCGATTTTTCTACACGACAATCCCGGCCACACATTTCAAAGGTGACGTTACTGGAGCTGAACGAGTTAGGCTACGAGACTCTGCCTCAGCCACCATATTCGCCAGACCTTTTGCCAACCGACTACCACGTTTTCGAACACCTGGACAGCTGCCTAAGAGGTAAAATCTTCCTAAAATAAGGTGATGATGAAAACTACTTCCAGAAGTTTGTGGTCTCCAAAAGCTCGAGCTTTTACGCAAATATGAATTTATGAATAAGCAGACTTGTGTCTTGTTGGCAAAGCACTCCTATCGGTTTTTTTCGACTGGCAAAGTTGGTTTTGAAGCGAGTTATAGCTTTATAGTTATAGTTATAGAGTTCCAACGCGAATGCTTAAAAACGCGCACTATTTTTGCACCAACCTAATATAACATAGTAATCATATAAAAACAATTCCAGCCGTCTAAATTCAATTTCCAATCCGCATGCGAAAAAAATTAATCGTTATGAAACGAGAGACTATTCTTTAAATACTTTGTCTCTCTCAAATTGGACTCATTTCCGAAGCTGCTTGCGAGGACAAAGTGCAGCTCATTGTTTGAACGGAATTTTATTTAAAAAGCGTTTGAGGCACTTCAAGAGCTTCTGCTGCACGAATATCTTCGATATTTTGCCACTCAAGTCTTAGCTTCGACAGCGCTCTCGCATCACGATAATTATTCTGCTGGTGTTAACCCATTAACCGTAACAATTGAATAAGGGCAACAAAATCAGGAAGCCAGGAATCTGACGTAGTTAGGGAATCCACAGCTAGAGATGTGGTTGTAGATTGCGAGATCAGAAGTGATTCCGGTATCTCTCCCTAATCGTTGTAAAAAACGACCTGGGAACCACTTTTGATTATTACGAAGTACGTTAGAACGCTCCCTTATGCACGCATTCCGCCCTTCCCCCCTCCCCTCAGCAATATATTCATAGGTTTTACGTGAATACGCTGGTGAGGATAGCTCATTAATCTTCGACCGCTCGCACGTCGATGCGGCGCGTACACAAAGGTGGCGCGTTCCAACTGGAATCCTGGAAACCGTCGTCTTCTTTCGTCTTCAATGCCGTTTTCCTACGACGATTAGGAAGAGATGAGCGGAACCGTTCCTGGTACCACAACCTACAAGCCCACCTATCGCTTTTCCCTGGATCTCCCCACCATGTCGGATTCGTGGTATGCTGCCTTTAACCACCATATTTTACTCAGTTGATCGAGGACGTCAATTCTAACATATATCTAGCGGGGATTTCTCTAGCGATCTCATTAATTTGTTGTTTTCGTGAACGTTAAAAAACCAAGCGTCCTGCTAATCAAAAATTAAAAAACCAAAACTAAAGTTAAATAACTTTAAAAAATCTCTCTAAAAATTCTGCAACTTCTATCTTTAAGAAATCCTGAAAATTTTCAATAAACAGCTGAATAGGTATTTTCTTCACCGACTACTGAATCTGTACGTTAGGACGCTATAATATTCTCCTGCTGTTTCAGTTATGTAATACATTCAACCTTTTTTTTCGTTCTGAAGCACGAGCAGTGTTAATCACCGTGGGTGTACAAAACTATTTAGTTACTTAGTTATTTAGTTAACAAAGAAAGATACTTTGGTGAATCTTGCGAAATTATCGAAAAACAAAATGAAAATTCATCAATATTAAGTAACATTTTGCTGGTTCTATGATGGTATAATGAGCAGAGCTGTTTGGGCGACCGGGCGGGAAAAAAACCGAGAAATTACTGTAAAAATTACTAGAATTACTAAAACTACTTGTAGTTATTTTTATTACTAAAGAATTACTGTAAATAGTGGAAAGGTAAATACGCTCAAAAATGGTGTCTTAAACGATTTATTACGTGTTTCATGAGTGTGTTCATGTTTATCCAGATTCGTGACTCAGTTTAGGAAAGCAAGCGCTTTTTCTTTTCTGCGCATGAATCATTCTCATTTGGATTCACTCCCAAAATTGAATTTTCTCGTTTCGCAACACTTTTATTTTTATTCTTTGAGTCATTCTCTTCAACTCAACTTGATACTCATTTCCTTCGAAGCTGTTGGAATAGTGCAACTGTCTTGGAATGAAACGCTATAAAAAATATTACTTGTGAATCAGTGCATGAAATTACTTAGTAATTTCGTGCACCGATTCACAAGTATTCCGATTTCGTCACATCCTATTCACCATCACCTTTTTTATTTTCCGGCATCATCCAGCAAGTGTCAACTTTCCAAATGTCCACACTTGAAACGCCCCTATCTGTCATATCACCTCGGACTTCTGGAGAATCAAGGGGGGAATCCTGCATTAGGCTTGTCTCCTGCTCTGTTTCCTTTTTAAAGCGTGGATGATTAATGAGAACGATTTGGTTCTTCAAAGTAGAAACTACCGCATTTAGGTGAACAGCATGAGTAGAAGCAGCACCTAACCACCTACCGCTGGATCTCCGTTTTAAGCCAATTTCAGCGCTTGACTCCATTTACATATCTGAGGAAAAAAGCGAGAGGCGCGAGTGACGATGAGATGGTCCCGCTGTGCTCCCCGTATCGGGCAGTAAATGATGCTTGGAGCTCATCGTTCAATTGGATTTCCTCGGTCATAAAAGCCGCGTTGCTCATCGATTTCTGCAAGGTCGTTCGGAATTAGCCGCCATGAGTCCCCCTACACGTCCGTGACTCAGCCGTCCGTCCCCACTCGGTCCACCCCCTAAGTGAAAGCCCGCCTCCTTATCTGGACTTTCTCCAAAGCTTCGTTCCATCCTCAGATCTCCATCAAACTCTCAACTCCGGTAGCAGATCGATTCAGAGTTTTCTGATCTACTCAGCCTAGTGCTCGGCTGTTGTAGTGGTGTTAATGGCCACGAATACTGAAACATACATGTGCCTCTTTCGTCGACGACGGTAAACACAGCATGATTCTCTCTGTGCACACACGTACACGCACACACACACATTCACCAGCTTTAATTCGTCGCTGTCGTGTCCTCGGATGATTTCGTTCTCACGCGCCCTTCTATACACCGTGCAGCAAACATCGGACCTTCTCCATGCGTTTTTGTTCTCTTTTCCTTCCATTGCCTCCTTCTCCACTTTTTTCATCTTTTCTTCCTGTCTTTACTTTGCTCTGTACCTTTAGTTTCTAAGTAATTCATATGTCTCCTTTTACATTTACTTTTGCACTTCCATGATGAAAAAACCCGTTTTTTCCTAATGAAAGTGTAAATAAATAAACAAACAGATAAGTAAAACACGTCAGTTCTTGCAGGCAGTAAAGGATTATCGTAATTTTTATCGAATTATTCCAACTATTAAAGAGATGCTGGGCGATGGAATGAATGTGTGATTCACAAACGTCGGAAATGCAAATGTTTCACGTCGGCGTTCCATTCCGGATCCTTTCATGCCTGGGAACCTTTAGAACTTTTTTTCAGTTTCATCTTTAGAAGTTTTTCGTGGCAGATGACTATTTCAGTTTTCTTTCCTCTACTTTCTTTTCTTTTTCTTTTACTAGAACCTTCTTCAACATTTCGAAGCTATCTCTGAAGTGGAACATTCAAGTTGTATTCTTCTCGCGAGTTGTCTCCAAGTGCCACGTACATCCAGTTCATTTGGATTTCCATATTGTCACTTACCTCATTCTCCGATTCCCATACTCTATTCATCTCCTCTGACATGGCTCTTCTGACACTGACAAATATCAACTACCGTAGTTCTACCCATGTCGAAACGTACGATTTTACTCCGATCCGATAGAAGCCCAATACTGTAACTTCTGCTTAAGACTCCATTCAAGCAATTCTTTTCGCACCGATAGCAACTGATGAACTTAATTCGATCATGAATCTCGGCAAATCCACTTTTTACTACCTGGATAGATGAATGTTCCCTTCTTCTTCTTTTTTCACACCTTAATAACGTTACTCGGTATGAACGGACTTATTTTTTTACTTCAAAGTTTCTGGAAAGAAAATATACCGGAATAATTACGAGAGAACTTGTTTCTCTATTAGTGGAACATTCCTTCTAAACGCAAAGACGCAAACCAAATGGGATCCTTTAGTCTTTCCGCTTTTTTGAAGCGAATCAATTCTGCTCGTTGGTTTCTGTTTTTCGTAAAGCGGCAAGCTCGGGTCTTTAAAGCAGAAGCACAAACATCATTGAATTAACTAATCCCTACTTCAAAAACCTCACCTGAACAGTATGTAAAGTATTTGCAAACCAGACTTAGTGATCCTCTCCGAATTGCTTTGACGTTTTGTCCTGTCCGGAACATTCGTATAATCAAATAAATTCTTTTCCCGTTCACCTGTTTCAGCTGTTATTTCCCAGTCCCCCAGGTCCTATTTTGTCTAAACGAGAGACATCGTTGCCTTGTTTTCTCGTTTTCTCAACTTAAATTTTGAGAGATAATGTTGAAGCCATTGATTCCTCCTAAATATTTACTATTCTTATCGCTCCACTCGATTTTGTACCTATTCTACTGCGAGAACAGAAAATAATCAGAACGTTAATTCTTTTAATTCTATCAAATTTTATTATTAAAACTGAATCATAAAGTCTCTGGTGTATCAATCTACTTGGGATGCGCCAACGAGTTTTACTGCGATTCGTAAACGTTGAGATTTTGAACGCGTATTGGCCTCTACAATGACTTGCAGGGGCCAGCCGATGTTTCAAGTCAGTGTTTTTATCCTCCCAGGCAGTTCCGGTACCAATTTATCGACCCCAGAGGTATAAAAGACTTAATTTGCACTATTTTATAATAATAACAATAATAATAATAATTTCGTTATAATTTTTTATTATTTGCTTACGCTGCTTGTTTCTTAGAGGGGAAAGAGCACATGTGAAGAAAATGAAGGAGGAAATAGATGATGAAAATTTCAGGATTTTAAGAAGTCAGCTAATTTTTATCGCTGAGCACATTGGAATAGAGTATTAAATTATGCGGAGAGCGAGTTCCTTATGACTCCTTGGTCGAAAAACAAAAAAAAAAGCTCGTCTAGATGAAGATTCGGAAAAAGATCCAGATGTTTGGCATCATATGTTCGAAAATCCAGCAAACTCACCCGGAACTTTTGAGAGAGAGAGTGTTCTAACTTGCTTAGGGTTTAAAATGTTGAAAGTTGAATTCACCCTCTTAAAACAACACTCCCCACTCAAAACACTTAAAACTGTATCCATAGATCAAAATTGCTTAAAACCAGTTACTGAGGCAGTTCTGAGTTCTGAGATTGTGGGAGAATAATAGGCGCTTCATGGCTGTGACTGCACCAACAAACCCGGGTCCACAAAACAGCGCCCATATCGCAGCCGTCCTCATGAAACGACCGGTGTAACATGCCAGGTGTAGCGCCAACAACGCATAATACGTATAGATCTCTACACTGCAGTGCATCGTAAAGGAAGAGAATAAAAAGTGAGAAAAATAAAAAGTGAAAAAAATAAAAAGTGGCGTTAAAGTCATATTGATAAAATGTATAAATACCCATAGACAGTAATTTGAATTAAGAGGTTGTTGTTAATTGTAGTTCCTATATTATTTTAATTATAAGTTAACAAACAATTTTTACACAGCATAAAACTGTAGTAAAACTGTTTACATATTTTTACGCCTCTTTGTTTTTTTTAGGCAAACATTTTTGTTTGTTTGTGAGTTGTCCGCAGCTGCTGTATGCGATATGATTCTCTTTGTACTAGCACCGAATATTTTTTTTCGTAACGTTCAGCTTATTGGAATTTTTTTCGAGCTAGTTATACGTGATATTTCGATGATTTGTGCAGCATAATAAAAGTTGTTTGGTGATTATTAATGTAATTACTCTACTATTACTTGTAATTTATTGATATGTCGGTTACTAATAATAATTATTATTATCTATTAAATTAATTCTGCGAATAGAGTTGTAATTTTCAATGCAACTACAAGTGAGAAGAATTTCTAATTTAAAATGATTTTTTTATTTTGCTTATACACATCCACTTATTTCTGGCTGTGTATCAACTATAAAAATCCATCGGGAAAAGATAACAGCAAAATCAGGGAAAGATCTGACAGAAAATGACTTCAGGCTTTTCTATTTTGGAAATAGCAGCTTCAAGGAGTTTTTTCTTAGCCGAACCTAATTTCTTTCTTTTTTTTGAAACTTTTCGCGTAGCATCAACCATGAAACATGGATATAAATCGTGAAAAATACTATCATTTAGCATAATTTCACTCATTCGGAGAGCTTCAGTGGCTAAATCACCGAATCCTTGGCAAGATGAAGTGCACTTTCCTCCAAACATCTTCAACACGCGATCTGTTAGAGCTATTTGTGGAACTGGTCGAAGTCAAGTGGGACAAATTCGTTCGTTCATCGGTTATGAAGTTTTCTTGTCTTAAATTCTACGATTAGAGACTCGTTCATGATTTAACGCCGAATTCTATGCTCTGATTCATATGGAATCAGATAATTGTTTTTAGCTATTTTTTATTTTCTTGATTTTTAGCTCCTAATTTTACCGATTAATCTTTATTTTTTAGTTCATTCTAACCCCAATCCTCAATTATTGTTCGTGCGAAATTCAAGAAAAACGAAATGATTGAAGTTTTCTGAAAATTGACATTGCTTGCTGAAATTGAGTTGTATGGTACGGAAATAGCATCTCGACGTCTTAAAGCCATTTTACTTTGTTTTTCAAGGTGAAGTTGTAATCTCTATGCACTGCTGACGTCAGAGTGAGGATTTGTTCAGCTCGCATACTCTCATTTTACTCATCACTCCCCTGAGGAAGGTTTTTGACGAGCAACGAGGTAGCATTGTTTATTTTTAGCTTCTAATCATTAAGTAATTATTACATGGGTTAAATTATCGCCATATCTATTTTTTTTGTTCTGCTCTTGCTTTAGGATTGTAAACAGCTACATACGTATGTACGTAGATACGTCAACGCGCCTAAAATTTTTGCATCGCAGATCCTGTTTCCCTGGCAGAAAATAAATGTGTGTAGTTGACAGATGGAATTGGGGAATGTGACCGACTTCTTTTTTTTTACATATCCATGCTGAGCGTTCGTTATCGGGGCTGGTTTTCTTTTGGTGAAATTATCTTATTTTCACATTAATATTTCACTTACTTCGGTATTTCTGTTTCGAATTACTAAAAATAATCTCAATGAACTTATCAAAACCTATACCTTATGATGAAACCTGGGAGCTATTCGTGTTCGCCCCGATTTGTGAATCCTAACACACTCGTCCTGCATGTATATTTCGCGTATTTTATATATGTCCCTCTGATTCTTTATGGTTGTTGGAGCCTGCTTTTTTGTGGAGTATTTAATTTTCCAGTGGAAGATATTTTTCCTGAAAAAATAAAGCTGGAATCGTTTGTGAGAGTTCTCTGTGTGCACCTATTGTTTCTCGTAGTCCATTTCTTTCATCTACATGATCTTCTGCAATATTAAGTTGATTATTACATCAATCCAGAACAAAGATATCGCCAACTCTATGATTTGTTTAGTCTCTTTTGTCAGATTCCTTTCCTCGAAAGTCTGCATCATTTCATGTTGCAACACTTTTCGTATCAGCAAACATTCTTGCTACTTCTTTATTTTCCATGAACGATCGACTTGCACTTTCTCCATTCCAAAACTTGGAGGATTTGAATCTTTTTCTCCTTTTTTTTAAATGTCAGAAATAGAAGGATGGGATTATTAGAGAGGTTTTGCCTGACCCAGAAATAATCTTTTTCTGTTCTCGGAAATCCCCAAAGAATAAAAACTTCTCCACTGCGTATGTATGACCCAAATCTCGACTAGTACCTTCCTTTCTGCTGTTTTTCCTCATTCCCGCGAAGTCCTCTCAAAGGTGGTCAGACAAGATCCTTGAGTTATGTTATACTGTAGAGGCTTTTTCCAAGTTAAGTACACTTGATAGAAATGTGTCATTCCTGAGTGGAGCACTATGTACGCACGGATTTTATCCGACATATTCCAAGTGAATGTCAACTTGATCGACAAAGGCACTTGAAAATGTACGAGAGACGAAAAAATTAAGGATAACACTTTCCACAAACATAAGCGCTTCTTTGAATCGATTCTATTTGAGTTTCTTCTACATCCCTCCGGCATCAACTCGACGTTGAATAAATGTTAGCTCAGTTTTTTTTTTCAATTTATGTTACTATTTACAGAATATCAGGCGCTATTCTATATTTATTTCTATTCATAGTTAATCCATACGAACATATTCATAGTTTTTATCGCTACGTTACTCCTCAACATCCTTCCAGTAACGTTGTAACGTAACCTAACGGTAATTTTGCATGTATATAAGGTTGAGAAGGTTGATTCATGAATAACTTCCATCCAAAAACACGGTACCTATTGTTATTGTTTACTCATACAATGGGTTTCTCAAATAAGGGATTTTTGTTACCGCTTCGGTTAGTCCGGGTTTGACAGAAGTTTAGTGTTGTGCGCCTTCATAGTTTTCTTTCGTTTCTTTTTCTATTTTATTTATTATTTATTATTATTTATTTATTATTTTTTTCGTTTAATTCGAGAACAGAGAATCAAGGAAATACACTTATGCCATGTGATGCTAATAGCCCTGCGGCCATGGCTCAAATAGTATTAAGCGGTGATAACTTATCGGACGGTTAGAAATTGGTTTGTCAAATTCCGTTCTGGAAGTGTGACCTTGAGAGACAAACCAGAGGGGTCGTCCTTCACACTTCGATGGCGATATTTTGGAGTCAGTGTCATTTGGACAAATCCACGAAAAACAATGAAAGAATTAAAGAATTACCCCGGATGCTCACTACATGACAATCACAATAAATGTATGAAAAAACAAAACAGAAGCTATTTATGGCTATATGCATTTCAATGGTGTGAACGAGTGAACTCTGAAGAACCCTCGGAAAGAAAATCCAGTTATAGTTCAATTGTGCCCGTGGTATTCCGTGTTCGAGACCTCAGAAGATCAACAGAATCTCCTCACCCGCTACGAAAAAGATCTGAGACAATGCGAAACGACGCTAAGCACCAATTCTCGCAGTGCCCAAAGATAGTGTGCGGTCCAGTGATGACTTCGCCCGCGCACAGTTGACATGCCCAGTTTCGACCCGCTGCATCCGTCCAGGCGGTCACACACACGCCTTTGAAATGCATAGTTGTTGTTTAACGTTGATCCCTTTCAAGGATTTTTCTCGTGTTCCTTAATCGGTCACCGAGACCACAAACCATCCGCCTTTTCATTCTTATCGGTCCTTTTATCAGCTTTTTTATAAGAATGTCTGCAATCGTTCTGACTAAATGATTGGGGTTTCTTGGGAGCGAAGATCCTTTTCTATATCAGAATTCTTGATTTTCCACTATTGCTGTTCGTTAGTTTGTACAGAATAACTCTTAATTGCTTGGATCAGTTTGTCGTTTATAATTTTTCATTACTTTAAACAATAATCCATGAGTAGGACCAAATAGTCTTGACAGAGTCACTTTTTTCACTAGTTTTTTCGTTTCGTTCGCTCCTAGGACGACTCTGAGATCGTAGTTTGTGCGGATACAGTTTCTGTCCCATTTCTTCCCAGGGAACCAGCAAGTTTTAGTATGTTGGGAACCAGTAAGAGGTTCAGCTGCGATTGCGTGATCTTGGTTCCAAAACGCCTAGGTCCAGCCAAGTTCTTTCCATCTCCTCGGGGTCGCCAAATTGGTGCCGGACTTGTCTGCGAGGATAAAAACACTGACCTGGCACAGGCGGCTAGCCTCCGCAAGTCGTTGTACGAGCTAGACACGCGTTCGTAAACCTCAAATCATTTTGAATCAAAGTCGAACACCAACAGGGGTTGATTAACGCCGTGCACTTTGGTTTAATTGTTTGGATATTTGGATGGCTCATCTTCACTATTCATCCATGCCCAATCATTGCCTCCACTCATTTTTTCCTCTCGCAATCATCACGGAATAAGATAGACATTTTTGCAAATAACGACCAAATCCAGAACTATTAATCCCATCCGGCTGAACTCTTTGTTGGTTAGGGAATGTTGCAATTACATCTTCTAATCTCCGTGGAGGTCTTGCTCGATGGCATTTTTCTGTTTTTTTTTTCTTTTCCACATCCATGAAACGTGTGACGTAAACTTTTAATGAATTTCTTTATTGCTTGCTAAACTTTAGGTTCTAATCCTTTTTCGCCATAACAGAAATTCTTCATGAACGGTGTCTTCCTTCTGTTTATTCGCACAAACTATTTTTATCTGCTCCATTTAGTTCTCCGAGCATCGCTCCTGTCTTGATGGTCTCTTTTTGAAGTCGTTCGCAACCGAACGTTTCAACAGAACCTTCCATCAACACGTACGCCCCTCGTCGTTCTCCCTAGGGACTGATTTCAATATCTACTGGAATGCAGCTGTGAATAGCTTTGGGTCGTCATTTCGCACTTTCTTCTATCTCCTAAACGGGTGATGAAAAAACTGAATCGATACTAACCAGTTGGCTAACGTCCTCATGTACAAAGTTCCCCTTAGTCGAATAAGGGAACGTTTCGCCTCTATTCTGTCTAATTCCTTCTCACTGTCGAAGGCCACGATGAAGAGCAGCCATCATTCCTGGCTAAGGTTTTTATCCTTTGTCAATGTTTGGATGTGGTCCTTGAACTGAGAACTTGAGGGGGACGGAATCCAATTCGCTTTTGAGGTTGATCTTCGCCAATTGTTATTAATAGATAATTATCTCCGTGAAAAGTTTACATAAAAAAGTTAGGAGAAGTTAATTCAAAGTTCACACCTTACCGTATTCGTTTATTGAGAGGAAAGGTGAGAATAACTTGTCTGTTTATTAGTGCCGTGAACAAAACATTATATTTGTTCCTTTCACAACATTGTTGAACGTGCAATGAGTGCAAGCTGTGCTCGTGTCGCCCTCTATCAGGATTTAAAGTGTCCTGCGTGACAAATGGCTTTGATAGATGTTCATCGGTCGTCATACCCGCTTGACAAACGAGCGGGCAGAGCCATGTGTGCGGATCCTGAGGCGTAGGCAGGTATTGCGGTACAAGTGGATTTTTCTCCGTACTGAACTGACAAACCGTGATTTAACCAGTCTTCACGATAGTCGCCAACAAACATGGATTCACCGTTTGACTTTTTTTGTTAGTCGATGAAAAATTCTGGAAGTAGTTTACGATTGAGGGCAGCATAACACGAAATTGAAGACGTTGATCTCTCCATGAAAGGAGAATGTTATGGGTGTAGATTACGAATATGAGCGCGTTTGCATCCAATTCCCCTTAATACTTCGAAAAGACTACGTTTGAGACGACCTTCCTGCACGAATTTTCCTACGATACACCTTATAACGCCGGCATTGTCGGTTATTCGCCGTTTCTCTCAGCAGCTTATCTATTGGTTTCACTTGAATGGGCCGCTGGGGAGAGCTCATCGATCATCGGTTACTCGCTCGCAAATGCGGCGCTCGCACAATGTTGGTTGTGAAAGTCGCCTCGTGGGAAAATTCGCACAGGAAGACCGATTCTCATGCCGTTTTTCTAGGACGATGAGGAAGATTAAAGCGTGATGATGCTCATGCTCGTGCTCTACACCTCTAATCCTATTTTTTCGAGGATAAATCCTAATAGGGGCGGGTGTAGTGTAGCGGTTAGAGGTTCCGCTTCCTGCACAATCGATCGGAGGTTCGAATCCGCCCTAGTGCTCACCAAGCCTTTCATCCCTCCGGGGTCGATAAATTGGTACCAGACTTGTCTGGGAGGATAAAAACACTGACTTGACACATCGGCTAGCCACCGCAAGTCATTGTATAGGCCAGATACACGTTCGTAAGCCTCAAACGATTCTGAATTGAAGTGAACGTGGGGGCGCATCCCAAGCGGATTGATTAACGCCAGAAACTTTACTTTTACTTTTAAATCCTAATATCGTCAATTTCTTGGCATGTCTTCTTTGACAGGTTTTTCAATTTCCCTTGAAATCGGAAGAACTGAACTCCTCAACTCGCAAGACTCCACTAGCGGCGATCGCGTGTTGTTTCTGCATCGCAGTCCAACGCTCAAGGTCATCTTCACACTTCTTTGAGCAAAAGCACATTAATGTGTGGAAAAATCTACATGGATTTCTCCCCAATTCCTAGCAATGGAAAACCATAAAGAGAATCCAGCTTTGTTCAAAAGTAGGCTATCTTCAAAGGCATCACCCCACGAATCTGGGTGGTGCGGGTTTCAGGTGGTTTATGCCTACACTCAGTCGTAGATTATGGAGAAGAGGGTGATTCCCTCTATTTTTTCCTAATTTCCGTAAAAAAAAAGACCCGGAAGATGCGGCTTTGAGCGTCCCGGCGCACTATTTTCCACAACGAGTTCGCTTGGAGCGCGCCAGTCGTGTGCACGCGCCGCGTCTTCCGGGCCTTTTTTTACGGCAATCAGGGAGAAATGGACGGAATCACCCTCCTCTCCATAATCTACGATCCCGTATAGGAACCCTCCACCTGAAATCTGCACCATCCCAGATAAAGTGGGATGATGCCTTTAGTAAGATGAGCATAAGATAATTGTCACGTAATGCGAGGAAATCTCATTAAAAGGTACCTCATCACGAAATGTGATCAATGTACACATATTACTTTCATAATTGAAGACAAAGAGTTTTAAAGAGGAGAACAACCATTACAGCAAGAGAAAAAATTTCAATAATGCGCATGAATTGTCGAATAAAAACCCCACATTTCGTCGTCAACAACATTCTTCTTGTCCTCCATATGCGCTGTAATTTCGTTTAAGAGAGGTCATTTAGAGAGAGAGAGAGAATAACTTGCAAAATGGTTTTGTCACATTGTTAACGGCGCATTTTTTAATTTTCGTGCGTTATGGGACCAGAGCATTATTTTTGATTTCCGGAGTGAATCCGAGTCCCCGTGACCTCTATCATCTCCTGTAGCGGTTTTTTTCTGCATCTGCTTTTCCCTTGTTGTTCTTGGTAGTTTTTTTTTAACTCTCCGCAAAGTAAATGAGATTATTTTCGTAATTATATGCTGTCCACTACTCCTAAATCCATACGAAAAACGCATGGATAGTGTTGTCGACAATGGGTTAAGAAGTTCTGGTACGGAGCACCTTCAGTCACGTGAATTCATGATATTCGTTTTTATTGTTAGAAATCTTGAATTTCACAGTCATTTGAACCGGAAGATACAGGAAGACATTGGCTTTATCATATACAAATTATTAAAGCGTTCAAGAAACCGCAGAGGCACATCTAATCCAATTTAAATTAAACCTGAGCACGGGAAAGGGATTGAATCTCTCGAAAGTTGCTGTTCCTTCTTCTACAAAGGTACTTCTTTCTTACTTTTGCGCCAAACAAACATCGCAATGTCACTTCCAAAGTCGCTCCTAGGATAGCATTGAGAGACTGTATTATTCTATGCATCAAAACTGTATTAGTTCTATCAATCTGCATATGGTGTTTCAGTGTTTTCATGTTTAACTCAATACTACATAGTTGTATACCACTACTTTATCCGACAAAAAGAGAGACGAACTTACATTTTGGTCTGGAGTTTTTTAAAGAGAGTGGAACATTTGACATGGCTAGAGAAATTCTGTTGCATTCAACTTGCCCTATAAGTTCTCTAGACTCGTTATGGATTCGTCCAAAATTAATTTGAAATCGTGGATCAAGAGTACTTACACTCATCTCCTAGAATCCTAATCCTAATCGTATTTATGATAAAATTTAGAGTGAAATAGGAGTGGATTAGTTACAATCGCCAAGACACATAGCCGCTATTTTTCCCCTTTCTTTCTTCTTTCTTTCTTCAACCAATTTTTCTTTCCTCAACCCGACGTCTATCGAGTAAATACGTAAATGAGTGAATAATAACTTTTGAAGAATTCTGGACGATTCTGTTCGCTCCTGAAATGCGATTCCATGCCGTTAGTTGTCAAACTCCGGCTGTTAGCGACTCCGTCGATATCGACAAACAGCAAAATTCCCACGAGAATTTTCACATTCAGTTTCCGTTTCGTATAGATCTCGAGAACTTCTGCTGTCTATGAATTTTTCTGGTTATTGTTGTCTTGACCATGCTTACGACCATTTCCATACACATGAAGAACGAAATTCCTCAACATTTATGCAAATCTCACATTTTGAAATTCAAACATGCTCTAAGGCAAATGAATGTCATTGAGTGAATGACGAGAAGTTTATCATCATCTTTTAATGCTCAAAAATTCCTTTGCGATTGAATTATGTAGCAGAGTATATCTCTTTCAGATCCTCGGAGAAAAAAAAATTACCATAAGAAAAATTTCGAATAATTCGGTGGAATAGAAAAAAAGGTTAAAAACTGTGTGCAACAGATGAGAACCGTTTGGAAAGCATAAAGGCAAGCGGGGAGCATAAATTTTCGAGCACTTTTGTTAAAATGGCTCCAAAACACTACTCGTTCTTCTAGTTCACCAATTCTTCTGCACTGACTCACTCCACATCTCTATTTTCCCTCATTAAAGGCTGAGGTGGTATGGATTTCAGGTGGAGTATTCGTATACGAGATCGTAGATTATGGAGAGAGGGGTGATCCCGTCCATTCCTTGCTAATTGCCGTAAAAAACGGACCGGAAGATACGGCTTAGCGTGTTCCGGCGCGCTATTTTCTACAAGGAGTTCGACTGGAGCGCGCCAGCCTTGTCCACGCGCCGCATCTTCCGGGCCCTTTTTTTACTTCAATTAGAAAAAAATGGACGGAATCACCCCCTCTCCATAATCTACAATCCTGTGTACGAATACTTCACCTGAAATACGTACCACTCCAGATTCGTGGGGTGATGCCTTTAAACACCTCACAGCTCAGCAATTCCGTAGTCAATTGGAAGTACTATTTCACAGCTTCGCAAATTCCGAATTCAATACTTTGAATGCTTCATTTATAGAGTGAAGGCAAATTGTCACTTAGGTTTATTGAACTTCTTCGTCAAAAAGAAAAATGACAGTGTTCTCAGTGGTCTCTGAATCAAATAATGCCCGACTAGATCCGCTTTGCATTACATTACAGTGACACTAGTTTTATAATAAACCAGTATAGCGGGAATGTAATCACCGTTAATCTTATGTCAAAAAAAAATCAAAAACGATTAGAAATTTCCAAACTTTTGATCCTTTTCTCCGCACTTTTTTTACTGCTGCATTTTGAAAATACTTACTTGGAAATACTGCTCTGAAAGCACTCTCTTTCCTTTTTTTACTGACTGTTTTTCACTTTCTACCACGTACTCGGTCTGTATTCAAACCATCAATGCACATTTGAACCAAAACGACTGGATTACGGTACATTTGCGTCGGCGGTCGCATTCGCGATGGGACTTTGCTAACAGCAGTCGAGCTGGGACAAAGACCCATCGCGCCATTTTGAACCGCTTCTCGAAACCGCATAATTTACACGTCATTGTGTCTCAAGACATCGAGAGGTTCCCTATGAGGGCAAAATGGTGAAACAGGTCTTACTTTTGGTGGAATAATTCTAATGTCTTGTGCCTTTGTGGGGGAAGAAGGGCCAATAAACCGTAACAGCGATGTGGTAGTAGTTAATCTTAATGTTTTGCTGTGCACTTTGACGGTCTTTTGTGACAGATACTGTAATAAAAAAAGAAAATCGTATATCTCTTGAAGAATTCAGTTTGAAAGAGGAATAAGAACATCTTTAACTTCTTCACCACACATATTTTCGTCGCAATCGATGCGTAGACCACAAGGGGTTTGTTGAGTGGACTTCAAATGTCACAACGGACATGGACGCTTCCATTTGAATGCCCGCCCATTGCGTGGCGTCGACGTTTTCGGATGTTTGCGTGTGTGGAACGAGTGATTCTACGCTTTTTCGTACTAACTGTAGGTCTCCTTCTTCCTGTTGAATATTTCGTTTCTTACCTTCGCTTCTTTTCGTTTCATTTCACCTGATGAGTGCGGAAAAGAGGAAGCAGCTATTTTATTGGTTCTACTTCTATTTTCTATCTTCCTACCTCTATTTCTTTTCTCTATCTATATTATAGTATTTTATTAGTTCAACCCAGCAAAAAATAAGAGACCAAGGAACCAGCCTTTTTATGGCAATGAGCTGAGCTGCTACATTACAGCATGTGAAACCGAACTGGACAGCTCGGACACAATTTTTTTTTTTGAAAGTTGTGTACCCTCGGAACACCGAAAAACGTTGTGAACAAGTAGTTCTTCGTTACGAACCTAAGAACGATTTCAAAAATGAAGACAATCCCTTATAGGCGTCGCATTTTGAACCGGGAAGGTTTTTTTTAATCGTCCCAACTCAAAATGTAGGTCTTAGTGAGTCTCATGGATCTCTGCGAACACTGAATACGTGAACGAATCTCAACGCAAAAAGTCGTTCACTTTACTCTTTGGTTCAAACCATCGACAAATACGTATTTCGTGAGTAGTTCTTCTGGTTAAGAAAAGTTACAGTGACAGGCAGAAATCCTTTCTATTTGTGTAGCATCCTGGAAATTTGCGTTATTGAAGAGCTGATTACAGTGATTAGATCCGTTATTTCATATATGATGATCATTTAGTTATCACATTTCGATGCAACTTTTTTTGTTTTCATCTCTCTCAATTTCCACAGTCTCTGTTTCATTTCACGTTAGCTGTAGTCGTTGAGTTCACTCCTACGTGGAATACTTGAAAGAACGTTCTACTACCCACCATTAGTACAACTTTGTTCGTTTGTTTAGTTTCATGATACAATTGCACTTTTCTAATTCTTCCATATTCGGCCGAATAGTTCTGCTTTGTCAACAGTGATGTTTTATGAAAGCTTTTCTTCGCATTACTATACATATTGCCCATGTCTTTGAATCTCGGCATGTTGAAACGTAGTTTTTAATTGATTTCCTTGAGCAGAGCTCAAGAAAATCTATTAAAACTTTACATATTGTAGGAAAAGACATGTCCTTTGAGTCATTTGTTGACTCTCATTTCTTTAAACGCTTCTATCAACGAAGAAACACTTTTGTTGAACATCATCTTTTGTGTATTTTAATAACAGAAGGATCTTTGTATAACAGTTATTGGCGCTCTGATAACAGTGGCGGTAACTTGCACAAATTGAACTCTGAGTCTTTTTTCTCACTGTTCTCGGTTCAGTGAAAATAAGCATCAGTTCCTTACGATTTCCTTCATTTTATTGGCACTCACACTTTTTTACTGATGGTCTTCGATTCTAACAAAAAGAAAGACATGGGAAGAAAGAAGAAAGGTCGCTAATAAAGGCACAGTAAATTGATTCAAAACATTTGCACCGGGTACAAATAAATTGACGCGCCAGTGTAAGCTATTTTCTTTTTGGAAATTGCATTCCAATTGTGTCTACGACATTTCTTTTCCTTCCGGTGTCTTGTTGTCGATGTAATTTCGACTGGGGTTTAACTTGGCTCATGTTAATTCTTTGTATATATGGGGAAGCTCTTTTTTGCTTTATTTTTTTTTATATTTTCTTTTTCAAAGATTCTAGATTATCGGCATGATTTGAATTCGTATTCGTAATTCGAAAAGGTCGTATCGCTGAATTGCAAACTTCATTGCGTTTTTCTTTTTCGTCCATTTGACATTGACACTGCAGTCATAATTTATCGTGGTTGCTTTTTTCATTCACATTCTCGCAAAGTTGTCTTGCGAAGAGAACTGCCTTAACAGATCCATTGCTTCTGCAGAATGTGCAGTTCTGTCACTTCGTCTCATTTCACATAGCGCTAAACGACTTATGTCATCCATAATTATGGGTTTATACTTTGTAGTTTACCAACCATTTGCGAACATTATGTTGTTTCGCATGAATTTTCGTTCCACGTCATCGATTGACCCGTTTTCAGTCGGATTGTACGATCGCCACGCTCCACTAAGCATTTGTTTGTACACGACCACAATAGAAGTGATTCAGAAGTTGTAGGACGTCATCGATCCGTCAAACGAAAGCGGAAATGGTGGCGTATTCCTCCTTGGTGGCGCTAACTCCCATCAAACAGAGCACCGGTCATAATGTGGTCGTTATACACAGGCAAGTTATTTGGAAATTCTTTCCGTGTTGTTTTTACCATTACACACGTCGTAAAAATCTATTTTTATGTGTGAAACAATACCATTCTCCTAATTGTATTCTTTTTTGATGGAATATGTTGTTTAGCTGACATGGAATCATTCTATCTCCAAAGTACCACAGCACTAGTTGTTTCCTTTGCATAAATTTATTTGTACTTTTCGTGCTACTACACTTTTGACGATTATATTATCAGCGCATTGATTTCAATCATCAGTATGCCGACAGAATTCTTCTCTATTGTCGCAGTTGCGTGTTTCCATTTGATGTCACGAATTCATTAACTTTGATGTCGTGTCAGGCGAAAAAGTTCTTTCGAGGACATTCTTAAATACGTGTTCCTCTTCTCTGGTCGCTTTTCAGAAATTTATGACAGAGTAACACAAATGCCTTGAAACTTGTTTTATGGCTTTGGAGGCTCTGATGTGGTCATTAGATTTCAAGTTTACTTTTAAATAATTCTGTGAGTATATTTAATTCTCCTTTATTATTCGTTTCAACCGAACGAGGACGGTTAATGACTGTTATTATACTAAAGAGTTACGACATATATATCATTTTGAAAATGCGTAAACACCACAGAAGATATATAAATAGATTCAGTGTAGTAATTACAAAGGCTACCTCACTCATCACTTTTTGAGAATTGGTGGAAATTAGATTAGATTATGAATGATTAGAATGATTACTACAAACTTACTGAATAACAAATGAGCTTTTTTCGCAACCTCCATTCACAACTAGTGTGTATTTTGTGAGATCTGCAAATTGAAGGCGTGCGTGGGCACAAATCTCGTTTTCCACACATGCTTTATTGCTGCTCAAATGTCCTGTTTTTGTTTTCGTACTGCAGTATATCACCTTTTTTAGTTAAAAAAACAGTTCTTAGTGCACACCATTCATGCTTTGTGTTATTAACCGGATTGAGGCTTTACCTTTGGATTTTTTTCTGTACAGTATTTATTAATGCACTCTGCATTGCACACTACAGAATGTGTAGGATCGCTACGTTCATGAATAAATCCTGTATTGCTTTCTCAGCCATTATTTTTTCTTTTTTTTTTGTTTATTGAGAAAGTATGTGTGTAAAGTAGGATCTCATTGATATCCTGTTCGATCTAAACCAGTTTCTCAAATAATGCTGTATCAGATTCTTCCATTTCAGAGAACAAGGACTTGATGGCGACAGGCTCTTGCATGTAGCAGGAGGGCCGCATACTGGTTTAATCATCAACAAACTCTGCAAATACGTCCCTGGAGGTGTGTCCCTTATAGCTTTTCTCTCATGAATTCAGTTGTATCTGGTAGCTTTTTTACCCAGTTGTACGAAAGTGCAAATCTATTACATGTGGAGCAAAATTTTTTATTTAACACTTAACTATTATTCTTTTATTTGTCAGAATATCGAAATAATGTAGAGCTCTCGTTCTCGGTTTGGCTCAGCGATGGAAGTAGTAGAAAACAGGTATCTACATTTGTTTTATTTTGTACATCACAATATTTTATCACGATTCTTTCTATTTTTTGTCATTTCGAACACCGTGCGTTTATTTTAAGAAAATGTTTTACATTGGGTTTTTTTTGTGTACTACTGAATTATTCATTATGACCAACATTACAGGAGAAACGGACTATGAAGTTTTTCCTGCGAGATGATGTCGAACTACAACATGGACGTTCAGTTGTGCACAACTTTTTTAAACAGCTTATGGCAGGATTCCCGAAAGGTATTTGCAATGATCCGCATAATCTGAGAATAAAACATTGCACTTTATGAACAAAGAGTTGTGTTTAGATTATGTTTCCTTCATGACGCGTGTCCTCAAACTCATGCAACATGAATTTGCTGAGATTCAGCGCATAGATATTGAATTCAAACTCGTTAGCGAAGAAGAACAAGTCGTGATTCCAGATGCCGCTCAATATGGTAAAGTTCCATGTGGTCAAGTTCCATTCGTTTATCATAAGTTTCTGGATGCGAATTTTAAGAAAGGGATTGTTAACTTTCACTTCTCCTATTTACAGATTCAGGATCTGAAGTTGAGGAGGTTACTGTGGGTCACGTGCAGGAGGTGCTGGAGCATGCTTTCCCCAATGGAATTACTATTCCTGTCATGGCTGAAGCATTAAGGTGTGCCTCATTTCTCTTTTACAGGGCTTTCTAAATAATATTTTAAATTTTCATTTCGTTTCAGATTTCTTTCAGCGGTCATACCATTGACGAAAATCATTAGATTTCATCTTGAATCTTGACTTCCGTTGCTTTTCGAATTGGTTGAGCGGGTGCCAGTAATTTTTTCATTTGTCCCGATCAGGTTCCAGAGTCGCTCAATGGTTCTTCGTTTTGCATGGTACACGAACAGCATCAAAACTTCCTTTAAAGGATTTCGTGAAGAAATCTAACCATCGTGTCGGCGGTCTTCCTGTAGTGCGCTTAATATCGCGTGGGACCCAGTCGCTCACGGCTCTGTTCCAACGGTTGCCGTTAGAGCGCATCACGTGTCCGGCCCACCTTATTTTACTTTCCTTGGCAAACGCGGCGGCGTCTCTAATCTTCGATCGCTGACGTAGGGGAGAACTTCGAATCCCGTCTTTCACTTTTATGAAGCAGGATGCTCCTAGCATCACTCTTTCCATTGCGCGTTCAATGACGCTCATCACATTTTTTTTCGTGCTTGCGTAGTGCCCAGGTTTCTGAAGCGTGAGTGGGTGTTCCCGGTCTTCTTTACTACATCCTCGATGCTCTTATAAATTCTCCAAGCCGCTTCTCCCTTACCTTCTCCCACATTTCATAGCAGATCTGCTCTTTGTAAACTGTATCTTCAACGAATCACTGAATGATGTTTAGGTGCTCCGAGGAAGAAGTGTTCAAGTACTTGAAAGAACTAGAGGCTTTGGGTGTGGCTCGTAGCGTAGAGAACGAGTGGTTGCGAGTGGACACCCGCAATGTAGATGCTGTTGCTCGGGCTCCTCATGGTGGTGAGTGGATCTCTGGTCTAACTTCTTTTCTTTTTTTTTGTGTTCTTTTGTCTTGCTTCCGATAGTTTGCACTTCTGCAGTTCTATCTGATCAACCGACTGTTGCTATCATTTCCTGTCTTTTCATTGAAAAGCAAGCTGTCGACGCTATGATTGATGACAGATCAACCGTGCATAAGGTGTGTACTTTTGTTTTGTTTAGAAGTGAGTATTTATTTACGAATTCCTTCAGTTTCCCGAGTCTTCGCTGACAATCTTGATTATAAATTTCTGTCTAACACTTCACTTAGAGAGGGTTTTCTTCCAAATTTAATTTGAAACAAATTATTGAAAGAACACCATTTTATCATCTTAGTTCAGTTCTAAAGATCGTTTTTTTTTTTGTTGTTTGTTTGAATAAATCTAAATTAAATGAAGGAAGGTAAGTTGGCTGCATAAGAACATGAACTAGAAGCAATTTTGATGGTGTATTCTGCCTTTTATTTTTTCTTTATGCTCTAAATCCGTAATCATATTTCTTCTTTGCCTTAAGAACCAAGTCCTGTTTCTCTCATCTTCTCTTCGACTTCATTGCACTGTCACTCAACGTAATATTGCTTTTTGTTGCTTTCGTAAAATCTAGTTATGTATGCTAATGATGAACGAAATTCGATAGGAAATATGTTTGTGCTGGAAGACCTTTCCTTATTTGCGTGACCACTTTTCTCTTTCCAGTTTTTGTTACGCTGGGTCATGCAAACGCTCCAAGAACTGTTTCGTAATCGTATGCAGCAATTTCTTGCACTGATTCCCCACGTGGCTTTATTTCGCACATATATACTTCACAATCAGTAATATTAATCTGCCACTTTGTGTTTGGGCCAAAGCAAATCTACGTAGAATGAAACGCTTCAACTCCCGACCTCCTCTCGAAGGAAGAGCCAGACAGTACTCATGAAAACGCTCATTTCGGCACAAATGTCACAATTCTGTCGTGTGACCCAAATTTTTAAGCGTTCTGAATAGGTGCTAGAAGTTAAAAACAAATGCTAGAAAGGAAGTATGTAGCCGTGACCAATGAGCTACCTGCGCATCAGGACTTTTGCAGGTTCTGATTTGCGGTATCATATGCGGGTCATATCCTAATTAGTATTAGCTGAGCAATTCTATCATCCAGTGGAGCACTAATTTCATGGCGGCCCGGTTACTCAGATGAGGCAATTCGGGCTCTTTTGATTCATGGTTTCGCATGTGAACTTCTTCTGGATGAGGCATTTGGGATAACAAAGGATTAAGTACACGACGTTGATCAGTTCCTTCAAGGTTATTCTGTATCCTTAAATCCGGAATCCTTAAACCGTTCAACTTCGATTCAGAATAATTTGAGGTTTATGAACACGTGAAGGATAACAATGATTTGAGGGGACAGCCCGACGTGTCAAATCAGTGTTTCTATCATCCCAAACAAGTACACTAGTATAGTAGCAACTTATCTTTTTAATTTATGTGATTGGTGAAAGATTTGGTTAGCTCTGGAGGGGTTCCGAGCCGTAGGTCGTACAGTCGCGGCCGAATCTCTTTCACAGACTGTATTACATCTTACAATAACGGCGAATATCTTACGATTATTCTGGTTTTTCAGTTCCTGATCAAGAATCAGAAACGACGCTGATATGTTAACCGTAACAAAAACTAACACAGTCAGGTCAAAACGACGTGAAGATCGGTACAGTTGTGTAAGCGGTTCGCTCAAAGCGGTTATGAATGAGGGAGGCATTGCTAGCACCACTCATCGCTGCAGTTTACGATGGTCCCATTTCGATCCAAAATGCCAGCTCCACCGCGCCGCGTTAAGCGCAGCAGTTTACGTAACTGCATCGTGTCGTTGTGCCCGATTGCCCCTATTGCTTCACATGCATTCTTGACAAGTTCAAAAATTTTTACTTATTATTCCATCAGCAGCTCTATTCTATCGAAAAAGATATTCGAACCCTTTTCGACACCAACCCTTATTTCTATTATTATGTATTTACATCTTCCTTTCATTTCTTTTGCAAAATTTTACATTTTTCAAAGAATCTTCGAGCACTAGTGTAAATGTTTTCTATAGCGACCACTAGTTCCTCATGGAGTTTTCTTCTGGATTTACACTATTCTTCCGTGTTTTGTGAAAATCGATCTTGATTTTGTAAAATTTAGTATAAATCCGGTGGAGATTCGAATGTCTACACCATGGGACGCATCGGACAGCATCGTGTTGTTGCGACTAAACTTGCTCTAATTGGAGATACTCGTGAAGCTACAACAAGTGCAGGGTCGATTACGACAAGGTCTTTCAAAAGTACTAGCTTGTAGCGAGTCCTTTTTTATGTGGTTTTCATTTTAGACTCCTTGGGAACTTTCAGAACATAGAACATGTTTTCGTAGTAGGTGTTGGTGGAGCCGTCCCTCATTTCACCGATGCGAAACGGCATGCAAGACTTGGTTCGTCTATATGTGTCGTTAAGAGTGCGATTTTGCCAAACCGCTTTCCTTTCATCTTCAGGTGATGTCATTGTTAGTGCGAGTCGCCCGGATGCCTACATTTTCTCCTACGATCTCATCATTGATAGAAAAACCGAGGCCTTTTCTGGCTTCGCTGTAAGGTGCGTTGCAATATGCATATACATGTTAAGAATTTGTCAGCAGTTCTTTATCCCCTGGCTTTCTTTTGATAATCACTGTCTGTTGGTTAGTTTTCTTCTTGAATCTTCTTCAAATTCAAAATATGAACAGAAATTGTTAATGCCAATCAAGTAATAGAGTTCTTGACACATTCGCATGTCATTGTTTCACTAAGGTATGGTTCAGTGGGATCTGCATAACCATCTTTACGAATGTGTGGAAGTAGCTCATAAGAAATGCAAGATCAATCAATCAGAGTAAGACAGTGTTCATAGGCAATGGATAGATCTTTCCAAGAGAGCAGTGACAGGAAGCCTGATATCTTTACTTCTCAGTTTTTCATTTTCTTTTTGTTCGACAGCGCCAGAACAGCACCTAAAAATATCTCATTTTGAATTCACTCACTATAACTCTCTATATTCAAGAACCTTCCATGCATTTAAGAACACTATTTTTTGCAAGTGGAGAAAACGGAAGCTAACTTCTTATGAAAACTTCATTAATTTGTAATACCTCATGAATTCTTTTAGACGTTGGAATCCTGTCGACCACGTCATCGAGAAAATAGTGACAGACGGTGGTGAGGAGTTGGTTTCTGTCTGGAATGATGTTGCCGAAGAAGCTGTTCGCAGACTACATGAGGCTGGCGGGGACAGCGATTTCTCCATGCCACCTGCTGAGACAGATGTGTTAGCGTTACCAGTTGGCGGTGGTAATGTGGTGGTAGTGCCACATCCAAATCAAGCGACAAGGATAGGAGCAGAGGTTCATCTTGGAACCGTCGGGGCGCTCGCGAATTTCAAGCGGCATACTGAGGAAAATGAAGAGGACTCAGTAGGAGCACTTCGCGCAAAATTCGCTGAGGAGTACGAAGTTCGTGCTATTGACGCTGGCTTCGATTCCGTCATTGCGGCAATCTCCGGATCTCGTATTGATTCCTGGGCTATGATAAGAGGTATTGCCGATTACCAGCATGGTATGAGCCGCGCCAGCAAACTTTGGCAGGTGAGTAACTCCTCTTCCCACTATAAATGGGCAAATAAAATTTTTGATATCATAGTACCGAGATATTTCACATACATGCACCTTTTTCATTTTCTGTTTTCTAACCTCGTTCAACTTTAGGGACACGCTGCTGCTCGAGCCGCTGCTATGGTTCGTGTTCTTGTGGAAAGATTACCTTCACCTCAATAAAACTGCGACTAGCTAGCTAGTTGTCACCTTCTGACATTTTGTTTTCTGTTTCTTTTGAAACGTGCTCGGTTATGATATCTGCCTCTACGAAAACCTGATGACTTAAGAATTTTGCTCTGTTTGTGATTGTCACTGCCTACACGTTTCTTCTATTTTTTTTGTACATGGTATCCCTTTGCATTCCATGCCCCAGAGCGATTTTCGTACATCATTCAACAAAATCCTTCCTTTAAGTTCACTTTAAAATACTTCGAATAACAATTTTTCTCTTAGTATGGTAGACTATTCACGTAGAGCTATTATGGAAGGTTTAATCGCTTGCAGTGTGGAAATCGCTTTGGTGAGCTTTTAGCTTTAGATGATTTATTCCGGTGACTATCGGTTGTTATTCTTTCCTTGAGTTTTTCATGCACAATTTTATGATTCCTCGTCTCATCCATCGACACTTCAGAGTCCTCGATGCTTTTGTGGCCCAGCGCTGTATAAGACTGCCTATCTTTTTAAATACTTCTATGTATTCGTGGAACACATCTTTATATTCGTCGTCAAGCACTAAACAGTTTCATGATTTGCAGTAACAACGTTTGGGCGGAGGAATGTGAATCAAAACAAAAAGTTTTCCTCGGCATTAACTGATACACCTGAACCTGATTAGGTGTCTGATGTTCTGAGTTGAACTGCACATGAGGTTGTTATGATATTCATTTCTGGCTAGTATTCATTTCTGGCTAATGTTTCAGCGAGTTCGCTTTTTTCGGAGTCTAAGGGGGTGAAATCGACAGTGGTTCATCTGGACAAACGTCTTATCTGCTCGACAACTAATATACTAAGTCTAATTTTGTACCTTGTAGTCCGATATGAAAGTTTAAATCATACCATAGAATCAGACTTTTTTCCGCCGCTACGAGAGGTCCGCTGTGAGGTGGCTAACGCATAGGGAATCTGTGTCGATCGTAGAGCTTCCTTCTAGCTCCCCTAAACAAAGCTTCATTTGTTCTCGCCTATGTGCCCGTACCTACACTGAAACGGAATACAAACTTCGGCCGGGTAACAAAGAAGATTGTAAAGCTTAAGTGTTGTTTATGTTTATTTCCTGTATGGAACGTGGCGACAAATTCGGCCAGATTAGGCGTTTTAGAGGGGAACCTTTGGATGTCACGGCATTAGGTGAGCATAAGGTGTGGGTGGCGCATGAAGCTCGGATTGCTCCCTGGAACCACTTTGTGTTCACGCCGGGAGCTCAAAATGAATCGCAAAGAAATAGCGGGATCTACGCTTGCCCCTACCACAGTCTGATGTCTTAGAAAATTAGCATTTTCGCGCATAGCACACTTCAGACAGGGGTAACAATATTAAACAATATTAGTTCCGGAAGCTCAACGATACAGGTTCCTGAATAAAGTGGATCCAGGACGGTGCTGAAGAAACACCCTCAGTTCTAACGCTGAGGAAGCAGTTCTCTTCAATTCGGGATAGAGTGGATGGCAGCCAAAGATATGGAACGTCTTAACAATGTTAAGGTTAAGAACCAGAAATAGTATGTTTGTTATCTTCTCTCTTCATTTAAAATAAAAATTCACAAAGCTCAGCTCAATTACGTTCTGACGAGTAACAACCTTTCATTTCGCATTCGAAAATATAAAGCTGATTGTGGCGTATAATACCAGTCTGAATGTCCTGCTAAAGCCGGACTTCAGACCTTCTGTGGTCTTAGCTCCGCTCGCCATCACTGATTAATGAAAATAAATTAATAATAGTGACATTTTCTGTAAAATTAGAATTGTGTTTTTCTAACAACGTTTTCATCTTCTTCTTAAAGGAAATTTGGGCCGAAGATTTCATATTTTTCTTTGTAAACGCGTCAGTTCTACATTTGGAGAACATTCAAAGTTCACCTTTAAGCACTCCTTCGATACCAGTGTAATATAGACACGACTTGGAATCATTATTCAAAACATAGGTTTCAATCTTGTTTCCCCCCCCCAACATTTATCACAGAATGAACAACAACAAAACAGAGGTGGAAAGGAACGCGGAAAGTGGATACGACTATGGAACGTCCCATTTACCTTTTGCGAAATGCACACGAATTTACTGCGCGATACTTCTACACCACGACACAGGAATTCGACGCCGTTGGACCCGTCGCACCCCATTTTATAGGTATCTGGCGTCGGCGCACCAATCCGATCCCAGTGGACCCGTCGCAACCCCTTCTATAGGTATCTGGCGCCGGCACAACAATGTGACGCCGGTGGACCCGTCGCACCCCCCTTTTCGAATTTTGCGCCTGACACACACACGTGACAGAATAAGCCTGTTATTATATACCAGTCTGAGCATCCGGCTAAAGCCGGACTTCAGACTTTCTGTGGTGTTTGCTTTGCTCGCCTTCACTGATCAACGAAAATTAATGTTAGTGTTATTAGTTCTATGAAATTGACTTGTGTATCTCCAACAATCTTCCTTCCTTTTTATATTATAACTGAAAGCGAAGGAGTTCATAGTCTTCTTTCTAAACGTGTCAATTCTACATTTGGAGAACATTTGAACTTCAGCTTCAAACACTCCTTATCAATATATTATAGACAAAATTTAAAAATATCAAATATGGGTTCTCCTCCTGTTTTCTATAAACAGTCATCAAAGAATGATGTTTTGGCATAAAATGACGTGAAAGACATCATCCTACTGATAATGGTAACGTTCCAGGTCAGATCACATAAATATCTTGCTACTATTTATGCAGCCGTTTGCATGCCTGCTTCCTTTTTCTGAGAACTTCATGCTACAAACTTGAGGCGAACGAAGAAGGAAATAGGCACGCAGAGGAGTCATTAAAGTGAAAAGCGAAGCGCCCAGTGGCCACGGTTATGAAACGGCTGCAACCATCTCTCATTTGCGTCATGCACACGAAGTTATTACGCACCAATCCGACGCCGGTGGAGCCGTCGCAATCCCTTCTATAGGTATCTGGCGCCGGCGCACCAATCCGACGTCGGTGGACCCGTCGCACCCTCTTTTCGAATTTCGTGACAGACAGACAGACACACGTGACAGAATAAGCCCGTTACTATATATCATGATTACATTCCTACCACTGCTAGCTCTCCTCATCTTAGTGGGACGGTCCGAAAAAAAGATGAGGAAAGCAACAAGAAACAGTCGATTAAGTTTTAGTAGTTTCGGTACGCCGATCCCTATACTAATTATACAAGTGGGTCCGCAAAAGAAATGTTCTTGGTTCTAATGCCGTGAAAGAAGTTGGGTGTGCCTCTGCGCAGCCAAGATCCACGAATTATTTCCCATCTGTCGCTTGCACCTTTGAAAATTTCAAACGAGAGAAAACCAAGTCAGCTGGATTGTGATAGCGAGAACGGGGTGAAGTCACGAGCGAAGAAGTATGAAGAAACCTGGAAAAGCAAAAATATCCATTGTCTTCGTTTACTCGGGTTAAATAGCGGCAAAATGAAGAGATGTTCCATAGTCTACAAGTTCGTTAAGAAATTTGCTATTGGCAGAGTAACTTTATCTATTTGGAGGGAGCAGTCTAAAACCTCGCAGATTTGTTAAGCACTGTCAACTCTTGAACTTGAGCACGTGCAACAACCGGCATACGAAATCAATGAGGGACCACCGACCAGGATAGGGACTCTGGCTAGAGTACGTCTAATTTGGCTGGTTGATGTTACCGTCTGTCTCAATTGTCCGCTTATTCGTCGGAGCGCATCGTCATGGTGCAGACTTCTGCCGAACACTCTACACAGCCAGTGAGAGCCTGCACAGAACCGATCCATTCGTCGCTATTCCACGACCTGTGAAACCTGGCATCACGGCTGGCTGAGTTGTCCTGACTGAGTTGAGTTGTGTGGTGGAGGGTCCTCCAGTCCTGCTTCACCAATTCATCCTAGAGTTTCCACATCCGACTAATTAGTCTTTTCCTACCTGAACTCGAGAGACTCATCAAAACACATTGTACGCAGCGGTCTGCTGGTTTCCCCATAATATGACTAACAGAACGAAGTATGGGCAAGTCATCCGCCAGCACACAACACCGACATCCGGCGTAGAGATATTCACTGTAGCATACCGTATCCCCGTATCTTCGATATCGCAGTAGACAGTGTCTCTGATCTTTAACTTATTACATGAAAAATAACGGTTGCGTAAACCACCGGCTTGGCCTCGCAGGTGGTAGAAGCCGAACACTTAATCAAAGACTTTGCTTCATATCATATTCGCTGCTGCTGTTTTTCTCCACCATACAGCCTATGTAACACAAGTCAACGTTTTGATCGGTTAAAGGCATCACCCCACGAATCTGGGGTGGTGCGAGTTCCAGGTGGATTATGCTTATACGGGGTCGTAGATTATGGGTAGAAGGGTAATTCCTTCCATGTCTTCCTAATTGCCATAAAAATGGCCGGAAGATGCGGCGTATGCACAAGGCTGGAGCGCTCCAATCGAACTCGTTGTAGAGAATAACGCATCTGCCGGGCCGTTTTTACGACATTTGGGAAGAAGTGGACGGAATCACCCTGGTCCCCATAATCTACGACCCCGTATAGGCATATCTCACCTGAAACCCGTACCACCCCAGATTCGTGGGGTGATGCCTTTAACCGTCTATTGTACTGCTATCTGTAATTTGACAACACTGGCTACACCAGCTGAAAGTCATTCTGTTGTTGCTAAAACGACACTGAGCGACTGCTGTTCGCGTGATGTCATCGACGGCGAAGATGAATAGAAAAAGTCCTCGAAGTGTTTCCTGTCTTATTCCGGTTTCCATCAAATTAGAGGCCAGAATAATGTTATTCAATCGTTTATTTATTTTATCGTTATTATTAATGCTGTTGTTAGTGTTATTTAAAAAGGGAATTAAGTTTTAACGGGTATACTTAATTCCTTTAGTCAGTCCTTTCTCAGGATTTTAAGAGTAAATCGGACCGTAGCAAGAATATCAGACGTCTGTCTGATACGAGTGTCTTTCAAATTATACCCAGATGAACTAACGGTTAGAAGTGAAGCTCAGTGAACAGACTGTCTTCTGATTGGGGTAGATTTGAATCCATCAGTAGTGCGACGAATTTGGTGTTCATTAAAGCAGCCAATAGGGTTAAAGAAAAGGATTTGGAATTGTTTTGTTTCTTTTACTCTTTCAAAGTCAGTATTGTGACTCAATCAGGAAGGCTATGTTTTATCTACAGCTGCATAGCATGAAAGCCATATCACCGATCACTGTGAAACCTTCTCTACACCTCGATGTCAAATAATCTTCGTTATTGCTATGACGAGCAATTTCTGGTAACCAGAAAGAGATGCGAACTAGAAGTGTCCCAGATGGGTCTCCAGATAAGCTGGTGGGCTACAATGAAAGTAGAGATGCCGGAGGTGACCAAGAAATGTTTGCACTAAAATTTGCAAACCTCAAGCACATACCGCTTGCAGTCTAACACATCTTCCGTCGTTATCGTTTATTTGCGGACTTGATTTATGCCATCAGAAAACATAATTCAATAGATAGATGATAGATTAGTGGATGGAATAAATAGATTAGATTAGGTTAATAATTACATATTAGATATTAGATTGATTTCCGCTAGGATTTGGACGCCACACTGATCAAGGGAATGCGTGGCCGAGTCTATACCTACGATGTGTAGCGGATCCGTGAACCTTACTCACAAACATGCGACTACATCAATTCAAGGTCAGAAGTGTTCCAAGGTTCAAATCCAAAAAAGATGGGAGGAGATTCAACTCTGAACATGAGATTGCGATATATAGTTTGCAAAGTGCGTCACTTCTAGGGGCCGCAGATGAAGACGCTGAAATTAAAGAAGTACAGTCCGGTGAAACTGTGGAAGGATGGAGTAAATGAACTTTTCTTAGTCCATATTTGAAAATTCAAGCCATAAATACATCCGCAGAGAGAAGGCGGAACTGTCTAACAGTTTTATCCAGAGAAGTTAACAACATATTTAGCAGCGTCCACGTAGACCCAATTATAATTTTATCAAAACAACATGAATCACGAGTGTAGTTGCGGTGCTTTTGCGCAAGCGCTCGAAACGGCGTGGTGGAGGCAGCAGTTGGAACCGAGCTGGGACCGTCACAAACTGCAGCGAAGCCGCATACGCAATTGCGTTCGTGCCTCATAACGTTTTGACCCTACTATAGATAATGGGGAAGAGGGTGATTCTCTACACTTCTTACTAATTGCCGTAAAAAACGGTCCGGAAGATGCGGGTTCGAACGTTCCGGGGCGCTATTTTCTACAACGAATTCGATTGGAGCGCACCAGCCTTGTGCACGTGCCGCATCTTTAGGACCGCGTTTTTATGGCAATTACGAAGAAATGGACGGAATCACCCTCCTCCCCATAATCTACGACCCCGTACAGGCATAATCCACGTGAAACCCCCACCACCTTAGATTCGTGGGGTGATGTCTTTAAAGTATTCAGAAAAGAATACTGATATTTGCGGATCGTTCCAGAACTTGAATTTCTTCGTTCTTCATTGCTTATTTTTTCGAGCTCAGTTCATCCTTAGAACACCAATTCAAGTAGCACTAGAATGAATGATGAAAGGTTATATTGTCCGATACATGAAGAAATTCAGTGAGTGTGTTTTTGTTTGTTGGCGTATTGAATTGACCACAAACTGGACAGGAGCAATTTATAATTTCGCATAAGAAGTGATCCTCTCCGCACACAATAGCCGTTTCAGTGGAGTGGTTGAGGTCACTATTTATTTTATTTCATCAACGTCGGCGATGTGGGAACCATTCAAGATTCTAAAGCTTTTTAAGTGATGACCTGTCTCTTTTTCATTTTTTGTACTAACGCTGAAGACCAAACTCACCATCTCACAATGACATTGTGAAACATCCATGGAAATAGACGATGTCCTTCTCGTTCTTCTCAAAAAATGATTTTTCGAACTTCTATCGATTTTTTAAAAACAATTTTAATAGTTTGTATTTTAATGATTTTTCTATCGTCCTCCTCGTTTTTCTATACAAACGGGCACTGTATCAAATTTGGCCTTTTCCTAGTGATCCAACTAGGCATATGATTAGTCTACGAAAAGTCAGGATCTCTACATTATTCCGAAGGAAACATTAGAATAATTTGAAAACGAGGAAAGAGAGCAAAATATGAGGAAGTGAACTCGTAGTACAAAAATGTTGCAGGCAGAAATTAAATAAAAATAAGATTTAAAAAATAAAGGAAAAAAAACCGCGAAAGGGACAGGAATTACCTTCTTGTGCGCAACCTTCGTGGAAACGTGCGGAAATATCAAAAAAAAAATGTGTGCAAACATATTTGTTTCTTCTAATTACATAAGTGTCTTATTAGATAATGGAATGAATGAATGGGAGAGATTTTCCAGAAGAAATTATGGAAAAAACGTGAACTAAGCTTTTAAGAAACACTACTTTTGTTGTAAGCTAGTTTTCAGGGACTATACTGTGTATGTACATAGATGTGAGCGAAATATGTAACGTTTTGTTGCGACAGTATACAACTATCATAGTCCCGAATTTGGCGGAAACGAGCGACGTGTTCGAGAATTTGATACCCGAATATGATATGAATTTGATACTCGATAATTTACGACTATTTCTGTGCAGACTCTAGTCGTAGTTTGCTACCCTTAATGTGACAATGACATATAAGGAGAGGTCCACTGGAATTACCTCATTGGAACAATTCATTCGCTCTAAAGTCATTAACTGAATTCAGTGAATTGAACGAAAAACACACAGAAATGCTTCCACATTACAATCATACCAAATCAACTTCCTACTGATGTGTGCTTAATCTCCTCTACAAAGGAATTGAACCCTCGCAGAATAAAATAGAAGTTATAAATAAATGGAAATTCAATTACTTGTAATTTAACGTAATAAAATTAGCTATAAATAAATCCAAGTTAATTTTCTGATTGTAAGATGTTTTCATGCAACTCGCTGGAATCAATATTAGGATGTGATGAACTTCTCGTAATATGTTATCCTATATGACGCGATTGCACAACGATCTTTTACTCTATTTAATTTTTGTTTTGAAATTCCAGAGAAGCAGAAAGATAAGACAAGAAATAAGGTAGAAGCCAGAACAAATATTAAACATTTTCAAATTTTCACATCAGTTAAATATTTTGCATTATTTTGTCCATTATAGTGTTGATAAAATAAGTACATCCATACAGGAATGATACGATACTACATATTTCTTTAATGCAATTTATGTGCGGTAGAGAAGAGTTCGATCTTGTCGAACCTTTTTCTGGTAAATATATTTAATTGAATGGAATATTTGAATTCTCATTTCTTAAATTCTTGCATGTAAAATATTTAGATACTAGCAAAAAATTTTTTTCTGGTAGTGTCTCCTGCCAAATTTAACGGATTCTGAATTAATGCCATCAAGGTTTCTTTTTAAAGTAAAGTAGGTATAAATAAAAAGTAAATAAGTTAGTAAGAATAAAGTAAGTAACAAGTGCAATCTGCAATTGAAAACATTTAAAATAAGTAATTTTGCGGTGAAGAATATGTAAGTCGTAAAGAGTTTTACGAACTTAGGAAAGACACAACAAGAAAGAGGTTTTTGAGAATGCAAAATGTTTTTTTTTACATTTTCTGGGCCGCATTATAGTAGTGTTTTGCAAGATGGAGGGGCAAACGCAGAGGAAAAGACCTTCTGTTCTTTGCATTTAGCCGAAACCGCTATGGCTAGTTATGGGATTTGTGGAAGTCGTTGATTAAGGTATGAAAACTTACCCAAAAGAACAAAAAAAAAGTCATGAAAATCGGTGGGAAAACCAAGATGAGAGGTCGAAAAACATTGAACACTCGAAGGAGTAATAATGGAAAGTATGTCAGTAATTGATTCGCTATAAACGTGTTCTTTGGTCCAAGGAAAATAGGAAGAAGAATTTTTTTAAACCACTCTGCGACAATTGCAACTCGTTTTTGAGGTGAAATTTCGTCTTTTTGGAGCGTGGAGTCCAACAGCATTCGGGAGTCTCGGGACGTGGTCTTTCTCCTTACATGGCACTTCTGTCAGATTCAGCGGCAGCCTTACCAAATGCGAAAAAAAAATGAATTTGAAAATGCTCCCTTTTATCTTTCGTTTTTCTTTCTTAATTTTTTAAACTCAATTTTTAAGGACCAATAACAATAATCAGTGATTTTTTTTGAAAAGAAATAGAACAGTTTATTCTGTAGAGCAAAAAATCTTCACTCAAACCGTGCATGACCGCCTTGCCAGTGCTTATTATTTCTATGCATCATTTCAAGTCTGAAAAAAAAATGCTCACGACTTATTCCTCAACCTAATGGAATGGATCTACAGTTTATTATTGGAGTTAGTTGTGCAGATGAGGGTTTTTTGCAATGTTTTCCGTATGCGATCTCACGCAGTACACACATTCAGGATAATGATAGCGAGTTCATAACTATGATTTTTCGTTTCCTGCAGAGAGGTGGCGATCGGTACCGGTCCGATGTACGCTCACCCTTCGGCCCGCCCACATTGCGCGGCCACAATGTCCAGACAAGTATCCTTGGTGTTTTCTTATGCAATTCTTGTACGATGACATTCTTAAGTTCTAAAGTCAATTCTCTCATCTTCTAGATAGCCCGGCACCGATGGCTGTGGATCTCAAACGGAATTATGTGAAACTTCTGATGCATTTCCGGAGGCACGATTTAGTAGGTCATTTTTGTTTGGATTCCACCTTCCCGAATGAGCAGATCAGACAATGAGCTGAACTTTATGAAATGGTTTACGCATTATTACGATAGATCTCGAGTGACAATTGCCTTGACCCGTTCATTGGCGAAGATTTAGGTCATCTTGCGTTTACGAACTTCTTATAGACACCTAAAGGTACACCTAAAGATCCCGAGTTCTAATTGAGAAGGAGACTAGGATTTTTAAGAAGAACTTACATTTGTCGGACTCTTCCTCACATTTTCGCCTCGTTACCATACCACAGTTATGTTTTTTCCCTTCTGTTTTCTTGGCAACATTTTGACGGAAACATGAGAAGATTCGAAACGTTCTCAACTATCCGCGTTCTGAATGGTTCGGCACAAAGCACTCAACGCGTCTTTTGGTCCAGACCAAGAACGACATGCGCGCATGCTGCTTGTTTGCGGAATTTGGTTCGCAAACGAAGGTCGTCTCACTGGTGGAGTGAGGATCAAGGCAGTGAGGTTCAGCCATCGGTGAAGGTCTTGCGCAAAAAGGTGTATTTGAGAGAAATATGGGGACCGTCGGCGCTCGGTTTGACACGGGTTCAAAGATTATTTTTAATTTGGGTGTGGATGCACACTATTATCTTCTTGTAGAACGAAAACAACTGTAGGAACGAACAATAATACGTGGGTGTTCAGCTAGTCAAGCCACGATAGCCACAGTAATTCTTCGTCAGAAAAAAAATCTGGATTTTTTTTTGTTTTTTTTTCCACAGAAGCTTGATTCATTTTTCTCTGTATGATTACACGGAGATGTCAATGTAGTACTAATGATGATGAGATCTATCCATATGGCTTAGTTTGAACTTCGGATAAAATTTACAGAAGCACTCACTTTCTTATTTCCCAACGGCTACAAAATAGGGGACCAGGCTCTGAGATGGCTGCGCCTTGAGGACACATGACATCTAGTGCAAATAAAATGAAAGAAAGAAGCGGGAAAAATAAATTTATAGGTAAATTTTCGTAAAGTCAACGTTATCATGAACATTTTGATAGGTCGTTCAGATTTATATTTGAAGGTTTTAAAATTTTCGAAGCTTTTGTTCTTTTTGACGAAAAATTTCCGTTGTTACTTCAGTATAAGTTTCCTCGTTAGGGCTGCGCCGTTGATTCGCTCACATTTTGTTCGTGGGTTTAGTTGCGGTGGATATCATGTGCAGAATGCATCTACTGTGTTGATGTTCATTCTATACTTGTTTATCTACAGTACCTAACACTGTACTTTCTAGTTTTTTTTTTGAATTCTAGTAGTATTGTCTTAACTGACATCCCAAGAGAATACAGTTTTCTCTATTTTCGGTTCACAGGAGAAATTAGACCATCAAGAAATGAAGAGTTTTAGAATCCTCACATTATGAACGTAATTTTAGCACACGTTTTTGTGAAGTAGAAGAGTACGTGAAGAAAAGTGAAAAAGAGCTAGATATTCTTAGTTACCGTAGCCATAGTGGCTTTCTGAGAGTTGTTCCAAAAGTTCTACACTTTAAAGTGTAGAGCGTTTAACGTTCCCAGCCTTCGCTTTCCTATCCGACCTGCAACCCCCAGTTTTTAAAGTGAAAATCAAATTCACTTTCTCCAATTTTTTCTAAGTTATAATTTTCTCTGTTTTCCCTGACGAAAATGTCTTTACTTTTTGAAGATTATGACTTTGGAAAATTTTCTGTGTTTCTTCGTGATTCAAGTGATTATACTTATCGCAGGTGGAGACACTAAAAAGAATTCGATATACTGTAAAGTAAGTAGTGAGCAACTGTAGCTTACTGTACTGTACTGTGAACATTGGACTTTTCTTGAAGAAGTTCCAAAACTAGTTATGCTGTGGATAAGATCAAACAAGGACATCACGAGGACTTCCAAGGGAGACTCATTAATAGTAGTTGCACTATAAACAGAAATGTTCACTTTTGCAGCCGCCACGCAACACTGATGATTTTTTGATATTTCTCTAAGACGTGCTTATCGTCTAAGACGAACCAAGGACGATTTTCTCCAATGAAAATTATCCTTTTTTCGGTAACCATTCATTTTTATTTCAGGCAGAATTTGCTGAGGAGCATGACAAACTTTTCATCGAAGCGAAGAAAAGTGGCGATCACTTGGCAGTCACCTCTCATTATTACTCAGTGATGTCTACTGTAATCGACGAGTATTTTGGAGGTATGAAGTTTATTTCGCTTCGAAATTCGTATTTCCTTCTTACATGTTCACCACAAGGAAGTTTCTCCTGTTCCTGTTTAACGTAATGTTTTTGAATAGAACTTCATCTACGAAAGTTTGAGTTTGCTCTCACTTTTTTTGTCACAACCAAAAAATTTGCCAAATCGAGTAATGGGAATTTTAACCTTTCTTCTGAATTCAATGGAGCTTGAAAGATTTGATATTCCTAATAGTCGATAAAAGCTTATTCTAAAAAAGCCAACAAATTATTGTTTGGAAGATCCCTTTTTAAAAATTTTCAGCTACAAGGAACCAGAAGAAAGCTGGTGAGGATAGAAATGCTACACAAATACAGATTTTGAAACTTTTACATGCATCAAAAAACCACTTCCTTTTCTTTCTTTTTTGTTTTTTAAGGCCTGCCATTTAACACATGACACACTCTGAATCTTACATTGTCACTTTCCCTAATTCTTGGATATCTACGCTTGAAAACACGGAGAAACTGCAAAGTTATCTAGGAATTTTTCTCACACACCTCACTTGAATATAAACCACTCGACATCTTTCACGGAGCAGCTACGTAGTCCTATCCGAGTAAAAACTCGTGTTCAGGTAATTTCCATTTTGCTCCACCGAAGAAACCTAACATGTCGTTGAACGAGGCTCTCTCAGATCTGCATAGGTATGTTATGAAACTTACGGTAAACGCCACATCTGTACTGTATCCACAGTATTTTCTTTTTTTTGTAGAACAATTGGTGAACGACTTGGTCTGAAGGACGGCAGGACATGCGTGGATATTGGATGTGGTATTGGAGGTGTTATGAGAGATTTGGCTGTCACAGGTGCCGATATCACAGGAATCACGATCGCCGCTAACGAAGTGGAGATTGGTGAGTTATGAGTCAACCGGTTTTTTTCCTCAACGCTCCCCGGTACTTTTAATTTTTGCAAAGTACTCGCGCCTGGGGCCTTAAATATTAGGGAGATTTCAAGCGTTCAAAAATTGCTTGATGTACTCAATAGCGGGACTCGAACTATTACAGTATTATAGTAGTACCCAAAAATTTTATTAATATGTATTATTGATAGAAAAAACATAGTTATTTGTTTTTTTTTTGTTATTCTGTTCTCATATGACTCGATGTGCACGTTTTTCCGTACGGAAATAACGCTTATTTATATTTTATGTATAGTTATTTGTAGTTATTTTCGCATACTTTATATACTGTTATTTTTTATTATTTGTATTTCATAAATCATTTGATATTTGATATCATTTCCGGAGCAAAAAGTGCGGGGGTCTCTGAAGTAATACGTGCTGTTTGTCCCGTTAATAAACACTTCGTTTTTTTTTAAATTACATATTTTATTTTTTTTCACGTTATTATATTTCGTTATTCGTTATTATTATATGTGTACAGTATAGCCATCACTGAAAAATGAAAAAAAGTTGTTTCTATGTTGGGATCCGCATTGAGTTTGCGGAGTTCTATGTGTTTTTTTTTATTTTTTTAATGTTTTTACCTCAGCTTTTTGATCGCATAATGCAAATTTGAGAATGCTGTTCTCAAACTAGATATCTCCATGCCTGAATTCTAGGATTTTTGACATTTTACTGTCACCTTTTTCCTCTTGTTTTCTAGGAAAAGGCTCACATCATGCCGATATTTTTCTTTCACTTGGAAACTGATATTTGTGGTTTGAAATCAGCTTGATTTTCAGCCTTACTGCGTGTCTATACAGTTCAGAGAGATGTGAACAATTAGAGAATTCACCAACACTAAGGTTGGATAAATATGTTCTCATGATAAGGAACTTTACGGGGAACACAAGTAACAGTAGAAAGCAAAGTCACTGGCGTATCAATCTACCTGGGATGCGCCAACGCGTTTTACTGCAGTTCGTAATTGTTGGGGTTTCCTAACGCATGTTGGCCTATACAATGACTTGTGGGGGCCAACGGATGATCACACTAGTGTTTTTATCCTCCCAAACATGCCTGGCACCAATTTATCGACCTCGGAGGGATGAAAGGCTTGGGACTTCGAACCCTCGATTGTGCGACCACAGAGGATCTCGGATCGACTGCGCTACACCCGCCCTTAACACCAGTGATTACGATTATTACCAATTATTACTAGTATTTATTTGCTTAAATATTATTCAACGAAGAATTTTTCTTCTTATTAATTCTTATTATTCGTCCAAAAAAATTATAAATGCTAACACTTTTCTCAGTGTGACCTTCTGACGCAGGTTTTTATGCATTCTTCCTCAGATAAGAAGTTGTTCTCCGTTCCTCCACAACCTCCGTACATGAAAGTCTTGCATTTGTTCGTTGTTGGATCGTAGCTCCATCTGCAAATGAAAAATGAGGATTTTTCACTACAGAATTCTCTTTTTTGTATCTAGCACTGATAAGTCCACTTACCGCTTCACCAAAGCCCTACACACTGGTCCGTTAACTGGCTGCAAGCACCTACTATCTATGTTTCCTTCGCACACTAAAATGGGAAAAAGTCAAGGAAAACACGGCCGCATTTGATTCTCGAGAGAAAAATCCAAAGAAAAAAGTCCTACCCAGAAGGAAACTAAGCAGAATGATAAGAGAGCGCATGTTTTTTTTCGGGTTTGGTTAAAAGTGTTTGCATTGATCTGATTTAAATACCTCTTTGGTTTCTTGGTGATTTGCATGCTTTCAACGTTTCCTAAAGCTCTGCTGTGAATGCCTTCAGCCGCAGTGAATTCGGAATAGAAAATTTCGATTACGGTCGTCGAAGAAATACAGAAATTATTCACGTGTGTGTCGTGTGTCATCTTACAGCTACTACATACATGCCAACAAAAATTTGAAGCGAAATACGATATGCTTAATTTTCTTGTGCAAGAAAGTTTCTGCTCGGATCGGTGGGGGAATGTCCTTGTTCCGAAGTTGATCTCTCACCATTGGAAAATAGGGTTCATAGTATGGTTCACTGTGTAAGTACTAAAAGATTTTACGGATTCAATAATCATATAACGGTGTGCTCTAGAGTGATCACTTTATCCAACGTGACAACTCCTTACACTCGTATGGATGAAAAAACTCACCTTACAAACAACCGCTTTATTTTTTAAACAGATGTGGGCAAGAGTTTCTTTTTTCTAATGAATTGATCAGGATGATACTCCCGATTCTCCTGCTGAGATACGCCGAGGATATTCCGCATCTGCGCTGCGCAAAATTTCTACGTTCTGTACAGTACCCAGTGACGGAAAGGCGAAAGAATAGAAATTCTCGCTAACGCTGTATTTAAATTAATTCAACTACTTTTAATTAATTCAATTGAAAATCGTATAGTTTTTTATGTGGAGAATTGGTTAATATTCACGTTTTATATGTGTAAAATGAATATGGAGGGTCAAGAGAAGAGTACTTGCAACCAATAAACTAAGTGAACCAGGATTCACCAAAAGAAAAAAAAATAGTATAACAATAACAAATCCTTTAATAACAAAATAAAACGTCATTCTGCACGATCTGCAATGCATGATAACATCCTGCAAGAGAACTCTTAATAAAACGAAAGAGACAGGATGGACAGAGCTCCCTCATCCACCTCATTCACTGCCGTCACACTCTCTGTTCACTGCTGCAGGACTTTTTTGAATTAAAAAAGCTGAAAAATTAAAATGGATTAGAAAATCGCGAAGTATGGGGGAATTTAAAGATAATATTTCAGGTTTCTGAAACCAAGAACCGTCTTAATACTACAGACCCGAAATTGAAAATCTGTTTATTGTTGGCAGAAGTTGATATGTAGCTGAGATGATCACATAAGAGATAGACGAGAATGAAAGGAAATAAAAAATAACTTTTCTTCAAGTTGGCAAACGAGCTGCGCTATTTTTCAGCAGTTCTAGTGTTAAAAGCACCTAGAAGATTCTGACATCGCTTCCATTTTCTAGATTCGCAGGGAAATTGTGCTTCTATGGGTACATTGCTTTGAAAAATTGGAGCCATAACGCACTGAAACATTGATAAGACACTTTTTTCGTTTCACTTTCTGTAATAATTGCGTGCCGCGGCAAACGATGAGCGAGGAACATTCCTGGACAACCGTATCCTAAATTTACAGCGCTTCCTAAGTTGATAATGGAATTCTCCATGGTTGAGTGGATGTTAGAACTTCCAAAGAAACGAAGCTGTCTCGTTGTGTGACAATTCAAACGAAAAAACCTAGTTGCCTTGAATATTAGTTTTTACTGCGATGTTGTGCTATGTTATCGGAAAAATATGGAACAAAGCCTGCAAGAATTTATGTTAAAGGTAGCGTATCATGAAATTGACGTAACGTGGAAATCCAATGGAAAACAAAGAGTACTTGATGTAGCCTGCAAGAATTTATGTTAAAGGTAGCGTACATTACGTACGAACAAAAAGTATTATTACCTGAATTTATGTTAAAGGTAGTTCTGAATTGACTCGAACCAATGGAAAACAAAGAGTACTTGATGTAGACTACAAATATGGCTATGTGGTCCTGCTCATTTTCTCTTAATCGTTCTAAAAACTTCATGGAAAATGGCATTCGCTCCTACGAGGTATGTTGGGATGGGCCACCTTTGTGCACGCGCCGCATCTACGAGCGAGCGGTCCAGGATCAGTGAAGTAGCCTATCCATGTGAAAAGCAATCAATGGGCTGCAGAGGATGCTGACGGGTGTAGAAGGGTGGCGCGTTCTAGCGTACCTCGTAGGAACTACGCCGGTTCCCGCGCCATTTTTTTTTAGGAAGTTTAGGGGAAATTGAACGGAAGTGCACCCATATTCGTAACCTGCACTCCGAACTCTATGTTTTCATCAGATTTCTACACTACTTCAATTTTGTGAACAAGAAGAAAATCCAACAACTGCGTTAGTGGAGAATATTTTATGTGAGGAAAATAATCCTCGATTGCGAATCCACGTATCAGTTTCCTCAATGATCACAGAAACACAGTTTTCTCTGAAGAAAAATCACCTCCTAATATTTATTTGGATGGAATAACTTCTATGGAGTCTTTCTCTTGAAATATTATTAATAGAGCAGTTTTGTAAAGTACAAAAATTTAAAAACATTTGATGAGGGCAAGATCAGTATAGCAATTGTAGGAAATGCTATTTTCCGAAGAATGGGTGTCGAGACGAATTGCCGCTTGCTCGAGGCCGATTGTCATGACATGCCGCTAGAGGACGCTTCAAAGGATGCTGCTTACGCGATTTATTCCCTCAAATATTTCCCACAGCTCGAAGGTGTAGTGAAAGAGGTGAGAAGTAGAACGCCAGAAAACATTCGTCATTCTCGATCCAAAACTCTTTACAGGTGGCACGGATACTAAAGCCAGGCGGGAAATTTTTAGTGTATGATTTAATCCAAACAGAAAAATACGATGAGAAGAACGAGGAACACGTCGAGGTCGGATTGTTTGCGTTCTATGGAGCCTAGTAATAACAACTCGCACATTTGTCTGTAATTGCAGATTGTTGAGGGTTTGGAGTATGCGTGTGGAATGCCTTCGCTGCACACTCGAAACGACTTGCTGAGCGCAGCAGAAAGGTGGATACTGATATTTTACAATGGAAATAAGAGGTTTCCTAAGCACAAAACTCCATTCAAACTAAGTTTGCAATGTTTAACTCAGAACTGAACCTGAGAATAATTTCATTCAAATTTGTTGTAGTAAGTAAAATTATGTTGAATCAAGACGTCGGTTAGTATCGAGAAGAGTAATTGAGGTGTGACTGTTCAGAACGAATGTTCTGCTGACGGCTGTAGCGCAACCGGTAAGAGGTTCTGCAGTGACTGCACGATCGATTTGTGGAGACCGCCTTAGTTCAAAGCGTTCCCACTCATTTCCTAACTTTGATATTTATTGATGTGATAGCACAACGTTGTACAGAGGAATCTGAATCCAGAATCAATGTTTAGGTTTATTAATTTTATTTATTATTACATTTATTTCATTCACCCCGCGAACCTGGAGTGGTACGGATTTCCGGTGGAGTATTCGTATACGGAGTTGTACATTATGGGGAGGAGGGTGATTCCATCCATTTCTTCCGGCCCGGAGGATACGACTTTGAGCGTCCCGCCGTTCCTATTTTCAACAACGAGTTCGATTGGAGCGCGTCAGCCTTGAGCATGCGCTGCATCTTCCGGGACGTTTTTTTACGGCAATTAAGAAAAAATGGACGGAATCAGCCTCCTCTCCATAATCTATGACCCCGCATAGGAACCCTCCACCTCCGTACCACCCCAGATTCGTGGAGTGATGCCTTTAAACAACTGCACCATTTTTTAAGGTTGTTCTGACTATACTTGGTCACGTGGATAAGTCACGTGACCAAGTATAGTCAGAACAACCTTTGTTAAATTCATTCGTGCGTAAGTGATAGACAGTAAAGACTGAGTAGCACAAAAGTACGTACATACCGTAAGCCAGCGAATGGGACCAGGAGTTGGACAAGACCCGTTTATTTGGGTGATGGGTTCAGTCCCTGGGCACGTAGTGAGTTCCAGCTGCTCATACACTCTTATACGAAAAAATAGTCAAGGGTCACAAAGAACCAGGAGAAGACAGTTTTCCGCATACTGTAACGAGAACTCGATGCACGTCTTCTCTGACGATGAGTCGCGCCAACGCGCTGCAATATCTTTTACACCGGTTGTGTGTTCCGTTTTTTTTTTGCTTTATTTTAAACATTATTTTCTTCTTCCATCAACAATAATAGAGGATGTTTTTTTCTTCAGATATGATTTGATACTTGAAGAAGAAGAGGATTTAGCCGTTACAAATGGGAATGCTTTCCACTACTGTTTCTCACACTCGCCTCTCTTTATGTGGCTCATTGGAAGCCCGTTCATAAGTGAGCGAATTTCTCGTTGTTTTTTTTTGTGATTGTTTGCACATCATCTACAGACATATCATCTGTATAGGGGTTTTCACACTAATTTTTGCTTTTGTTTCAAAAATATTTGCACCGAAAGCAACTAAATCATGCTTGAAGAAATTGCCATCATCATCACGAAGGATTAGAGTTCAAAAAATTTTTGAGGTGCAAAGGTAGTAAAGGTAGCAAAGGTAGGCACTCAAAATTGAGCGCTAATAACGTCCATGGAGCGCCGAGAACGTTCTTGACTGACAACCGGCATTCCCTTAAAAGCATCACTCCACGAATCTGAGGTGGTACGGATTTCAGGTGGAGTATTCGTATACGGGATGGGAGACTATGGAGAGGGGGGCGATTCCGTCCATTTCTTCCTAACTGCCGTAAAAAACGGCCCGGAAGATACGGCTTCGGGCGTTCTGGCGCACTATTTCCTACAGGGAGTTCGACTGGAGCGCGTCAGCCTTGTGCGGCGTCGCTTCTTCCGGGCCGTTTTTCACCGCAATTAGGAAGAAATGGACGTACTCACTCTCCTCTCCATAATCTACTATCCCTTATAAGAATGCTCCACCCGAAATCTGCGCCACCTCAGATTCGTGGGGTGATGCCTTTAAGAGGAGGAGATAGTTCATCAATCGGCAGGTCATCAGTGGAAGTTAAGAGCTAAGTCAGTCGGGGGCCTAAGACCTAGGTATTGGTCTTAGATGGTCTATGACATGAAAGTAAAGGTGATAAGAGAAAAAAGGAAGATAGATTTGGAACTACTAATGATTTAACCTCGCCAAACGCACCGAACAGGCTTACTAGAAGTGAATAGCAGAGTCATATCATGTTGCACTCCCGAGAATAAAAAAGAACCAAAAATGGTCTGAGAGATGGCTTTTCCGCAGTCCGCTTTGACAATTAGAGACGTGCTCCAAGAACGATTTTTTTACGCTCTAAGTGCAGTTCGAGTACAGTTCGATTAGAGCAGTGTTGAGTGCTCCCTCCTACCTCACGCCGCTCCCCGCCGCCGAACTACCTTAGCACGTTTCTTTATGCGTCTTGTCCAGTACTTCCGCTCTGAAAGTTAAAGAATTGGAGAATCAAAAAATGCGAAAGGAATAAGTGAAATATTGATTGGGTGAGGCTAACAACGGCCAATTTTTAAGTGAACCAGAACTTTGTGAAATGCGAGGTTTTGGCCTGTCTTATTGAGTTCTAACCACTTGAATGAGAGAATATTTTCGTACAGCCTGACATGTTTTCCTCAAAAACCTAACAATTGATTCATTTTCCAAACTGAACTTATGGTATAAGATTTTTTCAGGAAATCTCATCAGTATCGGGCAAAGATTGCGGATTTTGCCGAAAGGTTTCCACAAATTCAATGCAATATTTCTTTCTGGTACCGTACAGAAAATCGTTAACGGTGGACGCTTGGGAATTCTATCCGGATCGAAGATTTTCGTGTTTAAGAAGAAATAGAATCCCTAGGTTAAATTAAATAAACGAATTGAATAAATGGATTTATAATAGTTTTTTTTTAATGAAGATAGTTGAACTGCAGTAGGGCATAACACGCAATAATTTTGTAACGTGTACAAGGTCGGATCAAAACCCCACTGAACCGTATTGCACTTACGTTTGGACTCGACTCTTCAAAGTGGTGCAGTGAGTTGCCGAGGTCCGATTGGAGCTGGGGTCCCACCACGAATGCATCCGCTTACGTAGCTGCACCACAAGTCAGGTCGTTTTTACTGGGCTGCACATGAAATGTTTTCGCTCCATTACATCATATATTGAAGTAAAAACATACATTGAGAAAATGTAAGCATTCAAACGTCGATATCTACTCATAATAGTCGAAACGTGCCCTAAGGATACAAACAAGATGCACAAATGGTTTAAACATGCTACATTAACGTAAAAAATAACTATGTATATTGACCGAATTCTATTCCCGCAAAAACCTTTGGCGTTGTTGAATAAGCACAGAATTTGTACCAAAACTATAATAACCACTGCTTACTGTTAAATACCTACCAACTTATTTAATTCCATACAATATTCTTAGCGAATATCGAAAAATACGTACGTTATGAGTGTAAACCGCGTGCATCCGCGTTGGAACAAAGGAAATTGTTCTATAAGAACAAAAATAATGACAAACACTTTTATTATTTTCCTGGTCAAATTAAAAAGAGAACTCAACACTAATTCACAAAGTTTTGTAGCTCCAGAATAGTCCTTTCTGGAAGTGCCAAAAATAGCCGATGACTTGCCCTTGTGGCATCTTATCTATTCTGTTCATAATTAAAGCAGAGATGTTTCTGTTGTTTTGAAATGGTTCTCAGAACAAATCATTTCACTGTTATGTTTCGTTTTGCTGCTTGTGTAAGCGTCTGAATTGTTCGCTGTGCTGGCTTCTTTATTAGATTAAAATGACTTTTGTAATGGCAAAGTGTCACAAAAATGAAGGTGTTGAGATCTCTTTCCAGAACGACGAAGGTATGTAGGGGTGTAGTTCACGAGTATGAGCGTGATCACTCTCATTTCCCTCTAGTAATCCGTCGTGCGAAACAACTTTGTTTGCACTCGTACACCTCACGATTCAACTCATTACGGGCACGACATTGAACGATGGGAATCCGCAGTGATTGTCTAGGTGCGGCAGCTTCTGCTGATTATTTGAGTAATATTAGTCGGGTTCCGAACTTGAAACGACGACGGACCTGCTCGCGATCTATCGCGCCATAAGTTGCATCGTAGGAGCGACGAGTGCAACCAAGGGTTTTTCTCACGCCTATTTTCTGGACTGCGAAACGGAATTGAGCACGATCATGATAATAGTCGGGAACTACACCTCTATTTCTACCTATTCGTGGGGAGACCACAACAGCTTCAATTTCGTGATACGATGTGCTTAACTGAAATAGCTTTCTCTTTCCTCTGCACATTGAAGTTTTCAGTTTTTTTTTAAACATTCCACAACATACTCTGTCCGAGACTGTAATTATTAATAGTTAGCGATATTCTTGTTTAAATACAAAGACACTCTACGGATAAGTAGGATTTGTGAAGTTGGATAAGTGACTTTTACTGAATTCACCGTAGAAGAGCTGGAATAGACCACGTTCTACAAATGAACTACTGATAATATATAATATCTTTTTTATCTCTCATTATATGATATATAATGAGAGATAAAAAAGAGAAATCAGAATTCGATGGACACTCGACAAGGCAGGGAAGGGATAATTACTGAAAATAGCTGTAAGGAGGAAATACGAAAAGTGAGAAGGAGATGAAAAAAGGAAGGAAGGGAAAAATTTCCAATAATGCGTGACACAGAAATCAAGCTTCCTTTTCTTGCTTTTTTCCTCGTTTTTTTTAAATTTTTCTCTCGGACTAGGGGAGGCTACTAGGTAAGTCTTTGACAACATTACCGTACACGTACGTCCCTCGTATGCATTCAAGTGTGTGGAACAGTATGCAATAGTACATTCCGTAATCTTGTATTCCATATTCATGCACTATTCTGCGAAAAAAAAGAACAAAAAACAAGAAGAGCTCATTTCTGCCTCTCGGCACACAATGAGTTAAGACCAATACGACAGTCTGCGAGAAATGAAAAATAATACTCTCTTCCTATCACCAGCAGGAAACCACACTGTCGTAAATGTGTCAATGACATTTCCTCTACGTTTCTGCACTTTTTCAAATCTTATCGCTTAGAAAATCCAAGACCAATAAACCAGGGAGATACATCGAGTCAAAGGATGGTTGGGTGACCCTGCTGTACATGTTTACTTCATGAATTGATTTGGTGACTTATAGAAATAAGACGATCTTTGTTGGACAAAGTGGATGTAGCCTATTTTTGAGGCCACTTAAAAATTACCCGACAATGTTGCAGTTGGTCTTTGACTTAGGTCGGAGATCCTTTCCCTCACCAACACGAAACGCGATTTTTACCATCACTAGGAATCCAATGGTGGGTGTAGCGCACTGGGTAAGAGGTTGTGCTGTGTCTGTAAAATCGATCGGTGGTTCGAAACTTCCCTTATGCCAACCAAGCGTCTCGTTTCCGTGAGGCGATAAATTGGTGCCAAACTTGTCCAGGAGGAAAAAGAGAAAAAAAAACACTAACTTGATACGTCGGCCAGCCCACCCCCCTCCTGAGGCAATCCTGAGTTGAAGTGAAGTACAAGCCAAGCGGCTTGATTAAAGCTGGACACTTCATTCTTAATCCTTCATTAGGAACCGCGCCTATATAAACACTTCCGCCACTCACCGATATTTCACTAATGAGATAGAAAAGCTTTGAAAAATTCTAAAAAATAACAATCCTTGATTTCTACTTTCCAGCAAATTTATTGGAGTTAACAGCGTAACCATGAGTCAGGTAAAGTGCCGTAAAAAATGGAAGTCGAGTCCAACGTAACTCGAAGAATCACAAGATGGTCTGCTGTTTATTAAGTAGCATGGCGATTGAACATAATTTTGAAGCTTTCTACAAACCATCGAAAAATTCAAACACTCATCAAAATTCCACTACTAGTCCTCCGCCCAGAACAAAAATGATATCATACCAGTTTGTTTTAGAAAATATGCAATAATTTCTTATAGATTCGAAAAAATCCAGTAAGAAGCTGTCATGAATTTTTCCACCTTAAGCTTCGAAATGTCAAAATGACTCTTATGAACATCAACAGCGCTTTGATATTGGATGAGCTGTACGGGGTTTTATGAAAAATGACGCTTTCGATCACAATGAGTCGTCTCAAACTGACGTGTTATTAATATCTGATATAACATTTACAGTAAGTATACGTATAAATATACACTGTGAAACACGCTATGTACTGTAATTTAGTCCTCTTTATTATTTCTAAATATTCTTTATTATTTCTAAATATATCTTGATATTGATGCCCTTAATTTCTCAACAGATGCCCTTGAGGTCCACTGATGCAAGAAAAAACCGACTTTCTTGATGAATTCTCCAGAGAATGATATATTTGGTTGTCCCACAAGCTTCCTTCCACGTTCGTCAAAGTATTTATTTGCAGTAGATGAAATCCCAGGCCAAGAGAATCAATGATCCATCAGATCTATAGACAAAGGTTATTGAGAATTCTGCAGACCATATTTTTACCGGAATATTTTTGTTCTTGAATAAAAAAAATAAGAATGTCAGAAAAGCTGCAAAAGAAAATTTATGAGACAACCTAACAGTGATCGTGAATATAGAGTGATTTAAATTGAAGCACCTTTCGAGGGTCTTAATTATCAGAATGGACGTCTCCTGATTCCAGATCATCGTTCCGAAATTTTTGACTTTGGTTCTTCAATCCTCGTTGAAAAATGGGACCTCCATGGAAGCTGTTCAGAAATCTTTGACATGAATCAGAGATAAGAAGACAATTTATGTTTCATTAAGGACGTTGCACATAAAAAATACACAAAGTTGTTTTGCTCTACGTTGTTTGGTCACTTCAAGAGATAAAAGTTCAGCTTGTGACTTTGTTTCTTGCGTATCGTACAAAAACCTTTGCCTCTTCTGGTACTCTTTTGATTTCTCGAAAAATGACTCATTGATCAGTTAGAGATCTAAGCGATACTTTCGAAACATAGTAAAATCCGACGATCTCGAATTGTTTATGCAACATTAATAGGTTTAAAATTCACCGTAGTTAGTGTGCATTTCACGATATTCAGCCTGATCAGGAATCCCTTGACGCACCAGTTTCACATTCTTCTCCATGGGAGGAAGGCACACTTCCTTGATTGTTCTCTCAATGAAGTTTTTTCTTCTGTTCTGATATCTCTCAGTTCACTTTTCAAGCGAATTTTTCTCAAAAGAATATTAATATAATTCATGTTTTTGAGGTGTTCATAAAAGAAAGTTGTATTGCAAAGTTTTCAAAACCAACAACTGTGATATTCAGCTAGGATAGGTTGATTATGTTATATAATAACATGCTTATTCTGGGTGTGTCACGAAAATAAACCATAAAAGTGCAAAACAGTCACATTCCTTTGTGAACCGAACCAGCGCCGCCCGCCTCATGCGCGAGCATTCCGGTATTAAGCCACAGTCAAAAATTGTCTATAATTATATTCCCGTATATGTCTATAATGTCGATTATGTTAAATGTTTGATGTTATCATCTTTTCACTATTTGCACAAAGAGTTCTTTGCTATCGTTCGTGATTTTTCTGTGTGAACACGTGTGGGTTTTTGTGTTACTTTGTTTTATTAATTGCTAAGTTTATAGTGCCTCCTCTCGTTGTGGAAAGAAAAATTTGTGGTCTGAAGGTATAACAGATTTTTATTTCTACTTCTTCTTTCTTGCTGTTTAGGGTGAGATCTTGAACACATTTTTGCCCCAAAAAAGTCAGGTCAAGATAATAGGGAACCCAGGACTCGAAAGGGGATGGTGTCAAAAGACAGAAGGGTATGGTGGCACGAGTCCCACAACGTCGGATTGTGCGCCCACGCTGAAATACGGCATATTGGAAGTAATGTACATCTCCGTATGTGCACCGGAAAGCAGTAAAATTCGATGGCATGGGTCCGACGGCACCAGTAAGGCATGTTGGCACCAGAAGGTAGTGAAACGCATTTTACGGCGTCATGTACATGCGCCGTACCAGAAAGTAGAAAGGGTAAGATTGATCTCACGATGTCACAGTGCACCAATACCAGAATATAGTAAAATGTAGTGAGACAGGTTGCCTGCATGGGTAATCAGCGCAATATACACCTCCGTATATCCACTTCTCTACATTAAACTAATCATGTTTGCCAGATGATTTCTTTGGAAAAAAAATTATACACGTATGCAGATGTCCGCTTTTGTAGGAGCTAGTTGTTCACGATTAGACGTGAGATTCTTATCTTTATCAGTATGATGACGACGTTATCAAGCACTATCACACGATTTTATGCTAACTGTGGGGAAAACGGCCAAAAAGCTTCGATGTTGTTGTGATATAGAAGGAATTAATATCATGCTATAAAATAGTGGGCTTATTGTGTCACGTGTGTATATGTATCTGCGTGAAACGAGAGATAGGGAGGAGAGATTGTTCCCACGACTTCGAGTTGGTGTGTCAGCGGCAGAAAGGGATGAAATGGAGCGAGACGGGCCCGACGTCGTAGAGTCGGTGCGCCGATGCCTGAAAGCACTGGAAACTGCACCGTCGGTTCGACGACGAAAAAGTTGGAACTAGTGCAAAAAAGTTGGAATTACTGCAATTATTGGTACAGCAGTATCGAACAACAATTCGAAGCCGATTTGTCACAAAGTGAAGGAGACGTTGGGGACTGTTCCATACCTCTTATAATTGCATGTGTTGCATTTCATCCCAATCCATTGTTCAGCATGTCTACTTCTTTGCCCCAGGTTGGTAACATTCTTTTTCCGTTTTCTTGATCTGACGTAGAACTTTAACTTTTTCAGTATGATGATGACGTTCACATCATTTCGTGTTCGCACGTCATCCTGTGCTAGTTGTGAGAGAAAAGGACGAGAATATCTAATATTTCGAATAATGTTTCCAAATCGTAGCGGGACCGAAGGAATATAGGTGTAAGATTAATTCTCGGATTTTTCTAATTCTTCGGATACTCTCCCAGCGAAATACCGACTCCATTAGGAAGAAAACCACTAAATCTTTTATGAGTGCCCAAACTTTTTAGAAAAAGAGCAACAAAAAAAAAACAAGTTGCGAGGAGAAGAAGAATTTGATTCCGCAGCAAAAATCTACAGGAAGTGCCACTGCATTTAACTTTTTTATGAGAAAAGGCGTGCGAAACAAGGACCACGAGAAGTCTGGAGTCCGACATTAGCCGGACGTTTAGAAATCTGGTTTGATAAGCATACATTCCTTCGATACATTCGAACTTTACCTTTCCTGAGTAAAGGTAACCAAAAAGTGCTACAAAAAGTCTTAGTGAGAAGTTTGCAGCCAAAATCATAAAAACTAGTAAGAAAATAGTTAGGGATTGAAGACCGAAGTATGCTCATGCCACACTGATGAAATATATCCATTACAGCACCAATTTTTCATATTACTTGTATTTTCATGAATTTTGCAATATCCATGGAAATCCTTCTTATCCCATTGACGAAAGAGCTGTTTTTTGTAGTTGCTGCGGTGTGAAACTATTGTTATGTTATTATATTAAATTGTGGATGATGCAAATAATAAACCCATCAATTGCAAGAAACTTCCAAAAGAACAAGGAATTCATGGAAAGTGACCCTAAAAAATGAGCAGCACACAGGCGACCCTTGCCGTCGAAAAAAAGGTTAAAGCTACTCATCTCCATGTCTATGTCGTTATCTCGAGTTAAATATTTTCTAGAATCTCGAGATCAATGCAGCGGAGACCTCCTGTTGTTCTGTAATAAGTACAAGTGTCTGCGAAACCACTCAATAACTCGAGTCTGACGGCTTTGATTGAAACTCATGCATCCAGTACCTTCACTTGTCAAACTCAACGTATTTTTGTCACCTTCGTTACAGCAGGAAATGCTCTATAAAATCAAGCTATTGGAGATACATGAATGCCAAAATCTTCCAAAATTAAAAGTCTGAAGACATAGGTTACGTCCCTCAGAAAACTCTAACTTTTGTGTGTGTGTTTTTTTTCTTTTGAAATTTTCGTTGCCGATCAGTATTTTACTAATTGATTATCCTTTAAAAAATTCGTATCGAACAAATGATCATGTACGTACTCCAAGCGCAGATAAACATTGCATGTAAAAGGGCGTATTTGCTTCGCTCGCAAATAAATTTCACTTAGTGAACAAATTCTAAGACTTTCAGAAAGACAGACATTTCCTACTTGCGACTCATTCAAGGTTTGAAATTATTGTGAGTGTCACAGAAAAGTCTTAGAAAATGACAACTTTTCTTTTGAGGAGACTTCGAAGGATAGACGACGAGGTGTCCGTTGTCTATCAGTCCGCTTGGGATGCGTCAACTCTATCAACGTTTGAGGTTCTCATGTCTGGCCCATACAATAACTTGTGGTGGCTAGTCGATGTGTCAAGTCAGTGTTGTTATCCTCCCAAGCAGGTCTGGTACCAATTAATCGGCTGCAGAGGAATGAATGCACTGTATGACACTGGTACGGTTCCAAATCTCCGACCGTGTCGTCGCAGCCAAAGCTTTTATCAAATAAATATACCTAAGCTTATTTCCACTATTCTCTAACGTTTGATTCACACTTTGACATTTGGAAAAAAATTATCGTTGGACGTCAGAAGCTAGTGGGTCCGTTCATACGTTTGCCACCTACGTCCCCAGTGACGAACTCCATCACGCAGCGTGTGCATGAAAAACTTCATAACGTATGGAACGAAGCTTCCATAGATAATTGTTTCTGTAACGCCGTCATAAATTTCATAATTTTTAAATGTCCTCATGTTCCTGTTTAAGAATTTTATTTGTATCCTAGGAAAAGATTAATTTTCTGGAATACCTTGTTATACTATTCAGAAAGTAAGAAAGTGAAAAACATGAACTTCCTTGTTCAGAACCCCATTTTGAGAAGTTTTAAGAGATGACTAATTCTTAATATGTCTCTAGATCACAATCAGTGAAGGTGAAATTTGTTGAGATGGCACAAGAGCTTATATGAAAAATTGCTGAAGTCTCGGGTTTCCTTTTATAAGGATCTTTAAAATTTTATCTAAAACTTGGTGTGTGTGTTTTTTTTACGACAGAACTTTAATGATTCATAGCAACCTTGGATGCTGAGACCTAAAATATTAGATTAGGAGGAAACTACAGAGTGAACATAAACGCTCCTTCTAGATCAGTAAATATAGCTATAACTGTCCATCTGTGATGTTTTATGAACATTTCTCATAACATTAATTACTGATGTTATTAATAAACTTACACTACATTATCTCCACTCACCACAGAATAATTTCAAGCGCAATTCTCGCATAAGGGAACGAACGAAACGGAGATAGAACGTTCTTTCTTTCTCCCATAATTTACATAAACAGGAAATTCTTTCGCCGAATCCAATATCATCTTAGGAGCAATAGCATCGTTTTATTTCAAGATTTCATTTCGTCTCAAGTTTATGACGCTCTTTCATAGCTTATTTATGACTTTTTAATTTTTTTTCTTGAGAAATGATGGACATCAAATAAGTTGTACTCGTCATGTTTTGCAAATAATCATTACTGTCAGCATGAATTCTAATTCATTTATGTATTATGGAATTAGTTTCATTGTAAAGAATTCCTAAATACAAGTCCAAAAAGGTGAAAAATACGAAAAAAACATTGTGTCTCAAACTATTTACTCACTCGAATTGTAGTTTTACGTATAATGAATTATATTAAGTGAGAAATTTCTCCCATTACATCCCAGCGTTAAATATGCGAATTGATTATAGCACCACATTAAGATAGTTATTTTACGAATAGCTTTACGAGAACAAAGGAAATTAGCCACGGACATTTGGTTCTTCTTTCTCCCAAAACAAAAGTATTTCTGTGGGTGGTGCTTGAAACGTTTCCAATAGCGCCTTCATACATACGATTCGGAATGGACGATAAAATATTCGAAAATTACGACTGCACCATTTCATGTTGAAATTTGATCACTGCCTCGTAATGATCCTTAAAAATCCTCAAAAATAAAAAGATCGGAACGATATTACGGTTGAATCATATCTGTACTAAGAAAATGATAAGTTATGTGCGCGTTTTTGTCCATCACTTTTCGACTTTCTTCACTTTGTTTCTTTTTTTTTTCTCTTGAAAACCTTCTTTCTAAGGCCTTATATGAGCGTTCCACAGCAGATTACTCGTTTAAATTTTTGTTTTCTCATGTTTTCTCTCTATTTTTGTGGTCCGTGTTTCTTTTTAATAAGGACGACTAGTTTTGCAAATCTTTAACTCTTCGTATTGCCTCCTAAACCACTTGCTTTCTGGTAGATTTTTCTATGAGGATCGATCCAGCTCCGAGCTAAGTGACTCTGATCTCTCGGAATTTTGCAAAAATACTTTCGAGATTTGTTTTGCAGTGAAGAATGCAGCTGGGAACATTTATGCGTGAATTCCTCGCCATGCCCACTTTTCCATATTTGCTTTAGTTGAGAATTTTTCTTCCCGATAATGATGCAATATGCTGGTAATGTACGCTACTGTTTTGTACACTGAAGCACTACTACGATTACAGTATTAACAGTCACTGCACATGTGAATATCAGGAATTTTAGAATGTAAATTAAACGTGTGACAACAAACTCTTCGGTAGGTCGGCCCAGTCTCCAAACAGATAACGACAAAAAGCTGAGTATTCAATACAATAAACCTTAAAAGTGATTCCTTCCAATCTTCCTTGGTTACGATAAATTTTATTTTTCATTGTTGTCATGATATTACAAAATAATCACATTTTAATACATATTATTATTTTTTTATCTGATGCTAAAATTCTTGATTGATTGATCGACAAATGAATTTGGGCTCATTAAATAAAAGAAAAATCCTAGAAACTGAGTGTTTTGAAGTATGTTTTAGCTAATCTGAAATCCAGTTGAAAGTTTATTATTTGATAAGTGTTTACGGAATTTCCCATCATGTAAAATCTCTCAGAATAATATTTGTCGTAGCAACGTAGGAACACTGCTACGGCTAAGTCTCATCAGCCTATTTCTATAGTTGTCTCAATCAAATTACATTTTTTTAAATCTTAATATTTTATCGCTTCCCTTTGAAATCACATCAGGGTTGGTTGACAGCGTTTGCATTCCTCGAAGTGTGTTCCAGATGGTTGAAATCAGCGCTATACTCGTGCAACAGAGGCAAAACAGAACAGCGGCAATTCTCGCGCGACCCACCATTTGGCAACTGATTGTTTAGACGATTCGAAACAAACAGCACGTATAAACGTCAAATCGGCAATTGTTGCTGTTTCCCGTTTGCGTTTATTTCTTTCGGCCTTGAACAGAAAACAGTGCACGTTTTTCTTTATTATTATCCTGAAAATCGGTCTCTTCTTCGCATGACGCTTTATCATGGATGCATCATCCTCAATTCCTTATAAGTCTCATTTTTAAAGTCTCTTCTTATGTTTATAAATAACGCTATAGATTCAAACATTTTAAATCTCTACTATTCCCAGCTACTCTTGATCACACTTTACTCATCAACTCTCATTTTCTGAAATTTGCTACATTCACAAATTCTTAGCTTTCATTGAAAGGGTGACACACAATCCTATGCGAAATAGTTTGTGTCCCATTGTGCCTCGGTAGAAAAAAATCAGAGCAATTCCCTACGATTATTCTTACACTAGGAATTTATATACAAGTGATAATATGGGCAGATAAGTTCTTGAAACGAAGGAAGCAAATGAGAAGTTCCTCCTGAGCGGCGAGCTTTTATAACGCCTACATAATTTTCCATGATATCTTTGCGAAAATAGCATAAAAGCTAAAAGACTATGTTGCGCAGCGATACTAGAAAGAGATTTTAGGAGTGCTGAAGGATGGCAAACTTAATGGCGAGTTTCATTAATTCAAAGGCACCTGAACTTCTTTTTATTTTACGCGGTTCGTTGAAAGCTGCTGAGGTGTAGAGTAAGATTACTCCAGAGCATCTTGGTTGACGAGGAAAGGGAGGGAACGAACGATTGTGAAAAAAGGTGGGTTCTGCACGTTCAGTGAACACAGACCATCTATGTATCTAAGTACTCGAGGTTAGCGAAGAAGGGTTTGGTTGAGACTAAAGTGGTCTCAAACTATAAGTCGTGCATTTACAGCTTAACCTCCAACCGATTGCACTACATCTAGCAGTAGAACACTTGTTCAGAACTTTCATACGTCAATGCGCACAGTGCCCTCGGCCGTAACCGACGCCTTAATTCGACATAACTATTGAACTCGAAATTTGAAAGGAATGATTCAGTTCTTTTCTTTCTCTCAAATGGGCCTCTGTATTGACCAATGCGAACTCAATTTGAATAAAATCTTGTTCAGGGAACCTCTTATTTCTGTGGTAAAATAACAGTGTCCACCTATCTGCTGCGCTCAGCAAGTCGTTTTGAGCGTGCAGCGAAGGCACGCATACTCCAAACCCTAAACAATCTGCAATTACAAACAAATATACGTTCTGTTCGTGAACATTAGTCTCAGTAGAACGCAAACAGTCGACCTCGACGTGTTCCTCGTTCTTCTCATCATATTTTTCTGTTTTGATTAAATCATGACTTGAATATTTGACTTAATAGGCGGACTGATATTGTCGCCTGACGCGATTGTCCGCATCTTCGCCGAGGTGTACCTGAAGATAGCTCTGCCCAAGCCTCTCAATCTTCTGCAAGAGCTCGCACAAAATCACTCCATTCGTAGCTATTCCATATCCTGCGAAACCTTACGCCTCGCTCAGACTGCCTATCCACGCCGACTGTCCTCTTTCACCACCTCAGTCCAGAACTTCCGTTATCGGCCAGGTGGCTTTTTCCAGCGTGAACGCGACAAACTCATTTGAAATCGCGTACTGCCCAAGTACCCGATTAGAACATCATAATGGAGCAAATTGCGGATACGCAGACTTGCAGCTTAATCTCGTTGGTGATGAGGGTCGACCCACAAACATTTTGTTAAGGAGGTATATGCAGGAGTGGTTTTAGCGCATCTTCGCTTAATATGTTTCTTGTAGCTGCCGTTGTTCTTCAGCATACAGCTCAGGTAACAGAGCTCATCAAAGTATTCGATCGGCACGCCATCCACCCTGAGTCATGTTCGAAATCTCGAGGATCTGCTCGAACTTATCAAGGCGAGTCTAAAGGCTGCAGCTAGCCTTGATACAAGGTTGACAACATGTTGAAGTTCCCTGTGAATTTCACAACATCGTCGGAGTACTCGAGATCGACTAAGAGATACCCTGATGGTGTTAAAACGACATCGGCTAGACACTGCCCGACTGTTCTTCGCATTATGTCACCGACTGTAAAGTTCAGCAGAATACTGCTACCGCCCTTGCCTCACTCCAGTTTCTACTTCGAACAATGATGTACATCCAGCTGGTGTTCGAAGCAGTTGTTTTATTCATGTTGTTTATAAAGTGTACGAACTATTCTGGTACTCAATCGGCGCGAAGTGGGGTTGAGAACACGGCATCGATGAGGAAAGTCGAGAGCGGCTTCAAAGTCCAGAAAGGACAATTACATTGACTTCGAGAACCGCTGCCAAATTTCGATCACTCTCCTCTTGACCATGAACACCTGATCAATCGTAGATCGGCAAGGACAAAAGCCACCTTACTCGTCGCGCGTTATTTCTTTGTGATGTTTATAAAATAGGGCTCCTAGGGTCCGTGGCGGATAACTCCTTGTGGAGACGAATTATAGTCGGGTCAAAACGAGATGAAGCACGGTGCTTACGCGCCTGAAACGGCGCTGTGGAGGCAGCAATTGGAACCGAGATGGGACCATTGCAAACTGCAGCGATGGATGAGCTGAGCGCTCCAGTGCGCTCCTAATCACTGCGCTCCACCGAACAGCCTCGAGAGAAGCCGCGTACGTAATTGCACCGTGCTTTATGTCGTTTTGACCCCACTATAGAATAGAGTCAAGTACTTTTCTTCCATCCATATTAAACAGATGATCTCTGTTATCTCACAATTTCCAGATGGAATAAAATATTTCGGCATCTCTACCTTCCATCGTGTCCACCAGATCTTCCCTTTTTGTTTCTTTCAGATGCAGACCAGAACTTGCGACGAAAAATACTAGACGGTAGTCAGAGTTGAGCGTACGTCTCGAACAGCTCGAGATATTCACTCCTCATCTCACAATATAGATGAGGAGTGTTTAGAACGTAGTCCTGCTCAGGTTTGAATGTTTCAATTCTCTGCTTTCGTTGCTCTTCTGGCTTTAAAGGGGTTGTCCCTTTAAAGCCAGAAGAGCAACGTCCTTGCCATGTATGCTGATGGGGTTGATGATTTCTCTTAAACGTGGAAGCGATGAAGCGACCCGTCAGTTCACTTAAGTCGACCAGATAGTTACCGTTATCCGACGTGCGCTCCGCTGGATAATACCACCTTCCTAGCACATAGGATTGTTGTTCAAGTCCCATCTTCGCATTTGCTTCTGACGTTCCGACCATGAGCACCTGCTGACTCGGTATTTTAAACACCCACGCATTCAGTTTATCATAGAAGGCGTCCCTTGTGTTGTCCTGAGTGGTTTCTCTAAGAGAATGGGCACTTCCTATCCAGAGTTCACGTCCTCTGCCTCCCATCCCACAGTCCTTCAAAAGCGCTTCTAGACGACGTTGAGCCGAACTCTTTCACCAGGTTGTTGTAGTCGTTCCTCCCAGCTATCGCGCAGCCTCCTACTTTCCTCCCGTCGGCATCGCAGCAGTAGATAGCGTATCTCCAATGCTTCTGATATTACACAGATAGGTGAAAAGAGGAACAGTGTTTAATCGATGTTATAGCGCGTTACAAGTGCATTTTTTGAAACTACGGAAACTTTTAGGAAAACAATTTGTCAGCGCGTCTGAAGATAAAAGCGGTATGAGTGGTAAAAACTTTCAAGTTTTCTTAAACTTCCTAAAGCATTAAGTTTTAATATTAGAAGTGCCGAGCAATAACGTATTTCTTTGCCGTAAGCAATAAAATGCCAACAATTGGCAAATTTTCAATTCTGGCTCTGTAGAATAAAGACAGTTTCTTCTTTTTTTTTTGCCAGGAACTTTCGACATCTTTTATAGCTCAAATTGTTCTCCTTTTATTAATAGTTTTGTCATCCATACGGGTGTAAAAAATTGCCACATCGGATAAACTGGTCAGTCTAGTGCGCATAGCCATGTGGGTACTATATTGGCAGGAATTCTTCGGTATTTCCGCAGTAAACCATTACACTAATTCTACTTACCAATAAGGGCGAGTGTATTGAAGTCGGTAAGAGGGTCCGCTGTGTGCACAATCGATCGGAGATTCGAATCCGCCCTAGCGCTCACCAAACCCTTATCATTTCTTTTCATCCCTTCGGGGTCGATAAATTGGTACCAGACATGTCTGGGAGGATAAAAACACTGACTTCATCACTGGTTGGCCCCCGCAAGTCATTGTACAGGTCAGTACGCATTCCAAAACCCCAACGATTAAGAATTAAAGTAAAACGCGTTGGCGCATCCAGAACGGATTGATACGCCAGTGACTTTATCCTTTCATCCTTTTTTCTTACTTACCAGTGCGGAGAACTCAACGTCGAAACAAGAACTTCTCCCCAAAAATGCTTCTAGACGAAAAATTTCTGCGAGAAAGACTATCCTGCCGCAATTCTTTGAATTTGAATAGTAGTTTTAAGAAGATGCACACGTGAATCGGTGTGAATATTTCCCCTGAATAATCGAAATTTGCTATTCTGAATTCACTGCGGCCAAAGGACACTCACAGCAAAGCTTCCGGAATCTCCAGAAGCTTAAACCATGCAAATCATTGGGAAAATAATAAGGCAGATAGTGATTGCAAACATTGCAATAAAGAAAAGCATGCGTTCTCTTATCATTTCGCTGGGTTCCCTTCTGGGTAGGATTCTTCCCTTTGGTTTTTTTCTCTAGAGAATCAAATCTCTCTGTGTTTCTTTTGTGTATTTTAGTATGTGAGGGAAATATATATACATAGTAGATGCGTGCAGGCATCTTAGCCCTTGTATACGAATGTGATTGCTCTCTGCTCGTAGTAAGTATCATGAACTAAGAACCCTGCCTTAGTGAGGAATCCCGGACTTCAGAATTCTTGTGGTTCTCGCTTCGCTCACCTTCACTTATCAGAATCCTAATAGTGGCGTTTTCTGTAAATTGTTGCCACCGAATTGAATTTTTGTTTTTCTTTTTTTGTTCATTTTTTAAAAGAAATTTATGATTTGATGAAATACTTTCTTCCTAATTTGGTCAGTACTTCAATTGGAGAATACTGAAACTTAAATTCACACCTATATTTTTTCGGTACCACTACAGTCCACGGATCTCCTTCATTAGAGGGAACACAGCCGATTAGTCGCGAGGCTACGAAGCGCGTCCGCAGGTGCCGTATAGGGGGGAAGTACCTGCCTTGCCTTGAGATGCAGGTGGATTCAGGGGATGGACTCCCTGTTTCTGCTCTGCCAGGATCGGCTTTTAATACTACCGTATGCCGCACATCGCTCCGGCCAAAAGCTGGCAATCAAGTGACTGAGAGGTGCAAGGGAGGCGGTTTGGAGTCGCCTCCAACAAATAAGCTCCACCTGCCCATTCAGAGAGAGCGCAACGTTCTCTCAAACCTCATGGGACTAAAGGCTTGCAACCTGCCCATGGGTTTTAAATTTTCACGCAAAACACAGTAATAGAAAAGAGTCCCCTGATTCCGGAAGAAAGTCTGGTACGGTAGCGCCAGGAAGGACGGGGTTATAGAAGTCATCTAGGCTACCGAAACGGAAAAGGACTAGAGTGACGATCTATTTACGGAATTACAACGCCCGAACGCTTGCATCGGATGCGGCCATTGAAGATGTGATGATGCAAGCCAGGAAGTTTAAGTACGACGTCATCGAACTGACCGAGACGAGGCGACGCCACCCACTGAACGCCGTGTGTGACACTGGAGAAGAAGTGTTCTTAGGAACATGCCACAGTAGAGGAGTCGGTGGAGTTGCTGTCTTCATCGACGCGAATATGGCAGTAAACATCAACTCTTTCGAAAAACTTACAACTCGAATCGGGCTTTACGGATGAGAAGATGTGGTCCAAGACCATGCATGGAAACTCGCAATTCCAAAAGCCCTCCTCTCTACGCTGGACGTGGGAGTCACCCGATGGAGGGTATCATAATGAAATTGACCACGTCATCGTCAGTGAAAGATTTTGCCGGACGGATGTCGCTGTTGTACCAAAGTTTTATACGGGATCGGATAATCGCCTTCTTAGAGGAAGATTTTCTTTCACACAGAGAGCAGAAAAAGCCGCGAAGTTCACCAAGCGAACTCCCAGAACTACCATCGACTGGGAGCTCTTCGCTTCGCCAGTCGGCTTTTGAGAGGACACGGTCGTGGACAACATCGACGACAAATATGAACGGCTTGTAGAACATCTTCACGACTGTACGAGGAAAGCGAAGGATTTCAAAACCGCCAAGAGACGCCTGTCTCCGAAAACTCTAGAGCTGATACGTCAGCGTGGAGCTGCACGAGCTGCAAGCAACCAATCACGTCCGAGCTCGCAAGGCTTTGCAGAGAGGCGATAAAGAAAGACCTTAAAGAGAGAAGAGCAGAAGTGCTGGCTGAAGCGGCAGAGGCGGGACAGAGCATTCGTTATGCCCGTCGGACCTTCGCCAATCGTAAACAAGAATGACTGCTCTCCAGACCCCAGATTTAACAACTACAGCATCGAGAAGGGGAATGGAGAAGGTCATTCACGACTTTTGCTCAGATCTCTTCCACAGCCATGTCCACTTGCCTTCTCACCATCTGAGGGAAGATGGACATGTCGTTTCAAAGGTCCTCCCTTCCGAAGTCCGACATGCCATCACGTCGGTGAAGAATCCTACTTCATACGGTCTCGATAGAATCAAGCCTGATCATCTTAATTACCTACCGCCAGTCCTCATCAACACACAGGCGAGGCTCTTCACTCGCTATTTATCGGAATGCAAGGCTCCTAAGCAATGTAAAACCAGCAAAACCGTGCTGTTGAGTAAGAAGGGAGACGCCCAAGACATCAGCAACTATCGTCCAAAATGCCTACTGTCTGTCATCTACAAGCTCTTCACAAGAATAATCCTAAACAGGATAGAAAGAACATCAGATGAAGGACAGCCATGCGAGCAAGCAGGGTTCCAAAAAGGGTTCAGTACGATTGACCACATACACACGGTTTCAAAACTCATAGAAGTATCACGAGAGTACAAGATGCCGCTGTGTTTCAATTTCATCAATTTAAAGAAAGCCTTTGATACAATTGAGACCGAAGCGGTCGTGGAGAACGCGCTGCGAGGATTGGAATGGGGACAATGTGGGGGTGATAGTTGACGACCGGCATTTACACCATCTTCGTTTCGCTGATGAGATCGCACTAATAACATCAACCACCAATCAGGCGGAACGGATGCTGGTCGAATTTGATGAAACGTGTAGAAGGATAGGTGCCCAGCTGAACCTAGACATGACGATGTTTATGAAGAACGGATGGGTTTCTGATGCCCCATTCACGCTCAACGGAACGAACATATCCGAATGCTCCAGCTATGTGTAGTGTCTATATCGGGAAATCAACATGATGAACGAGTTGACCTCCGAGCTGGGTAGAAGGAAACGTGCGGCTTGGGGAGCGTACAAGAGCATCGAGGATGTACCAGGAACACCCGGCTCCGTGCTCACCTCTTCAACACCACCGTACTTCCCGCTTTCACCTATGCTTCGGAAACCTGGGCATTTCGCAAGCAGGAGGAAAACGCGATCAGCGTCATAGAAAGCGGAATTGAAAGGGTGATGCTAGAAGTAACCCGCTTCAAGCAAGTGAAAGAAGGGATTCGAAGTTCACTCCTACGTCACCGATCGAAGATCAGAGACACCGACGCATACGCCAAGGAAAGCAAAAATTAGGTGGGCCGGACACGTGATGCGTCTCAACGACAACCGTTCGACTAGAGCTGTAAGCGACTGGATACCACGCGACATCAAACGCACCGCATCTGATCCGATGATAAGACCTCTTCACGAAGTCCTTCACAGAAAAGTAAGACGCTCTTCGAGTTCCTTGCGGGAAACGATGCCACTGGGCAACACGTGCGCGCGATTGGGACAAATGGAAGTATTACAAGTGCCCGCTCGAGCAAATCGATGAACAACGGGAGCACAGGTGACAGGTGATACCACTACAATTTGGAAGCCTTACTCGAAATATCAGATATTCTCGTCCTTTTCTTTCACAACCAGCACAGGATGACGTGCGAACATGAAATGATGGGAACGTTATCATCATACTGAAAATGTTGAGGTTCTACGTCAAATAGGTAAAGTGTTAGCTGCCACTAAAAACAGCCGTTTGCATGCCTGCTTCCAATTTCTGGAAAAAAGATGTTACCAACCTAAAGCAAACGTGCAAAGAAGTAGACATGCGGAAGAATGCTTTTGGATGAAATGCAACACATGCAGTTATCACAGTTATGAAATAGTTCCAAACGTCTCCTTCATTTTTTAACAAGTCGATATGGAATTATTGCCCGATGTTGCTGCACCAACTGTTGCACTGATTCCAACTTTTGCGCCGTCGGCCAACTGTGCAGTTCCCAGTGCTTTCAGGTACCAATTCCACGACGTCTTCTCACCCTATTTTATCGCTTCCTGGCGCTGGCACACTAACTCGACGTCGTGGGAACCGTCTCTCAACGCTATCTCTCGTCTCACATGCATACATATTCACGCATGGCAGGCTAAGCTCGTTGTTTTATAGCATGATATTGATATGATATTCTTTCCTTCTATACCGGCATAACATTTAAGTTTCTATTGTCTTCTTCCCCAATAGCTAACATAGAATGTGATAGATAATGTGATTCATCATCATACCGACAAAGATAAGGATTTTATGTAAATTAAACGCGAACTTCCTTCTTAGATCCTACTAAAGCGGACGTCTGCGTGTGTCTATATAATTTCTCAAGAAATCATCTGTCAAGTATGATGAGTATATTGTATAGAGAATTGGACAAACGGAGGAGTACATTTCAGTGATTCGCCATACAGGGAAGCCATCTCACTTCATTTTACTGCTTTCTGCTGTTGAAACACTATGACCTCGTGGAACTAGCCTGACCTCCTCCCTTTCCAAGCTTTCTGCTACCAACTCATCTACATGACGCCTCCACTGCTCCATACGTTCCACTTCCTTCTGGTGCCAACATGTCTTGCTGGTGCCATCGGACGCGTGCCACCGAATTCTACTACTTTCCAACGCGGATGCATCAGTGGAGCTCCAAAAAGCAGAAAGATGAAGTAAAACCCTTCCCACCACATCATTCTACATTCTGGTGCTGAGGCACCATTTCAGCATTGTGAAGCTCGTCTCAGTGTCTTCTGACACCATCCCTTTTATTTTGACGTCAAGGGATCCGTCCTACCTTGACCTCACCTTTTCGGGGCGAAACATATTAAGGATCTCACCTTTAACACCAAAAAAAGAAGTAGAAACGAAAGCCTTTTATACCATTAGACTACGAAGTTTTCTTTTTACAACAACACCTATTCGTTGAAGATTGAAAGCTTGGTTGACCTGTAGCAATGTCGCACCGTTAGCCGTGCAAGCGCTGTAAAACACCTGATGGTGCCTTATACCCACCCTAATAAATAATAAATAAAAATTATGTAACAAGAAATCAGAGTAAATATGCATACTGTCAGATTGTGCGTCACGGTTGCTGCACACTCATCACAATACACTGATGAGCTGGAATTGTGTGTTTGGTAAGTGTTTGTAGGCACATCCATATTGGATGTCTCTGGTAATAAGCTTATTTTTGACCCAAAATCTGAAAAGATTTTCTTTTGCTGCCTTTCAATTCCACTCCACCAAATCTTTTCTTCTATTTTTTACGAAGCAGAATACAAAACACGCTGGTTCATCAGAGTAATGCATCAGTGCATGCTGATGAAGCGGGATGAAGAAATTGCACTAATATTTGAAGCATCCGCCAATTTTCAAAGTAACCTTTCTTTGTGACCACTTTATTTGATTAACTTTACCGACCAATATAAAAGTCGTGTTAATAGTATGTTGAAGCGAGAGCAATGAGCGGCATTAATGATTGTTGAAAAATTAAGAGATCAGCAAATGGGAAAACTAAGAAAAAGAGCAAGTCCTTTCAAATCTACGTGATGTCTCCGCACGACTTCATATCGGGAATGACAGCGGGAATATCGCTGAGTACTACGAAGTACTGTAGATTTCGGGCGCCAGGCAACATATATAAGAGCTCGCTACCAGCGTGCTCGGTCCAGTCTTTTTCGTTACCTATATATTTACATCTTCTTTCCGTTTTCTTTTACTTCAGTTATTTTGATTGCTTCAACTTCCTAAAAAATCCCTCCTTAATTTTAACTTTTCAGAAACTGCTTCTCCGGAAGCAGCCAGGTGTCAAAGATGCTCTGTTTTGGCATCTGGAAACTCCACTTTGCTGGAAATGTAAAGTGCAAAGAAGTTAAATTACACATCAAAAGCGAACTGTTCTGTTGCCCAAAAGTAGAGTATTTTGAAATTCTTTTTTAAAAAGATTTTCGCGTGCATTTTTAGTCTTTAAAGAAGGAACGCTCATCAATTACTTCTCATACGAATAAATATGAACTGCGTGGAATTAAAGGGAAAAAGGGATAAAAGAGAGGAAGAGGAAAAAAGAGCGAAGAAGAGCTAAAAATGGAGAAAAAGAAGGAAAGTGGAAAAAATAGAAAAAAGAGTGAACAAGAAAGAGAAGGAGGGAGAAAAAGAAAAAAGCAGAAAGTAAGAAAATGGAAGTGGTGTTCGTAATTTGTAGTCAGCAATTCGCCAAATTTCTGCTACGCTCTGTTATATTAATAATATAAAACGAATATAAAACTGTTGGAGCTGCTGCTTCCGCTGGAAGTTTCTAGATTTCGACAATACCATGAAAGTTTGAACGTATCACTATTGAATAAGCAAATGGGCAATCAAATGTGATATTTTTGAACCAAAAGATGGAAAGAACAAACTAAAGCAATGACATTTTATTCCGTTTAAAACTTCCTATGAACGAGTCCCATAATCATTGGATTCCTACGTAGGATTTTATTGATTTCTGCTTATTGTTCGAATAATTTACTTATTGACAACAACATTCTTATCATCATTATCAAATCGTTCATGTGGTTCCTATGTTATCGATCGGAGATAGGTTAGATTTTTTTTTGTTTTTTTTGTGAAAATATAATTAACATTATATATAATTAATATATAATTATACCTACGGTACACGTAGAAGCAATAAACGCGTGGACTTCTTCGTGTGTTCTAAACGCAGAAGGATGCAACAAACATCACCTTTCGTTTATCATTCCGGAATTACAATTTTCCAGGTGACCATGGAAGAAAACGCGCACAGATCTATATATTTAGCAGACCTGTCTGGATTTTTGTTCCCCATACCATATAGACAGTCTAGATTATTTTCTAACAGACATCTTCTTCTGGTTTCGCTCACCTCGACTTCACAGGGAACCATAACTCTCAGTTGTGTTTCTTTTCTGTTGGGTGTGAAGATTTGATCTGATATCGATCAATTGATTATTCTAATACTGAGCCATCTTGTTCGTGCCTATGCTTTTCAAACTTTGTTTTTTTTTTCCTCATACATAACTACGAATGGAGTAATCCAAGCTGTTTATGCCTTTTCTATTTTTTTATTTATTGTCGAATTATGCGTAAGCCTCGGACTAAGATTTACAAGCATAGCGTGGCCACGAACTTCATGTCAACCAAATTGAAATGAGCTTTCTCGCTCCACTAGCTTTCTGCTTTTTTCTTTCCTTGTGAAAGCCGTTTTATTCCACTTCATCTGGCACATTTACTTACTTATTTGTTCACACTCATTAAAGGTGCGACAATGATGCACACAAATTATTTACTAAAATATGCTGTAATTAATGAAACAGCTAATTTTCCACTGAATACTTTACATTTTCATTTAAATCGCAGAGATCATTAGTTTCTGCAATGTTGCCAGTGTTTTCATGAGTTAATACAGTTTGATATGAAAGTTTTTGCGTGAAATTCCATTGTCGAGACACAGTAGTCATTATTAACTTGATACAATAACTACATATTACGCAATACTTACAATTTATTCTACTCTTCAAAATTGCTATGTGTATGCCAACTTTTTATTACCATTTCTTAAACTTTTATGAAATAAAATTTCTCGGTTGCAGTAACGGTACAGATCACTAACATTTGGTATTTCACCAGTCGACACCTCAACTCCGGGTTCACCTTCGAATTTTAGGTTGCCAGGACAAAATAATAAATTTTGGAATCTGATTGCTTCCTCTTGGCGCTGCGTAAGCGTCACCTTCTGTAGATTACATAAGAACCTTCAGATAAGAGGGTAAGACCAGTGCAAGCAGAAGAAGACTGTAACAGGATTCGCGTAATGATATCCTCGCATGAGTTTTGAAGTGGCTCCTCTATCTATCACGTAACTGGATCCAACGAGATCCATTGAAGTGGTGCGGAGAAATGGAAACTATTCAATGTGAAAGTAAACCATATATCGCCGTCTATTCCCATTAATTCCTTCTACTTGCACTTTGTCGGAGAAAATAGCGTGGGAAAACTGCTCTCAGATATATATGTTTTTCAAAGAATTGCCTAACTCTGTGGTCGCCGAATGTCTAGATTCAAAGCACTAGGATTTTCCAAAAAAAATCTCTCCATTGCACTCAAATGGTTTCCAAAAAGCAGCCATTTGTTTACATTTTGCACTCAATTGTTTACTATTTACATTAAACTTACGTAAAATATTAACTGATTATCAACATACTACCATACTCAATAGTAAACATTTCAAACCTTCCAATACCCTGTAAGCTGCCCTTACCAGCTCACGCGAAAATACCCTAAAATCCCATAGATAAGAGCGGTTTAATTTACCGGTGAAAAATGAATTGGAATGAAATTGAAATTGAATGCAGTCACCCCTCTAACTTGATGGATGGATAAATAAAAATCGGAGAAGAAGTTTAGAAGAAGCTCCGCCCCTCAACTCTAAACCCCGCCCACTTAATAAACAATTCATATAGAAAAATAGCGATTTTAACGGAATTTCTGCCGGAATCTCTCTAGAAATGCCGGAATTTGATCTCTGGATAGAACTTGAAGAGCCCATTCGATCAGTAAAATTCCATAGATAAGGGCGGTTTAATTTACCGGTAAAAAATGATTTTGAAAAAATATTTTTAAAATTTTATTTGTATATTAAACAACAAGGACTCCAACATACCTAAACATAACACTAAACTTTTCCAATTTCTACTTCGTCATCATCGTTTATATTCATCATGGCAAAATCGTTTTTGAGATTTTCCAAATCACACAATGCTTTTTCAAAGCTATGTTGAATAACATCAGATGAAATGGATTGGAAACTTTCGCTAACTAAAAATGCAGCTTCTTCGTAGCTCATCCTTCTCCTTATTCCACTTTTTGTGTAAGTTGCTTTAGCTTCATCTCTCATCCATTTTTCCCAGCCAGCTTTCAAGTGGTCTTTAAGCGGTTTGTTGATGCCGACGTCTAAGGGTTGCAATATTTTAGTCAATCCTCCTGGTATTACGGCAATTTTGCTATATTGTTGACAAAATAGTTTCACTTCATCAGTTACGTGGCAACGAGCAGAATCAAATATCAGCAAAGAGCGATCAGGGTCGGAATTGTGATTTTCTCTTTTGTTCCATACTTCAACGACACTTGTTCTTCTTCGTACAGAGAGCTTTTTTCGTGCCATAAACAGGATGCACCAATGCGCAGATGCTTTAAAATTTTGGTGACCATGCTCTTCTGCTAATTCCTTTGCTTTGGTCCTTATTTCTTTCACCGTGACAGCTCTATTTTCTTCTCGTTTTTTGACAACCCAGTTGTAGATGGCATCTTCAACTTCTTCAACGCTTGGTTTTTTTGTATCGTCGGGCTCTCTTCGTTGCTGGCATCTCTTGAAGACTTTGTCGATCAACAACCCACTTTCTTATCATTGCTTCAGTGACTTCAAAATGACTAGCCGCTGCCAAGGTTCCATGCAAATCACGATAATTGACGGCGTCTAGCTTGAAAGCTGCTGTATACGATTTATGACGTTTCATAGCAGGTGATACAGGATAGAAAGAGTATAGAAAACAGTAAGAATAAAGGTAGAGTTGTAGGCTATTATTGCGATAATCATGAGCACACAACGCCAAAAAAAAAACGTATACAAACGTCAATTTTCATTTTCTAGCACAAACCGCTCTTATCTATGGACCGCTCTTATCTATGGACCGCTCTTATCTATGGACCGCTCTTATCTATGGACCGCTCTTATCTATGGACCGCTCTTATCTATGGGATTTTAGGGTACCACCACTAGTCCTTCGTTCTCATACAAGTTCTGCACAAAATAAGAACTTCAGCTTTTTAATAGATTTGAAAGATTTACTGTTCTTCTAATGCTTCATTTCCTTTTAATAATTTTATTTGTTGCAGAACAAACGATGTTTGTTCTTGTTGCTCACATCTATTTGCTTCCAACATTCATCACAACACTTGTCACTATAAAGCCAACATTGTCCCCTTTCCCCCGATAATACTTATGGGCATACCACACAATGATGACATTAGTATAAATTGTACCGTTTAGAGAGTTTTTTTTTTGCTCAAAATTATTGGACCATCTCAGAAAAATACCGTATTTCAGATTTGCACAAATTCGAGTGTGAAAGGAAGATTAACAACGTTTTCCTTAATACTCTTTGAATAGTAAATGCTGCCTATTTTGTACGGTCCTCTTCAATCCTTTTCGTAAACGTTCAGTACCGCTCCTTCAAAACTCCTTTCTGAGTTATGTATGCATCTCAAAAAAGCACGTTATTCGTAGGCAGACCTAATAATTTTAGGTGATTAACATTGCACATGTATTTTTTTTTTTTTTTATAATTTTTTTTTTATTTTTTTTTTTTTTTTTTTTTTTTTTTTTTTTTTTTTTTATTTTTTTTTTTTTTTTTAAAAAAAAAAAAAAAATGGGGGGTGGCCCCCCGGCGCCCCCCCCCAGTAGGAGCAGCGGGCATCGGTGGGGGGGACCCAGGGCCGACTGCCCGGATCCGGAGGGGCCCTGCGCTGGGCCAGTCGCCGTATGGCGGCCTAGCCCCTCCGAACCCTGCGGGCTCGATCCGAGGGTCCCTTCCCCCCCTGCCCCGACTCCCCCTTTGGGGGCCTCGGGGCTGCCCCCTTGATCCCACGCCCCAATATGGTTCCTAAGGTGCAATGTGGTTACAAGGGTTTTACAACTAGGGTTTATCCTTAATACATCAATACACGACACGGCACACACAAATATACACGACATAAAGATGGATCAAATAAGGGGCCAGTCATGGCTAGATGGTTAGGTGGCTCTCGGCGGCAGATGGTTTAGGGTTGCGGTTCGGACCCCGTGGGCAGCCAGCCAGGGATAGGGTTGTTGCGGTGGTGTGGCGGTGCGGCTATCGAACGAGACGAAATATAACGCGACGCAACACGACACCATGAATAATGCGAATAAGAGACTGGTCCGAGATCCGGAGAGTGGCGAAAGAAAACTGGAACTGGAACCCCGACTGCTCGGTGCCAGCCCTTATATATGGCTGCCGCGTGGGAACGCTACCGTAATACATTGCCATTGGCAAGGTTTCCCACGCGGCGCGCGAGAGCGGCGGCCGGCTGGGTGGGAAAGTCGTGCCGGGCACGACACTGGGGGCGGCCGAAAAGAACCGCTAGGGAGAAGATGGAGGCCTGATGGTACTGGCCACAAGTGGGACCCCGAAGGGCCAATGGTTGCCGAGAACCGGTCATCTACGAGTCAGACAAACACAACCTACGGGTTATTCTAGCTGCCGCCCATGCTTACCTAAGACTACCCTACAGGACGGCAGGTGTATGCCCGCGGGCAAAGGTCTTGCCTGATGACGACGTAGACGACTCGTGGCGTTGTACTGATTCGCTCGACAAGTGGTTGACCATGAAGACGACGTTGAATAGGAGGAGACGGCGATGTGCAGCGGCTCGACATATACAACAACGACTTGACATGGGTTCAGCGGCTCGACATGGGTTAAGTGGTGAGGCATGACGGCAGCGGCTCGACAACAGCGGCTCGACATGACGGTGGCTATACATGGACGGTGGACAGTGGGACCCAACTAGTACCTGGAACATGAAGAAATTGATGGATTTTCCTAGGAGGGCCAAGGTGAGGTTGTGAGGAAGAATTTAGCTTCCTCACTGTGGTTTTTCCTGAGGGGGGTGGAAGTCCCATGTCGAAAGATGGCGTCAAGCAAACGAAGGGGGGGGGGTCATTGATTGGTCCCTTCCCTCATAAAGTGGGCCGTACAACTGTGGTGGTGATAAAGATGGTTTAGTATGCCGTGATGAGATGGTAGATGGAATGTTGCCGTGTGGTGGTTGAATGCAGATGGTAAAGGTGGTATGTGGTTTATGGCAGGATGTTTTGGTAAGATGGTATGTGGTTATGGCAGGGTAAGATGGTGAAGTGGTTAATAATTGGATGAGGTGGAATATCCGCGATGTCTAGGTTGTTTGGCTTCGTAATTCCTCTGGGATAGGGCTACCATCTGGTCGAAGAATAGTCGAAGATCTCCTGTGACGTCGTTGACTACTCTGATGTTTTTAGGGCAAAGGGCTGGGTGGTGCCAGTTGGAGGAGCAAATCCCGCATGGTCTCTCTCTGCGACACTGGCCAGGAGGATGAAGGTACAGACATCTGAGACAGCGACCCTGCCCGGCCATTCGCAGGCAGCGTTCGCCGAGGCTATTGTAGCACCCGCAGTCAGATGTGTAATGGTCGTCGTTGCAGAGGAAGCAGCTGGATTGTTCCCGTGGTGGTCGTGAAGTTGAAGTGGTGTCAGACGACGTGGAGGGATACTGTTCGACGGATCTGTCCGATCGAGTGGTGTCTTCTGGTTTGGTGGCTGATGGTGGCATAGATGGTTTGTCTTGGCCTTTGTGGCGCTTGTGCGAAGGGCCTGGTGACGATGACGAGATGGAGATGGTGTCTATAGATGGCGATTTTCTGGAAGTGGTTAAGGTAGTAGGTGCGGATGCTGTGGATATGGCTGTGGTTGAGGTGGAGGGTGCAGTGATAGAGTCTTTCCATTCTTCGTCCCTGTTTCTCGGTCGGGTGGATTCGCGAGACACGGCTCGATGACGGCGCAAACGTTTAAAAAGAAGGGATAGGATGGTATTGGCTTCGGCGCATGCTGCGGTAGCGGCTTGGAGAAGATGCTCTATTCGTGGTAGGGATATGTAAAATTGGTGGAGATGGTCAACAAAGGTTGCGATCTTCTCTGGAGTGGCGTTTATGGCTGCTGTGATGTTTTGATCGATGGTGTAGCGGTGTGCATGGATGTTGGCCTGCGCCGTGGTTATCTGCTCTATCGCGTCGATCACCTCGTTTATGGCTTGCCATGTCTCTGGTCTTTCTGCGATGGTTGCCGTGAGCTTTGATAGCTTTATGGTGGTTTCGTGGATTCCGCGGTAACTTTGGACTAGGGTGACGATGGGAAGGCCTTGCATAGATGGATAAAGGAGCTGAGATGGTGTGGGTAGGGTGGCTTCCTCGACTATCATGTCGCGTATATTGATATAATAGTCGTCACGTATAAAGGCTTCGACCATGCAAAGGTCACGTGCGGCCAGATGGGAAAGGCTGAAGGTGTGCTTTAGATGGATGGCTAGGGATAGGGTTTGTGCAAGGCGTAGGGCGCAGCGTTGGTGTACAGGAAGACTATTGATCTGTGTCTCCTGATCGATGACGAGGGTGTCCAAGGGTTCGAAGTTGCCTGTAGCGTATGCTTCGCAGGCTTCGATAGGGCATAGAAAACGGCGGACTGCGGTCGGTGGAGGGATCTCTTGAGATGGTTGTTCGTCATGTGGTAAGTGGTGTAGCTGAGTCCTATGTGAATGTGGTTCCTCATAGGATGGCGGATGCGGATCTGTGGCAGCTAGTGATTCAATACAAGAAAAAAGGAGCCTGGCGTCCATGTTTGCGAACGTAGGTTGTATATCCACGTCCATAGGGGCACAGGACGTGCTGCGCGTTTCCTGAGATGATTCAATAGGTGTTTGCGACTGCACAGAAGAAATAAAAGGGAAGTTATAACGTGAATGTGAACTTACGCGCCCCCGCGCTCGTGCAGTTTTACTAGTAGTTGGCTGTTGCTTGTCCATAACGGAGTTACTATATAAACAGAGTACAAGGCTGGTCAGACCTTAGAAAACCCTGTAATGGGTATGAAAGTGGTAGAAATGAATCGTACTAACGTGATAACGGATAAGAAATAAGAGATGGATGAGCGGCAGCACCTAAGTGGATAAATACCACGTAGTTAACCTGAGTTGACCTGTCTGAGTGACAGGTCATAATTCAAGAACTACGTGGCGCTAACAAGCATGAAAGGGCAACTGAGAAGGGAAAGGGTAAAGGTTAAATAAGAAATAAAATAAATAATAGATAAGATAACAAAAATAAACCTAAAAGAATGACTTCTATGTAAGGAAATAAAGGGCGGGGCGCTATTGCGCAATAACTGTAGAGATATTACGAAATAAGAAAAAACTTCAAAAAGATGAGTGTTAAACTACAAATCTAAGATAATGAGTAATATAGCACGAGAAAAACATATAACTAAACACTATAATAAAGGAAGAAGAAAAACAGAAACGACTAAATGATAATAATAAAGGAAGAGAAACATAATGTACAAAGGTATGATAAAAGGGAGAATCTAAAGGAAGTGAAAAATGGAAGGGATTGGTTACGAGAAATGAGTGATAGAGGTGCTGCAATAGAGATAAAAGGAATGATAAACACGAGTACGATACAAGGGAACACAAAAAAGTGAAAAGGTAGATGAAAAGAGGTGGCTTACGTGCGGTTGTGACGGTGACGCCAAGAGTAAGATGGATTTCACAATCTATGCAGACAAGGGTACGCTAACTACCGTAATACTGGTCCTAGACGGAGAAGGTGGATTGGAGCGCAAAAACTCGAGGGTGAGTAAGAAATGGCTGTACAGTCGACGAAAGGGTATAGATGCGGATTAGGACGCAGACCAATGCGGTGCGATGCGGTGGGATGCGGAAGGGTGCGTTGGTATGCGGAAGAATGTGGCAGGGTGCGGAAGGATGCGGATGGATGCGGTAAGGTGCGGAAGGACGCGGAAGGGTGCGGAAGGATGCGGAAGGGTGCGGAAGGGTCAAAAAATGGTGGAATAAAGTGGTAATTAAGTGGAAAACATGGGAATAAATGGTAAGACATGGGAAAACGTGGCTAAACGTGGTAATAAGGGATAAAACACAATAATACAAGAAATGGTGAAAGTGGAACAAAATGCAATGGAAATGGCACCGAAAGCAAAAAAGACATCAAACTAAAGGTATAAAAAGCATCAAACGAGAAAACAAAAAGCACAAAATACTAAAGCAAGTAAATACTCACGCTCGCTTCGTACCAAGTGCGAATCGTACCCGTTTGGCTGCTCGTGGTGGTTGGATCCGTGTGGGTTGCAGTTGTTGGCGGCTCTTCTTCGGTCGTGGGTCTTCCTTTGCAGAAATCTCCAATGGATGTAGTTGATTGATCGATCTCTGCAACTCATGACCGTTTGCAATGCGGACAGTGGCTGATCTGGGTATGTTGGATTTGGTGCGGTGGATAGTGGTTATAATGGCTAAAGGCCATTGTCCACGTGGAACATTCTTATCGGCAATGAGAACAACGTCTCCTACCGATGGAATGAGTGGACTGGACCTTCCTTGATGGATGCGGTGTTGGTGACGTGCGGATATTGCGGATAAGTAGTCCTTGTACCAGATGTCCCAGAAGTTGTTTAATACGGCGAGTGTCTCCTTGTACCATTCCGAAAGACGGTTTGGAGGGATGTAGAGAGGGTTGTGGTGCGGAGATGGTAATTGGAGTTCCACTTGCGGTGAGACGAAATCTATTGGTCGAAGGACGTGTGGTGAAGATGATGTGTCACTGATGGATAAAAGTGGTCTGGAGTTGAGCACTGCTTCAATTTCTGCAACCAGGGTCTGAAATTGGGAAAGTGGTAATAGGGTATGTTTGATGGCTTTTTTGAATGCGGATTTGAAGAGACCGACTAGACGTTCATAAAATCCTCCTTTCCATGGGGAAAGAGGAGTGATGAACCTCCATTCGATCTTGCGGTTGGCGAGTTGAGTGGATATCTTTTCTATGGCTTTGCGGTTATAGATGGTGCTTTGTAGGGAATCGTTGGCTGAGCGGAAAGTGGTGGCATTGTCGCTGATAATGAGGTCCGGAGTGCCTCTGCGAGCAATGAAACGGCGAAAAGCGAGTAAAAACTCGAATGCGGTGTTGTTGTGGACTAACTCGAGATGTACAGCGCGAGTTGCCATACAGGTGAAGAGACAGATCCAAATCTTGGCTTGAGAATGGAGCTGATCTCTATAGTAAAGTGGTCCCAAGTAGTCTAGTCCAACCTTCTGGAACGGTCTAGAGCGGTTGACTCGTTCCGGAGGGAGACTAGGCATCTCAGGATAGCGGTAAGGGTGTCCTTGGGCTCTTCTACATATTGTGCAGAGCCGAAGGATTCTGGTGACGGTGGTTTTGATGGAAGGGATGAAATATGATGTGCGGAGAGCGGCTATTGTGGCATGGACACCTGAATGGAACCTGGTTTTGTGGTGGTACATAACGAGAAGATGGACAAAGTGGTGCTCCGGAATAAGAAGGATAGGTGCAGATGACTGAGACGAAGTCCGAGCATGGTCTAATCGATTCGGACATCGGATCAATCCATCTGCAGCGCGGTGAGCGTTGTACTTATCCAATGGTAGTCGTTTCAACGTGGATTCACTCTCGCGGTAATGCTCCATAATGAGGAGAGTTTCCGCGTTGGTGATCTCCGAGGCTGAAACGTCCTTGGACAGTACAACAGTGGCTAGGTTGAGGGTGTAATTGCGGATGCGGGTTTTTAGGAATAGGGCTTTGATGAACTTAAGCACATACGCGGTTGAACGGATGAGCTTAAGGTAACTACTAGTGGCACGGAAACGGAGTGGTGATTCATATGGTTGTGTCGGAAGGACACTAAGGGCCTGAAACTCGTGCTCCGCCTCAGGACAAAGATCCTGAGGTAGGGCAAAGTCCGTATCGGCCTTAGGCCAATCCGACTGTGGAGCACGAAGGAAAGATGGTCCATGCCACCAGATGTGGTTGACAGCGTCAGCGGTCGAAAGTCCACGAGTTGCACAGTCAGCTGGATTAGAGTCTGACTGCACATAGTAGAACTTCGTCTGAACGTCTGTCTTGTGGAAAGTGGTTAAAATGGTGCGGATCTCGTTCACTCGATTCTGAACGAACCGTTTAAGTGGACGAGATGAGTGGATCCAATGGAGCGCTATCTTCGAGTCAGAAAAGAAGTGGATAGTGCGGATTTTAAGATGGAGTTGGTGATGGAGGAAGCGTGCTAGACGCACACTTATTAGGGATGCGAGCAACTCTAATCGTGGCATGGTCATCTGGAGTTTAGCCGTAGCTAATAATGACTTAGCCATGATTAGCTGTGAAGAAGTGGTTGATGGTGAGCGGCTAATAAGGTAAGCACAACAGGCAAAGAGACGTTGTGAGGCGTCTCCAAAGACTGCGAGCTCATAAGTGGTGTTGCGGTTTGCGGAAGCGATGAAACGTGGAATTGGTGGCAACGGATGTTTGAGCTGCTGGACCAATTCGTCCCATCGCTGATGGTCCTCTTGGTCAAATGGAGTGTCCCACTGGTATTCCTTCTTCCAGATGTCCTGGATGAATACCTTGAAGGGCACTAAGAATGGTGTGAGAAGACCAAGTGGATCAAAGGTGGATGAACATGCACTGAGCGCTGTGCGCTTCGAGCACACATTCGCGGATGCGGTTTTAAGTGGTATGAGAAGGGTGTCGGTGCGTGAATTCCAGGGAATACCAAGGAGCTTCACGGAAGATGGATTCCTGACTCGATCAGATGGCTCGATGGACTGGTTAACGGTGTTGGAGTTGCACAAGAACTCTCGAAGGTTCATGTGCATGGAGTTGAATAGGGATTTGGAAGAGCGGTACTTCTTAATGGCTTGTCGCTCGGACGAGGCACTAAGAAGGATGTTGTCGACGTAGATGTTGTCCTCGATCTCCTTGTGGAGCGGCTTCGATGGTTCAAGATGGAGGTAATACAGTATGGATGCGGCTAAAAGGAATGGTGATGCGGTTATACCGAATGGTACGCGGGTAAACCGGAAGATCCGAAGATTATCCGCAGTTGGTGGTAGGTTAGGGTTGCGAAGCCAAAGGAAACGAGTGGCATCCCGTTGATTACGTTGTAAACGAATCTGAAGGAAAGCCTTCTCTACGTCGGCAATAAGGAGATAGGGTGTTAAGCGGCTACGGAGGAGGATTCCTACCATGTCTGGTAGGATTGCGGGGCCAGAGTGAAGACAGTCGTTTAAGCTCGGTGCGCCTCTGTAGTGGGAGGACGCATCGAACACGACTCTCAATTTAGTGGTGGCCGATGTTTCCTTTATGACTGCCTGATGCGGGATATAATAGACTCTGTGGTCGTCGAACTGGTGCTCGTCGACCTCCTCTATTATGCCCTGCTCCAGGTAGTCCGTAAAGGTTGCGGCATATGTTTTCCAAAGGGTTGGTTTGGTTTGGAAGGAACGGTATTGGCTCTGAAGACGCTTAAGGGCTAACATTTTGTTGTCGGCAAGGCGAGCGTGGGATGACTTCCAGGGAAATTGAACGTGCAAGTAGCCGTCAATCACCTGGGCGGTATCCCGAAAACGCTTCAGGATCCGTGCGTCCTCTTCCTTGTCGACAGAGGGATCGGGATCCTCGGTTATGCCTAAACGATCGAGGTCCCATAGGTGGGTGATGTCGTCTTCAGAGCGAGGTGGTGTAGATGGTGATGTGGTTAGATGGTTCTGCGATTGTCTCAGTAAATCAACGAAAAAAGGTTGAACCCGAGACAACTGGTCCGAATCGCGTGTTAACGAGCATCAATCCTGAGGGTAACTGCTTTGGTGAGTCCTTTTTCAGGACCTCCCAGAAGTAGTCGATACCCAGCAGGATATCTGGCGTAACGTGGCGACTGATGGTAAGGCTGTCTGGGTTAATGCGGAATGTGCGGAGTGCGTGTTTGTCTTCTTTACTGAGACGATATGGTTTGAACTGGGAAGTTAGAACTTCCTGAGTTCGTAGGGTTACGGGGAATGGTTTGTTTGCGGCATCTAAGAGGGTGGCGTCGACTGTACCGGATTCTTGGGTCGAACGATGACCTCCGAATCCGATGACGGTCAGTGGCTTGTGGTCGTAGGGTTTAAGGGATAGGCGCTTAGTGGCTGCGTTGCTTATGAAGCTGTTTTGGGCTCCTGAATCCAGCATGACGTTGACCGTTTCAAGGGTCTTCGTCTTAGGATTACGAATGTGAGCCTTAACAGTCATAAGAAGAGGGTGTTGGTGGTTGGATGAGGTGGTAAGGGTGGTGGGGTCGTCGACCGGACGGCAATCAAGTGCGTTATGCATCTCATCGTCCGTATCGGCGACATGGCTACTGGATTCTGGGCTGGAGTGGTTTCTGCGGCGTACGGGTGAGAGACTATCGCGCGGATTAGCACGAAATCTGACCCCGTAAGGTGCTGAAGATGGAGACGGTGAGTGGCGGCGTTGGTTGCGGTGGCGCATTCGCTCTGAATCACGTTCAGATGTACGATAGGGAGAATGGTTGCGATGAGACTGATGGTGGTAGTCTCTATCGCGGGGATGGCGCCTAGATGGTGAATAGGGATAATCGTACGATGAAGACGAATAGCGTGAAGAACTTCTTTCCCGGGACGATTCCCTAGAAGGGTACCGTCCGCGGGGAGAACGATAAGTATATCGATCATAACGAACACTATTACGACTATTACGACGATTATCATTAGAACGCCTAGACCTATCACGAGAAAAACGCGAAACAGATGAATACGAACAAAGAATGGTGTGATGGTTACGTTGGCAGTAACGACAGTTCGGAGCCCGGCAAGAGTTGGCCATGTGCCCTGGTTGGACACATTTCCAACAGAGGTTCAGGTTCCGGACTATCATACGGCGAACGTAGGTCTGCATAGATGTGGTGCAGCGGGTCGAGCGATGGCTCCTCGACCCGCAGAAACAACATCTATGCGGATCATAAAGTGGTTCTGGAGATGGTGAGCGGTTGCGGTATGTGGTGGATAATGCGGAATAGGGTTGATCATGGCTAGGTGGAGGACAGTGGCTATCGTCAAGCTTCTCAAGTTCTTGAATAAACACATCAATACCCGCAAGAAACTCATGCATCTTCCAAATCGTACCTGACCGGTGTTCCATCCTGTTCACTTCCAGCTGAGTCTCTCGTGGGAACTTGCTGCGAATGAGCTTCTTGAGCGATAGCGATGTTGACGTGTCCTCGAAGCGGTTGAGCTGCAGGATACACGCTTGGATCTGGCATAATGTGTCCCTCTGCGATGAAGCGGCGGCAGACGACGCTGGCAAGTTCTCTAATTTCTGCAAAAAGAAATTGTGGGTGAACTGCGGACGGTCATACCGTCTGCGTAGGGCTTCAATGGCTAGGTGGTAGTTGGAGGGATTGGTTATGTCGTACCCCTGTACAACAAGTGCGGCGCTACCTTTAAGGCTGCTACTAAGATGGATAAATTTGGCAGCGGTGGATAGGGATGGATTGTCGTGGACCGCGGTCTTGAATTTGGCCCAGAAATCATAATAGGTGGAAAAATCCCCATCAAAGGTAGGCAGCTCTACCTTGCGGAGTTGTACATTCATGGTATCCGCAGCAGGGTATGGTGGTGATGAGCCTCCGGACATATGCGGTGGTGTTAGGGTAGGGTTTCTGATGGATGTGACATCCATCGGCTCATCAGTGGTGTTAGTAGGGTTATATTGTGGTGTGGTGGATGCGCTTATGGTGGTGCGAAGCATATCCGCAAGTTCGGTTTCCTTGCGGATAAGATCGTCGAGGGCAAAGATGGTAGCGGTTGCGGTTGGTTCCATTTCGTCACCTTTGTGATCGCGCCAGTAGATGTCAAAGGCATCCATAAGCTCTATGGCGTTCGGTTGGTTTTCGATGAAGCTTATGGCGTGTTCATGGCGCTGTTGGAATGTCTCCAATGCTATTTCAATGGAGATCTTAGCGTTTCCCATGTCCTCGATTCGACGCTGGAGGGTGCGGAGCTGTACTGCCGGGTGGGCGTCCGAACGGAAGACGGTTGGGTAGTTGGAATTCGCCGAGTTGACCAGCCGCGTCAAATTGTTGATCGCGTTGGTCAAGCGTGCTTTGCAACCACGGAGCGTAGACATGACAGCTGTATCGTAGAGTGATACCACCTAAAAATGTCGTATATAATATGCTGTTGCCATGTAGGGTATACGATGCGCGGACATGCGGTGAAAGATGGTGTGGTTGGGACGTGGGAGCACGGACAGCACAGAGGCGGGGAATCTGCGACAGGAGAGAGGAACCCCGTCAACGGGCACACAAGGAC